>NC_141689.1:1492096905-1492728744 GCF_964263255.1 Lissotriton vulgaris | reverse complement strand
TTCTCCTACCTACGCGCACTTGCACTTTACTTTATTCTGTTTGCCTACACCTCCTTAGCTGCTCCGATTCGCATCTTACTTTTCTTCCAGTCCTGGTCCGCTGAGGCTGATACACCGATTGTGTGGAGGGCTGGAGCTACTATCAGGCTCCTCACTTCCGCCCACACAGTTTCCGCTTCCTCAGCTGCGTTAGCGATTAAGCGTGGGCGGAAAATCCGTTCCGCTCGCGGATTTTGCGGATTTTCGGGAAATCCGCAATCCGCGAGATTTGCGGATTTCCCGCAAAATCCGCAAATTCGCACGCAGCGGATTTTTTTGGCGGCGCGCGGCGTTGGTGATACAATTTTTGCGGCGCGCGGCGTTTATCATCTTTTGCCGAGTTGTTTTTTTCGATAGTTTGCGAGTGCTGCGCCATTTTGGATCTTGCTGTGTGATCCCGCGGGAATTGGCGAGCGCGATTACGTCATCGCGGCTTGCCAGCGATAGTTTGTCAACGCGAGTACGGCGAGATCACGTCTCGCGGTACTTCGCAATTGCGAGATTTGAGATGCGGCGAGCGAAAATATAAATTTGCAATTCTGCACAAGAAATCCACCAGCAAGCAGCATAAACCTTCTAGAAATGATGATTTTTATGTGAATAACTCCTTAGTTTGACATTTGCCTGCACTTTTTTAGCGAGGAGTCCATTTTGGGGAGGGGGCAGGGGGGTGGGAGGAAGGAAGTGCCCCATAGTCTTCAACTTCCTGTTCCTGTTCAGCAGGCTCCTCCCAGTGCTTTGTCCATCTCCTGGTCACTTTTCATTTGGATGTGGACCTGGAAGGATTACTTTTTGTGGATGCTGCTGGATCTTTGGATTTGAGGCCTTTTTGACTTTCTTTGGATCACTGTTGGATTAGAAATTTTACAAGTAAGTTTGTTTGGGGCATTACAGTTGCTGCAACTAAAATTTTGGGATTTTCGATTTTTGGGCTGTTTTGGGGCCTTTTGCCCAGGGGTACTCAGTGGTGGGTGGACTGATTCTTTCTGTGGGTTGTCTTGAACTTAAACATCATGGAGGCCATAGATGAATTGGGATTGTGCTGATTTTTCTGTGTATTTCGATTTTTTTTTTTTGTAAAATTTTGTGTTTTTCGATTTTTGACCTGTTGTTGGGGCCTTGACCAGGGGTAGTGAGTGGTGCATGGGCCTAGTCTTTCTGTGGGCTGTCTTGAATTTAAACATCATGGAGGCCATGGATGGAATGGGATTGTGCTGATTTTGCAGTGTTTTTCGATTTTTGGGCCTGTACTTGTGGCCTTTTCACCAGGGGTATTTGAGTCTAGCATGGGCCTAGTCTTTCTGTGGGCTGTCTTGAATTTAAACATCATGGAGGCCATGGATGGAATGGGATTGTGCTGATTTTGCAGTGTTTTTCGATTTTTGGGGGTGTTCATGGGGAGGGACATGCCATGTGGCTGGTGGCCATTTTGAGTGCAGCTACAGGCACTGGCCATGTGCTGGCAGGCAAGTGGCCATTTTGAATGCAGGCTTTGTTGTTAGGCCTCCAACCATTTTGCCTACTTTTCAACCTTTATTTATGCCCAGGGGTAGTGAGTCTTGCATGGGCCTAGTATTTCTGTGGGTTGTCTTGAATTTAAACATCATGGAGGCCATGGATTGAATGGGATTGTGCTGATTTCGCAGTGTTTTTCGATTTTTGGGTGTGTTCATGGGGAGGGACATGCCATGTGGCTGGTGGCCATTTTGAGTGCAGCTACAGGCACTGGCCATGTGCTGGCAGGCAAGTGGCCATTTTGAATGCAGGCTTTGTTGTTAGGCCTCCAACCATTTTGCCTACTTTTCAACCTTTATTTATGCCCAGGGGTAGTGAGTCTTGCATGGGCCTAGTATTTCTGTGGGTTGTCTTGAATTTAAACATCATGGAGGCCATGGATTGAATGGGATTGTGCTGATTTTGCAGTGTTTTTCGATTTTTGGGCCTGTACTTGTGGCCTTTTCACCAGGGGTATTTGAGTCTAGCATGGGCCTAGTCTTTCTGTGGGCTGTCTTGAATTTAAACATCATGGAGGCCATGGATGGAATGGGATTGTGCTGATTTTGCAGTGTTTTTCGATTTTTGGGCCTGTACTTGTGGCCTTTTCACCAGGGGTATTTGAGTCTAGCATGGGCCTAGTCTTTCTGTGGGCTGTCTTGAATTTAAACATCATGGAGGCCATGGATGGAATGGGATTGTGCTGATTTTGCAGTGTTTTTCGATTTTTGGGGGTGTTCATGGGGAGGGACATGCCATGTGGCTGGTGGCCATTTTGAGTGCAGCTACAGGCACTGGCCATGTGCTGGCAGGCAAGTGGCCATTTTGAATGCAGGCTTTGTTGTTAGGCCTCCAACCATTTTGCCTACTTTTCAACCTTTATTTATGCCCAGGGGTAGTGAGTCTTGCATGGGCCTAGTATTATTGTGGGTTGTCTTGAATTTAAACATCATGGAGGCCATGGATTGAATGGGATTGTGCTGATTTTGCAGTGTTTTTCGATTTTTGGGCCTGTACTTGTGGCCTTTTCACCAGGGGTATTTGAGTCTAGCATGGGCCTAGTCTTTCTGTGGGCTGTCTTGAATTTAAACATCATGGAGGCCATGGATGGAATGGGATTGTGCTGATTTTGCAGTGTTTTTCGATTTTTGGGCCTGTACTTGTGGCCTTTTCACCAGGGGTATTTGAGTCTAGCATGGGCCTAGTCTTTCTGTGGGCTGTCTTGAATTTAAACATCATGGAGGCCATGGATGGAATGGGATTGTGCTGATTTTGCAGTGTTTTTCGATTTTTGGGGGTGTTCATGGGGAGGGACATGCCATGTGGCTGGTGGCCATTTTGAGTGCAGCTACAGGCACTGGCCATGTGCTGGCAGGCAAGTGGCCATTTTGAATGCAGGCTTTGTTGTTAGGCCTCCAACCATTTTGCCTACTTTTCAACCTTTATTTATGCCCAGGGGTAGTGAGTCTTGCATGGGCCTAGTATTTCTGTGGGTTGTCTTGAATTTAAACATCATGGAGGCCATGGATTGAATGGGATTGTGCTGATTTTGCAGTGTTTTTCGATTTTTGGGCCTGTACTTGTGGCCTTTTCACCAGGGGTATTTGAGTCTAGCATGGGCCTAGTCTTTCTGTGGGCTGTCTTGAATTTAAACATCATGGAGGCCATGGATGGAATGGGATTGTGCTGATTTTGCAGTGTTTTTCGATTTTTGGGCCTGTACTTGTGGCCTTTTCACCAGGGGTATTTGAGTCTAGCATGGGCCTAGTCTTTCTGTGGGCTGTCTTGAATTTAAACATCATGGAGGCCATGGATGGAATGGGATTGTGCTGATTTTGCAGTGTTTTTCGATTTTTGGGCCTGTACTTGTGGCCTTTTCACCAGGGGTATTTGAGTCTAGCATGGGCCTAGTCTTTCTGTGGGCTGTCTTGAATTTAAACATCATGGAGGCCATGGATGGAATGGGATTGTGCTGATTTTGCAGTGTTTTTCGATTTTTGGGGGTGTTCATGGGGAGGGACATGCCATGTGGCTGGTGGCCATTTTGAGTGCAGCTACAGGCACTGGCCATGTGCTGGCAGGCAAGTGGCCATTTTGAATGCAGGCTTTGTTGTTAGGCCTCCAACCATTTTGCCTACTTTTCAACCTTTATTTATGCCCAGGGGTAGTGAGTCATGCATGGGCCTAGTATTTCTGTGGGTTGTCTTGAATTTAAACATCATGGAGGCCATGGATTGAATGGGATTGTGCTGATTTTGCAGTGTTTTTCGATTTTTGGGGGTGTTCATGGGGAGGGACATGCCATGTGGCTGGTGGCCATTTTGAGTGCAGCTACAGGCACTGGCCATGTGCTGGCAGGCAAGTGGCCATTTTAAATGCAGGCTTTGTTGTTAGGCCTCCAACCATTTTGCCTACTTTTCAACCTTTATTTATGCCCAGGGGTAGTGAGTCTTGCATGGGCCTAGTCTTTCTGTGGGTTGTCTTGAATTTAAACATTATGGAGGGCATGGATGGATTGGGATTGTGCTGATTTTGCAGTGTTTTTCGATTTTTTTGTGCTCTATAACTGAACTGATGTTCCTCTGTCTTCCATTTTTTTTAGGTGCACAAGACTCAAGAGAACCACCAGTGCCAGGAAGAAGTCCTGCAGCGGTGTGTGTGTGCAGCATAACGTCACGCGACGTCACGTCTGGCCTCAGACAACTCTACAATTCGTGCAACTGCGGCCTGCTGTCTGACCTGCTCTCAAGAAGATGGCCCCGCCCCCAAAGAAAGTTCTCCGTAGCTCCTCTAGCAAGAAAGTTGCTAGTAAGGAGCAGAAGAAGCAAGTTACCAAGGAGGCTGGTGTGCCACCCGCCACTTTTTTTGGGAGCAAAAAAAAAAGTACGCCTGCAGCAGCAGGATCTGCTGGGGACCAAGCTGAGAGCAGCACCCCTGCTCCATTGGGTTCAGTGCCTCCACCACCACGCCAACTTAAGTCAAAGCCCTTGAGTGCTTCAGAGGCAGTCAGTGTACTTCTCCAATCACCATCGACCAGTGATGTTGGCTCATCGCAAGAAAGTAGCAGCAATGTCCCTGAATCAACACAGGTTGTTGTAACTCATCTGACAAGTGTTGAACAACCACAGCCGCAACAACAACACCATGTGCAAGTACACGCCCAAGTACATGTGGAAGGAGAGGCAGCAAAAGCAGATGCGCAAGCAAAGGTGCATGGAGGTTCACAAGTGCCCACAATAGTTGTTCCTCCCGAAGTAGGGGCACATTTGGAAATCGACAATGAAGCTGAGGTATCATTGGAAGCCACTCCTCCTGATGATCATTCATTGTCTTCCACATCCCTAGCAAGGAAAAGATCAAGGGGGGTGTCTACATCTTCTTCAAGCCCACCTCGTTCTGGTGCAAGTGATCTGTCTTGGGAACCACAACTGCGGTCTGACAGTGAGGCAGAGGCACACCATGATCTGACACCGGTACCTAAGCGTAAAAGGAAGGTCGTCCAAAAACTCAAACCTATGGAGTGTGATGAGGCTCAACAAGAAGTGACAGATACTGCTGGTGATGAAGCCTCTCACGATGACGACGAGCCAGTCATCACAAAGGTCACTGCAGCCCCACCGGGCATGCAGCAAAGAGACATTTTGACCCTATCCCGAGAAGCTGCTGAGCGTGATGATGATGTCGGCGAGGAGGCAATGGAAATGGAATCATTAGATTTGGAGTTAAGTAGTACACCAAAACCTACCGCTTCCATATTTCTTCGCAAGAAGGTACCCACCTCGTCCTCGACCTCAATTCGTGGTGGTGAAAGTGCAAAACGTACTGAAGTTCGGCAATCCACATCCTCCACTTCATCTGTCATTAGCAGCAGGACCACCACCACCAGTATCGCCGCCTCCTCCGGCCCCCGAAGACATTTCAAGTCTCCAGTTTGGGACTTCTTTAGTGTTTGCCCAAAAAAGGAAAACGTAGCCATTTGTAGCCTTTGTAAGCTTCGATTTAGTCGTGGTAAGCTTGGTTCTAACTATGGTACCGGAGGCCAGAGAGGTCATCTTGAGAGAAGGCACGCTGTCCAATGGTTTCCGCACCTAGAGGCGGTCAAGAAAGCCGGAATTGCACGTAATGAAAACGTTGATTTGTCATCTGCTGATGACGAGGAGGTAGAAGAAGACGATTCAAACACTTCACTTACACCCAGTTCCCATGTCAGCAGCACACCCCATGGGAGCCACACTAAGAGTGTGGGAGAGAGTGAGACACCAATGCGGAAAAGTTCATCAGCGAGCGTAACTGGGTCGAAGAGATCATCATCATCCCGTAAATCATTGGTCCAGGGCAACATTAAAAAGATGTTGTTTACAGAAGCGCAATATGAACGCAACCACCCAATGACCCGTCTGTATAACACTAAGCTGGCTAAAATGCTAGCACTGGACCTTCTCCCTTTTTCTTTTGTAGAAGGGGTTGGTTTTCTAGAATTAGTGACAGCGCTCTGCCCTAAATGGAAGGTTCCTAGCCGGTTCTATTTTGCCCGAGTTGCGGTTCCAGCACTACATGAAGATGTTCTGAAGGTGATTGGGGCAGCTTTGCAGAAGAGTGCTGTTCACACTATACATCTGACAACAGACATGTGGACCAGTGGCGCAGGCGCTGATTACATGTGCATCACTGCACACTGGGTCTCTTTTTCAGGGGCTAAAGCAAAGCTAAACTCAGGTGTTGACACTAACATTGTTTTTAAAGGTGCTCGGAAACATGCAACACTAGCCATGTTTGGTTTGGAGAAACGTCACACAGCAGAAAACATTTTGGATGTCTTTAACACAAAGGTCCTTAACTGTCTGTCCCCACTAAAACGCAAGGTTGGTTATGTTTCCACGGACAATGGCTCCAATATAGTTAAGGCCATGAGGGACGGTTACTATTTCAGAGTGCCGTGTTTGGCGCACTGTATAAACCTGGTTGTCCAAAAATTCTTGGGTAATAAACGCAGTGCAGCGTACAGTGTATTGGAGAACTGCCGAAAAATTTGCAAGCATTTCAGGCATTCTTTTAAGGCCCGGAAGCAGCTGAGGAGCATGCTATATCAATGTCAAATGCCAGTGAAAGCACTCATCCAGGAGGTGGTAACACGTTGGAACTCAACCTTCTACATGCTTGAGCGTCTGTATGAGCAGTATACGCAACTCGATCAATATTTCTTGAAAGAGGGTATAGAGGAGCTGAGGATGGGTGGGCCGCAATGGAACATAGTTGAAAGCCTAACACGCATGCTTCGTCCTTTTGAGGTCTTCACGCGTGCAGTCAGCAAGGAGGACTCTAATTTGGGAAAAGCTATCCCATTGTTGTACATGCTGGAGGACCAACTGAAGGAGGTGTGTTCTGTGTTTGGAAAAGATGACAAAAAGAAAGACTCTTTGCTTCTGGCTGAGCAATTATTAGAGCTCCTACAAGGTGATGAACGTCTTAAAAAGATCCACTCAGAACAGCATTACATTTGTGCTACTATTCTGGATCCACGCTACAAAAAGGCGCTGGCAGGCAGAGCATTCTTTCCTTTTGGTGATGAAGATGTTACAAAGTACAAACGTTGGCTAGCCTTGTCAGCCAAGAAGTTTGAAACAGAACGGCTGGAAATTGAAGGAAATGGCAGTACATCAGCAGGCCATCCCCAGTCAAAACAATCCACTTCTGCACCTGTGGCTGTGGCACAAGTGACCTCTCAGCCGTTAAAGACACCGGCAACCGGATCATCTGCACGAAAGACAACAGAAACATTGGAGGCTGAAGAGGATTGGCTAGCTCTGCGTGGGTTTGGTTCTCAAAAGGTCAGAGGCACAGCAAGAGCTACGCAAAGTGGAGGAACCTTGGAGGAGGACCTTGAGTCGATGGTGAAGGACTATCTGAATGACTCCACAGAGGTCTATGTTAATTCTGACCCATTGGCGTATTGGCATGGGAAAAAAGAATTGTGGCCACAGCTCACCAACCTGGCTTTAAACTACTTGTCTTGCCCACTCGCAAGTGTGTCTTCTGAACGGGTTTTCAGTGCGGCTGGTGGGATTGTAACTCCCAAACGGAGCCGCCTCTCGCCCAAAAATGTGGAGAGGTTAACAATGATCAAGATGAATCAGCACCTCATACCACCAGATATAAGAGTACGAGAGAGCGTGCCGGATGAAAAGGAGGTGGCCAGCAACATAGATGAGGGAATTTCTACTCTGTCAGGTGGCACTGACCTCACCCTGGCTGAATTCGCAGAGTATGATGACGAAGCCTTATTCTTATTCCTGGACCGTGATACCGACTTCGAGCCCTGAAAATGAGACAACGAATCAATAACTTTCTTTTTCATCCTTATTCACTTTTATTCCTGTGTGTCTGTCTTTCTTTGTTGTGCACAGTTAATATAATTCAAACTTTAATCAGATAATCACAAAAACAAGCCCATCAGCAGAACTGTCTTCACTTGTTTGCTAATTTATTTGAAGGTGCCGCAGTCTGCATTCCTCAGGTTCACAAGTTCAGAAGAACATGCTCCTCTATCCTCCTCCTCCAGACTCCTATTTCCATCAAAGCAGAGGGCTGGTTTACGCCCAATGAAGAAAGACTCAGCACTTGTGGGGGTGTTGTTCTACCTCTTTGCAGGTGAGTTGACGGGTCTGGGGCCATTGCTGGGAAGCACTAAAAGTGGTTTGGACCAAATCCGAGGCGGAACATTTTTTGTGTTTTTGATGACTTGCTTGCCTTTGAGGTGCTCTTAGGGGGGTTCCGTCTGTTTGTGGGTGAGTTTCGTGGTCTGAGAGCATTGCTGGGACACTCTAATCTTGATTGCATTTGCTTTTCAGGAAATCCGTCGTGCCAACCCCGACTTATGGCCTAGCTACGCAGCGCGTTTGGACCGAAGGCCCAGAAATATTGCAAGTATGAGATTTTGCTTTTGGCCTGTTTGGGGGTGTTACGCTTCTTGGCGGGTGGGTTGCCGGGTCTTGGGGCATTCCTGGGAAGGTCTAATACCGGGTAGAAGTGGTTGGGAGTGGGACAAAATCCAGGCCGATTTTTTTTTTTGGGCTATTTCTGACATTTTGCTCTATGTAGCGTTTACGGGGGCCTGTTTGGGGGGCTTCCTGGTGTTTGCGGGTGAGTTTCGTGGTCTGGGAGCACTGCTGGGACACTCTAATCTTGATTGCATTTGCTTTTCAGGAAATCCGTCGTGCCAACCCCGACTTATGGCCTAGCTACGCAGCGCGTTTGGACCGAAGGCCCAGAAATATTGCAAGTATGAGATTTTGCTTTTGGCCTGTTTGGGGGTGTTACGCTTCTTGGCGGGTGGGTTGACGGGTCTTGGGGCATTCCTGGGAAGGTCTAATACCGGGTAGAAGTGGTTGGGACAAAATCCAGGCCGATTTTTTTTTTGGCTATTTCTGACATTTTGCTCTATGTAGCGTTTTCGGGGGCCTGTTTGGGGGGCTTCCTGGTGTTTGCGGGTGAGTTTCGTGGTCTGGGAGCACTGCTGGGACACTCTAATCTTGATTGCATTTGCTTTTCAGGAAATCCGTCGTGCCAACCCCGACTTATGGCCTAGCTACGCAGCGCGTTTGGACCGAAGGCCCAGAAATATTGCAAGTATGAGATTTTGCTTTTGGCCTGTTTGGGGGTGTTACGCTTCTTGGCGGGTGGGTTGCCGGGTCTTGGGGCATTCCTGGGAAGGTCTAATACCGGGTAGAAGTGGTTGGGACAAAATCCAGGCCGGTTTTTTTTGTGGCTATTTCTGACATTTTGCTCTATGTAGCGTTTTCGGGGGCCTGTTTGGGGGGCTTCCTGGTGTTTGCGGGTGAGTTTCGTGGTCTGGGAGCACTGCTGGGACACTCTAATCTTGATTGCATTTGCTTTTCAGGAAATCCGTCGTGCCAACCCCGACTTATGGCCTAGCTACGCAGCGCGTTTGGACCGAAGGCCCAGAAATATTGCAAGTATGAGATTTTGCTTTTGGCCTGTTTGGGGGTGTTACGCTTCTTGGCGGGTGGGTTGCCGGGTCTTGGGGCATTCCTGGGAAGGTCTAATACCGGGTAGAAGTGGTTGGGACAAAATCCAGGCCGATTTTTTTTTTGGCTATTTCTGACATTTTGCTCTATGTAGCGTTTTCGGGGGCCTGTTTGGGGGGCTTCCTGGTGTTTGCGGGTGAGTTTCGTGGTCTGGGAGCACTGCTGGGACACTCTAATCTTGATTGCATTTGCTTTTCAGGAAATCCGTCGTGCCAACCCCGACTTATGGCCTAGCTACGCAGCGCGTTTGGACCGAAGGCCCAGAAATATTGCAAGTATGAGATTTTGCTTTTGGCCTGTTTGGGGGTGTTACGCTTCTTGGCGGGTGGGTTGACGGGTCTTGGGGCATTCCTGGGAAGGTCTAATACCGGGTAGAAGTGGTTGGGACAAAATCCAGGCCGATTTTTTTTTTGGCTATTTCTGACATTTTGCTCTATGTAGCGTTTTCGGGGGCCTGTTTGGGGGGCTTCCTGGTGTTTGCGGGTGAGTTTCGTGGTCTGGGAGCACTGCTGGGACACTCTAATCTTGATTGCATTTGCTTTTCAGGAAATCCGTCGTGCCAACCCCGACTTATGGCCTAGCTACGCAGCGCGTTTGGACCGAAGGCCCAGAAATATTGCAAGTATGAGATTTTGCTTTTGGCCTGTTTGGGGGTGTTACGCTTCTTGGCGGGTGGGTTGCCGGGTCTTGGGGCATTCCTGGGAAGGTCTAATACCGGGTAGAAGTGGTTGGGACAAAATCCAGGCCGATTTTTTTTTTGGCTATTTCTGACATTTTGCTCTATGTAGCGTTTTCGGGGGCCTGTTTGGGGGGCTTCCTGGTGTTTGTGGGTGAGTTTCGTGGTCTGGGAGCACTGCTGGCTATATATACTTTACTTTGCAAGAGGTTTGAAGCAAATCCATGGTGGCAGAGGGGACTTAGGGCCTAGCTGCAGAGAGCGCGCGGAGTGATTTGGGAAATTTGTGAAAAATTGACTAAGTCCCCATTTTTGTACTTTTGCTCTTTGGCTGTTTGGGGGTCTTCTACTCGTTTTCTCCTGGGTTGACGGCTCTGGGGCCATTGCTGGGAAGCTCTAATACCGGATAAAAGTGTTTTGGACCAAATCCCAGGCGGAATTTTTTTTGTGTTTTTGATGACTTGCTTGCCTTTGAGGTGCTCTTAGGGGGGGTTCCGTCTGTTTGCGGGTGAGTTTCGTGGTCTGGGAGCACTGCTGGGACACTCTAATCTTGATTGCATTTGCTTTTCAGGAAATCCGTCGTGCCAACCCCGACTTATGGCCTAGCTACGCAGCGCGTTTGGACCGAAGGCCCAGAAATATTGAAAGTATGAGATTTTGCTTTTGGCCTGTTTGGGGGTGTTACGCTTCTTGGCGGGTGGGTTGCCGGGTCTTGGGGCATTCCTGGGAAGGTCTAATACCGGGTAGAAGTGGTTGGGACAAAATCCAGGCCGATTTTTTTTTTTGGGCTATTTCTGACATTTTGCTCTATGTAGCGTTTTCGGGGGCCTGTTTGGGGGGCTTCCTGGTGTTTGTGGGTGAGTTTCGTGGTCTGGGAGCACTGCTGGGACACTCTAATCTTGATTGCATTTGCTTTTCAGGAAATCCGTCGTGCCAACCCCGACTTATGGCCTAGCTACGCAGCGCGTTTGGACCGAAGGCCCAGAAATATTGCAAGTATGAGATTTTGCTTTTGGCCTGTTTGGGGGTGTTACGCTTCTTGGCGGGTGGGTTGCCGGGTCTTGGGGCATTCCTGGGAAGGTCTAATACCGGGTAGAAGTGGTTGGGACAAAATCCGCGCGGAAAAGCCTTTAGTTTTGGCACTTTTTGTAACTTAGGGTTCGTTAGGGTTAGCCCTAGCAGCAGGATTGCATGTGTTTCGGGGTGTTCTAGATTTTTCAAACTGAGTTCTGGGGTCTTAGAGCACTCGTGAGAATGTGTAATTTTGGTTGCAAGTCATTTGAAGAAAATCCATAGTGGGAAAGGGGGGATTTGGCATAGTTAAAGAAAGCCTTTGCCACTATTCTTAACTTAGGGTTCGTTAGGGTTAGCAGTATTTCTATTGCATGTGTTTGAGTGGGGGGGATTTCGAGTCTTGGAGCGATGCTGGCTATGGCTACTTTTGCTTGGTTGCTTGCAAGTGGTTTGAATGCAATCCACGGTGGGTAATGGGTAATTAGGGTACTTCGGCCTACTTTTACTTTCAAAGTAAGTTTTGTCACCAGTTTTCTGCTAGGCCTCGTTTTTTGAGATTTGATTGGGGGTCTTCTACATTTTTGCGACTGGCTTTAGTAAGGGTCTGGGTGGGAGCACTGCTAGGAAGATCTAATTTTGTTCTAAAACACAGTTTACAGTACACCTAGCTTGAGGGGCAAGATCCGCTACATTAATTTGCCCATACTTATTTATCCTTCAAAAGGTGACTCAGAGTACGCACTTTCAAAAACATTGTACTGTCTACTAGGAAAAACAAATTGTGACTTTTTGCACTCCACAGCCTACATACCTTATATTTATTTATCAGTGGTGTTGTAATATTATATCACTTCCTGTTTTTCGTTGAATAATTACAGGCCGGGTTTCAGTCTCTGCAATGGGGAAAAAAGGATGGAGTCAGGCTTCACAGTAGCGAGCCACAATTCAGCATCAGGCAGGCAGTGGACAGGGTGTCTTCTGGTGACCAACATCGATGGACGAAGCGTCGGCTGCAATGGAGGAGTGCCGCTAATAGGAGGATTTTTTTTCTGCGGGCAACTTACTTACCACTTCCAACAGGACCACTACAACCACATAGATACAGTATCCTTTGCCTTTTTCTCTGACTGTGACTGCATTTCTTGGCTCTCTCTCTGCTTCTACATTGATCCCTTAACACATCACTTAGTCCACTCCACTATCACATCTGCACCACACATAGTCATTTGTAAGTGCTCCTACGTAATTCGCAAGTCGCAGCATGCCCCAGGCCGTAGAGGACTGGGATGGCCCCAATGATGAAGCATGTCACCAAGGGGCAACCCTGGTGAGTGAGGGGACACCTAGAAAAAAAGCAATTTCTCCTTTTCTATCTACTATACCTTCTGTCAGGTTACGCAGCCCCTAAGCGCCTACCGTACTATGAAACTACATTTCCCATGAGTAGGCGGGAGACTTGCAGACTATTTAGTGAGACTATATGAGAGTACCCTTGTATGTTAGGACAGCACTTCACTGATGCCTGTCTTGTCTTCTGTTACAGGTATCCTTTCCCTGCTGACCCTACCTTTACCCATCCCACATTTTTTATTTTAGTTTGTTATTTTTCTCCCCCGCCTAATGCCTCGAACACCCTGTGTTTACACTTCTGGGTGTTGGTGACATTTGGAGGTGGAACCATATTTGCATCGACTGGATCACGGGGAGTAAACCTGACACCTTCCAGACCAACCCCATTGAGTGTTGTTGTGAATGGATTTATAGTGACCAGCAAGGCTCTCGGGTATCTGGCTACAGAGACCTTATGTTGAATATCGTTATCAATAATTCCACACAGGCCCTGTACTGTCGCATTCTTTCTTTCCACAGTTGTCGATGATATATTCTTACTCTGCTTGACAAAGAACCATTGCTAATGTGAAAGAACTTCAACCGAATTAGTAGTTATACTTTACCATTTGTTAGGCTACAATGTGGCACTGCTCTACTGTACTTCTGTCACATGCTATATTCTCAGTTGTACCGTTGAATTGCTCAGGAGGACAAACCAGATTTCATTTTCTTTTTTTTCATAGGCATGCAACTGCCACTGTGTCACAACAATAGTACCACCGCTATGAGGAAATTTTATCCGACCAAGATTGCCAACGTTATTCGGTGTTTCCCGTGGAGCCAGCCCTGGGTCTAGCCCTACTTTCAAACACAAATTACAGGTAAGATAAGCGTTTGGTGGTTTGGGGGTATAATGGAGTATTAGTACGAGAGACGAGAGACTGAAGGTAGTACTACTAAAGTCCTAGGACTCTTGGATTCACTTCACTGAGTCTGTGAGAGGCACTTAGTGTTGAAAACATTTGGGCATTTACACTTAAAGGAAGAAAATGGAACTAAACTTTCAGGAAAACAGTCAACGTTAAACCCCCACCCACCAGGCAAGCAGTAAAAAACAGGTATGCTCAGATAAAGTTTGAAAAAGTATATTTATATCCCTAACAAAATAATCTCCCGCAAGACCCTCCCTAACCCCAACGATTGTCCTTCAAAAGTCCCCAAAAACCCAACTCCCAATTCCCACCCCCCAAAAGTCTCTAAAAAAGGGGCAAGGGACACTATGGGTGGATGCTGTTAACTTTTTGGGCCGGGGCATCATGCTCCTCGCGGAGCAAGGCGAGCTCCTGCTGAAGGCGAGACACCATCAGGGTGGTGCGGCGCAGGCGTGCCTTCACTGCCTTGCAGGTGCAATGCCTGTGAGAGGCAGCTGTTGGCCTTGCTGCTCGGTGGTGGCGTTTGCCTTTGGCAGCCCGGCTCAGTCTCGGTGGACCACTGTGCTGGGTGGCAGCCCGTGGGGCCACGGAGGCCGATGCAGACGACGTTGTTGTAGTTGTCGACTGCACACTTTCCACGTCCTCCAGGGCCACCAGCCGCCGATATTCCGCAACAGTGGCCTCGATCCTCCGTTGCCGGGCCGCTCTAGCCAGCTCCTTCCTCCTTGTCCGTTTGGAAGGAGAACCTATATGAAGAAAGAAAGACATAGTCTGTAACCAATGCTCTTTTAGATTAACTCAATCATTCAGCAGAAATTTGTGTTGCAGTACAACTAGCAACTTGCAAGCGCATTACATAACTATTGAGGCCAGTATCTATCTAACCTCACACTTCTTCATCCTTGCTCTAACATTAGTGGGAGTTTAAGGAACAAATTCTACGAGCACTGTGGACTTCCATTGGAGTCGACTATGAAAGTACACCAGTCTTATTCTTCTTCTTATCTCTTGTTTTGGAAAATTGGTACGTTATTTTCTGCAAGCCGGCATAATGCCAGCGCGGTAAACTTGCACCCGAGAAAAAGAGACGCACGCCATGAGGAGTGACCTAGACTTGCGTTGCCGTTGCGTTACTGTACCCGTCCAGTACATGCAGGTGGTGAATCTCTTACTTTTCTATTACGGGTGGCACTGAGAATACTCTGTTACAACTCAAGGGCTACTGCTTAATTAATTTAACTTTCACCCTACAGTGGAAATGAGTACTAGAAATGGAAAATTGAAGAAGATAAATAATCTGATTATCTATCACTTCACATGGGATGTTTTTGCTTATATATGGGATGACTTTAGGTGCTTTGCTTTTTATTGAGTGACCAGTGATACATCCACACATGAATGACTGAGTACTACTAAACTTATTAAGAGAGGTAGGGAGTGGCCACCATAATAACCGGATCTATGCAGTGCTTGCAATACAAACTACTGCTACTATTTATGGTAGTATTTGGACAAAATTAAAAGTTATTTTCCTTGCCTTTCCTACACTGGAACGGACGTGCGGGTGCAGTGTTACATGCTCTTCAAAGTTACACTTAGTTCATCCACTGACCGTCTACTCTCTCTAGATCATGGGTACTCACAAACTTTCTCTCAGGGGCTACATTTACAGTGTAGTTTGGGGCCGAGGGCCGCACTGGTGGGGGCGGAGTCAGAGGGGGCGGGGCTAATGCAAAACGATAACTTGTGACCATGAGGTTGCACACAGGTCCCTGCAGCAGATGCCCTCATCCACTGAGCCACCAGACCCAGCATTTACATACATCTCTCTCCCTCCTGCTCTCCCTCCTGCCCTCCCTCCATCTCTCTCTCCCTCCTGCCCTCCCTTTCCCTCCCCCTCTGTCATCTCACTGTGTGTGTGTCTATCTGTGTCAGCCTTCAGCCCGGGTTGAGACCGCTTCCTCAACGCGCACACACAGACAACAACACCAAAGTACTTAACAGGTCTTTAAAAGACCATTAACATTTTATTGAGGCTTTGTTTGTTTTAGCGCCCCTGCTTCTCCACCCTGACAATCACTGCTTGCCCGGCCCCACAGAGCAGAGGCTTTGTTCTATTTCACCTCTTTGTGGCCTTGCATCTCCACTCTGCTCTGTGGGGGCCGGGGGAGCAGTGATTGTCAGAGTGGAGATGCAGGGGCGCTAACAGGTGAAATACAAAAAAGCCTCTGCTCTGTGGGGGCCGGGGGAGCAGTGATTGTCTGCAAGGTCTGCGCACCGCCAACGAAGGCTTGCCGGGCCACCACCGGCCCGCGGGCCGTACTAGGAGTACCCCTGCTCTAGATACACATATGCTATCTAAGAGTCAGATAGTAGCATGATCCAGGTATATGGACACATACAGTTTCTGTGTCACCCACCCAGGCTGTTGTCCTTCCACCCATCATTGCTTCATCATTCACCCAGCCATGCATCTCATATTCTTGCCTTCCCAGCTAGTCTTCAATCTCAATAAGTAAGGAATATATAAGAGCTTACCTCTGGCCGCCACCACCACCGTCTCAACTCTCACAGCCGCCGCCTCCTCCCCTGAAGAATCGCCCTCCGCCTCCGTGTCGAGCACCACCACCTCCACACTGGCCCCGCCACCAGATGTTCCACCTACAAAGTACATTTAAGAATGTTAGAATAAAGCACTCACTAGTCACTAGTATTTGGTCTAGGAATGAAGACATGTGAAAACAATGTAATTTGTGACTGTCTACGTTAAAGTTAAAAAAAATGTCCCTTTTTCCAGGGAAGGTTGTCTTGCTGCACTTTTTGGCACAAGTGATGAAGGCTGTTTTTTTAACACGCACCATTTTTCTCCACACAGACAGAAGATGGACTTCTAACAACAAGATCAAGTTGAAACCAGGTGAGAGCTCGGCTCGACCACAAGAAATGTCTTCAATTAATCGTCAGCACTAACCACTTTTCCATTATCAGTTAAACGTTTAGTTTTATTATGACTTCATTTTAATAAATGTGTTTACTTTTAATAAAGCTTTTAAACTTAAATACAATCTGTGTTTTTTGGTCCAGACTAGAGTGACTGAGCGAAAGGTTTTGCAATTTTTGCAAGCATGAGTCCAGATAGAACACTTCCAAAGACATTATGGACAATCCCAGAGGACTGCACTAAGTTGATAGAGCTATTGCTGACTAGAATCATGGGAGTTTCGCCAACCGTGCAATCTTAGTTAGCTACACAGACAGACTAATAAGAATAATCTAGTAATACCACAGGGAGTCATAGTAGAGGCAGGATAAGAATTTAGATAGTCTACAAGAAGAGCAAAGACAATTTTGAAAAAAGTCAAATGAGGAACGCTAGGAAAAATAGGTACTAGTCTAAAATGAAAACTTACTGGGGCCAGCAGAGGAGCCCTCGCCTGCCCGATCCTGGCCCTGTTGATGAACAGCATCCGCCGCCTGCTGCTCCTGTGTCCTCCTCTCGCCCCTGGGGGGAGCTGACGTACAACATGAAAGAAAGAACAGAAAACATGGATGATTGTTGCTTGTCAATGTCAACCAAATCAAACATTTCAAAAGAACAATAACAAAATATTTCTGCGAAATGATATTGATTATGGTTACTTTTCATTTATTTGCGGACCTGTGACTTCGAAAGTCACGTAACTCACTAAACAAAGTACTGAAACGTTCACCTAGGACTGGCAGGCAGCAGTCCGCAGGCAAGACGCAAAGTGACAGACAAACTCCATTGTGATTTCAGTCAGATCAGTGACAACACTAACAGTTGCCTGCTACATTACCAGTCATTTAAATAGTCAAACTATCAATCCACCGCCACTATTTTTCTTATTGTCAGGGTTACAAAGGAAGGGGCAGATTTAAGCCCTTGCGGCTCTTTTGCGCCGTTCTTGCGTGACTTTTGTGACGCAGCAGCTAAACAAAAAAGGGCGCCATGGTGCGGCGTATAATATTATAACAACGTGACGCATTTGGGAGATGCATCCCGTTATAAAGCCCTGCGCCATCAGGGGGCGTTCCGGCGCAAGGGAGGGCATTCCTGCGCTGGAAGGAAAACATCCTAATAGTGGCTGAGGGAAATCTACAAAATATCAATCAGTCACCTTTAGGACAATGATGCGTCACACAAACCCTGCACCTGCTTGAAGCAGACGTACGGCTTGACCCAGCATTGGGGAGATAGGGTACCCCAGAGCATTGATGGAGCTGCGCCATCGTTGCAACGCAACTCCAGCAGTAAAGCTTCGGTGACGTTTTGGGCCCATGGTGCGCCGCATTGCAAATACGGCGCACCATGTTTGGTGGTGGTAGCGGGCCGCACAATTAATGGCGCATCCCTGCTACTTTGCAGGGATGCGACGGTAATTGCAATTCTGCCCCTTAGGGGCATACTTACTTACGCGTTCTGGCGCATCTCCAGAGATGCGCCAGATCAAATGCGTCACGCAAAACTACCCTTGCGACACGGCAGATGTGCCTCATTTACAATGCGGCGCGCCCTGGCGCAAGGGTAGGCACTTGCGTGAGGCATCTCGTCACGTAAGAGCGGCGCATCGCTGGAGTCACGTCGCCAACGCAATGCAACTCCAGTAATGCTCAGGGCCACCCAATACTTAACATGCTGTGTCAGTCCTTTCGCCTGCTTCGAGCAGACATAAGGAATTGAATTGACGTAGCAGCGTCGCAGAAGTGCCTGCGTTAAATCTTGTACATTTCACGCAGGCAACTTTGCGAGGCGCACAGCCGCTGGACCGCGGCGCCCACCCTGCGTACTAGGAACGCACCCATTGTGGTGCAGGCCCATGGCTTTATAACATGACGCATCTCCCTAGATGCGTCATGCTGTAAATGACTCGCAGGGATGCGGCACGTTTACGCCGCTGTTGCGTCACGCAAGGCAACGTAAATGTGGCGCAAGGGGCTTGTAAATGTAATCTGCCCCCTAGTGTCTAGCATTACGCAGTTCTGTAAAGTACACTCATACATAATAGTTACTCAGGCCAATGAGACCACGAAATAGAAAACAAATAAGCATAGTAGCAACGCCACTGAGAAGGAGAGCAGTGCACCTGAAATGCACAGAAGATTTTGAAATATAATTTAACTACAATGTAATCGTCATCAGCGGCATTATTGGCTTGCTCCATGTAAAAAACAAATATTTGCAATACAACAACACAGAGCAGGAGAAAACATCATAGTAGTGAGTGATTAAATGGCTACTACTACTCACCAAGCCCGGGTATCTCCAAGCCGAGCTGGTCCAGCAGGTCGCGCTCGCGGTCCAGGAGGTCCGTCCAGCGATGGGTGACCTGGCTGTAGGTGCGCTGGACCCCGTAGAGGTGGGATATGGCCCAGCACACCTTCTCCCACCGCTTCCGGCGCTCCCGCATGTTGTACCCGCCGGCCGCGATCCTGCCGCCTCCCGCGATGGTCCTGGGCAGGCGGCGCTGGACGAAGTAGACCAGCGCGCCCACTTCCTCCGGGCTGAAGATCTCCCGTCGCGTCACCTGCTCCCCCCTCAATCTCCCGCATGCTGTCCTGCCACTGGGTCCAGCACTACTCCCCGCCGCCGCTGCGGCCCTCAAGTGCCTGGGCAGCTTCACGGCGCCTGGCTTGACCATGGTCTGGGCAGGTAAGGTAGGAAGAAGTAGAAAATTAAGAAAGAATAGGATAGGGAAGAAGAAAAGAAAAGAGTTTAAAAAAGTAGTTTAAAAGTAAAGAAAAATAGCAGAAAAGACAAAAATATACAGCTAGGAAAAGAGAGGGATAGATAAGAAGCAAAATCGTAAAAAAAAAACTGAAAACAAGCAAAGGATGGCAAAGATACCAAGAGGATTAAACACCATGCCCAGACACAGGAAATGAATGAAAAACAAGATGGCCGGCGCCCGTTCACGAGCGCAAAAGTAAGTTTGCGCGAGATTTTCCTCGCGATCTCGTGCGAACCTCTAGATTTCCCGCGCGATCTCGTGCGAACCTCTACTCGCAATGCGCTTACTGCGCGAGATTATACATAGCGGGCGGAAACGGAAATACGTCACGCAAACAAAATGGCCGCGCCCGTACTCGACCTTGGGGTAAATTCGCGTGTTGCGCTGCAAGCGGCTCGCGAATACTGCAAAAAAACTCGCGAAACAACAAGCCGCAAAAAAATAAAATGCACATTCGCACGAATTGGCGGCTTCCGCGGTCGGTTTCGCACGACGCCGCGCCCCGCGAATACCGCGAAAAAAACCGAAAAACGATTTCAGCAAAAGCAAAAGCAATGAGCAGGTGCAAAAGGTCAACCTCATGATTTGTAACGATTCTTTGTAGTGCTTCCTGAGGGGGCCCTCCAGAATTCGGTTGCCTGCTTGCAACTATTGTGTGACCCTGCTCTGACCTTAACTGTATGCCACAAAGGTCCTGATTTACAGCTAAAGGAGCAGACAAGCAGGTGCCAGGCTGGAACTTTAAATTCTTTCAGTGACACATTAATTAGCCCCTAATTCATTATTGTCAGTTGGGGCAGGGCAGGTGTTGTAACTAATTTTGCAACAATGAAAGCACTTAGCAAGTGCAAAAGATCACTAATCAGGGCGCATGAAGGAAGCAGGTGCCAGCTAAAAAAATATTCTGTGACACATTAATCAGCCCCAAATTAATTCAGGTCACTTGAGGCAGGGAAGGTGTGCTTTGCTTTGCCGAAAATAATGTACACTGGACAACCAGAGGGTGTGGTGATGAAACAGAGGGTGGCATGGGTGGGCCAGAGGGTGGCATGAGTAGTCAGAGAGTGGCAGTGGTGACAGAGAGTGGCAGTGATGAAGAAGAGTGTCCCAAACAGGCTGGACATGTAGAAACAACAAGTTCGCAAAACTTGCGACCCGACAGGTAAGTTCGCAAATTGCGAAATTGTAAAAACCCTCGCGAACTGGCAGAAACACGGGCGAACACAAAAAAAAAAAATCCGCAAATTCGCGGGAATTCGCGGATTTTGCGGATTGCGAATCCGCAAATCCGCAAAATTCGCGAACGCGAGATCCGCAAAATTCGCCCATGCTTATTAGCGATCCAGTTTGCATAATAGGCATTAGCCTATATATTTCCGGTGCAAAAGGACGCACCCAGGGGGCGCACTGCTGGCCTGTCAAAGGGAAGCCCGTCTGCGCCCGGAGGCGTCCCGCGCCAGCCATATTGCCCAGTTGCCCTCCGGTGAGTTTATTCCACTATATTACAATAGGGAAAAACTGCCTAGCCTTAGGCAGCTACCATTATGTCAGTGTACAGCAGCTGATCTGAGCTTGGAGGTAGACTTTCGATGCAATAAGTGCAACTGGTACACCTCCTCCAGTCCTGGTCCGCTAAGGCTGATACACCGATTGTGCGGATGGCTGTGGCTACAATCAGGCTCCTCACTTCCACCCACGCAGTTTCCACTTCCTCAACTGCGTTAGCGATCCAATATGCATCATTGGCATTAGCCTATATATTCCCGATGCAAACGGACGTGCTCAGCGGGCGCGCCGCTGGCGCACCAAAGGCAAGCCCCTCTGCACCTGTCAGTATTCCTGAGGCGTCCGGTGCAGTCCATGCTTCTCAGTTTCCCTCCGGGAAGTTTCTTCCACTATATTACAATAGGGAAAAACTGCTTAGCCTTAGGCGGCTACCATTATGTCAGTATTCAGTGGCTGATCTGAGCTTGGAGGTAGACTTTCAATGCAATAAGTGCAACTGGTCTCTCCTCCAACCCAGGAAACTCACACTCAAGAACCTACCACGCAAATAAGAAACCAGAGGACTTAAAGGCCACCCTTTTAAATTGTCGCTCCATGCAAAAGCATGAACCACACATTTATGACCTACTTTTAGACGAACAGCCTGATCTTTTATTTCTCACTTAGACCTGGCTGTCTGAAGCCTCCAACCTTACTATCACCTCAGCCAACCCTATGGGTTATAAAATCCTTAGGAGGGATCGACCGTGTGGGAAGAGGGGGCGGTGTCACCATAATTTATAATAAAAAACTAGACTGCTCTCCCATCCTGATGAAAATCATCGAAGATGCAGAGTCCTTAGGCTTACGCTGTACCTTATCCCCCCATCGTAGCCTAGCTAGTTTTCTGATTTACAGAACTCCCTGTGCAATTGGAAATTTTATTACTACGCTTAATACAGCCACCGCCTCCCTGGACTTAAAATACAAAAACTGCCTCATTCTGGGAGATTTCAATATACGTATGGACAATTGAAAATGCCCTCAAACAATTTCCTTGATGGAGATGCTGCAGGCCTGCAACATGTTTCCATCTATTTTTCGGCCACCCATGAGAAGGGCCATACCCTGGACCAAATTTTTCACAACTTTGCCATATCAGTAAGCCTACCTCTTCCCATTACCTGGTCTGACCACCTCCTATTAAAATTAATAATTCCCAACTCTACCACTGCCCCTCAGGCTAATGCAGGGCAGAGGGTCCCTAATTACAGAGCGTTCCATAAAATGTCCATCCCGATGTTAGCAGATGCCCTTGGTCATTCCTCACCGGAGCTGTCTGGCTGTCCAGACTCTGACGCCTTCTCAATTAATTCAGTGGTACCGGTTGTTTCCCGCTCCTCAAAGAGGTTGGCCCCACCAACTCCATGGTTTACCGATTCCCTCAGATCTAGCAAAAGAAATTGTAGAAAAATGGAACGGAAATCGCGTAAATCCTATCTACCTGAGGACAGGAAGGTGTATAAAGACACCTTAAAAGCTAATTACATTCTCGTGAAGGCAGCCAAGAAAAACCTCTTTCAAACCAAGATAGAAAATGCCCAAATAGGAGTAAGGAAATCTTTAGCATTTTTAAATCCTTTACCGCCCGAAAGCCGGCACAAAGGAAGGAGCATGCACAGAAGAATGGCTAAGCAAATAGCTCAATTCTTCCACAAAATGATCTCTGTGATCCAACAAGCCTTTACTAACATCTCAGAGGAAGAACTGACCTTCTACCTTAGTTCTAATAGCAAATTTCATTTCTTGGATCCTCCATCTTTACTAACTTTCCCTGAGTTTCAGCTTGAAGAGTCACTGACCCTTCTCCAAAGCATTAAGTGTGTCTCTCCTACTGACCCATGTCCAGTGAATATCCAGAACCTATTAGCTCCCACCATAGACCCCACGGTAAACCAGCTCTTTAAGGCTTCCCTCTCCTCAGGCAGCATACCGAAATTATGGAAGAATGCTAAGATTCTTCCACTGATAAAAAAGGCTAACGCCAAACCAATGGAGCCTGCCAACTACAGGCCAATCTCTCTTCTTACAGCCCTCTTCAAAGTATTAGAGAAGCGTGTAAACAGACCCTCCAAAAACACATTGAAGATGGGCAGCTCCTTCATGAGTCCCAATCCGGTTTTAGGGCTAACTACAATACGGAGTCCACTCTGCTGGAAGTGACTGAATTTCACACGGGTAAGCTGGACCAGGGAGGCAAGGTTGTCCTGATACTGCTCAATCTGTCTGTGGCCTTCGATACGGTCCCACATGAGAGGCTCCTGGAGAGACTTGCTAACATCGGCCTGGGGGGACCGCCTTAACATGGATGTCATCCTTCTTGGCAAATAGATCTCAGGACATCTGGCTCTCCCTTTCTCATCTCCGGTTCCGGCCATGAATGTAGGTGTCCCAGAGGGCTCCAGTCTAAATCCTACCCTTTTTAATATATATCTGTCCCCCTTTGCATTTCTGGTAGAGGAAGAGGGCGGCAAAAGTATTTCCTGTGCTGATGACACTCAGCTTATTTTTACATGTGAAAAAGGAACCGAGTTTGACATGGCAATGATTAGGTCTTGCCTCACAAAGGTTTTTAACTGGCTTAAGATCAATCAGCTGAACTGCAATGCTGACAAAACTGAAGTTGTTTTCTTTGGTAATCCAGAAACACCTCACTGGAGCTCTTAGTGGCCAAAAGATCTGCCGCCCCCGCCCGCGGAAAAGGAGAAATTCACAACCTTGGTTATTGTCATAGACAAGACACTCTCCATGCACTTTCAAATCCAAAATCTAACTGGTGCTTGCTTTGGCATACTCTAGATGCAAAAAAATTGTGGTCACTGTTACTGCTTGAGAGCAGAAAGATCGTGGTGCAGGCTCTGGTGACATCAAAGCTTGACTATGTCAACAGCTTGTACCTCGGTCTTCCCAAATCCTTTCTCCAGCGCCTACAAGTGGTACAAAACGCAGCGGCCTGAGCCCTCCAGAGATCTAAACCCAGATCTTTTATGACCCCTATTCTTAAGTCTCTACAATGGCTCCGCATAAAAGAGCAGATCGACTTCAAAGCGATGACCATCTTCTTTGAAGCTTTCCATGGCTTAGGAGCAGCTACCTAAATAAGCGTGTTAATTGCTACTCAACATATAGACCCCTAAGATCTTCCAATGCCAACCTGGCCATCATGCCTAAAATATGCTGTGCCCACACTGGAGGCAGGTCTTCAGCCTTCTAGATGCTAAATTGTGGAATAGACTTTGTGGAATAGACTCCCTGAGTCTCTGAGACCAACCACAGCCCTACTGTCTTTCTGGAAGAACTTAAAAACCTGGCTTTTTAATAACTGATGGGTCTTTTACGCACGTTTTCCACCCACTGTCACACTCCAGGACCCTCTAGTCTGAGTAGCTGCGCGCTTTACTAAATACAATATTTCATTAGGTCCCTGACAGTGCAAAGGAATACTCGTCCAAATTCTAAGGGCCTTCTTTATAAGACCTTGCTTCACTTTTATGCTGCCTGTATGTCACTTTTTGTGACGTACAGGCTGTGTAAAAATTGTGCCATTTTGCGCCCTATTTACAAAGTGATGCATCTAGGCAGATGTGTCAATTTGTAAACCCCAGCACCACATTTTACCCGCGCCAGGTATAATGTATGCAGGGTGGGTGTTCCCCCGCAACAAGCCTCGTAGAAGTGGCGCATTGAAATCTAGGAGAACTCAGTGCGCCACTTCTAGGATGTCATTGCATCAGTATCTTACACCTGCCTCTCAGCAGGCGTAACACTAATGCAGGCCCTTTCACATGGGGCTTGCCCCATGTAAAAGGACACATTGCTGGTGTTGCATCTATTTTCAGACACACCCTAACAATGCATCACTTTTGCGCCTAAAAATAAGTCAGAAATACTGACGTATTTGTAACTCCTTGCAACATTATGCGTCATACAGTAAATATGACGCATCCATCATGTCGCAAGGGGGCGCACTAAGAAGTGACGCATCCCTGTTTTCACACAGCGATGCATCACTTCTCATAAAGAAGGCCCTAAATGTGTTTACATCTAATATTCAGGGATGGTTATGTGTGTTTTCAATATTGTAACACAGCAGCAGCTCACCAATATTACTGCAAATAATCTCAGTGAAGCCCCCCCATTTCTTATGTTTGGCCTTGTTTTGATGTAAAATAAACTCTTTTTAATGTATATTGCATGAAACATAAACACACTCTGCAAAATAGCTGTACTAGACTCACACATCAGGTACATAAAAATAGACTAAAGATAAGTGTAAAGACAGTATTTAAAACAATCTGTTTAAGAAATATTCAAGTTCGTTAGGGCAAAACTCTGGAGAACGGAGCTGACTCTGTCAGGGGGCCCCTGGAAGGCTGGGGCCCTGGGCCAGAGCCCACTTTGCCCATGCATTAAAACGTCTCTGCGTAACAGGCCCATTACAGTTATAGGCGTAAGGCGTGTAAGTGTGCCAATACAGATATGTAGGCATGCTTCATGCTGCAGCAGCTTCTTAGCCTTTAGATCAGCCAGCATATATAACATAAGACTTTCTGCTGGAAGCCTGTGATTTTTTTATTCCATCTGAGAAATTAGGAAAGGGTTGATTTCAGGCTTTAACTCTCAAGTAACACAGCTCTGCATGTTTGAGTTCTGAATGACAGATGTGTGAAAAGCCACAAAATCACAGGGTCAGTTCTGTAATTTCACTAATACATTTGATAACATAAGTACAATTACGAAAACCTATTGATTGTTTTTTAATGCATAGCTTAGAAGTTGTTTTGTGTTTGAGCACTATGTTGTAAAGGGAGTCTTTATTTTGTGGACAGAATCTTAACAAAAGGCTTTCTCGGGCAGCTTAGTCTGACATTGCGGGCCCCAGGGAAAGCAGGTCGGCAGACCAGTCTTTTCCCCAGGGTATTCGCGCGAGAAGACGGCGGGAGGAAGTTAGGTAAGGGGTGGGAATTAGGGGTGAGGGTGGTTAGGAGGCTACTTAAGTGGACAGGAGGGGAAGGACTTCCTCTTCCTGTCCCCGGTGCCTCAGGGTTGAGTTAGTTTGTGGAGTTAGTCTGTTGGGCGCAGTCGCCGCTGGTGCCCCGGTGTGTGACACAGGAGTGGAGCCTACATTTGGCGATTTCGGCGGTGAGGCAGTTAGCATCTCTGGAGCCATGGCGACACCCGATGCTGCGGCGGTGCGGGCGGCCTTGCAGGTACTTGGCCGGGCTGGGAGGGCCGACCTCCTCCAGCCCGGTGTCCTTGACCAAGCTTGGGTCGGAATGGCCCGACCTCAGAGGGCGGCCGCGGCCGGCGTTTTCGCGGCGGTCGCCGCGTGTTAGGATGAGCCCCAGGGGACTCGTGGGTCGGGAGCAGGGCGGGGGAGGGGCAAGAAGGAGCAAGATGGCCCCAAGCGCGGGGGGAGGCGGTTGAGCCTCCCTGCCCGTGTATCTGGCAATGATGTTGTGCTGGAGGAGGAGGGTGGGCCTGAGGAGGGGCCGGGGGAGCACGGGCAGTTTGGGGGGGACGTTCCGCAGGCTTTGGCCCCATTGCCAGTATTGGGAGGGGAGTCAGGCGGGGGAGGGCAGCTGGTTGACTATGGGGAGAGCAGTGAAGGTGGTGGGGGGGAGGACCTGGGTGAGTGGGAGCAGGTGGCTGGAGAGGAGTTCGCCCTCATGTTAACGGAGGGGGAGTCCGGGGATGAGGAAGGGGGCCTTGCAGGGGGCCAGCCTGGACAGCCTGTGGATCTGTCTATGGGCAAGAAGGGCCTAGTTAGGGCGCAGGGGTCCAAGGGCAAGGGACCAAAGAAGGCTCGGCAGGGAGGGGGAGGGGTGCCGGAAAAGGGGGTGTCTGCTCTGCTGCCACTTGGGAAGAGTCCCTTAGGGGCCATGGAGAGGCAGGGGTCCTGGTACACCAGGTGGGAGCTCATGTCTACAGAGGAGTGGATTCGCGACCAGCGCCGGATTATTGAGGAGGCGGAGGGTGAATGGCAGCGTTTGTGTGCTGCTAGGAAGGTGAAGGCGGGTGGGGTGTCTGGGGGCAAAGGGGCCCCAGCACCTGCGTGAGGGGGGAGACCTGCAGCGGGCACAGAGGTGAGGGTTCCTGGGGCGTCAGGGGAGTGGGTCTGGGTAGAGGGGTCAGGGACTGCCTTGGCGGCGCAGAGACCTGGTGGCACTGGGGCCTCCACGAGCGCATACGGCTCGGGGGGGGTACAGGCCAGCAGGTGCAGCTTGCAGAGGACGGGGTGGGCTGGCGGGGCACAAGACGGCCTCCAAATGCCGGGACGAAGAAGCAGGGGGGTCCGCGGCGGCCTGCCCTCCACCGAGGGAGTGGGCACTGGCGATGTTGGAGTGCGAGTTTGTGCCTGGAGTAAAAGGGAAAGGTGCGAAAAGAGTGGTGACTGAGGTGTTGTGAGTTGGATGACGAGGTGTTGGACTATGAGGATGAAAAGGATGAGTTGGAAGAGGGTGAGGTGAGAGAGCCTGTGAGTTGGGGGAAGGGCAGTTCTGTCGTGGACAGGCCGGGAGGTGTCCCGGAGGAAAGAGCTGGCGCTAGGCGGGCCAGCAAGGGGACAGCATAGCCAACGGATGCGAGGAGGACTGAGCTGGACGCTCCTGCAATTCTATCAGGTGAGGGCGCTTGGTAGGATGTTTTGGGGGATGGGGCGAAAGGAGGGAGGAAGAAGGCCTGCCGGTCGGTGGGTGTGGGGGATGGGTCTGTGCGGGGGTTTGGGGCCACAGGTGGAGCGGAAAAGGCTCCGGTGGATGGTAAGAAGCAGGATGTGACGGCCAGTGCTCAAACGGACAAGGTGGAGGATGATGGGGGAAGGGATAGTGGGGTTGAGAAAGCTCGAAAGAAGCTACCTAACATGGGGATGGCTATGCCTCTTGGGTCTCATTTATCTGAACAGACAAAGTCAAAGATCTGGAAACATGAATATGTTGATGTCTTTAAGTTGTTACACAGAGAGATTCAGGCGAATGAAGGGTCTAAGGAGGAGGAATGGGAGTTGACCAGGCGGCCGAGAGTGCCGGTGACGATGGAGAATTGGACATCGGCCTTTTTTATTTATGCGAGTATATACTTTGAGAAACATGCAGACAGGGCGATTGCATTGTTTAAATATATGGACGTGATTCGGAAGGCACAGTTGCATTTTGGTGGTTTTGCCTGGTTGAGCTACGACGAGGAGTTCGGGGCCAGGATTAGTGTGAACCCGGACAAGCCGTGGGGGGACGTTGACCAGGTACTCTGGGTTCAGTGGATGTCATTGACGCAGGCGGCGGCTTCTACACATATGGCCAGTGGCCTTCCGGTCACTTATCGGTCTTTTCAGTCGCCCCCCGCCCAATCTGGGGCGGGTGGGTCAGGCATTGCCGGGGGTCAGGGAGCTCAGGCGGTGTAGACAGGGGCAGCTGGACAGCAGTACAAGCCGGGTTCCACTGGAGCATGTTGGGGTTTCAATAAGGATTTCTGCAACCGACCTTCCTGTAAATTCAAACATGAGTGCTCAAAGTGTGGGGGACGGCACGCAGTCATGCAATGCCTCACGTTGGCTACACCCTCAGAAAATTGGAAGTTTGCAAGAGGCAGAGGGCAGGTTGGGCCGAAGGGCCCATACTCCGGTTAGGCTGGAGGCCATGTGTCCATGGCTCTCCCGGCATCCTGATAGAGAGGCTGCGGCGAGACTGTATTGGGGGTTTGTGAAAGGTTTTCGGATTGGCTATCAGGGACCGAGGGAGCAGCGTTGGGCGGAGAACTTGCGGTCTGCCAGAGAGGTGCCGGAGGTGATGTCGAGGAAATTGGAAAAGGAGGTTTTGGAAGGCAGGATTGCGGGCCCGTTCGAGGAGTGGCCGATGGCGGATCTCATGGTCTCCCCGCTGGGGGTGGTTCCCAAGAAGGAACAGGGGGAGTTCACGTTGATCCATCACTTGTCATGGCCGGAGGGTGGTTCAGGGAATGACTTTATCGCGGAGGAGGACTCGAGGGTCTTGTATGCGTCGGTGGATGATGCCATTTAGTGTGGTGCGTGCTTGCGGAGTAGGGGCAGAATTGGCCAAGTGTGACATCAAGTCGGCCTATCACCTTTTTCCCATTCACCCGGCGGATTTTTCTCTGTTGGGGATGCAGTTTGCGGGGGCCATTTTCGTCGACATGGTGTTGCCAATGGGTTGTGCGGTTTTCTGCGAGCTTTTTGAGACCTTCAGTTCCTTTTTGCAGTGGGCTGTTGTGGACCGCAGTGGCCATCGGCTGGTGTCTCACTATTTGGATGATTTCTTGTTTGTTGGAATGGGACAGTCGGGCAAGTGTGGAACGGCCTTGGGCCAATTTCAGCTGATGGCGCAGGAGTTTGGGGTGCCTTTGACGCCGGAAAAAACGGAAGGGCCTAGCTGCTGAATTACTATTTTGGGGATCGAACTGGACTTCGTGGCTTGGCAGGCGAGGTTGCCAGTGCAGAAGGTGGCGGAGATGCAGGAGGTTTTGAGACAGGTGCTGGATGCTCGAAAAATTGAGTTGAGATTGGTACAGCATTTGCTTGGACTGTTGACCTTTGCCTGCAGGGTGGTGAGGGCCGGAAGGACATTTTGTAGGCGCCTCGGCATGGCCATGTCAGGGGCGGTTCTCCCTCATCACAGGGTCAGGGTCACGCTGGGAGTGAGGCCTGATTTACTGGTCTGGTTGGTGTTTCTGGAAGACTTAAACGGTGTCTCGGACTTTGCGCGGGACAAGATGGTGTGGCAGGTACAACTCTACTCTGATGCGGCGGGAGCGGCTGGTTTCGGGGTTTTCTGGGATGGTCGCTGGTATGCTGAACAGTGGCCGGCTCACTGGCTGCGCCAGGGCAGGAGCATTGCTTTCCTGGAATTCTTCCCGCTGTTGGTGGCTTTGTTGGTGTGGGGCCCGGAATTTAAGAACAGGTCAGTGCTGTTCCACGTGGACAACATGACAGTTGTGGATTTGGTGAACAATCAGAAAGCAAAAGACCTGCGAGTGCTGAGCTTGCTGCGAAGTTTCATGCTGCTGTGTTTGCATTTCAATGTGCTTTTTCGCACGCAACATGTGCCTGGCGTCAGTAACAAAATTGCGGATGCGTTATCTCGTTCCCAGTGGAAGCGCTTCAGGAAGCTGGCTCCGGGAGCAGAGGCTTGCAAGACCAAGGTGCCGGAGGGTATCTGGGCGTGGGGGGAATGAGAGTGGTGGGGGTTAGTTGAAAGATCTATAGCCATGTCCACTAGGCGTTCGTACAGGTTGGCGTGGTCTGAATTTGGGGCCTTTTTGGGTTGGAAGAAAGGTGCTTGGAGGATGTCCAAGGATGCATGCGAGCAAGGGGTGGTGCGTTTTGTATTGGACTGCATGGACAGAGGTTTGTCTCAGACAACGATTGCTGGCAAGTTGGCAGGTGTTTCCTTTTACAGTATGGTCTACATGGATTTTGATCCGGCTAGGACGGATCTGCTGAGTCGAATGTTGAAAGGTTGGGGACGTGTGAGGGCGGAGGGGGAGTTGCCTCGGGAGGCAATTACGTTTCATCTGTTGGGTGGGATTCTGAAGGAGTTGCTGTCTTGTTGTTATGACGGGGATGAAGTGGCATTGTCCCGTTTATGCATGGTATGGATGTTCTTTGGGGCATTTCGGGTGTCAGAGTTGTTGGGGGCTCGAGGGGCGCCGGGGCGGGAGTTTGCGGATGTGCGTTTGGATGGGGTCCGGCTGGGCATTTGGCTGGGTCGTTCAAAGACGGACCATGTTGGTCGCGGTAAATGGGTGTGGTTGGCAGAGAGTGCGGGCGTGTGCCCGGTGCGTGAGTGGTGGGTTTTCTGTGGACGAGTGCAGAGGTTGGAAAGGGAGATCTTCATGCATGCTTCTATGAGGCGCTTGACAGTTTTCCAGTTGCTGGCGGTGTTGCGATTGGCTTTGCGGAGGCTTGGCAGGGATCCGGCGCGTTTTGGTACGCACTCTTTTAGAATCGGGGTGGCGACAGCAGCTGCTGGGCTGGGTTGGTCGTGGGAGGAGATTCGGCGGATTGGGTGCCTGCGGTCTCGCTGCTGTGAACGCTATGTGCGCAGGTGAAGTGGGGCGTGGGTTGAATTTGGCGGCTGCGGTTGTGGTGTCCATTTTGTTTTTGCTGTGGTACTAATCTCTTTCTCTTCATAGGTTGCGTCCGGTGACCAGGGGCCAAGATGGTCACTTGGATTGTGGGACACTCTTTTGTACATTGGGCCTCAAAGTTTGCGGACAGGCATGTGTATGGTCGTAGCCTGGTGCCTAAGGAGCAGTCATCCTGAGGTCCAATGGTGGGGTAAGAGCGGAATGCGTGGGGTGAATTGCTGCCATGGCTTACAAGGAAGGTGTCACAGCTGGTCTGTCCGGACATGCTGGTGATACATTTGGGCAAAAACGACTTGGTGAGACAATCGGGGGTGTCCTTGTTACACTTGATGCAGCGGGACTTGGAAGCGGTGAAACGCAATCTAGCTGGCGCCTGTATTGTGTGGACTGAATTTATACCGCGACGGATCTGGAGGGGGGCTCTTAAGCCCGCAGCCATTGAAAGGGCCCGTAGGAAACTGAACAGGGCAATGCGACTTTTCTGTGCTGATCATTGACTCAAAGTGCTGGCTCATGGCGGGCTCAGGCTGGAGGAACCACTTCTCTTTCGAGATGATGGCGTGCACCTTTCGCACATGGGAAATGCGTATTACCTTATGGAGCTGCGGGATCTGCTCAGTTTTCTTTGGAACAAGAGGATCTGGTGTAGGCGTGATTGAGCGCGAAAGGTGCATTTTTGGTGGGGCAGGTAACCGCCCTCCGGGGGTTCCCTGGGTGGCGTCCTTGACGGGCAGAATCACCCTTCCGGGGAGGGGGTTACAGGTGCAGGATGGAGGTGTGGTAGACGGGAGTGCGATGGATGGAGATGATGGAGGAGTTCGGAAGTGAAATGGGGAAGTGAATGGGATACACGAAGAGGCATGGTGTGAATTGGGAGAGGCTATTGGAGTACGTGAGTGGATGATGGTTGAGAGGCAGGATGTTTGGGGGATTGTTAATTGTTATTGATGTTATGTTAATTTAGCTGTCATGCCTGTCCTAATAAAATGGCCTTTTACGCTAACTGATGCGTGGAGTGGTTATTGCGCGATGCGGGCCCCGGGGAAAGCAGGTCGGCAGACCAGTCTTTTCCCCGGGGTATTCGCGCGAGAGGACGGCAGGAGGAAGTTAGGTAAGGGGTGGGAATTAGGGGTGGGGGTGGTTAGGAGGCTACTTAAGGGGACAGGAGGGGAAGGACTTCCTCTTCCTGTCCCCGGTGCCTCAGGGTTGAGTTAGTTTGTCCTCCCACCCACCCTACAGGTTAAAGGAGTGGATTTGTGGGTGTTTAGTTCAACGTTGTTGTAAGGCAAGCCAGTTTAGGACAGGATGGCACGGGGGAGTGTGTGTGGAGCATGGGGAGGGGTGGGGCGTCCTTGACAGGCAGAATCACCCTTCCGGGGAGAGGGTTACAGGTGCAGGATGGAGTTGTGGTAGACGGGAGTGTGATGGATGGAGATGATGGAGGAGTTTGGAAGTGAAAAGGGGAAGTGAATGGGATACGTGAAGAGGCGTGGTGTGAATTGGGAGTGGCTATTGGAGTACGTGAGTGGATGATGGTTGAGAGGCAGGATGTTTGGGGGATTGTTAATTGTTATTGATGTTATGTTAATTTAGCTGTCATGCCTGTCCTAATAAAATGGCCTTTTACGCTAACTAATGCGTGGAGTAGTTATTGCGCGAGAAAAGATGGTGTTCTTTTGCAGTACTGTTTACTCATGCTCCAGATGTAATTTCATAGTCTTTTGGAAGCATACTATAACCTCTTATGAATCTTACAAGCCAAACAAGTGTTTCTTCTCTAAAACAAACAATGCACATTATATTGTATTTACACGACTTATACAAGTATGTGGTGCAACTGTTTGTGTAAAAATGATTTGCGAGAAATTTTAAAGGGAATGGGTTGGTTTCTTGTTGCTACAAACATCCAGGAATTTTGAAGGCTGATATATAGAGCATTAAAGTGGACCATGGCAGATACTTGGTATGGGAAATGGAGTCAGGTATAAACGTGGCTTGGAGAAGAAAGGGGGATAAGAAGCCAACACCCCTAAGCTAAATATATTGGATGGTGACCATGTGAAATATGGTCGGAGAAGGAAGGTGAACTATTCAGGGGTATCTCAAATATAGGCAGTTAATATAGTTAAGCAATGTCACATGGCTCACCATTATTCGAACTGTATTTAACATCTTTGCTTAATTTTCCATCCTGCCTTTTCACTGCAGGTTCTCCACAGCAAGACTGACAATGCAACCCAGTCCTGGCAATTAAGTTGGCCCAGCCTTGGAGGTTGGGATGTTTCTGGTGGGAAACACTGCTGCTGCTTTTGTTACAGTGGTCCGATATTGCAGCACTGTAGCAAAACCGGCACCCAGTAACAAAAAAAAACGACCCCCACTGCTCCAAAACTGGCGCGTACCCTTCCGACTGACCGGGAAAACGCCCAGTTTTGATGCATGTGACTATCACCCACATGCATCATTGCACCCGTTTGTGATTCCTAAATTGCGAAAATTAGGGAATCGCAATTTAGAAAACGCAAACGGCAATGCATGAATTATTCGCAAATTTGTTTGCGATTTCTTAATTTTCCTTAATTGCGATTCACATTTTGCGAATCGCAATTAAGGAAAACCTTCCCATTGATTCCTATGGGGCAAAAGGCCCATAGGAATCAATGGGAAGGCATTAACATTTTGCAAATTTCATTTTGCAAATCGCAATTTGTTAATGCATTAAAAGGGTGCTGAGGGGGGTCCAAAGGACCCCCCCCTGCACACTTGAAATGTTTTTGTAAATGCAAGTTTCACACACACATGTCCAAAGGACATGTGTGTGTGTAACATGACACTTTCAAAATGCATTTTTGAAAGATTTCTCAAATTAACACGAGGTTCAACCTTGTGTTAATTTGCTCCCCCTATTTGCGAATTCGTAATTTTTAAAACATTCATGCATTGCATTTAAGGAATCGCAAAAATGCAATTCCTTAAATGCAATTGCATTTTTAGAAATCGCAAAAAATTGCAATTTTCACACAATTGTTTCATGCATCCCAAAAAGTGATTTTGGAATCGCAAACGGCCGAATTTTGCGATTCGCACCATTTGCGACTCCAAAATCGCTTGATGCATGTGGCCGTAAATGTCTACTTGGATGTCAGAATGAAAAATGAAGCCTCTAGGTGCCAGGTTAATGAGCGATAAACAGTGGAGTAGCGGGGGGGTCGGGTCTGTTGGCTACCACCATCACCCCGTCCCCCAGAACAAGTCGACAAATTTAGGTGCCGCCTGGGTGGCAGTAGGTCTAGCTACGCCACTGGCTATAAAAATATTAAAAGAACATAAAACAGCAAGATGTAGTTGTCTCCCAAAACAAGTATGAATAATCAGTTCATGAAATAAATGCTCTATCTTCTTGTCTAAAGCACATCAGTTTTGCCTATTTATCTCAGGTGGGATAATATTCCAATTATTTGGACCTAACTCCAAAAATATCTGCTTATCTTTTAATCACATGTAGATTTTAGAAAAGTAGGCGGTTTAGGCATTTGGCAACCTCTGTATTTGGAACACCAGTGGATGGTCGGACACCTAAGAGAAAGCTTGGGCCTCCGCACTTATTTTCTTTTTACAAAATAGGCACTGGCGCTGCCCATCAAAGGCTGCACAATACTTTAATATGTATTTGTGTACAAAAAGGAAATGGTTGTTTTCTTCATCATATTGTCGTAAACTGCAGTGCTTGTTTGCAGCCAGTTGCTGTTAAGTAAAAAATTATATCGGAAGGATTCTTAACCTGGTTAACTTCTGTTCGAGAGTAAGTAGAAAGTCACAGCTGTACATAGATGTTATGGACCTGAAAGACTTCATCTGTCATAAAAAACTATCAGTCTATTGACTGCGCGCACCTTATAACACTTAACAAAGGGAGAGCTTTTAAAATCTTTGTTTGGAAATATCTAATAGTCTTATCTGGGACTTTTGTGTTTTATTAAAGTGCAGGTTTATTGATTTCAGCTTGAATTATTAAAGTGTTTTAAAGAAACCTTCTAACCAGTGGGCATTTTGCCCAGACCATTAGACAGGAGAAAGGACACTGACAATGTAAGTGAGGCCAAACCATAAAGCTGATGCTATTAGTTAGAATAACGCACAGATGAAGCTATATAAATTGACAGATGGATTTCCTGAGAAGATAAGAGAGAGACATAAACAAGGATAGAGAGAATGATTTACTAAGTTAGTTTCAATCCAGGGACCATAAATATTGCACTAATATGCTATCGGGGCTTGCGCTGTCACAAAACCTATATAAAAGGCCTTCACTTGGCCAGGAAATCACTTTGGCTCAGCTGTTTTAGGGCTGTCTGGAAAGCATTACAATTCATACCGCTTTAATTCCGAATCACAGTGACTGCTCCAGGTTTGTGCATTTAGCTGTCCCAAAAATTAAGATAAATTAAGAGTAGCATATTACATGTTTAAATAAAACATTTCAATGTAATACAATTGTGTAGAAAAAAATAGTTGTATTGTAAGATTAACAGTTTTTTTCTCTTTTCTCGCGATTCACATATCTTATAACCGCTGTTGGTGTGGACTGGTAGTTTTTGAGCTTTTTTGAACTGCTGACAGGATCCAACTTCTTAGAGTGTAATTGGGTGGGAGGTGTTGACGACCCTCTGCACAATTCCTCCCTCATGACACAGATATTCCGCAGGACGATAGCTTAAAGAGGTTTGCATGATGCATTGTAGAAGCGTGACGCTTTGTGCAACGTTTATTAACATACATCTCTTGCTGATTTCGTTTAAGTAAATAAGTAATGGTACTCAGTTTACCATCCTTGCATGGATGAAAGCCGAGATGGACAAGCCGGATGTAGACTTGTGAACTGTAGGTCATTACACGTTTTAAGACTTAGCGTTCAGTTGATGAATCTATCCAGTTAGGATTCGGGAGTTCATACTTACAGCTCATTGGCAGGATGACGAGGCCAATATTGATCTATAATCTTCAATTAAACCTTGAGCCAGTTGAAAGTGCATGTTCAGTACAGGCTTGAAAGTGCCTGCGCAGTACAGGCTTTGCATGTGAATTGACACTTCATAAATATTTCTGAAAACATTACAAAAAAGATGTGATTATTTTATTAAACTCACAATCATTGTAATTTTTGGTATAGTACAGTCTTTACTTTACTTTTGCAAAAGTACACACGTTGAAATGAATCAAAACATATATAATGGGGGCAGTACAATATGGTGGTCATGTCTCAGTTCACCTCCTGAACCACGAGCCAGCTATCCTCAAACATCAGCATATAAAAGAGAGATCACGTATTGATCAGGGATGGGCCTTGTAGACACCGCAAAGCCGCCCTTATTGGTTCATTCCTTGCCATCATTGAGCATAAGTGCCACCTCATCAAGGAGTGCCCCTCTCCCACTCAGGAGTAAATAAAGCCCTGTGTATCCTCAGCGCTGATGCTGAAGGGGGTCTTGGCCTGGGGAGGGTCCCTGTTGCCCCAAGATACCTGTGCCCTCAAAATCTGCTAGTGGAAGGCCACCCCCTCATGTGTTTATGTCGGGGTGAGGCAGCACCCTGAAGAAATTGTGCAGCCATAACCCACATGTCCTGAATGGCAGAAGTGATGCCGGGTGGTGGAGAGCGATGTGTGGGCCATGAGTGACCACCAGGTGGGATACAGGAAGAGGCGGGGTAATCGGTGAAAAGGTGTAATCTCTGAGTGATGTGGGGACTGTCATGCCTCTGCCCTGTGCTTCCATGAGCCCTGAGGTCTAGCCAGATCGTGGGCACGATGGTGTGGCTCCTATGAACAAACCTGCACCACCAAACAGAGCAGGCAGTGCCTTTCCCATCAGATTGCGCCATTGAGGAGGGACTAACAGTGTGAGCCTGTGGCTGTACTTTCAGTGCGAGTGGAGTATGGGTGGGCAGCTAGGCCCTTAGGAAGACTGCTTAGTAGTGAGAAAGGGGGCATTTGGAACACCATCCACTGTGTACTCCATAATAAACATCAAGCCTCTGAATGGAATGAGAGATCGAGTAAGGATCTGCAGATAAGATATCTGGCCAGCTCTGCCCTTAAGAGAGTATCCTAGGCAATCGGGGGGATGGTCCATGGCCAAACAATAGTAGATATCTGGATGCTGGAGGCAATGAGCATCTGTCCTTTAATGCACAGCCCTAGATTTACATCTGATGTAATAAGCTGGCCTTTTTATTGTCTGCTGACCATGTCGGGCAGGCTCTGAATGGATCACAAGGTTCCTGTTTCTGCACTGGCAGGTTTGAAAGTGGTCTGCTCTGCTTGCTGGGCAATCACTAAGGAGTTTGACAGATGAAGTTAGTTGAGGCTGCTTGTAGGCACATTGAGGCCTGCTTCTGTGAGACAGACATTCCTGACTGTTTCCTCATACAGATCCTGGAGTGGTTCATCCACCCAGATTGGGGAGGGATTGACAACACCATGTGAAAGCTTCATTGCCCCAACATAAACAGGCCATCCAAATAAGCCGTTCAGAGCCATATGTATCAGACTGGTTGCCATCATCACTAGTGATGGTGAAGACAAAGAAGAATCCCTGGTTTGGCAAACCAGAATGTACTAGTACACCGAACATTCCTATGGGACCAAGACACAAAAGGGCCCCTCTGAACAGGGGAAAAATGGTGAACCAACCAAAGTCCTGCCTCCGCAGAAGCAATCCTATGTGCCATCCATGGAATAAAGTTCCTGTTTGATGAGAAAGTTGGAGATGTTCTAATAGACATGTACCTAATCCTATAAGACCTACGTTTTGAGAAGTCAAGAATCAAATTGTTGATAAAAATAGGTTTATTGAAGTTTGTAGCAAGAGACCCTCTGAGCCAACCCCTCAGCTCCACAGCCAAGCTTCTCAGCTGGACTCCACAGTCAGGATTCCAGCAGAAGAACCTTGTTGCTAGGAGCTGAGCAAATTTAAACAACTATTGAAAACATAACACATCTCTTTTTTTCATAAAATTAATATAGAAATTAAAAACAAATAAGAAAACAAAGATAAAAATAATAATTTTCATGTGCATATATAATCATTTAACTTTATAGGTCTTGTTCTTTGACGTAAACTCTGTGTCCTTACAAAATCATTTCTAAAGTTATCCATTGCATCTGAATTTTCTTTTAACCATACTTTTACTTCAGCATCATTGCACTTGACCGCTTTGCGAATATTCCACCACTTATCATCTGATGTTTTATTTGTATTACCTTTGACTTCAACAACTTTCTTGGGAAGAGATAACTTTGAATTTCCGGTTTTTACTAAAATGTTTGGACACACTCTCACAAAGTCACCACTATTAATCTCTATTCTCTTCTTGTACATTTTTGCATTGTATTTTGATTGATAATTTTGCTGATATCTGTCTACCTTATCACGTATCTCATGTTCATTTACATATTTCCTGCCACTTTTACCCATCCATGCAGGAACAGCTACAGTGCTTGGAACTCTACCATTGAGAAGACAAAATGGGGTCTCTCCAGTCCCAGAGTGTGGAATAGTTCTATAATCCCACAACATTCTCTTAACTTGAGATCTCCAATATATGTTCATTGAAGTAGCTAACTAAATGTGTTCCACTAAAACTCGGTTGAAACGCTCAACCAAACCATTTCCCCTTGGGTAATATACAGGTGTCCTCAAGTGCTAATCTCCCCATTTATTTAAGAACTCCTCAAACTCGTGAGAGATAAATTGTTGCCCATTGTCAGATACTATCTCTGCTGGACACACCTGTCTTGTAAAGATTTCTTCACAAAAGGCAATAATATTACTGGTCTTGACATCTGTTACAAAAGCCACTTCCGGCCACTTAGAATAATAGTCCAACAACACTAATGCATATTTTTCCACTGAGCCTAAGCCTTCAAACGGTCCACAAATGTCAATAAATAGTCTCTCCCACGCTTTATCGGAAATTTCATGGGAGTAATGGTAGAATCCCTTAGAACATGCATTTTGTCACTGCAGGTACAAGATATACAATCTCTTACATACCTTTCTATGTCTCTATCCATGTTTGGATACCAGAAATCCATCCTGGCCTTTCTTTTTACAGCAGACATACCGCCATGACCTTCGTGTAATAGTGTCATCAGCTTGTTCCTTAACGATATTGGTACCACTAGTTTATCGTTTCATCTAAGTAACCCTTTCACCACAGATAACTATTCACAGACATCTTTATACATCACAATATCATCATCCATTTTACCACTAATTTTCAAAGGAAGAACTTTTATCAGCTTCAATAATGATGTATCAGCATTAATAGAATCTTTCCACTCGTTTTCACTGATAGATTGATGGAATTCAATATTAGCAATTAACAAATCATCTTCTTCAACACCCTCCTCCTATTTACATTCTACAGGCAACCTTGACAAACAGTCTGCATTTATGTTCTTCACTCCTGGTACATATTGTAAATCAAAGGTATACTCCTGTAATCTATATAACCATTTTGCTATACGAGGAGAAGCCCTGGCAGCACCAGTGGTAGTAAAGAGATCAAGTAAAGGCCGATGATCAGTGTGCAGTTCAAATTTCGTGCCCCAAATGTAAATCCAGCAATGTTGTACTCCCCACCAACAAGCCAAAGCCTCTTTCTCGGTGGTAGAATTTATGGGTTCAGCACCTTCTAAAGTGCATGATGCAAATGCAATCACACACTCTTCTCCACCATGTTCCTGCATCAATATAGCTCCTAATCCATATCTGCTGGCATCTGTTACATTGATGGATTTGCTGTGTGGATTGAAAGATTTAAACGCAGTAGCATTAGCCACTGATCTTTTTACAGCATCAAACGCCTTTTGACATTCCATTGACCATACAAAAATTGCCCCTTTTTCATTAAATCACGTAATGGCTGTACTATATCTGAAAAGTGATGTACAAACTTAGAATAATACTCAGCCAATCCGAGAAATGATCTTAGCTGATCTTTATCTTTAGGTGCTGGAGCTTTTTCTAAATCTTCAACTAAGTTCAACTTAGGTCTTATTCCATTGTGTATGTCCTAAATACTCCACCTCTTGTTGACAAAATTTACATTTCTTTAAACTGATAGTAAGACCTGCCCCTTCAAGTTTTTTTAACACACGTTTGGGTATGTCATCATGTTGAACTACATCTTTTCCCAAATCAACACATCATCTTGGAACACTAATGTATTCTTTACATTTTTTTAATTCTTTTGCATTATTCTCTGAAAAATGGCAGACGCCGAAGCTAGAACAAATGGCATCCTTACAAATTGAAAAGCACCCTCAGGAGTAATAAAGGATGTCAAATGCTTGGAGTTAGAATGCAACCGTACCTGGTGGTAGGCACTAGATAGATCTAAAGTAGTGAAATACCTTCCACACTTGACAACAATTTATTTATTCAGGGTAAAGGATGTCTTTCAATCCATATACACTCATTTAAATCCCTCAAATCCACACACATGCGAATCTTATTATCAGGATTTTGTGCGATAACAATTGGACTCAACCAATCAGACGCTTCGATTGGATCAATGACCTTAGCTTCACATAACCTCTTTAGTTCTTCCCTCAGTTTATCCCTCAAAGCCATTGGTACATTGCTTACTTTATGTACTATGGGTTTAGCATCCTTTCTTACAATATTCTGGTGTTCGAATCCCTTGAGACATCCCAACTCCTCTTTGAACAAATTGGGAAAATCCTTTACCCACTTGTTCAATTCTTGTGTCTGAGTCAACAATACTTGTAAAGGATGATTAGGGTTTAAAATGATCTCTACATTCTTCTGTTCTTTCCACCCCAATAAACTCCTGCTAGAACGCACAACATTTATTTTAGCTGTGGTGGCACGACCTTTAAACTGTATATTAGCATTAAAATATCCAAGAACAGGTAGCTTGACCCCACAATACCCTTTTGGATCCACATCTGAAGAAGATAAGTTTAAGGATCCTAAAGTTTTCCTCCTGTCCTTGTCTATCAAGGTAAAAGGAGAACATGAGTCCGCCCATACCTGCACATCAAAATCATTGACAGATATTATACACTTTGGGGGCACATAAGTGTCATTCGCATTGTTTTGTACGCTATTCACATCTTCAATCACCATAACTTCAATGTCAATATCTTCACTATCTTCTTCAATCTCTAATATTTTTTTAGAGTCATTCATTTCAGCTTCACTTATTGTGTTTACTGATTTCTTTACACTAAACGCGTCATTGGTTCTACACACACAAGAAAAATGTCCAATTCTTCTACATTTATAACAACAGCTTTTTGCTGCAGGGCATTGTACGGTATCAGAATTGGTACACAGACAAAATATCGAGATTTAAATTTCGAAATACAATTATATCGAAGTTTAAATATCGATGGGACATAATATAGAAGGTAAGTAATATCGACAGTCTTAATATCGATATTAGTATGATATAAGTAATTTCGAAGTTTGAAATATCGATGTCAATATTATCGAAATCAATAATTTCGATGTTACTAATATCAATTTTTAAATACATTTTGTGTATATTATAATGTATTTATTATGTTTTATTATGTAATTTTTAATGTAATTTAATTAAATATTGTCTTTTAGTACTGTAGCGGGTTGTGGGTTTATAGGGGAATAGGGTGGGAAGTAATTTAATAATAATCAATTAATTAATATATGTTTGTAAATATTTTAATTAATAATTAATTGGTAATCAATTAATATTAATTAGTTAATTACATTATTTAAAGTAATTTTTTTTATATATATATTTTTTTGTTATTGTTAATTAATTAATTGGGAAAAAATAATATTAATTATTACATTTAATTAATTACAGCTAATGTGCTAATATATTTACTTTATTGTTATTGTTAATTAATAATTAATTGGTAATTAAATAATATTAATTAATTTTGGGTAAAGGAGTATTTTTAGGGTTCAGGGTCAGTTTTGGGTTTTTGGGTAAAGGGGTATTTTTAGGGTTCAGGGTCAGTTTTGGGTTTTTGGGTAAAGGGGTATTTTTAGGGTTCAGGGTCAGTTTTGGGTTTTTGGGTAAAGGGGTATTTTTAGGGTTCAGGGTCAGTTTTGGGTTTTTGGGGTACAGTCGTATAGGGTAAAAATAAAATAAATTTAAATTAAATCAATTAAATGAAATTAAAAAATATAAAATTACATTAAATTATTACGTTTTTAATTTATTTTAAATGTATATGTATTAGTTTTAATTTTTTTATTATGTTTTAATATTTTTATTTAATATTTGTAACATTATATGTATTTTATAATTATTTTTACATTATTATTAATACATTTAAAAAAACGATATTTTTAATTTCGATATTTTTGTACTACAATATTAATTTTTCGATATTTTTGTACCTACCTTGTTAGGGATAGGATTCCTATATTTTTGACTTCGATATTTTTGTTCCGATATTTTTGTATTTCGATATTTTTGATTTCGATATTTTGTCAGACATTCATCAGAATTATGTTTGTAACTACCACATCTGTAACCATTTTTTTGTAATTAAAATCTATCTTTTTCTTCATGGTATTGCTTTCATCTTTATTAACCTTGACTGACTTCTTAGAATCTAGAGCACACACCTTGTTATATTCAGTTTCTGTTTTCAAATTACTCTGAGATAACTCTTTTACATATCTGGAAGAATACATCTAGCTATCTCATTGGATTTTTCTAAAGTAGGATCCTTTAGATCTAATAACTTCTCTTGGACTCTTTTATTATTTGTCCCATTGATAAGCTGGTCTATAATAATTTCATCTCTCAGTTCTTTAAATTTGCATGTGATAGACAATTTTCTTAATGCAGCTACGTATTGTTCAATTTTCTCGCCTTGTTTTTGAGAACGAGAGAAAAATGTGTGTCTTTCCACCACTATGCTTAATTTCTTGCCAAAGTTATCAGCTAATGCATTTAATACCATTTCATACACATCCACATCATCCTCATCAGAAGAAGAATTGCCAGCATTACCAAAATCAGGTTGAAAATTTGGTAAAGTTTTTAACACATTTCTACCTTCAACTCCTAGACACACCTTCAAAATCGCTAGTTTTATTTTAGAAATAAACACATCACCACCTATAGCTTCTAAATAAGTTGTAAAAGCTTCCTTCCAGTCTTCCCAATCCATGCATGGAGTACCTGGCTCGGGAAGAAATGTGGGAGGAGTAGGAATTGAAGATTGTGTGGCCATATTTAACTAGAAATATATAGTATGTAACTGAATAATATTGTACTCTTTACCTTGAAAAAATTTCTACACTAAACCACAATACTAACACACTGTAAATGTAAAATTGACTGTTCATTTGACTTTAAATTGGCTAAATACAATAGTTCTCTTTTTTTTTTAAATCTCTAGATTTATGAAAAAAATAAAAGGAAAAAAAATTGTTTCTTCCGCCTCAAAATTCCGACTTACAAAATGTTTATTTAATTGTTCCTCTGCACATAACATGTATTTCCGTTCTTTCATGTAATTAAAAGTCACCGCGTGTTGAAGCAATTGGCAGCGCTCAGTGGAAAATTGCTCGCTTTTTACTTGGTTTTCACCGTGTAGTGAAATAATAACCGGTGTCTAATGGAAACCTGCACCTTGATTTCCACGCGTTGCTAGATTGTTGACATGGTACTTAGGCAACCAGTACTGCGTTGTCAGGAACGGAGATGTTCTCCTGCAACCACCGTTATTAGGCAACCTGCTTGTTGTCCTCAAAGTGTCGTCGTACCGTCTCGCACATCACCACGTTAGAACACACCTCTCCTCGCGCATTCTACGTCAGGTCTCGCATTGGGGAGCGAGCTTTATGTAGTTTATTAAAATGCTCCTATGCTGGATCTTGCACACACTACCAGCGCGGACTTCAAACAGAAACTCTTGCGGGCTTCAAATATCGTCTCTGCATTCCCAGTCTTGCAAGAAACAGATATCGGCTCAACATTCAATCATTCCGTTATCATCCTCCAGGTGTGGAAAGTCAAATTTCAAATGATAACACTGAAGTTAACTTCTTATTCATACGCAGATTGGAGAAATTATCATCTCAGACACTTACACTGACCTTTAAGTATATAATGTTGAAGGATCTGAGGGTCTTCTTCTTTTTTTCCTATATATTTTTTTTGATGATTCTTCGAGAATTCTTCGGACTTCTTAAAATCTCTTGTGGTTCTCCAAATTCAAATGTTTATTAAATGGATCCCATCCTCGTCGCCATTTTTGAGAAGTCAGGAATCAAATTGTTGATAAAAATAGGTTTATTGAAGTTTGTAGTAAGCGACACTCAGAGCCAACCCTCAGCTTCACATCCAAGCTTCTCCGCTGGACTCCTCAGTCAGGATTCCAGCCGAAGAACCTTGTTGCTAGGAGCAGAGCAAATCTAAATAACTATTGAAAACATAACTAAGCATGGGCGAATTTTGCGGATCAGCGGTCCGCGAATTCGCGCAAAATGTCTAACTCGCAATTTTTTTTGCCATTTGCACAAATAATGAGACCACGAGTGTCTGTAACTTTGCCACCGCGCCGAAAGGCGCCGAGGTCCCTCGAGTGAGCTGTCCATCATAGTGAGGAAAGGACGGGAAGACTTTGCATACCCTAGTGAGTGTGTGGCGGGGCCAAACGGGCAGGGCTTCTATGCGAGTTCACATGCCGCTTGTTTATAAAGGGTCAGAGACCGATCAGAGCAGCAGATGAGAAGAAAGTAGCCTCCTGGTCACAGGAAGTACACAGGGATTGCACTCGGGAAACTCTTGGATTCAAAGACCTCCATCAAGGATTACATCTAATCGTAGGTGGTAGATATGGGGAAGAGGCCAACCTGCCTAGCCTCGACCGTGCTCACTAGTTGTTTGGGCGCTGAGGTCCCTCGACTGAGCTCTCCATCATAGTGAGGAAAGGACTGGAAAACTTTGCATACCCTAGTGTGTGTGGGGCGGGGCTTCTATGCGAGTTCACTTGCCTCTTGTTTATAAAGGGTCAGAGACCGATCAGGGCACTAGATGAGGAGAAAGCAGCCTCCTGTTCACAGGAAGAACACGGGTATTGCGCTAGAGAAAATCGTGGATGCAAAGACCTCCATCAAGGATTACATCAAATTGCAGATGGTAGATATGGGGAGGAAGCACACCTGCCTAGCCTCGACCGTGCACACTAGTTGTTTGGGCGCCGAGGTCCCTCGAGTGAGCTGTCCATCATAGTGAGGAAAGGGCGGGAAGACGTTGCATACCCTAGTGTGTGTGTGTGGCGGGGTCAAACGGGTGGGGCTTCTATGCGAGTTCACATGCCTCTTGTTTATTAAGAGTCAGAGACCGATCACAGCAGCAGATGAGACGAAAGCAGCCTCCTGGTCACAGGAAGTACACAGGGATTGCGCTCGAGAAACTCGTGGATGCAAAGACCTCCATCAAGGATTACATCTAATTGTAGCGGTAGATATAGGGAGAAAGCACATCTGCCTAGCCTCGACCGTGCTCACTAGTTGTTTGGGCGCCGAGGTCCCTCGACTGACCTGTCCATCATAGTGAGGAAAGGGCGGGAAGAAATTGCATACCCTAGTGTGTGTGTGGCGGGTCCAATCGGGCGGGGCCTCTATGTGAGTTCACATGCCGCTTGTTTATAAAGGGTCAGAGAACGATCAGAGCAGCAGATGAGAAGAAAGCAGCCTCCTGGTCACAGGAAGTACACGGGGATTGCGCTCGAGAAACACGTGGATGCAAAGACCTCCATCAAGGATTACATCTAATTGTAGGCGGTAGATATGGGGAGGAAGCACACCTGCCTAGCCTCGACCGTGCTCACTAGTTGTTTGGGCACCGAGGTCCCTCAACTGAGCTGTCCATCATAGTGAGGAAAGGGCAGGACAACGTTGCATACCCTAGTGTGTGGGGGGGCGGGGCTTCTATTCGAGTTCACATGCCTCTTTATTATAAAGGGTCAGAGACCGATCAGAGCACCAGATGAGGAGAAAGCGGCCTCCTGTTCACAGGAAGAACACAGGGATTGCGCTAGAGAAACTCGTGGATGCAAAGACCTCCATCAAGGATTACATCTAATTGTAGACGGTAGATATGGGGAGGAAGCAAACCTGCCTAGCCTCGACCGTGCTCACTAGTTGTTTGGGCGCCGAGGTCCCTCGAGTGAGCTGTCCATCATAGTGAGTGAAGGGCGGGAAGACTTTGCATACCCTAGTGTGTGTGTGGCGGGGCCAAACGGGCGGGGCTTCTATGCGAGTTCACATGCCTCTTGTTTATAAAGGGTCAGAGACCGATCAGAGCAGCAGATGAGAAGAAAATTCGCAAATTCCGCGAGCGGAACGGATTTTGCGCCCACGCTTAAACATAACACTACGTAACACTGCGGATCACTTCAATGATGCAGAACATCAGACATCTGTAAATTAAGATATTCTGCAGGAGCCCATGACCACAGTCTCTCAACGTATCATGAAGAGCAAGTAATTGGAAGATAGGGCTGATATGCAGATGGAAGGACCTGTCAGAACAATCTGAAGATTGTTGGGGTGTTGGAGGGATTGGAGGTGTTGATAGAGCACGCAGGTCACCCAACTAGAATTTATACGGATACTCACCTGGGCCCATAATTTCCAAAATCATGTAACCTTTGTTTGGGTAACTCACGCTCTACTACCAGTATATTATGATTTCTATTACTGATTCCTATACCAGTATCTTACAAATCTTTGACACTAGATACCTTCACACAATGGATCAGGGAGTTGAGTCAAAAGTAAGGCACTCAAATATCATAACATTTGCAATTATAATAACCACAGAGTCGGGGTAGGTTCAAACTCTTTATCTAATCATCATCATCATGATATGTCATTAGCAAAAAGTTGAAGGTGATAAGACTATCAATAACTAAAATCAGAAACAGTGTATAGCTATGAATAAGATAGAGTATGCTAAGCATTTAGAGACTTAAAGTAAAAAGCAAGGGAAAACAAGGAACATGCTAATTTTAGAAAACAAATCTTTGGTATCTTGATTAAAGGAAGGAAAAGAAAGGGAACATACTAAACCCAAAGACTTTTGGAATACACTTTACAGTTTGGAAAAAGAGAAATGCAACTATTTAATTCGGAATTCGGTTTCAGCACAATTAAACTATAGGGAAGGTAAGAATTGGAACATTCTATAGATTCAACTTATTTCCTAAAGGGAGGGTAAGAAAAAGGAACATATACTATATAGAAATGATTTAGTATTGACTAAAGGTGGGTTGAAAAGTGGAACATACTAATAGTCAGTAATACACGAATATCTCATTTACCAAGGGACGGGAAAGAAAAGGAACATATGCAATCAAGCTTTGCAAATTCAGTATGGGGAGAAGAGGAATGCAAATATCTCTACAAACACCCACACAGACTTATATTTCCCTAGGATAGAGTGAAGACCAACCCTGGCCACAGGTCAGTTGGAAAGGACAGAAGGAACCCCAAGGGCTTCAGTGCCAGTAGGCGAGCAGGTGCAGCTCATGGACAATCAGGACAGGATAACCCCAGGATTTGGATCAGGACTGGTTGAATGAATGAATGAATGAAGCCTGATTTATATAGCGCTACTTAGCCCAACGGACGGTTCATCAAAGGTTAAGACCAACACCCGCAGCTTCGGTGGTAACGCCTGCGCTACTCCCTCTCTGCAAGGAATCTGCCAAAACCCCGACTGGGTTATAAATGTTATCAGCAAAGTGTTTCGCCAGCACTTTCCCTTCCCAAAAACCCCGATTGGGTTCTCGAACATAACAACAGAGTGCTCCGCAGCTCTCTGCTTTCAGTCACCTATTGAGTGCGTTGGGTGAGTGACAGGTCAGGTAATCAGACAAGTCGGACAATTTCTCTAGCTAAACCTACGCTAATTATACTATTTTTCATGTCAGTGTACCAGCCTCCAATGTTGCAAATCGAAGGATTCCCAATTTTGATTGGACAAAGGAGGAGGACAGGTCATCACACCACCTATTTTCTAGACTTTCACAGGCTCTTTATTCAGATTCCGTTCACGCCCCTTAAATTCAAGGTTCTCATGACATATGCCTTTGGTTAACAATGGTGAATATAACATTGAATACAATTGTAGCAATTTTCAGTACAGTTCAGCTTCTTCTAGCTGGGTCACAGTTCGGGTTCCCAGGTGCATCTTGACTGTTGCTGCCATCTGGCTGGGTTCCAATGCTGCCAAGATCATTTTCCCTCCTTTTCTGTCATGCGTAGAAGGGACTTCCAATATGGAGTAGTAAGCACCTCCCAGGCCCAAAGAGTACGATACATGAAAAGTAAAAGGAAACAATTTAGAACACAGCAATAAATGATTACACTGTATACCATGAATCTCTATGCTACACCCATTACTTCAATATAAACTACAGCATTAGGATTAAGCAAAACGAACAGCTTAGCGAAAGCAGCAATGCAAGCTTCTCGCATGTGAAAACATAGAACAGCCATTTTAGCACTAGTGCGCGAATGCGTAAAGTTCCCTCCAGAACTGCGAGTACGTCATGTCACGTGGGTATGACAGACGCATGCGCAGTAGAAATTCCCGCGTAGCAGCAACCATTTTATATGCAAGCGTATTAGGATTAGAAAACACATAAGCAAGCTTCACTCGGACACCCAAATGGGGAAAGAATAAGGGAAAAAATTAGTAACACAAACATGATGATTACAGAGTTAGGGTTATTCGAGGCTCATGAGTACGAGCAAGTCGCTTTACGTGCAAATCATTGCTCCATCACTTACACAGGAGCAGAATGCAACCACTCACCGCCCACACTTTGATACAGTTGCTGTTTGTACTGTTACACTAACAGACTGTGGTTTTAACCCTTTCGCTGCGGCGGCTATTCCGCCGCCACGCTAACGGGGTGGGGCAGCCGCGCGGCGGCCGCATGCTGGTGACAGAACCGCTCCGTCACCAGCCGCGGTTGAGCTGTGCTGGTGACGGAGCGGTTCTGTCATGACCCGCCCCGCTCAATCAAACGGCCGCGCAGGCGCGAAATCAGTGCCACGCAGGCGCGGCGGCCGGGCCATGACGGAACCGCTCCGTCATCAGCACAGCCCAACCGTAGCTGATGACGGAGCGGTTCCTTCATCAGCAGGGGAGGGGTTAAAGACTTAATATGCAACACAGCAGGGATAATGATGGCAGCGGCTAGGGTTCGGCAGTAAAATTTTGGCACTGTGGCAAAGGCCTCACTGACATTAGGTGTGCCTGAGGAGCGGTGGGAACAAGGGGTTCATGAGCTTTGGCTGGCTCCTGACAGGATGGGATGTTCTCTGAACAATTCTTATTCAACTTTTCCAGTTGGATTTGATGTTGTGTGGGTTCAGCAAGCACATGAACTGAGCCCCCCCCAGTGTACTTCCATGCTTTTTCATTGTGCGACTACTTCAACAGATGGACTGCGATACCATTCTTCATGCAACTCACCACACCCAGAGAAAATCTACAAATATACCATGGTGATACTGTTCCTGGATTATGCGAGCCTACTCTAACAGCAGGAATAATCCTTTGATTTTGGGGGGAACTCACATTTTTCAATGCCTCAGATGACATGTGGAGGAGTAACTTGAAGGAGTCCGGATCAGCTGGACTACAGACGTTGATGGCACACCAATGATATGAAAAGGCGGGGGAAATACAAACATCAATCTGCAAGCCCCTTGCAGACTAGTGTCGACAATTAGCATGATGTCTCTGGAGAATCTGCCAAAAGAGTAGAAAGCCTTGGGCATGTCTGCCGTAGTGGTGCTGACAGCATCACCAAGAGCAACCCTTGACCTTTATGCTGTTGGTTTCCTTAGTGACTGTTACATTTCATTTCTGTCCTTTTCCTATCCTTTTTCACATACATCGACTTTAAGGCCTGATTCACAAACTGCAATTTGTAGTACATTTTTAGTGCTACAAAACATACTTCAAAGTGCTTTACACAAACTGCACTTTTGAAGGAACTGTGGGAGATATTATCAATGCTTTGCGTTAATCATCGAAATCACGCTTAGCGCGATTTTGAATATCGCCGCCTATCGCTGGTTTACATTGCCGTGTTAGCAGTGTATTTACAACACCTTGCTCACAGGCGATGTACAAACCTGCGATAGACGGCGATATTCATCATTAGCGTTTGAAATCATGTAATGAATTCACACGCTAATGAAAAGCTTGATAATAGGGGAGTGTGGACGTAACCAAACAATCCACCTCCGATTTAAAACATGCCTTAGTCAAGTTTTAACCAGGTGTAAAGATATGGCGTAATCCACGATTAGCGTGGCTTTCATCATCGCTTCGTAGTTCCAGGGCCGCATTGTAAATAACGCGATTCAGCCAGTGCCTTCGTCAGGACCTACCCAATGTTTGCTACTGCAATGGTGTCAAAAGCAGTGCGTGGGTGAAGAGTGAAGTTAAAATTGAGTTGTGACAGACCATATCTTTATTGATGTCTCCCACAATTCAAATTAAAAACAGTGCAAAAGAAGACAGTGTTAGCAAATAGCTGTCGAAAATATTAAAGTGGTCAACATGTTTCAGCACATATGGATATCATTCAGCCAGTGCCTTCGTCAGGACCCACCCAATGTTTGCTACTGCAATGGTGTCAAAAGCAAATATTTAATGTGAAAACAATAATATCATTAATAGTACATACAAAATGGTTGGTAACGATACAACCAGAATCACCTATATTTTGGTGCGTACTTTTCTTCCTTAGCGATCATCATATGACAGATGGTGTCTACAAAAAATAATAAATACATACATCTCAATCAAGTAAGTCCCCAAACAATATTGGGGACTTACTTACCATTTTTTATGTACTATTAATGATATTATTGTTTTCACATTAAATATTTGCTTTTGACACCATTGCAGTAGCAAACATTGGGTGGGTCCTGACGAAGGCACTGGCTGAATGATATCCATATGTGCTAAAACATGTTGACCACTTTAATATTTTCGACAGCTATTTGCTAACACTGTCTTCTTTTGCACTGTTTTTAATTTGAATTGTGGGAGACATCAATAAAGATATGGTCTGTCACAACTCAATTTTAACTTCACTCTTCACCCATGCACTGCACTTAGTTCCCATATACACAACTATTCTCATCTGGTAGTAGCTCAAAGAATTATACGAAAACATCCTCAGACTCCCCATCATTTTGATAAGGTTGTAGCCCTTAGAGCCACTAGTGTGGCTAAAAAAGAGGATACCCAGATGATGAAGCATGTCACCAGGTTTGGTAAGTGATGGGAATCCGTAAATTTTCTTGAGATATTTCCTTTCCTTTGCAACGTTTATCTCAGTATTGTTTTTCTTGCAGAGTTTGCAGTGTACGGAATATTAAGTATAGACCCATGGATACTCTAGGTATGTGACTACAGTATTTTGGGGCAAGGTATCCAGGTTGGTCTTTAAATATTGCCTCTGATCCTATCCAGACTCTGTTTAAATATCGCCTCTGACCCTCTGACCCTATTTATGTTTTGCCTTCCTACTAAGCCCTCACTTTATAAACCTGCTTGACGAAGAATCCAAGGTGTGACGCCTTCTACAACACAGTGGAAGAATGTTCTCAGTTTTCTTGTAGCCATGGAAATACCTTCAACTATCACTTATCAACTTCAACGGAAAATCGTTTCAAAGATGTTGGCAACCAGGCTGGCCAGTGTTATCACATTCTCATACAACAGGGACACAGCACTGTCTCACAAGTGTGCCTGCGGTGCTTGCCCTCCCCCATGGGCTCTCTAGATCAAATGTACTTATAATAGTGATTTTGAGGTCTTTAACTCAATTGGGTGGGATTTGTTTCCTAAGTTCTCAGCTGAACATAGTTTGTCCCACATTCCTTTTGTATATTAAAACTCTGTATACAAAGCCATGGTTGAGGGTTACAGTTAGTGGTACCCTATCCACACCCTTCCAGATTATGAAGTACAGCAGGCAAAGCTGCCAGCTGTCACCCTTTCTATTGGCACTGGACACCAGACATATGGCTGAATGGATTAAAAGGGCTGGTTAAGTGCAGGAAATTCAATGGAAGGGGTGCATTAAGCATTGTGTCTCCCTTTATGTGGAAGTCATGCTCCTCTTCCTTTGATGCCCCAGATAGAAGGGGCAAAGGATAAAGAAAATCTCTGATCTGTACAAGGTTGCATCAATATTAAAATTCAATTAGTTGTAGTCGGTTACTTGAACATTGGGGTTATGAACCCAGACAGATTCTTTCAGATACTTCAGAAAACATACCACCAGGATCTCAACATGGTCCCTTTTAAGAGGAAATGTTAAAAATGTACGAAGGGCTGGAATGTGTTCCATTTTAATAACCGTGACAGGTTGGCAATATTTAAGATGACCACACTTCCAAGTATTATCAATTTATTACAGAACCACCCCTTTCAGTTTCCAGCATATATCTTCAAGGAGGAACGCAGCAGTGCTCAGGAATATTTTTAGGTAGAGAAATCAATGAGGGTTTCCTTCAGTAAGTGGGTACAATCAACTTAGCCAGGGCCTGGGAATGGTGAATTTATAGCTGTATTACTGTCTATGACAACTACTCAGAATTCCTGACTGGCTGATTGATTAAAGGAAGGGTCTAACCTATTGGGATATCTATACAGCACCACTCCAATGGCCACTGTTCTGTCTTTTAGTGAAGCGGAACTGGAGTAATGGCAAGTAGTAGTGAGGTGGATTGATTGGGATGATAAAATTATGTTGTATATCCTCCTCTGCTGTGTCAAGAAAAAGGTACTTCATGACTACTGGTTGGGTAGTAAAATACAATAATAATAAGAGTTAAGTGGGTCTCTGCCCTCCTGAACCTGGTGCCACTGCATCTTCTGCACCACTAAAATATATGATCAAGAGTAGTAGGAGGTAGGAAACGGACGTGCATCACAAGAAACTCTACAACCTGATGGGATTCATGAGCTTAGTTATGTTTCTTTGTTTTTCTTTGTTTCTTTGTTTCTTTGTTTCTTTCTGTCATTCTTTGTTTCTTTCTTCCTTTCTTTCTTCCTTTCTTTCTTTCTTTCTTAATTTATTTGACATTCTGCAGAGAACTGTGAATAAAAGTGGCAGCTATAAAAATCACCATTTGAAAAGCTTAGGTGGAATTCCGAACAGAACATTTGGAAGTAGAAAATGAAAGCGTGAAACGGCATACAGTACTGAGTAAACTGCATTGGGATCAAACTGGGTATTTCAAGAAGAAAACCAAAAACATGTTTATTCAAATTGGCTTTCCTATCTGCCTCTTGAAGGTCCCAGCACTTCACCCCTCCTTCTACAAGTAAGGGGCAGGGTACTGACGACATCACAGTGGCCTGCGAATATGTAGTAAACCCGGACACCCGAACACCCACCATAGTCATTGTTAGTTACCTGTCGAGGAAATGGAAGGAGTTCCTCAGCACCTGCTTGTCGGTTGCCGAACGTACTGCAATTAGGGTGACAAACCATCCGTAAATTTCATGGGCCATCCTTTATTTTCGTATGATGTCTTTAAGACATCAGTAATTTGGGGTCCCCAAATTACGGACACCTTCCAGACATCATACTAAAATAAAATTGGGGAATTTCAGGAAGGTATGCTGTTCCCCTGCGAGAGGCCCCATGAGTTTAAAAGTTTCCACTATGGGCTTCCCACACTTATCTTTTAATCTGTAGACTCAGGATGCCTACAGCAGCACCTCCCAGACCTCGTGCAGACTGTGGGCTGGCCCATTTTCATTCTGAGACTGCAGACAATTATCACAGATAGAATGACAATGGGACCCTATTATAGTGACAGCATGTGGTGGGCCTTCTCCTGCACAAATCTTGATAGCAGAAAGGGCCTGATGTTGCTTTGCAAAGCTGGGTGCCTACTGAAAGACTGCGAAGTCCATGGTTGTCTCAACCTTATGTAAACTTATTTTGACTTGTACTTATTCTGGTTGTCTATTTACTTATATACTATTGTGCAACCTCTTCTGATATGTCTGTAAAATGTATGTATTGTACCACATTTTGTCCTAAATTTTGACCTTATGTCCTGAATTTGTGTCCTGAACTTTGACCCTTTGCCCTGAATTTTTACACTGACCGTTCTGAATTTGCACCCATGCCAGTTGGTCACCCTAACTGCAATGTGGTTCTTATCAGACGCCTGTCCGTAACAAATCATATCAATACATAAATAAATAATGAGAAAGTGGGTGCTGTTCAGTAATGACTTGCAATATCCTTATAATGTAAAATTTATGTCATAGGGTACTTTGGGGCAGATGTATGAACATCCCGTTTTACGAATCTCAAATTGCGATATTTTGCGATTTTCAGTTTGAGATTCGCAAATCTGGATGTATTTAAAAAATCGCTAATAATTAGTGATTTCTTAAAAATCGCAATAAATTCTTAGAAACATGATTTGCGATTCCTTAATTGCAAAATTCGCAAATTAAGAAATCGCAAATTCGGGAATCTGCAATACAGGTGCAGCCTGATGACATCACAACCAGGAAGTGGGAGTAATTGGCTGCACCTGATTGCCTGAGCCACGGTCAGAGGCTGTTTGGAGAGTGTGAGGAGTCAGCACAGCAGTGAAAGAACCCCAATGGAGTCCCAGAAGCAGCATGAGGGCAAGGAGGGTGAAGAGAGGAAGAGAAAACACGAATTTGACAAGGAGCAGGAGGTGCTCATTGAGGAGATGGTTTGCAGCCATGAGCTCCTCTTTGGGGAAAAGGCACTGCGAGTCCCTGAATCAAGGAAAAGTAAGATTTGACTGGATATCCAAGAGAAAGTCAATGCTGTGGATGTGACTCATCGCGCTGTGGAAGAACTGCACAAGAAGTGGTATGACATGCGGAAAACGTCGAAATAGAGGGTGACAGCCAGACTGAAGGAGTAAAACAAGACCGGGGGAGGATCATCCCCAGCAGCAGAGCCAACACCCCATGAGGAGCTGGTGGAGTCTACCCTCCTGCCTGAGAGCGTCAGTGGTGTGGCTGACATCGACAGCTCCCACCCTGCTTCCAGCAGCCAAGGTAAGATGCATGCCAAATATATCTGCACAGATCCCCATCCCATGCACACTTCCAAAAATGCGCAAAATAGAAACAACACATGTCACTCCAGTCCACTTCTTACAGCACACCCAGCAATGCATCATGGGAGTTGTATTAAGATGTAGGATAGTTTGTCCATGACACATAGGGAACCAAATGCAACATGTGGTTCAGTGATAAGCGAATAAGACTGCTGCCAGGACATTGCAAGAGGGCTGGAACAGGTTACCAGTGCAGTTGAGCAAATGCAGACGGCTAACTCAGGTGGCACTGCACTCATGGTCTCTGGGGAGAGTGAGGAGACATCAAGTAGGAGTAGCAATACACCTACATTGCCTGAAGCAAGAAGGCGCAGTGGCAGACAGGGTGCAATACCTAGGCACCCAACGGAGGGCACTCAGCCTGGAGACCGACCAGCACCAATCCATAACCGGAGAAGGTGAAATGTACAGTGGAACATTTGTGTCAATGGGTGATGCAACCCAGCAATACGTATTGGACACTTTCTTGGGAACTACCCGCACTGTGTGCATAACATGTGCTGGGTAAAGCAACAGTGAATGTTTTTGAAGTGTCAATAAACACATCACAGATTTCAAACATCATTTTGGCTCATGTCATCATTACACACCTAGAAGTCGTTTTGTGTGATCTCAGTCCATCTCTGACGTCGGGCAGCTGCCCCAACTCCTGATGCTGGTGTGCAAAGGGGAGCTGGGCAATCGTCATCCTATGTGTCTGTATCGGTCACATCAATTGTGGTGCCTTTCCTCATAGCCATGTTATGGAGCATTGCACAGCTTGCCACGATTTTACCGCATGTTTCAGGGCTGTATTGCAGTGCTCCTCCGCTTTTATGCAGGCACCGGAACCGGCTCTTTAGGATTCCAAATGTACGCTCTATGGCGCAGCGCGTAGACCTGTGTGCCCTGTTGTATCTTCTCTCCCTTGCATTGGCCGGATCCAAGTACGGGGTCAGGATGAAGTCCTGCACTGCATAGGCACTGTCACCTGCAGGGATAGACATAATAGGTAAGTCACAAATGGGGGTGAGGTCGCACACTACTCACACACCAGCGATGTCGCCCCTAAGGACTCTGGTCAATGTAGTAACGTGTTCGCGATGCATCATCTTTCGATCTTCCGCTATCTTCGCTGTCTTCGCCATCCCTGGACACGTGTTTCGGGGTATCACCCCTCGTCAGCAGGGATAGGCCGTGTACTGGGCTTGCCGATGGCTGCCAATATCTGCCAGGTATAGTATCACTCAGGCGAGTAGGTGCGGGATCCCAGGCTCGTCAGCCCGCTGCTCAAGGGAGCTTTAAAGTTAGCGGGCTGACGAGCCTGGGATCCTGCACCTACGTGCCTGAGTGGTACTATACCTGGCAGATATTGGCAGCCATCGGCAACCCCAGAACACGGCCTATCCCTGCTGACCAGGGGTGATACCCCGAAACACGTGTCCAGGGATGGCGAAGACAGCGAGGATAGCAGAAGATCGAAAGATGATGCATCGCGAACACATTACTACATTGACCAGAGTCCTTAGGGGCGACACCGCCGGTGTGTGGGTAGTGTGCGACCCCACCCCCATTTGTGACTTTAAAGCTCCCTTGAGCAGCGGGCTGACGAGCCTGGGATCCCGCACCTACGCGCCTGAGTGGTACTATACCTGGCAGATATTGGCAGCCATCGGCAACCCCAGAACACGGCCTATCCCTGCTGACGAGGGGTGATACCCTGAAACACGTGTCCAGGGATGGCAAAGACAGCGAGGATAGCAGAAGATCGAAAGATGATGCATCGCAAACACGTTACTACATTGACCAGAGTCCTTAGGGGTGACAACGCCGGTGTGTGAGTAGTGTGCGACCCCACCCCCATTTGTAACTTTAAAGCTCCCTTGAGCAGTGGGCTGATGAGCCTGGGATCCCGCACCTACACGCCTGAGTGGTACTATACCTGGCAGATATTGGCATCCATCGGCAACCCCAGAACACGGCCTATCCCTGCTGACGAGGGGTGATACCCTGAAACATGTGTCCAGGGATGGCGAAGACAGGAGGATAGCAGAAGATCGAAAGATGATGCATCGCGAACACGTTACTACATTGACCAGAGTCCTTAGGGGCGACACCGCCGATGTGTGAGTAGTGTACGACCCCACCCCCATTTGTAACTTTAAAGCTCCCTTGAGCAGCGGGCTGACGAGCCTGGGATCCCGCACCTACGCGCATGAGTGGTACTATACCTGGCAGATATTGGCAGCCATCGGCAACCCCAGAACACGGCCTATCCCTGCTGACGAGGGGTGATACCCCGAAACACGTGTCCAGGGATGGCGAAGACAGCGAGGATAGCAGAAGATCGAAAGATGATGCATCGCGAACACGTTACTACATTGATCAGAGGTCTTAGGGGCGACACCGCCGGTGTGTGAGTAGTGTGCGACCCCACCCCCATTTGTTACTTTAAAGCTCCCTTGAGCAGCGGGCTGACGAGCCTGGGATCCCGCACCTACGCGCCTGAGTGGTACTATACCTGGCAGATATTGGCAGCCATCGGCAACCCCAGAACACGGCCTGTCCCTGCTGACGAGGGGTGATACCCCGAAACACATGTCCAGGGATGGCGAAGACAGCGAGGATAGCAGAAGATCGGAAGATGATGCATCGCGCACATGTTACTACATTGACCAGAGTCCTTGGGGGTGACACCGCCGGTGTGTGAGTAGTGTGCGACCCCACCCCCATTTGTAACTTTAAAGCTCCCTAGAGCAGCGGGCTGACGAGCCTGGGATCCCGCACCTACGCGCCTGAGTGGTACTATACCTGGCAGATATTGGCAGCCATCAGCAACCCCAGAACACGGCCTATCCCTGCTGACGAGGGGTGATACCCAGAAACACGTGTCCAGGGATGGCGAAGACAGCGAGGATAGCAGAAGATCGAAAGATGATGCATCGCGAACACGTTACTACATTGACCAGAGTCCTTAGGGGCGACACAGCCGGTGTGTGAGTAGTGTGTGACCCCACCCCCATTTGTACCAATAGGTAAGTCAATGTCCCCCCCCCGAGGAGATGTAGTGGATGGATGGATGTGTGCCATGCATTTACATAGCAGGTATCCCTCTCCAAACTCTCTAGCACTCAGACGTCTGTGTATCCCAATATGTCTAAAGCTGAAAGAGTCATGTGCACTGCCAGGGTATTTTGGTACAATGTCATTGATGATATACTTAGCATTGCACACAATCTGTATATTCATGGTAGCATTTACGGTTTCTCTAGACATATTCTGTTGCTGCTGGGGGTGTGATGGCCACATGGGTCCCATCAATGCAGCCAATGATGTGGGGGAAACGTGCAATCTGGTAGAAGTCACGTTTGGTTTGCTGTAATGCCTGTTGGGTGCTGGGGAAGTATATGTGATGTGATAGCCTCTGAAGCATTGCATCTAGAAAGCCATGCAGAAAGCATGACAGGGCACTCTGTGACACCCCGCCAACCTCTGCAATGACCCCTTGAAAACTCCCTGAGGCCAGGAGGTGCAGGGAGCACAGGGCCTGCACATGGGTGGGAATTGTTTGGGTCCTGCGTGTTGGGTGTTCCAAATAGGGGTTCAGCTCCTCAATCATGTCCAAGATGGTCTGTGGGTGCAGCCTGTACTTGTCATGGATCTCCTCTTCAGTCTGCTGGAACAGAGTGATGGGCAGCCTGAAGATACGTTCCTGTCTCATTCTCCTCTGTGCAATAGCCTGAATACGCAGCCTCCTGGCTATCAAATATAGTGCTGCCATTGTGTAAGGTTCAGTTGCATTGTGGGCTGCTTTAAGTACCTTGCACCTGGTTACCACCTGCATGCACTTGGTGTTAATTGCGATTTCTTATTTTGCAAATTTGACAAAATTGAAATTTGCGATTTTTTTTTTCAGTTCCTTTCGATTTCCTAAATTGCGATTTCCTTATTGTGATTTTCGCAAACTAAGAAAATCGCAAATTAGGAATTCGCAAGGATAGTGGCAGATTTTGTTTTCTACAGTATAAGAAATCGCTATATTAGCGATGTCTTACCTTGCAATGCAATTTTGTCTCATACATCTCAAATTGCGAATTTTTAATCGCAAATGCTGTTTTTTGCAAATCGCAGCATTTGCGACTAAAAATTTGTTTCATTCATATGCCCATAGATCTCATTTATTTGTGGTTGGTACAATTACCTTTGATATTGTTATGGTTCAATGTGCTTTCCACTTCCTGAAAGAGGGAACTGGTCCAGTATGTCCTTATAAGAATTGAAACAAGGGCTTAAACAAACTTTTGTAATCAAGGACTCAGATCTCAGGCAGCAATATTAAAATGTAACCTAACCACTTATTAACTTTAAAAAGGAGACATAAAATAAATTACCATCTAACTGGGACTTAAAGTGCAGGCAAAACCAATAGCCAGTATTTCAAGTTAATATAGAAAATAGGTAAAGTGAAGAAACACACTTAGAACCAGGTTTATCAATGAGGGGAAAATAACTATTTTTATGTGGATGTGAACAACATGCATAGGTTTTGTGTAGTCACTCAAAGTATGAGTAGAGTAGGATATCCCATTGCCCCATACTGTGTGCTGTGTGCTGTGTGCTGTGTGCTGTGTGCTGTGTGCTGTGGAAGCCAAATCGGAGTAGGAGTTTAAAAACCCAATGGATGAAGCTTCTTAACCAAAAGCCCTTCCTTTTAGTCACATTGAGTATGAAGTGTTTGAAAAAACAATGGTCTGGTCGGGCAGCTGAAGCTGTCTGAAAGAACAGCCCTAAAAAGTGACAGGAAAAAAACTACCAATCAGTTGAGTCACTTCTCACTGACGCATGAAACACAATTAAGTAACACCACATTTATAATAGATGAACACTATGAACTGAGCCACATTCAGACACGTGATCTATTGGGATTATTGTAAACAGTGGATTAAAGGTATTGCAGTGTCATGCCCTCCATGGCATAGAAAAACACAAAACGGATTTCAAGCGTTCAGAATCTCCCTGGTTAAAAAATAAATGTTCACCCAAAAGAGTGTGTTTCTAAACGTCCTTCAAAAAAATGTAATTAAAACTCAAGACCACATTTTGAACATTTCAGAAGTGAATGAAAAAGCCTCTGAAATAAATGATAATTAAAAATAGAGATTACAATAATATAGCTGAATAAATTGTGAAAAGTAGGTCAAGAATATCTGTCATGGTAAGCAAGATAGCTGTGGGTCCAGAGTCACTCATGCAGTATTGCACACCTGTCATATATGGATATGGAGAGGCTACCAAGAGTTCCCAGATGATCAGAGAGGCCGGGGGCCTCCTCATCAGAAGAATAACAATTGGTCCACAAGGCACCCCCCCAAAAAAGGTTAAAAAAATAATTTAGCATTACAGAGCCTGCAAGCCCATTCACAGTGAGGTGAATCTTTTCTGTCATGACAGGCAAGTCAAAAAATGTAGGCCTTCCAGATGTCCATCACATTGATGAGTAAACTTGAAACTATAGTCACTGTCACTGCAATTTAATTATTGTCCATAGTGTAAGCCCTCAGTCTGAAGACTCTTTTGAGTTCAATCTCTTGCTTCACCCTACCATGTAGATGGTCTGCCAATCCCCTTCGAAAAGAAAGGGCGCAACCAAACTCCAATGTTTGACCGGGGAGTGCTGCTCACATTCTTGCAATAAGGGGAGCTTAGACAAGGTGCACCCTATTCCTGTGAGCAGTGGCACCAACCTACATAAATGTACACACTGCATAATATCGTACAATGCTCAATGTGGTACACTTAAGATGTGAATGTTATACCTGCCATCTGTTTGCACAATAATTACTCTTTCTTACGAGTTTGGTGGTCATGTCGTCATACGTCAAATATGCACATACACTGTGTATCACAAACTCATAACAGGGACATCTTAAGGACCTTGTCTGAAACAGCTTTCAATTAATGATGCAGTTTCAACTCTTTCATGCCCTCTTTGGCCAGGTCAGAATAGGACACGTTACAACGCAAACATTTACAACACATGCGTTTACAACACGGTTTTTACTTCTCAACAACCATTACACTGCATGATTTTACAACGCATGCCATCAAAACACATTTTTAGAAACTACATTTACAACGCATTCCATTACAACGCATAATATTACAAAGCATAATACTTTTAAGGCTACAGTAGGGTAAGTGTTGGATAGTGTAGGGTTAAAATGACTATTCCCACTCCAGTGAGTGCAACAGTAGGGTAAGTGTTGGATAGTGTAGGAATAAAAATTTCTATTCCCCATTACTTACCTTACGGTACGCTGTAATGGCATGCGTTGTAGTGACATGCGTTGTAATGGCATGCACTGTAGTGACATGTCTTGTAATGGCTGTGTTGTAATGGTATGAGATGTAAAGACAGTTGTGTTGTAATGATTGCGTTGTAAATGTAGTGCAGTGCAATGACTGCGTTGTAATGGTTGTCTCCCGCCAGGTCACTGACAATGCACAGGCACACTCATCCAAATTCTAAATGTGTTTACATCTAATATTAAGGGATAGTCATGTGTGCTTTCAATACTATAACACAAAAGCAGCTCATTAATAAAACTACAAAAAATCTCTGTGACACCCTCCGATTTCTCATAACCGAGGTCCTGTTTTGATCTCAAAGAAACTTTCTTTATGGATTTTGCGTAAAACAAATACAGACTTTCTCAATAGACTCTCACACATCACCCATATGATATAGAATTTAAAGGGAACCAGCATTTAAATAATCTGTTTCAGAGTTATTCAAAATCACCAGGGCAAGGTTCTCTGCAGAAATGAGCTGCACTATCAGGGGCCCCTGTGAAAGGCTGGGGTCCTGGGCCGCAGCCCATTTTGCCCATGCCGTAAAAGTTCTCTGGCTCATAGCGCAGGTATTGAAACAAGACTGTAGAAGACAGGGCACCATCAACTCCCTTCCTACGCGCAAAATATTGGATTGTAAAAATATTGGAAGGTATCTGGTCTGTGAAACTCCACCTGTGTGATAGCACAAAGCTCCCTCTATAATGGATGTCATTTTCATTTTCAGATCACCTGATAAGGACACAGGGTCAGTCAGGATTCTGCGAGAATCTAATACGCTTGCACTTTAAGCAACATATCTGAATCTCCAATATCAACCAGAACATATGACTCCCATGTTTCCCCTCGCCTGCATCCAGGCGAATGACTGGGAAGAAAACAAGCACCATCTGGAGGACAAATACACTCTCCAGATCTTCCTGCGCATTCCTAGGGTATTCATTAAAATTTTCACTGGAGGATTTGTTGCCATCAAATCACCGGAAGAGGAACAGTTCATGAATTGTTACAGCTGCCCTTATTCTTGTGGAATGTCAGATTTATGTTTTTTATCAGCGCAGAGTCTCTGATCAAAGCAGCCTTCACATCTGCTAATGATGACATTTTTTATTCAAACTCCACCAAATTAGTGACCACAAATACACTCATCGTCATTAACTTTTACGTTTATATTGTTAATTGCTCCCTCTTAAAGGTGCATCATAGCACTTTACGACTTTGGCAAGACAACACATAAATCTTTTCGAATAAAACAATGTAAAGAATGAACACTGCCTTAATGAAGTCACATTTTAGATGAGGACGTGAGGCAAACCGGGAAAGGATAAAATATAAAACGTGTATTACTAGTTTGTTCCTCTTCCTTGACACAGGCCTGATCCTAACAGAATCAATGCCAGGAAACATGCAGCGGCATTAGCCTAAAACTCAGCACCGAAGCCAGATGGAGGCGTATATGTCTACTTTCCCTCACTTGACTGGAAACAATAATAACCATAGTAATGATAACAATACATAGAGTAACAATTGGGGACAGGAGTTGGTTGGCCTAACGGCTGGGCGGTGGACCTCGAATCTAGAGAACTGAGGGGCATATTACCAACAACTAGCGATAATTTTTGTCTCTAACTTGTTTAGAGACAAAAATTATCGCCGCACATCGGCGATTTTTATCGCAGATAAACCTTGCTATTAACAAGGTTTATCGCAAATGCGATAAAAAACGGCCGAAATGCGTGAATATCACTGAAAAGTCAGCGATATTCATGCATTATCGAGCAAATGCTCTTAGCCATGTTATCCACCTCCCATTGGATAACATGGCTAAGAACTGCTCAGGGCAGGTGTTAGCTTTTGGAGATATTCCCGCTTAGCGCGAATATCTCCAAAAGTTGGTAATAGGAGATAGCGATGTTAGAGACTGTTTTCAGTCGCTAACATCTTGGCACGCCCACTTTGCATGTCATTAGTGATAAATATCACTGACATGCAAAGTGGGGCCCAAGATGGTCGCTATCTCCTACTAGCTGTCGCTAACTGGTGTTAGCGACAGCTTGGTAATAGGGAGATAATTTTATCTCCGCTTTCTTGGCTTTTAAAGCCAAAAATGCGGAGATAAACCCCCTTGATAATATGCCCCTGGGTTCGTGTCTTGGCAATGACGCTGGGCAAATCACTTAATCTCCCCGTGCCTAACAAAAATGAATGTGTCCTCATGTAATGCAACTGGTGCTATATAAAGCGCTAGTATCGGATACCCGGTTCGGGTCAAGTTCGCGCTATATAAAACTCTGAAAAAAAAAATTAAAAAAATACTTTGCTGGCAGGGTGTGGTACATGTATGAGTTGATAGTTATAAGTGTACCATTATCGACAGCTGTCTATTTCTATTTCTTTTCACTGTTCTATATCAGGCTTCAAACCTCTCTTGTTTTTTTCGGGGGGACCCATGGCTGGGCTCACCACTCGGATGCGTTGGCACATTAAGCGCTGGGAGAGTTGTCACTGTTGATGGGCATTCCTCAGTAATTTTCCCCAGAAATGTCTCCCATTTCATGTTTTGAATAATAGAGTAGTATTGTTTTTTAGGTTTCTTGGTGACAGAGGGGCATTTCTATTTCTGAAATGAGCATTTCACTGTTGATTCAGTAAGATGAGGTTCTTTTAACTATATGGCTCTTTTCTGTAGTACAAAAGGGGGTGGTGATGGACAAAGCATCTGACCCAATCAAACACTCACACCCAGTCAACAGACCACGCCCTTTTGTACCGCTTTGTTCGCCATAACTTGGCAGGGTATGCTCAGACGTGAGTCCCTTGCTCACTTTGCCACTGGATTCAAGCAAGCCTGGCTGAAGACGGCTGTAATGCCAGAAACCGGTCCTAGAAGCTTGTTTCCGGTCCAGGGAAGGCATGGCTAGGCAGTTCGGCTGGACTGTTCTGGTGACGCACAGGGTCAGACTGATTTGCATATGGCCATGTCTGAACTGGGGTGGCAGAGTGGGCTAAAGAACGGTGATGGATTAAACCCAGATCTGTTGACTAGGTGTGAGTGTTTGATTGGTTCAGATGCTCCGTCCATCACCACCCCCTTTTGTACCTCTTTTCTGTAGTAGGTGTTAAAACTAACTTAGGTTAGTATGTTTCACGTGGGGTTGCCACAGCTTTTCAGGGTGCAGAATTAAGTGCATTTATGTTGAGCAAATACTCCTAGCAAAGACAAATGAATATACCTGAGCACGCATGCTAAATCCCACACAGTAAATCGTGATGTAGACTCGTATACAGCAAAACAGTGTCAGTTAATGTCAATGTAAAAATGTAAATTACTGAAATAACCTAACCTACTCTAACTAACTAATCTAACTTAACCCACACTACCTTATCCTATATACTATCTAAAACTACCTTAACTTAACTAATCTTACTCTACACATTTAGCATGACATCATATATATCAACCCCCAAACACATCTTCACACAGGGCCAACAGAAACTATACCTAAACATCAATTAACTATACATTGGCAAATTTGTAGAGCCAGTTCTTCAACCTCATTGCTACTAAATTTCACTATGGTAACTCACATACCATACTCAGCAAGGTATAGCAATAACCATGCCCCCTAAATTTTGACACGAGAAAATGAGTACACTACAAACATCACACAATATGAGTACTTGTTCCTCAAGATAAGTGAGTTCTGTACCAGTCAGTGCTGCAGAGTACCAGATATTGTTCAGACATGTTCGATGCATGCCTAAGTATTGTATTGGAAAATTGAACAAAACCCTGAATGGGATATGTTGAGATGTGTCAGATTCCGGCTGGCATACCTTTTGATACAGTACCATACCATGTGAGTGGCTCCCCTCTGACATACAATGGGCCTCTCATTCAAGAGGCAGGTACAATGCAAATATCATATGTTAGGATGGCTCCAGTGGCTCTGGCCTCAAAAACATATCCATGAGGCCATGCAAAGCCTGCATGCAGGATTTGCTATGCATTCTGAGGTATGGAGTCAGGCAAGCCAGTGCAAAGCACAGCGTAGCCATAGTGTGCATCAAGGAGCCATGCCTTTTACATAGGCAATGCTGTTCAAGGCCAATGATATGTGTTTTGCCACATTCACAGGTTAGCTAAGCTGTGAAAGCAATGACATGCCTCATTAATATGTCACTACCCAGGGGAGGCATGCCAAGGAGGATCATCAGTACATCACTATGTGTCATTCAGTATTGTATGTGTGCTGCATTCCAATACAAACATACAAAAGCGTCATACTCTGGCTTAGCATTTCTTTGTGCTCAGAGCTGTCCATTACAGTACAAAGCCAATCATGTCAACAATGCACAAAAATGTGTACCATAGGTCAAGGGTGCATGTGTATGCTAAGTATACAAAGGGGCTACTTTGCAAGCTCCTTGCACCACTGAAGCATCACTTTTTAACATCAGAAAAGTGAGGCATAGGCACCGCTAGGGGCTTCGAGATAAACACAGTTGTTGGTATGGTGGGCTGCTATAACTCAGCGGACTGCCCCTTCATCAGTGGCTTCTGCCAAAATCTGCATTTTCTTTGTCTTGTTAGCCTGCACAGGGCAAGTCCTCGGTGAGCTGCACAGCACCATTACTTGTGAATTGCAGCTGAGTTTTGCAGACAACTTTGGGGCTTATTTACAAGGCCCTTGCACTGCCGGTGCATCACTTTTGATTAGGGAAAAAGTGACATCCCTTCGGCACAGATAAATAATTGAATGCACACACAGGGCCTCATGCAGCAGTTGTTTCCACAGGGCAGTGCTGGATGTCATTTGGCCATGCTGACTTGCATCCAAAGTGAAGGACTGGAATGTGCCATATTCCTAACATAAAGCACATCCAGGGTTTGTCCACATACGCACCATCACATATTAGTGACTAGCTCCATCACACACACCCTTGCACCATGGTGCACATGTCAGCGTTGCACCCTCAAATAACTTAATGCTTTAAGGGACACTTTCCTGCACCAAAAGCAAACAATCTTTGCATTGCCTCATTCTATGTGTTCTGCAGAATGCAGGACACATAGTAATTGGACATGACAAACAGACATGTCATTATGTATTCTCATTTCACCTCCCCTTGGGAGGCACACTATTTGCAAATAGTCCCAGGGTCCCTGATCCTTGGATGTATGTAAATGTGTGAGATCATCATTGGTGTTGCATGGGATAAGCCAATGCAAGGCCCATGGAACACATCCTTGACATAGAGTGCATCAATGCTGCACTTTGCTCTGGCTTTCCGTACTACATATCTATGAGGCCATACAAGGGCTGGAGACCTGCTCCACCAGAGCATTATGAACAGTGATTCTCTAGCAGCACAGTTTACTTGTACATGTGGCCCACAGTGGTGTTGGTGCTTTCAACATCTGTGACTTGTAGGATTGTTTTGCACATATGGCACTTAATATGAGGCAAGTATGTAGGCTCACACCAACTACATATGCACTTTTTCATTCAGCTCATGACTAATATGGCAATGTATTCCAACATATTTGACTATCATTTGGTCTATCATGTGCTTGAGAAGTACTTACCAACCAGTAGGCCATTCTCATATCTCCCATTCTTTAAATGCTCATTGATGGTGGAATGACTGCAGATGAAGGAATAGTGAGCACTGCCTGGGTACTTTGCAAGGACATTGATGAAGAGGCCCAGATGATCAATGAGTGCCTGCACGTTCATGGAATGCGTGTGCTTCCTATTGCAATTGTGATGTAGCCACTGGTGACACAGGTTGCAAATGGGTGCAGTTCATTGCCCCAACACATGGTGAAATCCTGCAATGACATAAAAGCCTTGCTTATTTTCCTTGTTGGTTCTACGTTGTGTTGGGGAAGAAATGGTACTGGGGTGTGAGGTTCATTTTGGCATCCAGGATGGAGGGGAGGAACCTAGAGAAGGATGCCTGGGATACCTTCGCCACTCTGGCTGTGGATGGTTGGAAAGTTCCAGATGTGTGGGACAGCCAGTAGATTGAACCGCAGAGGTATTTTGGCACACAACTGTGAGGTTGGCTGCAGCCGTGGTACAATCTGGTAGAAGAGGTGGACAATGGACTCCCTCCTGAGTCTGTAAGGCGTAAAGGCCTCCTCCTCCATGAGGTCAAATAGGGTAATCCTCTGGTGGTATGTCTGCTCCCATCTCCTGCGCTGACTCTGTAGTGAAGGTGGTGGTGTTGATCTTCTTCTTGGTGCTCCAAGCTGCAGTATGACTAGACCCATGATGCTATTAAGCTTGCCTGAGTGATTTGGGAATGTTCTGCTTTCATACTATTGGACATGCATCATTTTTTTGCCTCCTTTTCGGCAGCAGTAAAATATGCTGACATTGGAACTCTGCGCCTCTTTTGCCAAAGTAATGCTGTTTTCCTAAATCATTGTATATACCCTCTGCGTTAGTGTTGTGAGGCTTGAGGGAATGTCTACCTTTCATATCATTAGCGCTAACTCCTACAACCTGATCTGGCTATAAGAAAAATAGGCGTAGGAGTTGAAAAAGTGAAGCCAAGGGAATCTAGTGTCACTTTGTAAATATGGGCCAAAAGAAAAGCAGCCAAAGAGTCCAAAAATGTATGCTGTGGTGGCGATAGCTCCCTGTAAATATGCCCCTGTTTTTTTTCAGGCTTATGAGAATCTGGCCTGGCATAAGAGCTCCTGGGAAGATACCTTGATCTTGGGAGGCATAGGTGATGTGTTAGGGGTGAAAAAGCTTCTCATGAGATGACTTTGATGAAGGACAAGCATTATCCTTGTTCAAGATGTCTGAAAGGGCTATAAGAGACACTAAGGTGACGTTTGTGGTTTGCTACTGTAGGGGAAGGTGTAAGAAATGATGCAGGCTTGGTGTTGTTGGTATGCTTTTAGATCTTCTCTTTTTTCACTGAGTAAAAGGTTGACAGCATTGCACTTGATAGTCGAGTGGTGGTAGGAGTGTTAGGGAGAGTTTGATGCAGTCCTTGAGCATGTTGAAAAACATTCTAATTTTGATGGCAGCTTAATAACAATGTAAGTTAAATAAGTGTCTTTGGCTGATTTAATGAGTTGTCTGTGTATTGTGCAGAGAAACCTCAGCATTGTGAGTTTATTGTGGTGTCTGCTTTTCTTTCCTGTGCATATGTGGACCATCTATTCCTGGTAAGTACACTTGTGGTTATGGGTTTGGCATGCACTTGCTTGTTTCAGTTGGAGTGTGGATGTTAACATTTGTTTTCGAAATTATCTAAAATTAATTAAGTTGGTGTTGATGATGGTTAATCTGTGGCAGGGAAAGAAAAGAGTTCTAGCTGTAGTTTGTAGATACGTAGGGTTCTGAATGATATCAAGGCATTTTGGTCTCTTCTAGGTAGATACCTGTGAGTTGATTGCATGCAAGGCCTGGGGACAGAGTTCTCTAGGTTACAAAATTCTCTGATGCAGTCAATCAGTTCCTGCACATGCATCTTTAACAAGCTCCATGAAAGGACCTTCAAGTCTTACTCATGTATAAGCTTCCTGAAATTCTTTCAGTTTCTTTCTCTGAGTCAAATGAAATCCACATTTATTCATCAACTTCTCCATTTTTGCCTACTCCTCCCCCACCACTCTTGCAGTTTCCTTATTCAAGAACAATTACTTGTGCTCCCTATAGTGAAACAAAAATTATATGCCTACTTTGACCTTCGTAATCTCTTACAGATCAATCTTTAGTTGTGCAACAATTATACTTTATGAGAGTCCTCTGCTACTCTGCATGTTGGTTAACAGGGGTTTCTGTAAGAACTCTATTCTGACTTCTATGGACAAAAATGGTTGCTTAAATTGCATACATTAGAAAAATGATTAGGGTAGGCTGAACTTGAAGGTCTGTCTGACTAAAGGGGTAGAAAGAAGTCTTATGCTCCCCAGGGTTTTGGACATGAAAAGGATAACAGGGGTAAACAGGGTGCTTTGACCTGGTGTGGTATGTGAGAATAGTCTCAGTATAACTCAGGGGTGCACTGGTCCCTCTAGAGGTCAGTGGTTTATTTTAATTCCCGGGGGCACTCTGTGGTGCAGTCCCAGTTACAAAGGCTACATTGTAAGGTGGTGGTCTTGTCCTGAAGAGCTCACCTAAAAAGTGTTCTTCCTCATCACTCTCTGGCCTTGTCTCTTCTTTGAGATCCTTTTTGATATTTGTTTTTCTTTCTCTTGTGCTTCCCTGTGTATTGTGCAGTAAGTCTCCTACCACATTCTCTGCCTTTCATTGTACTGTACGTGTAACCATGAATAGACCTTATGGAGAGTCTTAAGTGCAAATCTTTCCGTTTTCTTTTCATTCGCTTCCTACTCTGATTTAAAGACTCAAATGTTGTGGGTCGAGGTTTTAAATTATACATTTGCCACCTCAAATTCTCAAGTCTTCACTATGTGAAATGTTCCACATAATGGGAACCATAATTCATCACCCTTCTCTGTATATTAATGCCATTGTTTGATTGACTCAAACACATATATAACCCCCTCTTTGCCGTCATCTCCCCAAAAGGTGTTCCTCTTGGTGGAAATGTCTCCTCCTGAATTGAACCCTTGCCTTGCTCAAGAAGCCCACCAACACTCACACCAGCAAGAAAGCCAGCTGGTGCGCTGAAGACCTCCAGGCCTCCAAGCGAACCTGCCGAAAACTCAAACAAAATTGGATCCATGAACGAACACCGGAAAGCAACATAGCCCACAAGAACGCCACCCTCTGGCACCACCATCTGATCAGATCCGCCAAAAGGACCTCCTAAAAAGACCGCCTAGATAACAACGCACACAACAGCAAAGAGCTCTTCAGCATCAGGAAGGAACTCTCCAACCCCAGCTCCAACACCAATGACATCCCACCTTCACAAGACCCCTGCGACTCGCTGGCCACCTTCTTCCAATGCAAGATCACAGACATCCACGACAGCTTTAACGCCCTCGCCACCCCGGCAACCACCCAGACCCCCGCTCCTACGATTACCACCCGCACCAACCACCTATTCTATTGGACCAACAACAACAACAACGACACCATCAAGATCATGAACACCATCCACTCCGTATCCCCGGAACCCACTGCCCACACCACATCTTCAGCAAAGCTAGCAACACCATCGCACCCCAACTCCAAAAAACCATCAACCTTCGAGACAGCAACCTTCCCTGAGAGCTGGAAGCACGCATAGATCAACGTCTTACTCAAGAAACCCAAGGCAGACCCCAAGGACCTCAAGAATTTCTGACCCATCTCCCTGTTCCCGCTCCCAGCGAAGGTCATCGAAAAGGCAGTGAACAAACAACTGACCAGCTTCCTCGAGGAGAACAGCATCCTGGACCCGTCCTAGTACGGGTTCCGCAGCAACCACAGCACAGAAACCGCCCTCCTTGCCGCCACCGATGACATCAGAACCCTGCTAGACATCGGAAAAACCGCAGACCTCATCCTCCTGGACCTGTCAGCCACCTTCGACACGTTCTGCCACCGCACACTACGTACATGCCTCTATGATGCCGGAATCCAAGAAAAGGCCCTGGACTGGACCTCCTCCTTCCTCTCTGGCAAAACACAGAGCGTCCGCCTCCCCTCTTCCGCTCCGAAGCCACTGAGATAATTTGTGGCATACCCCAGGGCTCATCCCTCAGCCCAACTCTGTTCAATATATAAATGGTGCCGCTCGCCCACGTCGCACGACGGCACAACCTCAACATCACCTCCTTATCCGACGACACCCAGCTGATCCTCTCCCTCACTAAAGACCCCCACACCGTCAAAACCAACCTCCACAAAGGAATGAAGGCCGTCGCCGACTGGATGAGGAACAGCCGACAGAAGCTGAACTCGGACCAGATGGAGGTCCTCATCCTCGGATCCACCCCCTCGGCCTGGGACGACTCCTGGTGACCATCTGCACTAGGACCACCCCCAACACCCACCGACCATGCACGCAACCTAGGGGTCATCCTCAACTCTACCCTCTCCATGTCGAAGCAAGTCAATGCCATCTCCTCGTCCTGCTTCAGCACCCTCTGCATGCTTCGCAGGATCTTCAAATGGATCCCCACCGAAACGAGAAAGACGGTCACCCAGGCCCTTGTCAGCAGTAGACTGGACTACGGAAACGGACTCTACGCAGGAGCCCCGGTCAAACTCCTGAAATGGCTCCAAAGCATCCAGAACGCCTCCGCACGCCTGATCTTCAACATCCCTCGCCGCAGCCACATCACACCCCACCTAAAAGACCTGCACTGGCTCCCTGTCAACAAGAGGATAACCTTCAAACTCCTCATCCACGCAGACAAGGCACTTCACAATACCAGACTAGCTTACCTCAACAGCTGACTCAGCCTCTAAACCCCCACCCGCCAGCTCCGCTCCGCAGACCGTGCCCTGGCCACCGTCACCCGCATCTGAAGAGTGACCACCGGCGGTAGATCCTTCTCCCACCTCGCCGGCAAGACATGGAACACTCTCCCCACCCACCTACAACAGACCGAAGAGCTTCTGACCTTCAGCAGACTTTCCAAGACCTGGCTCTTCGAGCAGTAGCAGCTCCCCGCGTAGCGCCTTGAGACCCTCACGGGTATGTAGTGCGCTCTACAAATGCTATGATTTGTAGAGCGCACTACATACCTTGGTTTTCAAACAGGTGTACCATCCTGCATCAATGGAAGGCTGCATGTGTATGGCATATTGAAAAAAAAATCTCTTGTTAATTATTGCCCAATATTGTTACTTCCACTACTTGGCAAACAGCTCAAAAGTCTAATTAATTAACAAATAGTTACCTATCTTGAATCCAACCTAATCTTGGACCCTTCCCAATCCGGCTTTTTTCCACGTCACAGCACAGAAACTGCTCTTCTGGCCATAAAAGACTCCCTGCGCTTAGGCCTGGACACAGGTAACTCGATCATACTTGTGTTATTAGATCTCTCTTCAGCCTTTGATACTATCTCCTAGACACAGGTAACTCAATCATACTTGTGTTATTAGATCTCTCTTCAGCCTTTGATACTATCTCCCACTCAAGAATAGCTCCACAATTTTCTGCAGATAGACATCAAACTGTCATTATTGGCCCTCACTCCTTTTGTAAGACAATCCAAGACAAGGGTGTCCCGCAGGGCTCGTGCTTGAGCCCCACCTTGTTCAATATTTATATGGCTCCCCTTCCTGGGATTGCAGAACGTTTTGGCTTCGAAATAATCACATACCCAGATGACACCTATCCGATGTTTACTTTCAGCCCTGATCTGACAGCATCAAAAAAGCACTTTGCCCTCAGCATGTTAGCCATCTCCGACTGGATGAATAAGAACTATCTCCAACTGAACGCAGATAAGACGGAGATCATGCTGTTTGGAAAAGCCCCCTCCATCTGGACCGACGATTGATGGCCCCATCAATTGGACCACACTCCCGTGCCCAAACAAGTGTTAAAGAATCTTGACATGAAATTAGATCAAGCCTTAATGATGTAAGAGTACATCTTTGCAATTACTGGAATTTGCTACCACAATACGCACCTCCTGCACAGGATATTCCCCTAACTTCCAATCTCTGCCCGAAGAATTCTGGTACAAGCCTTAGTAATTAGCAGGCTAGATTATGGCAACACTCTTTTGGCAGATGCCAATAAGACTTTAGTTGCCAAAATCCAGGTTGTTCAAAATTCTGCAGCTGCACTCCTACGGCCCCTTTGCTGAAGGAACTACACTGGCTCTCAGTGAAGAAACACTCCTGTTTCAAGATCTGATGCCTTACATTCAATGCCCTAAAAGGGATTGGCCCACTTTATCTGTAAAAAAAAGAAAAGCATATTTACCCGGATGCAACCTAAGATCTGCTGAAAAAGCCCTACATTGCATCCCTCGCATTCGCTTGACCCGGAGCGGGGGAATGGCCATCTCTTACCTCGCTCCCTTCTACTGGAACACAGTAGAAGGGTGCGCCTGTGCAAATTAAGGCAAATTCAGAAAAGCTACTTAAAGCTCATCTCTTCCTTCTAATCCTTTCTCCTTCCTTCTGTACTTGTTTCCATTACAGTGCTGAGATGCCCTAGGATGATTTGTGCGCTATATCAAGTATCGGTAACAATTTCCCATGTTCTGCATTAAATTTCAACAATCGTTACAGTTGTTGGTCCACACAAGCTTGTCTCGCTCACGGAGCTTACTGTTCACCAATACCAGTTTGACTCAGTCAAACAATCACAGTGTGGTTCCAGCTTTTGCTGACCAATTCCTGCAGGGCAACCTATGATGCATTTTATCCAGCATATGGTTGATCTTTCATGAAGTTTTAGAAAACTACTCTTAACAATGATTGTCTGCTACTTCTGATGGAAAGCAGTTCTTAACATTTCTTTTACGATGCAGAAAGTAGCTCTCATAAGAATCACTCACACAGACTTTCACCCAGCGGGACTTGCTTTGACCACAGAAGAATGAACGACCATCAACTCTGATAAGTATATTTTCTCCTAACAATGTTACTTCCCTCTAGTGTGACTGATTGCACCTTACAGTACACCTCACTCTATTTTTTGACAATTTTTGGAAACTTAGTTTGATCTTGAGATCACAAAGTTACATAAATCCTACAAACTTAAATGCTGCTTTGTTCAAAAAGCATTTTAGTGAAAGTAATTATACAGCGCAGAATAAAAAAAGAACATCAAGGACACAACAATCACGGTCCCTAATTGTCCAAGAATCAAAGCCACATGATACGTAAATACAAAGTTTGGCCACTATGCACAATGATCTCTCTCAACTATCAGTCCCAGCAAGTATCACATTGTGTTGCACTCCCTCGATCCTTCACAGATGCTTTAGTCCCTATTTATAGTCACTTCATTGTCTTTAGGCATCTGGATCAGCTGCCTTGTTTCTCCGCAGTTGCCAGTAATTGGGATCGGGGAATGTGGACTGGGTCAATTTGAATCTTGGAACAAAACTGACTGTACCATGAAAGTACAGTTCTCGTCTCTAAGGCCAATTCAGCTATGAAGGTCCAATTAGTACTTGGCGGATCCAAATGTCACCATCCTTTGCTACCAGATCTGCCAGCACACAAGTCCACACAAAACCTTGTTCCCTGGGCATGCTTCTCTGCTGGACCGGGAGTCATGTATTCCAGAGAGATACTTTGGTGCTCATCCACAGACCAATCTTTCGTGTAAAAGAAAGTTCAATAATGCCTTTTCTTGTTCATACATTTAGGTCTTTAGGAATGACAGACAGATAAAGTTTCTTCTTTTTCCAATTTTTAAATAGAAGGCATAAGGAAGGCAACTCTGTGACTTGCTGAATGGTACGTAGGCAATGCTTTCTGTTTGTAATTCCTCGAGGTTGCCACTGTGATAGAGGAGCTTAGGCCAGCAGTAATGGTGAAATTCTGCTGGTGTTAGGTAATTTTTATATAGTTTTTTAGCACCTCAGCATGATTAGTAAATGCCTTTACTGGGTCATTTAAGTCATTACTACTTCAGCAGATCAGAGACATTTCCCTACACTGGTACACATCTCATCCCATCAGTTTTTGGTCTGATCTTTCGGTTGTTTTCTATTCATGTGATCAATTTAAATTTAACCTAATGTAACATACAGGTATCTCTAATCCTATTTTAAATCAATGCATTTCTCTTGTGAATATCTTTTACATTTTCTAAAAATATATATTACTTTTTGTAGTCTACTTTGTTACTTTTCTACTTTCTTATCTCTAAACTTTTTTTTACAGTTTTTTCTACTTATTTTACCACAAATTTGCCAAGCAAGTTCATCCTGCTCAGCCAACAGATAGACAGAAGCTTGATAAGGGCAACATCCCAAAAATTAATATGGTAAAGATGGGGCAAGACCTCACATCTTTTACGAAGAACTGACCTACCTGTCCGTCCCCACATTATGCTTCCTTTTCCTCTGTCGAGAGAAGACCACAGTTATTTCATCTGCTTTTCCAGAGGTATTCTGGAAGCAAATACAAATCTCAAAATGATAGTCTCCTGCACTTGATTGTCATGCAACTAAGGCACATTTGAAGAGAAAATACACTTTGTAATGACTGGTGCCTCCAAAGATTTAGGGATAATTTGCAACTTAGTGGTCAATACGTAGAGACCAGCTGCCATGGTACTGGATCTACGCAGATTCTTTTGGCTTATACAGTTTTTATCTTTGGCTTCATAACTGTTCCAAACAATGCAGTCCCTACATTCGGTCTATGAGGATCAGCATGCAAGATAGGCATAGAGACCTGTTTAATTAAGAAGCATCCAAATTAGATAATGTGCTTAACTGTGGTTTAAAACTACTACATATTCCATGTTTAGTGGTCATAGTCTTGAGAATCATACAGAAGTCACAGAGTAACAAGATATGACATATTGTCAATGTCATAAAAATATCTTAAATTTACTGACCATATTACATAAATATAAAGTTTAAAACAATTCTAGCTTCATTGTTTATGCATTAATTGTGAATGACACATGTGCTACTGGAACTACACTGTCTACCCCAAACCACCCCCAAGAACAAACTTTGGTTATTTGATCTTGCTACTAGTCACTGAAATGCAGAAACTCAAAAGGAGCGTATTGTCAATTTATTAATCTTGCAGTTGTGTCTGGTTTCTGTGTTTCTAAGGACAGCTGCAATAGACAAGGATTGCTTATCTGCCCTTGATCCAATATGGCCATGAGAACTGGTCTGACAATTGTAGTGAACAGAAATGTGTTGACGCACAGGCAAGCATTGGGACAGAAAGAAGGTGGAGGTTACCAGAGCATAGTGTTCTAATAAAAGATTAGCAAGTAAGGTAGTTAGGACGGGAGAGTGAGGATAGACCACATATTACTTTCAATATCAATTAGGAGTTTCAATGGGGCTTTGCTGCCAGCAGTTAGCCATCCTGTTTCTCTCAATGATGAGTTAGGGGTTATTACAGAGGAAGATTTCAAAGTAACTATCCTGTAAAGTGTACCATTATATCAATTGGCTACTTTGTGAGGCCCAGTAGCAGGAAGCAGGTAATTGTAATTAGTTTTGTTGATTTGTGTTTCACCATAAAGAACAGGTGGGGACGGCATATTTAAGCAGCTGAACTTGTCCGTGGTGGAGATCTATATTGCATTCTATATTCAAATATCATTCAGAGAATTCCTTTCGAAAGGGGGAGAGGTAACAGCTTCAGAAAGTAGGAACTTGTCATGTGCATAAGATCAGAAGTACCATGAAAACCAAACAATTCAATTTTTATGGTTATAGAGGCCCTGATTAAGAGTTGGACAGTTAATTCCAACCCAAGCTTAAACCCCGCTTCATTGATGGGTTGGAATTATGAGTTGTTAGGTATTTAATGCATTCATTACTTATCAGATGCATTAATTAACTCAACCATGGTTACATTTCAGCAGGTGAAACCAACCGAAATTTAACGGGGCAAACCATACAGTATTTATCATTGCATGAGAATTTTGGTGCATTAAACATCAAAATCTGCATGCTATTCTTCAACAACTGGTAATAGGTGGTATTTATTGCACTCAATGAATAACATACAATATGGTATTGTTATTTATCATGTGCGATAAACACCGCCTATCCTTGTAATCCAGGCCTTAGAGTTACATTAAACTGCAGTCAGACCTTTGGTAATTTTAATGTGGGAATGAGAAGTAACTGGTAGGACGGTAACAGGTGTGAATCATCTACCTAGAACTGATATGATTAACTGAATGAGAGATAATAGTGATGAAGGAACGTGGGGTACACTGTAAATAGTTGATGGACCCGGTAAAAGAGCAGTCCTCAAAGGCTAGAATATTACAATCTAACACCGGCATTTCCACTTTTTGAAAGTCATGCAACCCTTGTATTGAAATTAGTGTTACACGAAGGTGTTTTTCAAGAGCATGAATAACATTGATTTGTACCCTACTACTAAAGTTCCAAAGGTATTTCTTTTTTGGAACATCAAACAAATATCCAGGGACAGCAAGGGCAACTCAATGAATGCAAATATTAAAGAAAACATGAATGAAACTAAAATATCTAAGATGGATTTAGGCCCAGATCTTTGTACTGGGGTGAATGTAAGACATTTTTCTGCATTCTGTCCATCAACTGTGTTTTTTGCAATTTTCACCCCGAGTGTACTGGGTATGCTCAGACGTGAGTCCCAGGCTCTCCATATCACTGGAGTCAAGCTATCCAGGCTGAAGAAGGCTGATAGCCAGAAACCGGTCCTTGGATGCTTGATTCCGGTCTAGGAAAGACATGGCTTGGTAGTTCGGGCTGGACTGTTCCCATGAGGCACAGGGTCAAGGCTGATTTGCACATAGCCAGTGTCTGACCTAGGGTGGTGTGGAGTGCAAAAAAAACGATGGATTTAGGCCCAGATCTTTGTACTGGGGTGAATGTAAGACATTGTTCTGCATTCTGTCCATCAACTGTGTTTTTTGCAATTTTCACCTCGAGTGTACTGGGTATGCTCCGACGTGGTTCCCAGGCTCTCCACATCACTGGAGTCAAGCTATCCAGGCTGAAGAAGGCTGATAGCCAGAAACCGGTCCTTGGATGCTTGATTCCGGTCTAGGAAAGACATGGCTTGGTAGTTCGGGCTGGACAGTTCCCATGAGGCACTGGGTCAAAGCTGATTTGCATATAGCCAGTGTCTGACCTAGGGTGGTGTGGAGTGCAAAAAAACGATGGATTTAGGCCCAGATCTTTGTACTGGGGTGAATGTAAGACATTGTTCTGCATTCTGTCCATCAACTGTGTTTTTTGCAATTTTCACCCCGAGTGTACTGGGTATGCTCAGACGTGAGTCCCAGGCTCTCCACATCACTGGAGTCAAGCTATCCAGGCTGAAGAAGGCTGATAGCCAGAAACCGGTCCTTGGATGCTAGATTCCGGTCTAGGAAAGACATGGCTTGGTAGTTCGGGCTGGACTGTTCCCATGAGGCACAGGGTCAAGGCTGATTTGCATATAGCCAGTGTCTGACCTAGGGTGGTGTGGAGTGCAAAAAAACGATGGATTTAGGCCCAGATCTTTGTACTGGGGTGAATGTAAGACATTGTTCTGCATTCTGTCCATCAACTGTGCTTTTTGCAATTTTCACCCGAGTGTACTGGTTATGCTCAGACGTGAGTCCCAGGCTCTCCACATCACTGGAGTCAAGCTATCCAGGCTAAAGAAGGCTGATAGCCAGAAACCGGTCATTGGATGTTTGATTCCGGTCTAGGAAAGACATGGCTTGGTAGTTCGGGCTGGACTGTTCCCATGAGGCACAGGGTCAAGGCTGATTTGCATATAAAGCCAGTGTATGACCTAGGGTGGTGTGGAGTGCAAAAAAACAATGGATTTAGGCCTAGATCTTTGCACTGGGGTGAATGTAAGACATTGTTCTGCATTCTGTCCATCAACTGTGTTTTTTGCAATTTTCACCCCGAGTGTACTGGGTATGCTCAGACATGAGTCCCAGGCTCTCCACAAGACTGGAATCAAGCTATCCAGGCTGAAGAAGGCTGATAGCCAGAAACCGGTCCTTGGATGCTTGATTCCGGTCTAGGAAAGACATGGCTTGGTAGTTCGGGCTGGACTGTTCCCATGAGGCACAGGGTCAAGGCTGATTTGCATATAGCCAGTGTCTGACCTAGGGTGGTGTGGAGTGCAGAAAAACGATGGATTTAGGCCCAGATTCTTGTACTGGGGTGAATGTAAGACATTGTTCTGCATTCTGTCCATCAACTGTGTTTTTTGCAATTTTCACCCCGAGTGTACTGGGTATGCTCAGACGTGAATCCCAGGCTCTCCACATCACTGGAGTCAAGCTATCCAGGCTGAAGAAGGCTGATAGCCAGAAACCGGTCCTTGGATGCTTGATTCCGGTCTAGGAAAGACATGGCTTGGTAGTTCGGGCTTGACTGTTCCCATGAGGCACAGGGTCACGGCTGATTTGCATATAGCCAGTGTCTGACCTAGGGTGGTGTGGAGTGCAAAAAACGATGGATTTAGGCCCAGATCTTTGTACTGGGGTAAATGTAAGACACTGTTCTGCATTCGGTCCATCAACTGTGTTTTTTGCAGTCATCTAGAACATGGCAGAGAATTGTGCACACCTTCACCGTGGTCTTTATGTTGTCAGCGCAAAGGCAGTGAAAACAAAGACAGGTGAGTAATCCAATTGAAAACAGCAATTTCTGAAATTAGTGATCAGATGCACACTGGGGGCTTACTTACAAGCCTTTTGCGCCGCCGGTGTGTAACGCACGACGGCGCAACTTGCTGCATGATATTTACAAGCACACATAAAGCCACCCTGTGTGGCTTTATGTGTGCTTCTAAATATTGCCTCTTTACATGCAACAATTTGCCTGTTAGGGGCATGACAAGGGGTTGCTGTTGGTGTTCCCATGCACCACCCATATCCACTGATGCATTTCTAGATTTACGAGCATTCGTAAACCTGAAAATGCACCAGAATGCTACCCCACCCCCAGAAGTGGCCTAGCAAGGCACAACAAGGAGAAATGTTTTAATGTCTCCTTTTTTTCCCTCTTTCAATGAGTGCTGCACTCTACAGCAAGCATTGGAGGAGGAAATCACCTCAATTGATTGGTTGTGTGGAGGAAGGTGCCCCTTCCTGCACAAAAACAATTTCCCCACGATGCAGACATCCTTGCACCATGGTGCAAGGATGCTGGCCATGCAGCAATTTGTGCGCCAGCGCAGGGAAAAGAACAGAAATGCAACATATTGTTGTAAATATGTTGCATCCCTGTGCTTTGAAACTAACATAGCACAGCAAAAAGACTTGCGGGACAACGCTGCGTTTCTTTCTTGTAAATAGGGCCCTAAGTAACAAAGGATATCCCCCTGTCTTAACTTAAAAAGCTGGAGGCCAAGAAATGGCCTTTTCTGAAGAAGAAATACTAATAACAAATATACATTTAACAAATAGAGAGCAAGTGTGTAAGTAGAGAGGGTTATTGCCCCAACATGGTTTGGGGCAAAAAGAAGAAGCTGAGAAAGTTTGGTATAATATGCAGAGAATGCATGTATCAGTGACAAAGGTGAGCAGAGGGTTTGAAGGAGAAGCAAGACAATGATCGGCAGTCGTATGTTCGCAACTTCTTAGTCAAAGCTGATAGTAATATATATTGTCATAGCAGGTTGCTTGGTTTGAAGGGTTGTAGGGTAGAAAGTTATATAATTATAATTAATTAATAATGAATTATTATTTAATTGATTATTAATTGTGTAAATTGTGCTCTCATTGTAGTTTTTAAGTTATATATTAGGTGCCGGGTGCTGGGTTTGTAGAAGTATAGGGTTGGAAGGTTATTAAGTAATAATTGATAACCAATTAATAATTACTTTATTATTCATTATTTATTTGATTACTAATTTGTAAAATGTGTAATAATCATATATTTTTAAGCATATATGAGGTGAGGGCTGCTGGGATTGTAGGGTATTTTACCAATTCGAAGCTGTAATACTGTGCCTGGTGCGGTAAAAGGCTTTTGTCATTTTACAGCTCGGCATTGCTAGCTCTGGGCTAGTCCTATGCTTAAAGACCTTGCTGTAGAAATGGTAAAAGACTTTGCCCCTTTCTATCTCGGCTTGGATGTCACTGTGCTAATGCTATGCTTAAAAACTTTGATAGAAAAGCAGACATTTGAGGTGAGCAGATCTAGAGTGTCACTGGTGTTGAGAGTGCTCTATACCGGAGCTGCTTTCCATCTAAACTTGAGAACTACCCTGAGTTCTCTTATATATATATATATATATATATATATATATATATATATATATATATATATATATATATATATATATATATATATATATATATATATATACATACATACATATATATATATATATATATATATATATATATATATATATATATATATATATATATATATATATATATATATATATATATATATATAAATATATATATATATATATATATCTGTCATTAAATTAATTTTGAACGGTCTATAGCCAAGTAGAGAGTACAGGGACTACCAAACAACAATGATATATATATAAGAAACCACAGGTCGATATTATGGTAATATCATCCAACAGTATGTAGACTCACCACCCAAATAGTTAGTGAATTATTCAATTTATTATTCGAAATATGGTATAAATATTTTATCTTTTTATAGCACTTTTACTCCTTTTTTCATTTGTTTACTTATTTTTAATAGGGCTAATTTGCAATTCATGAAGATAAAGATTTAAAAACACATGACAGACAAACAATTAGCATTAGACATGGCAAATGATGGAGGCAATGTAGCAGGGTAGTTCACAACGCGCGTTTCGGCCAAATAGACTTCCTTGGATGACCGTCTATTGCACTGGAATATTAAAAACAGTGTGGGTGAGAGTCAGACAGGTATTAACAGTGGACACATACATAGCATTTGATTATGTACAGAAACATAAACGGAACAGCAATGAATATACAACATACAGAAAGAATGGTTATGAAAAATAGATGCATACAATGCATTTGATTACAATAAGCACACATGGGACAGCATATTGTATATAGCATACCTAGAAAACACTTCATTCAAATTCGTCATAATGGTTGCTTCAAAAAGTAGGCAAACCTTATCGTTCTATATGTTATTTAACCCCTTCGATGCGGCCGCGATTTTTCCCGTGTGCGGCCGCCGGCCGAACACGGGTGGGCCATGACGAACCCCAGCCGTCATCAGCACACGAGCACCGTAGTGCATGACGGCTGGGGTTCGTCACCAGCATGGAAGGGGTTAAGAACAAGATAACATAGGTCTTTGTCACATGTTATACATATGGCAGTTGATGGATATTTTAGATAGTGAAAAACACACTCACAGCCTATACCGAATTTATTCAGTTAAATGTTTCATGTAACAACCAGATAAAGATCACATTTTAATCTATTTGATACTATTGAACGCAGAAACAATCAACCCTAAATTAATGGTTGTTTTAATTGACCGCTTTCATTCATAATTTAGAGAGTAGGGTTATTATGATTAGATGAAGATGTGTACACGATATCCTATATCATAAAGCTATAAATCTATTTCTAACGACCTACCAAGATCAGAGAAAAAATTCTGTAGAGCGATCATATCACTCCCACAGGGTACTCCTACGGTCCCGCTAATGTTGGACCTGGGTCGTCGCCCAATTGATGATCTTGCAAGATTCCGCCCACTTTTGCTATGGGCACGCCTGTGGCGAGTGGAGGAACTAGGTAAATACGCGCAAGGTCTTTCAGAAATCATGTCATTACCAGGGTGGCATAAAATCAAATGGCTGAAAGATATGAAAACACTGCTGCTAAACCTGGGCTTAAACGACGCGTGGGTAAATAGATCTTCACCCCCAAAGTCAATCCTTAAGAAACTTTATTGGAACTGGATCTCGCTACAAGGGAACACCAGTACTTCTCTGGGCAGACTTACTGAAGACTTTTTGAGGTTCAAGGACCTACCAAAACGGGAACTGTACCTTGACACTATCGAAAAACCCTTTGATAGGGCCCTGTATTTCAAATTTAGAGCAGGATCCCTTCCTTTGAATTCTTTTACCTCACGATGGAAATCTCCTGCACAAACTATAGAACTTTGCCCAGCATGCCTAGACAAACCAGAGACAGTGGCACACTTCATGTTCGAATGTGGAGAGTATGCCCTACCCAGGAGGGTATGGCTTAAAAACTTATGCCGTCAGTTGTGTACTAGGAGCCACATGGAGGCAATTCGCATATTAATGTCTGATTGTCGTGCCACCTATGCTTGTGCCCTAGCCAAATTCTTATCATGGGCTTGGACCATCAGAACTAAAAGGCTAAAACGAACTGTTTAATTTTTTTTTAAATCGATCAACAAAATTAATTTTCCTAAAAATATTGCAACTTTTACCAAATTTTTTACTTTTTCGTATAAACTCTTGTCGCTTGTTTATGCTTGCTTCTATTTTTGTTTTTAAACTAGATGCACTTGTGTTTTTATGTGAAGCTTTTATGATAACATTTTATCGAAATAAAGCCTTTTTGACTTTGACATAAAGCTAGTTAGATGTGCAAGGAACCGGTTAGAGACCGACTCTAATACACTACGGTGTATACATGGTGCAAATAATATAAGTGATGTATTCTTACAAAAAGTAAAGAATCCAAACCATACACCGAAATGGAAAAGAACGTTTGAAGGGCTGCCAGGTATCAACCCGCTTTTAGTCCAGATGTAACTAATAAGAAGAGAATTGAACGTAACAATTCACAAACGAAAAATCTCACACTAAGTGATGGTAAAAAGAAACAATATCTAATGATGGTTATAGGTAACATTAAGCAAAGGATACAGTACATAACAAGTAGTTTCTAAAAACCCAAATTATTTCGATGGTCATAAGATGTATGGGCTCATTGTGCATAATTAATGTCACACTTGAATGAGACACTTGAATGAGACACTCAGAACTCTACACGATATAACAACAGTAATTAGAAAAAGGGGTGCAGTCATACAGTAGCTAGCCTCTGCGGGTACTCAGGTGAACACTTACCTAATGTAAAATAACACTGGGCGCGGTGGTTGAGGCCATAACAAGATGTGCTAATAGAAGTAGTACCTAGTAGATGGAAAGAATAGGGCAATTTAAAATATATATAGAGGATGCAACCAATATGCGTGCTGTATAATGAGATAAAGAAAATATGTACCAAAAAATAAGTATGTGGTCCGTTTCGTAATTGCAGCCTCAAAAAATGATGTAGACGATACGGATAAAAATTCAAATAGCTATAAAACGAAAAGAACAGAACAGATATAAGTATGAAGGGGGTGTGTTAGTGATGTGACTCTACTTAAACATGAAAGAGACATAGTTTACCTCACATACGGGCACAGGTTGTATCCCGTGTAGGCTCAAATACGAGATGCGAGAATAAACGATTCAAGCAATGATGTGTATAGAAGTAGTGTGGGAATTTTTTTAACCTGTAAATGAAAAAAGGCAACTATGACCGGAAACTCTTTTTAATATGACGTAAATAGAAAACAAAAATAAGTGAAAATAATATCTAAGCGATATGACAAACAGGTGGCCGAGAGTCAGAATTCAAATGGTGCTTCATGTTCAATATTCTGAAAATTGAGGCAAAGGACGATAAATTTTATAGTGTTACATGAAGTCATGTCATGTGTAACTTATTAGACCAGGGGAATACATGGACGGTAATATTGTTACGGGTTAATACAAAGAATAACTAAAGAAAGTATTGCTGGGTAATATAGACGGTGCAGTACAGATGGTTAATTACATGATTTTCGGCCTTCGATAAACGTGAAAATGCTGAGGAACACCGAAACAATACTTCGTGCTGTTGTTACCATGACAGAGGATAGCAGTCTCAGGATATGGCTCTCGGTATCTGAAAAACACCACGTAACGGTCGAAGTGTAACAGATGGCTAGATGCAAACAGTAGCAAAGTCCCGGCCGCCATCTTTATATAGGTAGATGTAGAAAATATAAACATAATAGAAGGACAGCAAGGAGTGGTTAATGAGAAAACTAAACATAAAAACTGGACGGGGTTGAGTCGACATCGATCTGAGAACATGAACACTATGTGGAATGGTGAAAGGAAAACTAATAATAGCAGATGAAAAAAGGCTAGACATAAATTACTACTGGAGGGCTAATTAGCAGCGTGTTGAAGGTGTAGTAAAACACATCGTTTTGAATCACCCAGCCAATAAAGAGATCGTGGGAGACGTTTGTTTTTTCCCCCTCTTCCCCTTTCCCTCCCCCCATGCGCCCCCATCCCTCCATGCGCCCCCATCCCTCCATTACTCACACTCGGGAACATTAATTGAATTATCTAATATGCTCTTTCACTTTCACGAGTGTTACCCCATTTCCACTGTGGGGTTCGGTCCTTTTTTAATCAACTATACTACCTCCTTCCAACATGTTTATCGCTCACTATATATTAGTTCTCTCTTTTTCAGTGTGCCCCCATAAAAACTATGGTTATCTGATAATCTTTATGGTCAGCTCATGTATATTCCATGGTAAAAACTGAGATACTTTGTTATACGGCGCACGTTCTGGGGAAGCCTGACTAGTTCCTACAAACGTCTCCCACGTTCTCTCTATTTGCTGAGCGATTCAAAACGATGTGTTTTATTATCCATCACTTACAGTTACCCGTGTACGTCCTTTTCCATTTATGTGTCGATCAGCCAAGTTTAGGCTTTCTATATCGGTTATTATTCCGTATACCATATTACACCTTCTACACTCTGCTAATTAGCCCTCCAGTAGTAATAATAGTAGTAGTAGTAATTTATGTCTAGCCTTTTTTCATCTGTCAGTGAGATGAGGGAATTCATTAAGAAATGTTTCCAATTAAATCAGCTTACAGGTTCTTTGTTTTCTATATGGGAGGCATTCAAAGCTACCACCAGGGGACGTATTATTTCCCATAAGGCATTCAAACACAGAGAGCATCTCCAAAAAGTTGCTAAGCTGCAAGCTGTTGTAGATCAGCTATCACGAGTAAACAGACATTCTTTTGCCTTCAAAAAAGCCAAACTGAAATTAAGGGATTTTTTTTATATTTTAGGAAATCACTAGCTCTTGGGCTTATCAACAGAAATTCTATGAAGAGAGTCAACAGATCGGGAGTTATTAAGCTTGGTTGGTCCGGGAAAAAGAAGACTGTGCGTATGTGAGGAAATTGAAGAACCCTACTACTACGGGTGATTTGGTTACTGATAGGGACCAAGTATCTAAGGTTTTCCTTGAGCATTATAAGTCAGTATATGAAACTAGCTGTCCCACTTCTCCAATAAGCATAGCCCAGTGTTTTCAGTCTATTAAAATACTGCCCCTTGAAGTCACCCGGGCTGATCAATTACTGTCAACTATTTCAGCTAGTGAATTAAAAGATGTTTTAGCTTCAATGCCTTCCGGTAATGCTGCTGGCAATGATGACTTTCCATCTGAATTTTATAAGACCTTTTCTGGAGAATTACTCCCTTTCTTAAACAATTTATTTAATAACTTTAAGGATGGAGGGGAATTATCTTCTTACTTTAGGGAGTCTACGATTGTCAGCTTCTTAAAGAAAGGTAAAAACTCTGAGGATGTTAACTCGTACAGGCCCATAAGTCTACTTAGCGTTGGTTATAAGCTGTTAATGAAGCTGTGGGACATTGGAAGCACTCCGTTGGCTCAGGCTATAATCCAGAGTGACCAAACAGGCTTTGTTGCAGGGCAGCTGATGGCTGCTAATACAAGTTTCTTACTTCAGGCAATTGATTACTTTTCAATTAACCAGAAAAAGGCTGCGTCATCATGGTCGATGCAGAGATGGCATTCGATCTGGTTAACTGGAAGGCACTGTTCTTTGGCTTGCAAAGGTTTGGGTTCCCTTTAGGGTTTGTCACTATGCTATCCAAAATTTATCAAGGCACCAAAATAAAATGTTTTGTCAATTCATATCTAGCCAGCACTATCGCAATCAAGAGGGGGACTCGTCAGGGTTAGCCCCTTTCGTCTATATTATTCAACATTTTATGGAGCCACTAGCGATTTGGATTAGGGCTTCTCAGACTAGAGAGGCACCTTTTTTAGTTATGACTAGATTAAAACTGTTTGCAGATGATATCATCTTATACTTGGAATTGGAAAAGGGAACTGTCCAGCAGGCACTAGAAGAATTAAATCAGTTTAAGAAAAATGGGGGTATAAGATCAACCCAACAAAAACAGAAGCTCTGCTTTTCAATTTTCCTCTTCGGGCCCTACCAGCACTTCTGCATTCTCAGACAGGGCATCAAGCACCAATTCATTACTTGGGGGTATATGTCACTCATGATTATGCTAAGCTCTTTCAGCTTAATTACCTTCCAATGATTTTCAAGATAAAGAGGCTACTTGAAAAGTTGACTATGCTTCCCTTCTTTAGTGTGATGAGCAGCCCTTATTAAGCTGCCTGTCGTTCCATTTTTATTGTTTCTCTTTTCAATCATCCCCATTAAGGTTAAGAATTCTTTGTTTGCAGATCTAGGTGTGTTTCTTAGGTGTTTTATATGGAATAATAAAGTGCCTAGGTCAAAATATTCCTCCCTCCAGCTGGACATCCTGCATGGTGGGCTGGCTTCTCCACATTTCCATGATTATTATCAAGTGACATTCTTAGATATTTGTGCTAGAGTTTTGAATGGTAGTGGGGTAATGGACTCCTTCCTTTTACCATCTTTTATTAAGGTTCCTAAATTTCCAAATAAAACTAGATATAATGGTTTAGCAGAGTTAAGGGCCAGGTTTTTGAATGTATACCGTCGTAATAAACTTTCTTCAGGATTGGTGTTCCTCATGCTTTGGGAGTCATGATATCTTATCTTGACAATTCCATCAGCCACTCTTACTCTTTGGGAGCAAGCTGGATTTAGAGAGGTTGGCCTCTACTTTCTTCAGGGTACACGGATGACTTGGCTCGAAATCTCAGCTCCGGGTAGTAAACTAGGCTCACAGCTTTTTCTCTCCTATCATCAGATTGTTTCATTTTTTAAAGATTATAATCTTGGTCAGGATAGCCATACTTTATAACACGCCCTGTACAGGTCAAAGATGGCGGGAATATGGAACTTGCATCGGCTGATAAATGACTTTGAGATACATCCAAATGACATTAACAACATGATAGACAAAATACGTCTCACAACGCGCTGCGATTTTTCACTGAGGGATTGGCAGACAATATCGCTTTTAGGCCACAAGTCCCTGAGAGCTGCAACTTTTAGAAGAATGTATTTTATCTTCTGCCTAATGGCCTATTACACAACTGAGGTAGTAAATAAAATGTTCCCGGCTCTCGATAACTGCTGCTTCCATTGAAAGCTTCAGGGTGAGTGGTGCTGTCTCCATATCTGTTACTCCTGTCCTTGATTAAGCGCCGTCTGGTACAAGTTAGTGGCAGTTTTAAATGTGGCTGCTGGCGTATCTATTAATCTAGATTCAGCTTTGGTACTCTTTGGCCTTTTACATAAGGGCAGCCCCGGAATTGATCTAATTTGGGTCTGAGGTTTTTGCCATTAGTTTTTCAAAGTGGCTCTCTCTATGATTCTCAAAGGTAGTTAACCTCTTAGGTTCCAGAGTGTGAAGAATAGTATAGTAAAATGACAAGAATGAAGCAATTTGAGGAAGCCAAAAGCATGGGGGTGGGGTGAAGTGATTTAATGCCTCTTGGAAATATTTAGATATGATCGTTAATCATGACAGGGAGGCCTGGAATGTTCTAGTATAAACTTTGATCTCATCAAGCAATATAGTCCTGGATCGAGATAGCGCAGTTGCGTTAGGAATCACGAGGGCATAGTCATAAATTAGTGCAGGTCCACTGTCCTGAAATACTTTGTTTTATACAAATTAGTAAGAAGCTTATTTGAGACAGTACAATCCCTCATCAACAGGATCTATTGATATCAGTAAGGCACTTTTTCTAATCTCTAGCAATTTATAATAAGGCTTGGTTAGCGTAACAACATAACCTTATGTTCATATGAATTATGATTCCTGATTGTGAGGTTATGGATCTGCTCAACAAAAAAATGTAAAAAATGTAAGTTTATCACTGAACTTTCCTTTGATATGTCTGTCAAAGGCCGACCTAAAGCCTTTTCCAAGGTGGGAAGGGTTTTCCAAGGCTGGGGTGCGAATGGATAACCCTCGGATCTGTTGGAGGTGTAGTCAAAGTGGCTTCTGAATCAGGAAAATAATATGTTTCCTGTAGTGAAAATATGTGTCTTTATACAGGAGATCCTATTGTTCTGGTGCAAATTTTCTCAGAGAATTCTGTTCAGCGTGAATAGGATTCCACTTGGAATGTCACATGACCTACTCAGGAATACACATGAAAACCGACACCTGGCACAACTTTTCATACGTGCTCTTGGAAATGTTTGTAAATTCCATAAAGTAGTACATTTAAACTTGTATATTGGTGCAAGTCTGCAAATGCAGAACTACTTTGGAGAGTTTATTTTTGTTAGCTGCTATCTGGCAACTGTGCTTAGCAAGGAGGTTTGAGAGTTTATTTTTGTTTGCTGCTATCTGGCAACTGTGCTTAGCAAGGAGGTTTGCAAGAAGTACCTTTTTCTGTCTGATTTTCTTTCTGTAGGAACGGGAACGGTTTTCGTTTCCATAGCTAAATTCAATTCTGTATTCCACTCTGTCGGCTTGACATTTTGTATTACAAACAGCAATGGCTAATATTGGGCAAACATTCATGCACAATGCTTATTAAATGGGGAGGAATGAAATGTTTGCACTTGGATTTAGAAGGCAATCTCCACGACAGTTGCCCTAACTGAAACTGCAGCAACAGTGGCAGACTAAGATTCTTTTTTTTATATTTAAGGGGCTAAAGATCGAATCAATTAGTTTTAAGGATTTTCGTGCATACCGCTCAACTGTTGGTGGCTAAATTGAATGTTTTTGAGGTAAAACTCACTTGCCAGTTGATGAACTTTCGTGCTTGCCAAACCTTGAAATTACACACCTGACAGGACTGCCTTTCCACTGACTCCATCCCTTGAAATAGAACAACCTCCTTTTGTGCTGTTGGTGACAGGCGCCTGCTTCTTAGTAAATCCCAAGGCAACAGAAATCAGGCGTTGTAAACCCCTGCTTCATCTGCTGGAGTGGTGTGTTCATGACTGTCAAATGGGACCATGTTATATAGATGACTTTCAGCAAGTCTTGCAGTGTCGTTTTATCCTTCATAAGTATTGGTTTGGTAAATTTTAGGACATGGGTCTCTTGGTAGCTATAAGTGTCAATATACTACTTAGCATACAAGAGCGTGGACTCCTTGCAGTGACCTTCTTGTGTGTCTCTCTAGCAGCGGCAGCTCCTCTGTTATGGTGGAGGAGTGCCCCTTCCCCAAAAACGCCAGTAAAGGAAAAACAAAAAGATAATAAGCACGTTTTATTATCATTTTTTTTTTCCTGCCGAGTCTTTGGGGCAGTGCCAGGGGGATGACAGGAGAATATAATGCACTGCCTCAGTGCGCATGACGGTTTGGTCGACCGTCTCAGGTTCGCCAAACCATTATGCGCATTGAAGATCTCTCCAACTCGAGCTGCATTGCCGGGTAGGAGACAGCAGTCACAGGCTTCTAGTCTGTCAGTGGGAGCAAATCGAGAGTGCTCAGGCCAATCCTGAGGATCACTGACATAATATAGATTGACAAAATATAGACTTACCAAAATATAGTCACCAAAATATAGAATGACAAAATATCGAATTCCTATCTACAAACAGGTAAGTACAAAAATATCGAATCCAAAATATAGTCTGTAAAAAATATAGTCAGTCAAAATATCGAATTTTTTTCAATGTCTTAAAAGTAATTTAAAATTAATGAAATAATAAATATATTTAACTAAAACATACTTAAAAATACTCAAATAACCTTAAAATTAAGATATAATTAATTTAAGTTATTAATAAAAAATGTACAATATTTTACCGTAGGATAGCAGGAGGGTAACAATTAATATTACCACTCCAGTGAGCGCAACAGTAGGGAAAGCGTTGGATAGCGTAGGGGTAAAAAATACTATTCCCACTCCAGTGAGTGCAACAGTAGGGAAAGTGTTGGATAGCTTAAGGGTAAAAAATACTATACCCACTCCAGTGAGTGCAACAGTAGGGAAAGTGTTGGATAGCGTAAGGGTAAAAATTACTATTCCTACTCCAGAGAATGCAACAGTAAGGAAAGCGTTGGATAGCGGGACAGTGAAAAATACTATTCCCACTCCAGTGAGTGCAACAGTAGGGAAAGCGTTGGATAACGTAGGGGTAAAAAATACTATTCCCACTCCAGAAAGTGCAACAGTAGGGAATGCGTTGGATAGCGTAGGGATAAAAAATACTATTCCCACTCCAGTGAGTGCAACAGTAGGGAAAGCGTTGGATAGCATAAGTTTAAAAATTACTATTCCCATTTCAGAGAGTGCAACAGTAGGGAAAGTGTTGGGTAGCGGGAGGGTAAAAATTACTATTCCAACTCCAGAGCGTGCAACAGTAGGGAAAGCGTTGGATAGCGTAGGGGTAAAAATTACTATTCCCACTCCAGAGACTGCAACAGTAGGGAAAACGTTGGATATTCGAAGGGTAAAAATTACTATTTCCACTCCAGAGAGTACAACAGTAGGGAAAGCATTGGATAGCGTAGGGGTAAAAATTACTATTCCCACTCCAGAGAGTGCAACAGTAGGGAAAGCGTTGGATAGCGTAGGGGTAAAAAATACTATTTCCACTCCAGAGAGTGCAGCAGTAGGGAAAGCGTTGGATAGCGGGAGTGTGAAAATTACTATTCCCACTCCAGATAGTGCAACAGTAGGGAAAGCTTTGGATAGCGTAGGAGTGAAAAATACTATTCCCACTACAGAGAGTGCAATAGCAGGGAAAGCGTTGGATAGCGGGAGGGTGAAAATTACTATTCCCACTCCAGTGACTTTAACAGTAGGGAAAGTAATGATTTAATATATTATTAAAAATAAATTAAATATCAATCCCAATAAAACATTAATTGAAATTAATAAACAATTTAATGTTATGTAATAATTAATTAGAAATACAACTACATATTAGTTGTTAAAAATGAATAACCTATTCATAATTACTTAACAACTAATTAATTTTCAATACCAAAAACTAATTAATAATACAAATTAATACCAATTAAAAATTAACAGTAAATTAATTATCAATACACAAAAAGTATTTTTAACATGTAATTAATTACAATTACATTACTTCCCACCCTATTCCCTTATAAACCCACATCCCACTACAGAAAATACATTAATACAATTATCATAATTATCAAATTTTTAATTAATACAAAATAATTACCAATTAATAAAAATTAATTGCCAATTAATAGAAATGAATTACCAATTAAAAATGAATTAATAATAAATTTAAAATCAATACCAATGAATAAAAAAAGTATTTACTTAATTACAATTAAATTACTTCCCACCCTATTCCCCTATAAACCCACAACCCGCTAAGGAAAATAAATTTAGAAAATTAACATATTTAACAATTAATCAATTAATACAAATTAATTGGCAATTAATAAAAATTAATTACCAATTAAAAAATAACAATAAATTCAAAATGAATACCAATAAATAAATAAAAATATTTAATTAATTACAATTAAATTACTTCCCACCCTATTCCGCTATAAACCCACAACCCGCAACAGAACTAAAAAGCAAAATGTAATTAAAAATTAATAATAATTGCTAAAAAATAATATTTAATTTAATATAATTAAATTACTTCCCACCCTATTCCCCTTTAAACCCACAACCCGCTACAGAATTAAATTACGCAAAAATTAAATAACATAAAATTCATTACTTAAAATACATTAAACATACATTAAAAAAATAATCTACACTTTTCACACATATACTAACATACAAAACACTTTAAAAAATTGATATTATTAAAAAATCGATATATTTAATGCCTATATTGTATACTTCGATATTTTGACTTCTATATTTTGAAAATCGATATTACTTACCTTAAATTCGATATTTCTAACCACTATATTGTGTCCATTCGATATTTTGTCCATTCTATATTTTTACTTCGATATTATGTCCATTCTATATTTTGTAATCAATATTATGAATGTTTACCCAATCCTGAAGCTGTTCTCATGCTTGAGAGCAGCTTCAGGATTGGCTGCAGGGCAGTCTGGCAGCTTGTGCTTGAGAGAAGAGGAGCAGAAGAGTGTGATGCGGCAGGCTGCAAGTAAGTTTTAAAAAATGTTGTATATTTTTATTTTGCCCAACTATGACCCCACACGCCCACCCCTCCACTCATCCGCAACACTGCCTGCTACTGCTCTCTGGGTCATTGACTGTGTTTGTTGGCAGTACTCCCTCAGACGTTGCTGTGTCTTGCAGCAGCCCTGCATCATGGGTGTATTATTCTGCCTGTGTATTTTTCATGGTGGAGGCCAGGCTGTTTATACTTTAACTCCAGAACTGCTTTAAAAGCAGCAGCGGCTAATCTGCTATAGCGGAGTGTCGACACCCCCGCCAGCAGGCAACAAAAATAATATGATAATAAACACTTTTTTATTATCATTTCATTTTTTCTCTTGGAGCCGAGACATGGGGCGGCGCCATGGGATGACAGGCAGTAGGGGGAGTGTTTTGCACTATTAGCAGGGAACATGATGGTTGGGCCAGCCATCTCAGGACAGCCAAACCGGCATGAGCACTGGAGCTCGCTCCAACCCGAGCTACTTTGCCTGGCTGGAGAGAACAGGCACAGGTTTCCAGTCTAACTGGGTGTGCAAATTGAGGGGGCTCAGACCAAGCCTGACTCTGCTTTCCTGCTGCTGAAAGCAGCAACAGGATTGGCTGCAGTGAACTATGAGAGCCTGCGCCTGCAGGGGAGGTGAGCACAAAGCAGCAATACAGCAGGTAAGTGTTTTTTTTTGTCTCATCATCCGTTCATTCCCCCCCCCCCCCCACCCCACCACCCTATCGGACATAACTGTTACAAGGTTATGGTCAGAGAGTGCTTTCTGGCATAACACCGCAAAAATACCAGCAATTTATGATCATGTGTCCAGTAGACAGAAGGGAGAATAGGGGCCACATCGGAATTGCATCGAGCATTATGGCACCTTCGTGGTCTTTCTGGCGCAAGGCGGATAGTTTTTGAAAACCTTGACGACGCGCACCAATATTATCCGGAGTTTCCAGATGATACCGGTTCACGTGACAGGGGGACAATACCCTTAGACGTGCCCCTGACGAAGGGACCACCCATGTCCCGAAATGCATTGGGTTAATTTTTCACATGTCTGCTAACTTTGTAAAGGATATCATTATGTTTGTAATCAAAGACAGATGTTGTATATTGAAATTGCTTTTTTGAAATTATGCGAGGAGCAGTAATCCACTAAAGTATAATGTTTACACATGGTTTGCATTACAATTCTATGTATGAACACAATTTCTAATGCTGTGAGGTCAATACAGACATTAGCAAAAAACAATTGTTGGTTTAAGTTTATTATAAAGTTTTTTGATTGTACAGTGTATTTAGTATAATGTTGTGGCATTAGTTGCCATAGGAAAAGTGCTACTCACAAGCAGGGAGTATTTCCTGTTCCAACACTATTGATTATAGCCTGAGTGTTTGTTTCAGGCAATGGGTAGGCACCCTTGTTATCAACAACAGATAAATACTTCATTTTAGAAAATTTCTGATTATCAGGCAGTGCATCTCCCACCCTCGCTACTAGAATGGGGGCCAAGCCAGTCTGTAGGGGGTGATGTAACGGGTAAAGCACTGGAAGGTACAGCAGGAGATCTCTCCTGCCATATTTTCGCAACCTGATACTAAAGCTGAATATTGATCCACATATGGGGCCCGATTCACAGAACTAACTTAAGACAAAATCCTAAACTTACTACCATTTTCGTATTCACAGAAGGCACTTACTCATTTTGGTATTCACAGAGGACACTTACTCATTTCGGTATTCACAGAAGTTAGGAGTACTAACTTTAGGACTCCTAAATGCCTTCTGTGAATACCAAAAGTCCTAAAGTTAGGATTTTTCTCAGTTTAGGAGTAGTAAAGTTAGGACTCCTAAATGCCTTCTGTGAATACCCAAAGTCTTAAAATTAGGATTTTTCTCAGTTTAGTAGTAGTAAAGTTAGGACTCCTAACTTAGCACTCCTAAATGCTTCTGTGAATACCGAAAGTCTTAAAATTAAGATTTTTCTCAATTTAGTAGTAGTAAAGTTAGGAATCCTAACTTTAGGACTCCTAAATGCCTTCTGTGAATACCAAAAGTCTTAAAATTAGGATTTTTTTCCGTTTAGTAGTAGTAAAGTTGAGAAAAATTCTAATTTTAAGATTTTCGGTATCCACAGAAGGCATTTAGGAGTCCTAAAGTTAGGAGGCGAACTTTACTACTACCAAATTGAGAAAAATCCTAACTTTAAGAGTTTCGGTATTCAAAGAAGGCATTTAGGAGTCCTAAAGTTAGGAGTCCTAACTTTACTACTACTAAATTGAGAAAAAGTCCTAACTTTAAGAGTTTCGGTATTCACAGAAGGCATTTAGAAGTCCTAAAGTTAGGACTCCTAACTTCTGTGAATACCGAAATGAGAAAGTGCCTTCTGTGAATACCAAAATGAGTAAGTGCCTTCTGTGAATACCAAAATGGTAGTAAGATTAGGATTTTGCTTTAAGTTAGTTCTGTGAATCCGGCCCATTGAAAGTTTTTTCTGTGTCTCTTAAGATACTTTCAACTTTCCTCGAAAGAGAAACACAAACAATATACTGCTTTACACTGCAAGAGAACACTTAATATTCCTTACCAGTGCCTTCATTAAATTAGACTGGTAAAAGAAAAAATACATGGATCCCCCATGCTCCTTTCAGTAGCCCCAGATTTAACATATCTATGAACAAGATAAGTGAAACACTGTAGGATGGATGGGGTAAAAGTGGTAATGTTGAAAAATAAACTCTAGTTTAGAGTGTTCACTTGAAACACAACAGTTAGCTAGGGCACTTATTTATTGTTCATAAGATGGTACATCTGTGCAGAGCTTTTCCAAAGCACCTAAAATCTGGGCTAAAATAGTTAGTGCTAGCGCTTGACAAAGGTCAATTAATGCTTGCTGCTATTTTGGGGTGTATAATAGTGGTGGAACTTGCTTGACCCTTTGAGGGCCCCTCCTCCCTTAAAAACTTCTAGCACACTCGCTCACAGTCATTCAGGATGTGGTTTATAAAGTGGTAATATTACTTTTCATGCCTTCTCTCCTGCCAGAAAGCCCCCAAAGTGCTCAGGAACTGTGATCCTAGTCCCTGATAAGCGAGATGAAATGGAGGATTGCCAGGTTAACCCATATTATATGTTAGTAGAGCCCAAAAGAAAGATTTTTTGCTGGTCAGAGTCACTGCTTTCAATTACTGTGGCAAAACTCCTGTGGGGCTGCAGGATGGCCCCAAGAATGTCATCATTTGGACAAGAACTGCTGTAGAGTCAGTCAATTATATGTATTGTCTAAAAAATTCCAAAGTGAGTTGACATAATAGTGTTAGTCTGGTTTCTTCCTTATCTATGCTACTAGCAAGGAATAAGGTAAAGGAAATGATTGGATGACCCTACAAATCAGCCATTAGGGAACTGATTGGAGAGACTACCATTGAAGTGTTGGTGCCCAGATCCGCTCCAGCGCATTTCCTGCAAGACAAATAACTTGCATCTTGAATTCTTACTCCACAGAAATATTGGGCCTCATTTATGAGGCCCATTGCAACACTTTTGCGCCGCTGGAACATTACTCTTTTTACTTTCTGGTGCCATGGCATATTTACAATGCCACGTAAAGCCAGCCTTGTAAATATGTGCCCCTTTTACGCAGAACACTGCATGAAAGGGGCGTTCCATGAGTGTTGCTGTGGGTTTTCCAACGCAACACCCATGGAATCTGAAGCATTCCCAGATTTACGAGAAATCACAAGCCTGGGAATGCCTCAGAATCTAACGCCACCCTAGGAAGAGCAACTAGGAAACAAAAGTCAATTCTCCTTATTTTTAATAGATCCTAGGCAGCGCTTGCGCTGTCGCTTAGCGACCTGTTGTAATTGCTTGGTGGCGTTCCAACTCCACCCATTGCTTGCCTTTGCTTTTTACTTGTCCATGTCAGTGTACTTTAAAAATCCACACTTGCTAGTGGTCAATTCTGCCTTCTTGTCCCTCGTTTTTCTCTTCCGTTCCTCCCATGCAGCAGGAACTAAGTACTGTCTCATCACACTACAGTTCTTTATCTGTTCTTTGGGGAACTACCGTTTTCTTGGTTTCCTGCTCTGTTACTGTTTGCCTGTGTACAGTTTTTGGCACCACAGCTGATTACATTTAAATGTAGCTTTCCTCCCTCTCACCTCCTATTAATTCGACAGTTGTATAAGAGTTACCTCTTACCATGCCCCAGCTTTGTTGGTTATATCTTTTTAAGCTCTTAGCAATTTTCGAAGTTGACAGTCATGTGGGATTTTTTTTAGTAGGATGTTTGCTTGGTTTTGGCCTTTTTTTAAAGGAAGATTGGGCTTTTTGTATTTTTTTATGTCGGACAGAAGGTTTTGGAACTGTTTTACTGCAATGTGAAAGGTAGGGTGCATTTACATGTAATATATTTTTTTAAAGATGAAGACCACTTATTTCTCCTGTGGAGGCTGCTGCTGCAGCGCCCTCTATGTGCAGGCAGCATGCATTAAAGGTGAGCGCATTGGGCACCTGGGGATGAGAGCATGCCCCGCCCCTCACATCTGTGCATGGCAGCTGCAGGTCTCCAGCACCAAGGCGATTTAGCAGCCTCGCCTCCGCTGTTCTAGCGAGAGGAGAGGAAGCCCCGTGGCACCTCACAGTCGCTCATTGACTAGAGTGCTCCTGTATCAGCACTCCCTGTACCATTCTCACGGGGAACAAGCATGCCTTTGCTGTTGGGAAACCCTGTGTGCTGAGGGGTTTCCCAGAGACCAGCATCTTATCCAATGACTCGCACTGCCGCTGCCCGGATGTTGTACGCTGAGCTCTCCAAGCTGCCTCCTGACAGCATTGCTGCAGTGGGTAAAGGCATTTTTTGGTTTATTTTATATTGGCAAGATTTTTTGTATGTTCCGTCCCTGCCCCTTATCCCTCCGTTCTGCAACCTGTCATCATCGCTTCAGTGGGGGTGATTGGAGGGTGTTCTGGGGCTGTCCCACGCTGACTACCTGTAATGTGGTAGGTGAGGCCTACCACGTGCTGGTATAATGGGGATAATAATGGCACACAGACACTGGGTGGTAGTTAGCCGGAAAGACCACGAGCGGCCTTCCGCTTGTTTATTTATACCCCGGCGCGAGCCCGCCCCGGGGTTGTGCGTGCGTGCGTGGGGGAAAAGCAACATTGTAGTGGAGAGCCCGAGTGGCTCTCTACATCCCTCCTTTGTTTTAGTTCTTTCTGCCCTCGGACATTCGAATGGCAGTTCACGGAGATGTCCATGCAAAGTCCCTCAGCCGTTGGCTGGGCACCGGATTGGGCCTCAGGCTGTAGCGGCGACTCCGGATCCCTGATGGTTCGGCAGCCCCAGCCGGGGTTGCTCTTGGATCTTCGCTCGACTCAGAGGCCCTTGGCTGACTCCGCTCGGTGCCGAGACCGGGTGGCATTGGCCTCGGTTGACTCTCTCCGCGTGCCGGTTCTGGCAGAGGACTCGGGGACCTAGGGCAGCATGGCTCTTCCAGCACCAGCTCTTCCTCTGTCACTTCCTCCGCTCGCTGGTGTCCAACGGCTGCTTCGGTTGCCTTTCTGAAGCAGGACACGTTTCGTGTGACGGTTTGCCCGTTTCTCCTGGCCGTGACCATTGTCCCGTGCACCCTTTCAACTCTCCACACCTCTGATTCAAACGGTGTTCGAAACTTCCACCCTGGGTAGCGATCCTTGACGACCACTGCGTCACCTTCTCGGATGCCCGGCTCTTTGGCGTGGCGGTGCAGGCTTGCTTTGGCATTGGTGACCAGTCTCCTGGCTTGCGTGGCCTCTGCATCTCTCTCTGCCGGCATCCACTCGCTCACCGTGGGTATGCCGTCTCTGGGGGCCCGCTTGAACAGTACGTGAGCTGGGGCGCACTTTGTCGTCGAGTGCGGCGTTTGCCGATAGGCACCCAGAAACTGAACCAGTGCTGCCTCCGGATCTTCCCCGTTGTCCACCGCTATCCGAAGGGCTCTGTTTATGGTCCGCATCAGTCTCTCCACTTCTCCGTTGGCTTGAGGCCACAACGGAGTGATCTTTCTATGGTTGATTCGGAGAGATTCCAGGTATGATTGGAACTCTCGCCCTTGAAAGGGATGTCCGTTGTCTGACTTAATTTCCTCAGGAAGTCCCATAGTTGCGAACACTTTGTTTAGCACCTTTCTGACGTGTGGGAAAGCGGTGGACGCAATGACTTCCACGATGGGGAACTTCGAGAAGGAGTCTACCAGCACCAACATCTGCCTTCCGTCCGGGAAGCTGCCAAAGTCAATACTGAGTTGGGTCCAGGGAGCCCAGGGCGCATCTTCCGTGATCACTGGTGCCGGAAGGGGTTCGCCCCCGGTGATCGTGCATGCATGGCAGGACCGTATCATTGCCTCCACTTGGCTGTCCATCGCTGGGAACCACACCTTGCTGCGTAGGCGCGCCTTCGTCTTTGCCATGCCTTGGTGTCCCACATGTGCTAGGCTTAATGCGCGTTGTTGAAGGCTTTCCGGCATGACGAGGAGGTGTCCTCGCAGGATTACTCCTTCTTCTCCCACACTGAGTTCACTGCGAATGTGCCAGAGCTGCTTTCTCGCATGGCCGACTTCGGGACGGAGGCTCGAGGCGCCATCGAGGAAACGGGCCCATTGATTTTCCTCGAGGGCTCGGCGGACTTTCGTGAGGGTTTCATCTCCCGCAGTGGCTTCCCCAATCTCTTTAAGGGTCATGTTGTCGGGACACGCGGCTTGCGTGACCATGTGCACGATCTCCTCCACTTCCTCTCCGTCCTCGCTGGACGGCTGTTGTGAGGCGACGTCCGGGTGCCGTGACAGGTAGTCGGCGGGATTATGAGCGCCAGGCCGGAACACCACTTTGAAGCGATAGCCCTGTAGCTGGCTGGCCCACCGCTCCATCCGTGGAGGAGCTAGTCTTGAGGTTCCAGCAAAGAGGGGTAGGAGAGGCTTGTGGTCCGTGACCACGGTGAATTCCTGTCCACAGAGGTAGAGGTGAAAATGCTGGCATGCCCATTTGATTGCCAGGGCCTCCCTCTCTATCTGTGCGTATCTGGTTTCCGTGTCTGTCAGCGCCTTGCTGGCGTAGGCGACTGGTCTCCATTCCTCCGGACCATACTCTTGCAAAAGAACGGCTCCTAGTCCCACGGGACTGGCATCCACAATCAGTTTGGTTTTCCTTCTTGGCTGGAAGTAGGCCATGGTGGTATTATCCAGAAGACCAGCTTTGACGCTTTGGAATGCTTTGTTTGCGGCCGCGGTCCAATCCCACTTCTGATCCGTGCGGGTGAGAGCTCGGAGGGGTTCTGCAATGGCAGCCAGGTTCGGGATGAACCGGCCGCAGTACGTGGCCATGCCCAAGAAACTGCGCACTTCCGTTGGGTTCCTAGGTGTGCTGGCCGCTTTGATCGCCTCCGCTTTCTTTGGGTCCACTTTGAGGCCTTCCCTGGTGAATGTGTATCCGAAGAAGTCCACTGCTTCCTGGTAGAAGGCACATTTGGCTCGATGCAAGGTCAGCCCGCTGTCGGCAAGCCTCTGCAGGGTCGCTCTCAGCTTGGTGTGATGCTCTTCTAGGGTCGATGAATAGACAAGGATGTCATCGCTCAGGTTGATGACACCCGTCAGTCCTGACAGCACCTCACGGATGGCGTTTTGAAAAACCTCGGCTGCCGAAGATACGCCGAAGCTGAGCCGGGTGTAGCGACGCAGCCCAACGTGCGTCGAAAAGGTGGTAATGTATCGGCTGGCTGGCTCCAACTCTAGCTGGTGGTATCCGGAGTTGAGGTCCAGCTTCGAAAACCACTTCGCCCCGTTGAGGTCCGCTATGATGTCCTCCATGGTGGGGGTGATGTGCCTCTCGCGCTTGACTGCTGTGTTCGGGAGTCTCATATCCACACATAGGCGAATGGCTCCTGGCTGCTTTGGTTTGGGGGCGACGACCAACGGGGAGACCCAGGGTGTCGGTCCCGACACTTTTTCAATCACCCCCAGCTCTTCAAGCTTCCGCAGCTCCTCCTCTACTTGTGGCCGGAGATTGAAGGGCACTCGCCTATGCCTGAGTGCGACGGGCCTCACGGTGGGGTCTATGTGAAGCTTGAACTTCCGCCCCTTGAGTTTGCCGAGGCCTTTGAACAGCTCTGGGAAGTCTTTTAGCATGAAATCCGCGTGTGCTTGGTGCACCTGGTTGGCGAAGAATACCAGGCCTAGATCTTCCGCGGTGTGACAACTCAGGAGGGTGCCTTTCTTGCCTTCTGTGATGTGGAATTTGGTCTCGGTGGAATATTCCCCATTGACGACTGTGGTTTGTATTACCCCTCGGAGAGGGAGCGGTTCCGTACTTCCATAAGTGTATATTCTTGCCGTGGACGGCGTCAGCGTCGGCTTCGGGGACATGCTGTCATAGTGCTCTGAGTCCATGACGTTGACGGACGCTCCGGTATCTATCAACGCGTTGATATTCGTCCCGTCCACGGTGATGGAGCGCATGGGCGGCGGCCTTCGTTTCGTAGATGCTCGGCTGACGTAGGAGACGATATATACCTCGTCATCTTCATCGTCCTCATACCTGGGCCGACGATCTTGTGCTTCAGTGTCCGGCGGGGGGCGCTCATGATCGAGCGATAGCTGATGGATTCGCTGCGTCACCGCACGAGCACGTGGCCCTGCTGATTGGAATTTGCCTCCCCGGCAGACGGCGGCAAAATGGTTTAGGCGCCCACACTTGAGGCATGTCTTGCCTCTGGCGCTGCACGTGGCGGCGGTCGGGTGATCTTCTCCGCAGTACCCACAGCGGTTGGTCCGTGGAGGGCCTTGTCGCTGCCTTACCGGTGGGAATCGCCGGTGAATGGCGTCCACTCGCTCTTCCTTGATGGTCGGGGTTCGTGCCATCGTTGGAGTAATGACTGGGGTGCGCAACGCCACCTCCATCTCTTCGGCCCTCGCATCCGACAGTTCATGTGATCTGGCCAGGACGAGGATCTCATCGAGCGAAATCCCTGGCTGCCTGAGGATTAACTTTCTTAGCAGCTTCGACTTGCATCCGACAATTATTTGATCCCTGATTTCCTCCCTGGGGTCTGTGAACAGGCACGTGCTCGCAAGGCGACGGAGCCGAGCATAATACATGTCGACGGATTCAGATTCGGTTTGCCAGGCGCGCTTGAACTTGAATTTCTCGAAGTCGTTATTTAGCTGTGGGTTGAAGTGGGCGTTTAGGGCCGCGACCGCGGCGTTGTAGTCGTCCTCGGCTCCGGTGTTTGGGAGCGATTCGAACAGGCCGTAGATTTCTTGTCCCCCGTAGAGGATGAGTAGTGATCTCTTCACCGTTCCATCAGTTTCTCTAGACCCCTTGAAGTAAAGTTTGAGGCGTCCGACCCACGCCCTCCATCGGAGAGCGGCTGTTGCTGGATCCGACGTTTCGCTGAACGGCGGGATGGGCGCTGCGCCGGCATGCAGGTGGGCAGGCTGAGCAGGAGTAGTGGGCCCGGCAGGGGCCTGGATTCCCGCCTGGGCGTTGGCCTGTGGGACGATTGCAGGTGGCGGCGGCTGGACAACGCCGTCTTGTGCTGCGCCGGCGTCCTGACTCATGGTGACGCTGTGTGTGAGAAGGTATGGTGCTTTCCGGGGTCGTGGCGGTGCGCAAAGTAGGGTGCCAGGGGTCTGCTGCTAGCTGGAGCCCTTGGTTGCAGTGTCTGACTCTGGTGACTTCCCCTTGCCTTGATTTATGCCTTGTCCACAGGGTTGCAGGCTTTCTAAATACCCCTCATTACAGGCAGGAGCGGGCCCGAATTGCACTAGCCAATGCTTGATGGCTCCGAAGTGTCTCGTATTCCAGACAGCAGCAGGCTGGAATTGTTGTTGCCACTGCTTATTTGGGCCGTAGGCCAGAATGACGAGGGAGAGAGAGAGAGCAGCGCGGAGCCCCGCGCGCACACGCAGCAGAGGCGTCTCCCTGGAGCTGCCGAGGAGAGGGAGAGGCGGGCCTGCTCCGGGCCGCGAACACGTGGTCCTGCCGGTGTCTTGACTCTCGCCGGCCGGCGAGATGAGGGGGGCGCGGTGAGCGTGCGCAGGCGGGGCAGAAGGATCACTCACCCGCAGGAGGCGAAGGCTGCGCACCAGCACCGCGAGTCCCGCCAGCCGAAGGCGCACCCTCACGGGTGACGCGTGGGCGGGTCTCGGTTCCAGGACACAGCGAGCAGGAGCGGCTGGGCACCGCAGCCAGTGCACACACAGCAGGACGTGCAGAAGGCGGTGGGCACGCGTGGCATACGACCGCCTCGTCGCCAATGTAATGTGGTAGGTGAGGCCTACCACGTGCTGGTATAATGGGGATAATAATGGCACACAGACACTGGGTGGTAGTTAGCCGGAAAGACCACGAGCGGCCTTCCGCTTGTTTATTTATACCCCGGCGCGAGCCCGCCCCGGGGTTGTGCGTGCGTGCGTGGGGGAAAAGCAACATTGTAGTGGAGAGCCCGAGTGGCTCTCTACACTACCCACACGGGATAACAGGAGGAAGTAATTCTGACATCACTGGTAATGGCGGGGAAACCACAAAAGCCCTGGATGGCAGACGCAGTTCAAATTAACATTTTATTCACACACATGACAAAAGCCACAAGATTTCAGTCTCTCACGGGCCAGGGAAGCATGAAAATGCCTTGAGCGTGCAACTACTACTGGACAATGCATCATATGCCAACCCTTTAAATGTGACTCTTGTGAACACTAGGAGGAGCCCTTTGAAAACGAGGCACTCCTACAAAAGGAGTACACTTATTTTCATCCCGAAGTGCTGCTGTGTCAAGTGAGCATGCCGTGTGATCTGCTGCAGGTGAGTTGTCGGTGTGGGAGGTTTGGAGACCAGGTAAGTTACTGAATGAGCGGGTTTGTTCTGTGCTCCTACTTGCAATATAATTGTGGTGTAAGGGCCTGTGCAGTCGACTCTGGAGCTAGAAAACCAAGTTCGAGTCTAGCATCTGTTTCATATTCTGTGATTTTGGGCAAATCACTTACCACCCCCGTGCCTGAAACAAAAACAAGCCTTGCAATGCAATTGGCTTGCATTTGCGATAGTTTGAGCTATTGGCATTGTAAATGAAAATGCCTTTTATTTATATGTTTTCAAAAAATACAAGCAGTGCGTAAACACCCACTTTTTAATTATAATCTTTGCTACAAGAAGCAAAGCTAGCATTACAAGAAGCGCAGTTACTGCTGGCCTTGCTTCTCCTAAGCAGAGACTACAAGTACAAAGTGTGTGTATACACACCGCTTGCGGGTTTTCAAAACACATAAATAAAAGACATTGTCGTTTACAATGCCAATAGCTCAAACTCTCGCAAATGCAAGACCTATTGCATTGCAAATGCTTGTTTCCTTTTGCCATGTGTGCTGCCTTCTGCAGCACACACAAAAAGAGGAAATCAAATGAATTGATTGATTTTATGCAGGAAGGTGTCCCTTCCGTCACAAAATCAATCAGTCCCGCAAATGGCACCCTGGCACCATGGTCCAAGTTTGCCGGCATTGGCATATGGCAGTCCACTGTGTGTCGGCACAGGGGGAAAGGACAGGATTTTTCGGTATCTCATAGATACAGTGCATTCCTGCTCTTTAGTTTTGGCATAGGACACCACAGCAAGATTCCTTGCAGCGCTGCCCTACACCAAAACCTCATAAATGAAGCCCATCATGTGCTGGAATAACACACTTTGAATGCTGCTGGCCATCCATACCACTCCTATCTTTCAAAGACATTTCCAGTACTGGTTGTATGTACGAGTGAAGTGTGTATTTCTGCTGACTACATTATACCAGGTCTGTGTGAGTCAGGGAAGTTTTAAATAGTTGCTGCCTCTGGTATACCAGTAATATATGTGAGTGAGAAGCATGCACCACTACTGAACCTTACCATTTGCCTCTCTTATGTCAAATTGCATCTTGCCCTGCTTCTTTCTATATGGTACCAGTCTTGTGTGTGTGAGTTTAAGGAAAAAAATGTTGTTGTTGTTGTTGTTGTTACAAACACTGTGTGTGTCTGGGAAACCTGGACTTATGCTGCTTGTATAGGGTTATGCAGTATGAAAGAAAAGCTTGCAATGTTGATTCTTTTTAGGTCTGTCATTTTATTAAAAAATATGGGCATATATGCTTACAAATCGAGGCTTTCTAGCATTCCTCTTCATCTATCAGTCTATTTAATTGCCATTTTCATTTTGCTTCCCAACCACAATCAATGACATAGGTAAAGAATGAGCCCTCTTGAGTCATCGGTTCCTTTCTCTATAAGTTATGCCATTTCACCCAAGCACAGGGTCTTCATCCACAGAGTAGGTAGTTCCTTTCAGTTCCAGGGACTTGCTGGGCAATTGAGGTTTCGTTTAAAGTTTATGGGGGCCCAGCAGATCCCATACATTACTACTGGGACCTTTCTGCCGCTTGGTATGCTTCACAACCAGCGTACTGTTTGTGGTCACCATCTTTTGAAATGGCCATTTAATCCATTCCAAAACAGTTGCCCAAGCGTGCGCTTGTGCATGCACATGCACTCAAAGGCGGCCATCTTTGAATGTTTTGTAAAGGTACATTCCAAAAACATGCAAAGACCCGAGCCTCTGCATGCGCACGATTGTGAGAGCACCGGCAGCCATCTTTCAAAGATTGTGTAACTTTTTCTGTACCTGTTGTCCATGTGTAAGAATATCATTTTACCAGGGGGGGGGGCGTTGTTTTATTGTCCTATACAGATGTGTTGGCTGAGACTCAATGTTTGTGACTCTGCTCCGCCAGCTGGCCTCGCACATGTAAGATGTCTGACTTAAGTCGGGCGGGGGCTGTTGGTCCAAAACATTGCTTATTCAAACATGCAGGCTAAATTACTTTGCAAACGAATATCTGGAAAGCAGTCAAAAGAAAAGGGTTTCTGCTCTCTCTTCTAAACAATAGCACAGTCTTCCATAATCTGCGACCATATCACAAATGGAAGCAATCAAACATAATTGGACCGCGCTCGTTGTTAGAATTGTTCCTGTGAATATGGTTTGAATCTTACAATGACCTTCTGGGTCTAATTGGCAACATTTAGAAGGAAAATGAAAACGCTATAAATAGGGGAGGCTCATTTGGGCATTCGTCACCATAATTGCTTCTTATTATTAATATTAACTTGCATTTTTGCATCATCCGCAAAATTTCAGAAACAATGCAAAAAGTGTTTTTTTCACACACGTTCAAGTAAAGCAATTGCAAAATGTCACCAGCTCACAAATAAGCCTAATTATAATTGGCTCAATTAGTACATTTATCATGAGTGGCTAACCCGTCTGTCAGCGTCTTGTGCCGAGTAGAGGCATCCAAGTACTTTCACAGGCATGTTTCCACAAGTGTGCAGGAAAGCAGAGAACATTCTAGAAAAAAAAAATCACAGGCTTTCTGGAACTAGAACGGCAGCAGGAGCTTGGGAGCGACAGAATTGGTTCAGATGTTTCCAATAATTTGATGACAGTTTATCCTACAAGAGAATCAGCTGAGATGAATGCCTCTGTTATCCGAATATGCCAATCTTTAAACAATCCCAAGAGGTGAGCAGCGACAGCGTGTTCTTCACATTTCTTACTCCGCAGTCGTGTGGTGGCTACTTCTTAGTGGCGGCCTGTGACTTCAAAACTGGTAAGACTAAAAGTAATTTGAAACTTCCACCCAGACAACAAAGTGAGTGACACCAACTGACCCAATAGGGTGTCTGGCTTCTTGCTGAATGACACTGTCGCCATGCTCACCAGGCAGGCAAATGAATGCTCATATGGTCTACATTAGCACAAACACAACAGCATTACTCAGAAGTGTTGGAGTCAGGGTAGGCCACATGAAATGGTTATGTACACTACTATGAAGCATTCATGTCAACCTTGTAGGAAATTGTTAGCCCATGCTGTAAAACAGCCGCTGTAATTACAAAAAGAAACAGTGCATTTCAAACCATAAATGATTTTTGTTGTAAGATGCACACAACAGCATGCAACATACAGCCCAGACTTAAATAAAAGATATGAACGTATCCCTAAATAAATCGAATTCTTTAATATTTGTGCAGGAATATGAAGGAATATCAGAGGGGGCACAACGCCCTTATGGAGAATCCGCCCCTGACCTAGTTCAATTTCAGGTAGGCCATTAACATGGAAATTGCACCAGGCATCCATGACTGTTTAGTACAATAACTGTCATCATTTTCAGGTCTGACTTGGCAGTGTAGCTATCTACAAGACCCACTGTTACCAATTTTGAAGTATCCAAACAGTTGGCTTTGGTTCTGCCTGGTGGAATATCTCTCTCTTACGTCATGCTATTGACAATCGAGTGTATCATTCCCCCTTTTGCCTGCATTGTAAAGCATGACGTACTATTTTACATCTCAAAAGTACACTGAATCACCGCGCGTTTCATGCTTTATCTCAAATATGCACTGTATACAGGAAGCAATTGCTTTTTCCATTGCAGTAGGCTTTTAAATGTTTTGGGACTCAAATAAAAGACAAAACTATTGGATTTCCCAATGCATGCTTAATGTTTGTGTGATGTTAATTTTGTTCCCTTAGTTTGGTGAATATTTGCATTCTCTTTGCTTTAAATCCTGAATCATGTAGTCAGGGGTTTCCTTCTAACAGTAGACTATGTGATCATTGTCATGTGTGGTGGTCTTAAAACACATTCAAACACATGTAGACGATGGACGGAGCACTGAAACTTTTCAGACACTCATCCCCAGTCACTGATCTGGGTTGAATCAATCATCATTCTTTAGCTCACTTCGCCACCTCAGTTCAGACCCAGCTATATGCAAATCAGTCTTAACCCTGTGCCTCATGGGAACAGTCCAGCCCAAATTACCAAGCCAGGTCTTCCCTGAACCGGAAACAAACATCCTGGGACCAGTTTCTGGGTATCACTATTGATCAGCCATAAAACACATTCAACAGCTAAGATGATATAACTGATTGTCTAAACCAACCTTCATACATGCTGCATGAAGATGTATTACTGCCTACACTAGCAACAATTCAACAATGAAGTGCAAGGCATTATGATAATTTATGAGGAGCAACGAGGGTAGCCGTACCATTCGTGTACACTGAATACTGTACTGACACTCATTACTATAAATAGATTAAAGTTCTAAAGGGTACTAAGAAGACAATTATGATAAACAAAATAAAACTGAGCATACCAACATGTTCAGTGCTGTTGATGCATTAGTCCACTGAGCCACCAGACCCGGCTGTCAATAAGTTTGTCTTACTCCTTAAATCTGCTCATGAATTGTGAATGAAGCCTGGATAGTCAGGTCTAACTCCCTTCTAAGACACAGCTGTACATAGAAAAGTATTTGAGAAGTGGGCTCATTGTTAGGCACACTTTGGAAATCAATGCAGGCAAATATGCCAAGGTTATAAAACTACATACAAAACGTTATTTCCATTTAATGCATGGAAGGAAAATTTAAAGGGACGAGGTACATAGGATGTGATGTGTAAAGTAGCAGGTGGGGCATGCTTTTTAGTGTTGCACGCATATTACTCTGGTTTTGCCAGATTATCATATGCGATTTGAAAATGATTCTATTATCGATAATAAAAAGCAGGCTCGTCAATGCTTTAAACATTACAGGATTTCTGTATTAGTATGGTTTGTTATCCAATATTAGACTTTTCAATTAGTTGTGTTGTATCCGTGGTCTGTATGTGGGCATGCTTACCAATACAGAATATAGGCTTGCAATAACATGTTTGCTAAAAATAATTTTAACAAACTATACATATTTATGAACCAAAATATCTACGCACCAAAGTAAATATATTAATGGCAGCAGCACCGTGATTGACTATGTATTGGTTTTTGCAGTACAAAAAACATTTGGTACCAAAGGTGGCCATTTATTACATTGCACAGCTGAAGAACATATACACTGAACTTTATATATAATACACTCATAACGTTGAGATCACAGACTACATATGCAAATTGCTGATTTGATTTTGGATTTATAGATTTGATTTGATTAATTTGATTTGATTTTGGATTTATAGAGCGCATAGCTACTCATGGGCGTCCCAGCGCTATAGTATCAGCCTGACGTGTCCCTGGAGGGGAATTATTGGGGGAAGAGCCAGGTCCTCAGTAGCCTACGGAATGAGAACAAGTTGGTTTCTTTGCGGATGCTAAGGGGGAGGCTATGCCAGAGCTTAGGAGCGTTGTATGCAAAGCGGCGCCCACCCGTGCGCGCTCTTCTTATTCTGGGGATGCTGACAAAGAAAAGGGAGTCTGATATGAGCTTTCTGGAGGATTTATGAGGTTTGATGAGTGGTTTTAGTATTGGCGGGCCTTTGCCCTGTAAGATTTAATGAGATATGCATAGGGTTTTAAAGGCGATGCGCTCCTGAATGGGGAGCCAGTGAAGGGCTTTAAGGGAGGGTTTAGCCGAGCATCTGGATTTCGTCCCCGTGAGGAGTCTTGCTGCCGCATTCTGAGCATGCTGAAGTTTTTTGATGACAGCTGCTGGGGCGCCCAAGTACAGGGCGTTTCCATAATCCAGTCTAGAGATAATAAGGCCCTGGATGAGAATTTTCCTAGACTGGGGGGGGACAAGAGGGAGGATCTTCCGGGCAGTTCGTATGAGCCCAAAGCAAGTGTCGGCTGTCTTTCTCGCTTGGGATCTGAAACTGAGATCCTGGTCGAGCCAGAAGCCTAAGCTCTTGATTTCCTTTTTTGGTACAGGGGGGGAGCCCATGCTGGGTGGCCAGGCAAGGGACTTGGGGAGTTTGTGTGGGTCGCCTAGGAGCATAATCTCAGATTTCTCACCGTTGAGTTTTAGTCGAGAGTCGCCCATCCATTTGGATATATTATGCAGGCAGGAGGCTAGATTCTCCATGGACTGGTCGGTTTGATTGATGGAGACGACTAGTTGGGTGTCATCGGCGTACATGACCACCTTTATGTCGAATGGTGAGGCTATGTCGTCTAAGGGGGCCATGTAAACATTAAAAAGTGTGGGGCTGAGGGATGATCCCTGAGGAACCCCACATTGAAGGGGAAGAGCTTTAGAATGGGCGTGTCTATCGGCCACTTGGAAGGTCCTATTCTCCAGAAACGATTTTAACCAGGCCAGGGCGGTGCCAGTGACTCCAGTTTTGTGAAGACGTTGGAGGAGGATGGTATGATCCACCGTGTCAAAGGCAGCTCTTAGGTCCAGGAGGATCACTGCCACTGACTCCCCTGCGTCCAAGATGGATCTGGTCTCCTCTGTCACGGCCAAGAGGGCGGTGTTGGTCCCCTGTCTTGGTCTGAACCCAGTCTGGGAGTGGCGTAGGAAGTTGTTGGTCTCTAAAAAGGTAGATAGCTGTTCGTTTACGATTTTTTTCTGCCACTTTACTAATGCCTGGGAGGAGGGAGATGGGTCTAAAGTTTGAGGGGTCCGTGGGGTCTAGGTGGGGTTCTTTGAGGAGTGCACGAACTGTCGCACTTTTCCAATTGGCGGGAACTGTCCCTCGGGAGAGGAAGGCATTTATCAGCCTGGTTAGGAGGGGGGTTATTGTAGGAGCAACTAGTTTCAGCTTGCTAATGGGCGCTGGATCGGCCGGGGACCACTCTTCACTTGATTGAGGGGGGCCACCAACCTCTTGATGGAAATGGGGAGGAAGGCATCCAGGAAGGGGGCGTCTTGGTCGATGGGCCAGTCTGATGGATCTGTCGGGGGGTGGGGCTGGGGAAAGGTCTTTAGGATTTTGAGAATTTTAGATGAGAAGAACTCGGCGAGTTGGGTGCATCTGGCGCCGGTGGGGTCACCAACAGGCTGAGGTTCGGTGACTTTCATAAGTGACCGTACTATACGGTGGGTTTCCTTAGACGAATTCGCTGCAGCTAGAATTTTCCCTTCAAAATAGGCAGCTTGCGTATTTTTTATAAGGATTTTATATTGTTTCATGGAAGATTTGTAGGTTTCTTTGCTATTTGAGGCCCAGTCTTTTCTCCAAAGACGTTCGAGTTTTTTTCATTTTTTCCGTAGTTCGTGCAGTTCGGGGGTAAACCAAGATGACTTGAAGGGTCCCTTCTTACTGGGAGGTATTTGAAGGGGAGGACTGAATCGAGGGATGTTTCTATCCAAGTTCGAATTTGGATGTCTGCAAGTGAGGGGTCTGGATCCAAGGTAGGAGTGGAGGCTGACAGCTGGCTGGTCCATGCATCCGTGTCTAGTTTGTGCCATAGGCGAACGGGTGCTTGGGGTGGGGGGCCGTGAGTGGGTTCAATGGTGATTGGGAGTTTAAGGAGGATCAGGTGGTGATCTGTCCAGGGAATGGGGAGGGGTATTGATGTGGCGAGTTCTGGGATGTTAGAGAAGATAGGGTCCAAGAGGTGGCCCTTATTGTGGATGGGGTGAGGATTTTTCAAGAGGAGGCTGAGTGCAGCTAGGTCTTCTTTGAGGTCTACAGCTGTTTTGTTCCCTGGGTCGTCAAAGTGCATGTTAAGATCTCCTAACACTGTGAAGTCGGAGGAAACACAAGCTAGGGAGGTGGCTGTGTCCACCAGTGAGTTAGGGAACTGTCCAAGTGGGGCCAGGGGTCGGTAGATCAATAGTCCTGACAGAGTGTTCTCCGGGGAGAGGTGTATGGAGGAGTGGATGTTTTCGCAGTCGAGGATAGGGCTGTCCTTGATTTGACAGGGGAGGTGGGCTTTGGTGATAATTGCTATGCCACCTCCTGGCCCTAGCGGTCTATCTAGCTGTTTGATTAGGTAACCCGGGGGTAGAGCTTGGACTATGTTTGGGTCTGATGCTGAATTGATCCAGGTTTCCGTGAGGAACAGCACTTCGATATCGTTAGTCAATATTAGAAGGTTGACCTCGGTGCTATGTTTGGGGAGGGATCTGCAGTTGAGCAGGGCTATTTTGATTGTGCTAGTTTTGGGGGGGGGTGAGGGGTGGTTCTGTATGAGCAATGGTTGCATTTGTTATGACGCTCTTCGGGTGAGATTGAGTGGAGGCAGGGGTCAGGGGTGCTAATCATGAGTTGCCAAAGTGCGCCTGCAGTGTAGCTGAGGGGTGACAAGCTGGAAGGTGCAGGGGGACTGGGCCCATGGCCCGTCCTGGCGCGAACGGGCGCAGACGGGCTTACCTTTGGTGCGCTGACGGCGCGCTGACGGCGCGCCCGCAGCGCGCGTTCGCTGCGCGTCCGGCCGAGGCACATTGTTTTATGGGGTAGGGGGCGTGGCCACGGGGCAGTGGGCGTGGCCTGGCTTCCCGGCTATTGGCGGCAAATTAGTGCTCTGACCCGCGGCAGCGTTCAGATTGACTGCGCGGGGTGAGTCTGATCAAGTATGAAGGAGGGGGAGTGCCCAGGAGTAAGTGAAAACACAGGTAAAAACAACAGTTACTTTATCAAATTAGGTTAAAAACGAGCGTTCCTCCCGGCTTCCGCCTCAGGAGATATTCTATCAGGCTAATGCGAGCTTTGTTTCTAGCGGGTCTTATGTAGCGATCGGAGGGGGCGTGTCCTTGGGGCAGTGGCCGTGACCTGGCTCCCCAGCTATTGGCGGCAAATTAGTGCTCTGACCCGCGGCAGCATTCAGATCGGCTGCGCGGGGTGAGTCTGATCAAGTATGAAGGAGGGGGAGTGCCCAGGAGAAAGTGAAAACACAGGTAAAAACAACAGTTACTTTTTCAAATTAGGTTAAAAACGAGCGTTCCTCCCAGCTTCCACCTCAGGAGATATTCTATCAGGCTAATGCGAGCTTTGTTTTTAGCGCGTCTTATGTAGCAATCGGAGGGGGCGTGGCCTCGGGGCAGTGGGCGTGGCCTGGCTTCCCGGCTATTGGCAGCAAATTAGTGCTCTGACCCGCGGCAGCGTTCAGATCGGCTGCGCGGGGTGAGTCTGATCAAGTATGAGGGAGGGGGAGTGCCCAGGAGAAAGTGAAAACACAGGTAAAAACAACAGTTACTTTTTCAAATTAGGTTAAAAACGAGCGTTCCTCCCGGCTTCCACCTCAGGAGATATTCTATCAGGCTAATGCGAGCTTTGTTTCTAGGACGTCTTATGTAGCTATCGGAGGGGGCGTGGCCTCGGGGCAGTGGGCCTGACCTGGCTTCCCGGCTATTGGCGGCAAATTAGTGCTCTGACCCGCGGCAGCGTTTAGATCGGCTGCGCGGGGTGAGTCTGATCAAGTATGAAGGAGGGGGAGTGCCCAGGAGAAAGTGAAAACACAGGTAAAAACAACCAGTTACTTTTTCAAATTAGGTTAAAAACGAGCGTTCCTCCCGGCTTCCGCCTCAGGAGATATTCTATCAGGCTAATGCGAGCTTTGTTTCTAGTGCGTCTTATGTAGTGATCGGAGGGGGCGTGGCCTCGGGGCAGTGGGCGTGGCCTGGCTTCCCGGCTATTGGCGGCAAATTAGTGCTCTGACCCGCGGCAGCGTTCAGATCGGCTGCGCGGGGTGAGTCTGATCAAGTATGAAGGAGGGGGAGTGCCCAGGAGAAAGTGAAAACACAGGTAAAAACTGAGTATCTTAAATACACTGCAAGAGCTACTCACGAGTTAGTTATTTTATCAAAGAGTGCAATATGAAGAACATAAAAATCATAGTGATACCAGCCAAAATCATCATAGTGAAGTGCAAATGCAATTTGGTTTTAGGACCATCACATATAAAGTGAAAAGACAGTTCTTGAAAACCCTTTTTTGTATTGCGCAGGAAAGATACATGAATATAATAAAGTCTTTTTTAAACCATTGATCTAGAGTACTTAATAGTAGTTAAAACCACAGTGCATATTCAAGATTTTAAAAGCACATCTATATTTCCCCAAAAAACCTTCAAGCCATTTTAAGTTGCCAAGGCGGAGATGTGTTTAGGTCCAACTCTCCAAGCCAAGATGTGCTTCTAAGAATTCTTAAGACTTCCCAATACTGAGCCACACCAATAAGCTTATATACTCCAATAATCCACCTCCTACGAGGCAGTGCGTAACTTGGGCAGTAGAAGAAGTGTTCCTGCTCCTCCTGGAACAAATGGGCAGTGTGGACAGTGAGATGGAGAGGATCCCCCTTTATCCCATTTTGATGTGAAAATTCTCAATGGCATGATACCAATTCAAAACTTTACGTATAAACATTTAGCCTGGAATGGGCAAATTCTAATCACGTATGGATTGAAGCTAGTGGAACAATTGTATTTTAAAACAAATTCAGTTATGCTCCCCTCTTTTTGATCTTTCCAGATTTGCATGAAGATGCACTCCCAATAAACTTGTTTCAATCTTAGAGTAACACCTTTATTCATTTTTGCTGGGGAGTTCCAAACATCTTGAAATGCAATCATTTCACACAAGTGTTTTATTTGTCTGAGACATGGGGTGTGCACATATGTGTCAAGTCTAATAAGCTTCGCCAGGGCTTCTCTATACAGTGCCAACTCGAAGGTTGTCCAAAGACGAAACCAATACAATAATGCTTTTAAGGTTGTTACATGATGGATTTTATTTAATGGTAAATCAAATCTCAGAGGTATAAGGGGGCTGCTCTGAGGTAGATTAAATAGCATCCATTATGAACTTATTCTCAATCTGTGTAAGCAGAGATGATTTAGTGTAGCCCCAGAGTTCAGCACCGTAAGTGGCTGTTGCCATAGCAGTTGCTCTATACACTTTCAGAACTGGAGCCACGGAACCCACACAAATGGCCTTGATTTTCCTGCCAATGTCCGACACCCTTTGTTGAAGAATGGTTCTACTTTTCTCTATTCGTGGCCCTCCAGACAGATTGTCCACCAGTTTTACTACACGTAGCCAAAACGTTTTACACGTTTCAGTGGAACCCCCTCTATTGTCATCCTACTTCTAAAGGACTGATGGGGGTTCATTGTGAGAAGGTGGCCTGGTATATGCTGTCCACTAATAAAAGTTGAAACCCTGTACCAGTCTACACGACCCTTATGTTGTATGAGGTTAAAGATAACCTTATCGAAAGCTATCCTAGTGGTCGCGATGGAGAGCAGCCTTCAGGCTTAATCTTGAAGGAATGTAAAGAAGCTTGTTTTATCAGAATATCACCTCCTGAATGACTAAATGAAAGGAGAACCACACAGTAGTTATATAAAAATATGTATTTATTAATATAACACTTTCTACTATTCTCCACACAAGAATAGAACACAAAGCACACAAAACTGGATCAATAGAACTTTCGTAAGTAGCACAATACACAACGGGCTCCAGGGAGAGACCGAACCATATACTAAAAAAAAAATGGTAGTACAATCACGACTTGACTAGATACAGAGGGCCTCATTTATGAGAAATGACGCATCGCTGTATGAAAGCAGAGATGCGTCATTTTGATGTTCAAAGGTTTTTTTTATTTGGAGCTGCAAGACATACAACAGTGCAAAAAGACCAGTTCGTGAACTTACATACATTGCTATAATGAAATCATAAAGAAAAAAAAAGAAATATAAACTTTGTTGCTGGTTACGTAAATTGCATTCTGTAATACAGGCGAGACCAGATAAAAACATAAGACTAGAAACACAAAACAAAGGGTCCACACATAATGTCTAATAAGCAGATGTAGACGAGTTGCGTCCAAAGTAACATGATGGTTTGTTTAGCATGACCATTATCACATGACATGACCTGAGGAGAAAAGAACACCAACATTGGATAGCAGAGGCAACATGAGCTAAGCATTTGTGTAGATCTACACTGTATACAATGGAAGGATGCACGTGACAGCTATGCAAAAAAGCGCACTGAGTGCCATGTGTTCAGATTCATGGAGGTTTGAATGCATCAAAGTGGTCATCTAGTGCGGACCAGAGTTTCCTGAGCGGCGGCCTCCATGGGGTGGAAGTTAAGGATATGTTATCTGCACCTCTTAAGTGGGAGACCCAATTTAGCCAGTGGGGAAAGGAAGCTTTGTGTGTGCTTTTCCAGTTATTAAGTATGATTTTGACCCCAGCCGTCAGCAGCAGGTCCAGTAGGGCTTTGTCATCATCATTGAGTGTGACGGCTTTGGCAAAACCTAGAACAAGCGTTGAAAATTCCCTTGGTAAGGTGATATGGAGTACTGTGTGAATGAAACCAAAGATCCTGTCCCAATAGGAGGTAACACAAGGGCATTTGAAGATTAGATGTTCCAGATCTCCTCCCACATTCGCACAATTCCAACATGTGTCGTCGGGTTTGATTTTGTGAAGGAACAACCTCCTGGGAGTCCAGAAGGCTTTATGAAGCAGCCAGAACTTGGTCTGTGAGAGTGTAGGGCTGATTTTGTGGCGGGTGGTGGATTCCCAAGTGCTGGCCCAGATAGTGTCTGAATTAGGTGAGGAGGAGAATGAGTCCCAGTACTTTTGGAGAGGTGCATTTAGGGTGGACGATCGCGGCCGCATTAGTTTGTACAATCTAGAGACTTGGTGCCCCAGTTTGTTAAGTGAGGTGAATAGACCTGGGAGGGAGGGGGGGACAGCCGTCAGGTTAGCCTTCGCTAGTGCTACTTTAATGTGTAAGAAGTTATAGAATTCAACATTATGGAGGTGGAACTTATCCTGAATTTCTTTGAAGGTTAGTGGAAGCGAGTTCTCGACGAGTTGGTGTGGGAATAAGATACCACTGTCTATCCAGGTGGGGTAGTTTAGAGGCTTCCCTTTGTATACAATTTTGGTGTTATGCCATAGAGATTCCCATGAGGAAAGATGGAATTGATGCGGGAGGCATTTACTGACCTTTAGCAGAGCCAATTTAGTATTTTTGAAGATGGGGCCCGGACCTAGGTTGGGACGGAGTTTGGCGGTGAGTAGGGCGCAGGGGTTAAGACCCTCAAGAATAGACTTTTCCACAGAGAGCCACACTGGGGTGTAGTCAGGTTGGGAGGATATCCAATGTGACCCTTGTTTCGCTAAGAAGGCGATCTGATACGTTTTGTAGTCTGCCAGATTGACCCCTCCTAGTTTCTTGTCTAGTCGAAGTTTTTTCAAACTGATTCTGGCTTTTTTGCCCTGCCAGAGGAATGTCGAGATGACTTTGTCCAATTTGGAGTGGAATACGTTGGAAAGGAGGAGTGGGAGCATCGTGACCAGGTAGTTAACCAGGGGGGATATCATCATTTTTATAGTTTCAACCCGGCCCCACCAGGTGATGAAGCGGGGTGACCATCCGTCCAACTGACTTTTGATTTTGTCTAGGGTTTTGTTCTCGTTGTGTTTAAGGGTACTCAAGAGCTCATCAGTGAATTCGATCCCCAAATATTTAATCACTCCCGTTTGCCAGAACAGGCCCGAGTTGCCCAGCACTTCTCTCGAAGTGTGGATATTAAGAGGTTTTACTTCGGACTTATCTCTGTTTAGTCTGTACCCGGAGAGGGAGGAGTATTTATCTATTGAGGACATTAGTGCGGCAATGGAGTTGGCAGGGTTTTCGGTCGCTATCAGGATGTCGTCCGCGTATGCTGCTAATTTGATGCGTGAGTTCCCAAAGGAGATACCCTCAATGTCCCTGTTATTTTTAATATCTGTAAGGAGTGGTTCAAGGGCTAAAAGAAAGAGAGCTGGTGACAGGGGGCAGCCCTGTCTGGTCCCCTGGTACAGACGGAAGGGATCCGAGAGGGACCCGTTAATAGCTATCCTGGCAGAAGGGGCAGAGTAGAGGGCCATCACCATCTTGATAAACGGATCGCCAAGGTTGAAAGAGAGCATGCATTGGCATAGAAAAGACCACGAGACCTTGTCAAAGGCCTTTTCTGCATCTAAGGTTATCGCCACCATTGGTACAGAAGTGGATTTTGCCTTTTCTATAATATGACACAATAATCTAGTGTTGTCGTTAGACATCCGGTTTTTTAGGAAGCCAACCTGCGAGGGGCTAATTAATTTGTGAATAATGGTGTTTAGTCTGGTCGCCAATATTTTAGCATATATCTTACAATCTAAGTTTATCAAGGATATTGGGCGGTAATTTTTAGTGAGTAGTGGGTCCTTCCCTTCTTTGGGTAATACTATAATTGTGGCCTCACTCATTGAAGGGGAAACACCGCCACAGGCTGCAGTAGAGTTATAAAGCTTAAGTAGCGGAGGGTCAATCTGGTCTGCAAAGGCCTTAAAGAAGGGTGCAGTGAAGCCGTCTGGGCCTGGGGCCTTATTATTCTTCAGGGATTTGATTGCTGCCTTGAATTCTGAACTAGAGATTTGTGAACCCAGCTGTGCACTGTCAGCTTCGGAAAGTTTTGGAAGGCGGAGTGAATTGAGGTAGCCCTTGCAGGCGGATTCGTCTAATACCTTGTCATTTTTATACAGATCTTCATAGAATGCCTTGAAGATATTGAGGATGTTTGACTGTTTAGTGTGTGTGACGTTGCATGAGGACTTAATGGACGATATGGTAGACAATTTCTGTTTGTGTTTAAGATAGGAGGCCAACAGTTTCCCGGCTTTGTTGCCTTCACATAGCTTCAGGGCCTTAAAGCGGTTAATCCAAACCCCCGCCCGTTTACTGGTGATGGTATTGTATTCGTATTTTTTCTTGGTTAGCGTGTCTAAAACAACTGAGTCAAGCGGGTCGGATTTGTGTTGAGCTTCTAGGGTGCCAATCTGGTGTTCCAGAGACTCAAGTTCCTTATTAAGTGCCTTGTTGGCTTTGGCCCTAATGGCGATGATGACCCCGCGTAACGTGGCTTTCAGCGCATCCCACAAGGTGCTAGGTGATGTTTCGGGGTTGTCGTTTAGGGAAAGGTATTCCTCAATTGCGTTCGATATTATTAATTTGTTTGTGGGGTCTGAGAGTGTCTCCTCATTAAAGCGCCATCTCTTCGGGGGTAGAATCGATCTAGAACCAGCTAGTTTGGTGTGGATACAGGCGTGGTCCGAGACTAACTTGGGGGCTATAACGGTCTCTTCTATAAGATGCGTGAAGGGGCTTGAGATCAATATAAAGTCGATACGGGAATAGGAGTTGTGTGGGGCAGAATAAAAAGTGTAATCCCTACCGTCCGGGTGTTGTAGGCGCCATGAGTCTTTCAGGTGATATCTGTCACATAGACGAAGGAGGGCCTCGTGTGAACGGGAGGGGTGGAAGGCACACTTGGATTGCCTGTCGAGAATTGGGTCAAGGGGTAGATTAAAGTCGCCACCCATTATCAGCAAGTCATCTGAAGGGATAGGTTCTAATGAGCGGCTGACAGAATTCCAGAATTCCGGATCGTCTGCATTTGGGCCGTAAATATTTAGTATATGTAGTGGGTCGTCTTCCCTGAGAAGGTTAGTGATGGATAGCCTGCCAGCATCGTCATGGGAGTGTGAGACTAGAGTAAGGTTGGCTTTTTTTGCTAGGATGGTGATAACCCCTCCCTTCTTGTGAGATGCTGGTGAGGATAAGATATGTGATGCCCAGTGGATGTTCAAGAAGCGGAGATCATCCTCTGACAGTTTGGTTTCTTGGAGTAAAATTATGTCCCCCTTAGATTTGGATATATACTCAAGAACTTTCCTCCTTTTTACCGGGTGGTTGAGGCCCTTAACATTGAGGGAGACAATCGTAAGATCGTCAGCTAGAGAGTTTGTCCTAGCCATTTGGGTTGAGAAGCATCGTTGAGAGAATGCGCTCTGATTTAAGGGAGATCATTAGTGACTTCCCCAGATGCTCCTTACAGTCAGCGTGAGGGCCTATGCAGGAAGGTACAATGGACTGCAATGAAATGCAATTGACAAGTGTGGAAAAGTTAAACATAGGAACAAAACAATACATAGAATTAAAAAAATATAAGGCACTTTGAACTCTTGTAGCTCCATTTTTCCCCCCCCCCTGCACCCCCCCTCCTCCCACCCCCTCCCACAGACCCTCCCTCCCCTCCCCCCCTATACGTACATCGGGAGTGCGACGGCAGTCCCGTGCAAGGCGGAAATTAGGGGTACATAAGTGATAGCTGTTAGCTCCCTTAGGCTAATGTAAGATAATGTTGTCATTGGTACCTGCAATTTTGCAAACTTCTAACTAGTTCAAACTGCCTAGGTGGTGGAAAGAGCGACATATTAACCATAACCATAACAATAACAATGACCTGGGCGATGAATGGAAGGCAGTAGTACGAACAGGATATAACTATATCACATATGACTATCTGTAACGGTGAGCCATAAAGAACATTGCTGACCAAGTATAGTCGGTACTATTTCGACAATCATACAGCGTTATACACGAAGGATCAACAGAACAACAGGGCACAAGGCCTACTCACAGTGCCGCAACCATGCGGAAGAGTCCTGCAAATAGAACAAAATGTCCGCTGTTAAGCATAGTTCGGCATGTTGCGCTGGAGGATGGCAACACGACGCAGGACATCATTTGTGGACGTATAACAGTGAAGGTGGAATCGAGATTAGACTGACAGATTACTCATGGAGTTTTTAAGTGGGGTCAAGTCTTCCTCTTGTTCGAGAGGCCGGATGCCAGGTCCATTTCCTGTTCCTGACGATCTTCCAGAAGATCAGCAAGGATTTTGGGGTCCGTGAAGAATCTCGGATGGCCGTTGATTACAATCCTGAATTTCGCTGGGCCAGCAAAGGAGAAAGGAATGCTTTTGGACCTTAGCTTTTCTCTGAGCTCCAGGAAACCTTTGCGGATTGCCACTGTGTCTCTTGAGTAATCTTGAGTAAAGATGATTCTATGGCCGTCCCACGAGATGGAGTGGTTTCTTCTCGCGAATTGGAGGATCATCTCGACGTGTTGGAATCTGAGTGGTTTGCAGATAAGTGGTCTGGGGCCATTGGAACTCTTGGTAGCGAAGGTGGGGATCCTGTGCGCCCTATCCAATTCAAGGCCGTGTGGGAAGTCCAATTTGGTGATCATGGGGATCCATGATTCAAGGAATGCCACGCAGGAATCCGCATCTTTTTCTGAATTCTCCGGAACGCCAAAGATCTTGATGTTACCTCTTCTGTTCCTGTCCTCCAACTCCGCGTTGTGGCGTTTCAACTCTTCCGTGGTCTTTTCTAGGCATTTGATTTTGGAGACTGATTGTTTTGAGATGTCCTCCATGTCGCTTATTCGCTGTTCAGCCGCGCCCAAGCCTGTGTTAATTACGTTTATATCAGCTCTGATCGCAGTGAGCTCAAGTTGCATAGAGTCGGTATTGGATTTGGTGGATTTAGAGAGTTCATGTAGGTCTGCCAGTTTCCTGAGAATCATTTCCATGTTGGCTGTCATATCGGCTTTACTTTTAATGGGTGAGTCCAAAAGTGAGTCTGGTTTCGCCTTTTTAGAATTATTCCTGTCCTCTCTGTTCGCCATTGTTGCCTGATGAGTGTACTCGTTCGCTGGGAGCCTGCTTGACACTATAGTGCTGGAGGAGAACACCGCTGGATGACAAGGCTGAGCACCTTTGCGATAGGAGTTGGTCGCAGGATTGCAATCTGCGTCTGGATTATGTTCGCGTTTGCTTGGAAACAGCCAGACCGTAGGCGTTGTAGGAGAACACTGCTGGCTGATGAGGCTGGGCTCCCACGCGAAAAGAGAGTCGGCTGCAGGACTACTTATGCGTCTGGGAGAACTTGAGGTGATGGGACCACGATCCAAGGCAAGAATGACACGGGTTACTGCTTACGGAAGGGCAGGGAGTGCATAGAGTAGCATGTAGGCGCAGAGGCCAATCACTGCATAGTAGGTGAGGTGCGCTGCTCTCTTAGTACATGGGTGAGAATCTCCACTTTGGGTGTTAGGATGCAGCCATGTGGCAGAGAGGACGTTTAGGGATCACCACGTGGGCTCAGTGACTCAGGTGCAGGCATTACAAAGACAGAGGTGTCGAGGCAGGTTGGTGCTGCACATACCTTCACTTGGAGGGAGTCTAAGGCACTGGATGGCAGTGGATGATCATGTGGTGCGTCCAGAAGCTCCCTGATAGTCGGACTGTGTGTTCCTCGTGGAGATCGTTTACAGCGCCGCCGCCATTTTAGGGTCAGGCGCTCGAGCCGGGTGAGTTCTGCACAGCTGTTCACCTACTTTCTTCCGACGGCATTCAGATACTTGAGGCGGATTTTCAGGGCTAAATTGTCATTACCACTGGCTGTGGGCGTCCGATGACAATCAGAGCACTATCGGTGCTCGTGGGGATCAGGCACAACAGCCGCGACTGGGCGCCGCCATTTTGGGCTAAGCCCGGAGTGAGGGTCGCGCGGCTGCCTTAAGGCCAACAAAGTCCCAAAACGCACCCCCAGACAGAACTCAGGGCATCGATGGGCGCAGTGAGGGTCCCGGCGCAGGTACCTTTGGTTTGAATCGGATCGCGCCGCTGGGAGCAATGGTATCACGGAGCTCGTTCCCCCTCTCCGCGGAGCACTCGGTTTAGGCGGCCATTCCTCCTGCCGTCCAAGCCACGCCCCCCAGAGATGCGTCATTTTTTACGCCACTGGTGTGTCACAAAAAGTGACGCACCGGCGGCGTAAAAGTGACGCACTGCCTCAGAAATGAGGCCCAGAGTGCCTAGAGCACATAGAATCGCTGGGACCCCAAGGATCCACCAAAGGCAGTGACAAAGGGAGCCCACGGAGGACCGGTGCAGTGAGGAAACACGACTGTGTGCTCCGCACAACTCTATGGGTAAGTCGCTGTTGCAAAGTTACAGTTTAAAGACACTTCTGAGAGGACTTCAGGTAAACCCTTTGGAACATAGGAGGTTCTAGAGGCAACTCACCAGTGAGTACCAAGGTACCCGTGTTACCTATTCCAGAGGAGCTGGAAGTACTGCTGCCCGGAAGGCGAGGAGTGTCCAGTGGAATCCAAATCTGGATTCTAGGTGAGAGGAATCTAAAAGCAGAGGGTACAGAGTCTGGGTCACTTCAGGTGACAAAGGGCTTGGTAGTCAAATGCCCACCGATGTCGGGTGCTTCAGGTGCGAAAAAGAGATGCTTGACTCTGCAGCCACGGGGACCAGGAGGGGTCGATGTCTGGCTGGAGATCAACAAGCCTAGACAAATGCAACCCACCCAGGTAGGACAAACAGGTTACGTGTAGACCAGCAGGGTCCAGGGGACTCTCCAAGCAATGGAGAGTCAGGTCACATCTGGAGCAACCAGGGAAGCCCAAGAACAAGCAAGGTGACCCTTGCCAGGACCCACAGGCCAACGGACCAGGAATTGCGAGGAGACCGCAAGCAAGTTTGCAAAGCAGCAGCCCACGGAGCACTCAGTGCAAGAAGGGCAGATTTCTTCAGTGCAAATACTGCTAGGGGACAGGACTACACGGAGTCCAATCCACAAGCTTAGGAATTGCCAACAAGCATATGCACTTGCAAATGTACACGGTGCACAGGGGTTCGGGTCACACAGTCCCCACGAGGGATACTGGCCTCAGAATTGCTGAGAGGGCAGATCAACCTCAGGGACATTCGAGAACCCACCTCCTGTGTTGCTGAAATCTTCAGAGTTCTCAGGAGCTCGGGAACAACAAGCCTTTCAGATGTGCTTAGGTGCCTGCTAGTGTAGTGGAATAACTCCTTTACTCCAAGGGAGATTCTTCAGTTGTCCAGTGCAGCGCAGACAGTCAAAGTACTTGGTTTCTTCTTAGTAGAATCTTTTCCAGGTAAAATCTAAAGTCCTGTAGCCAGGTAACCCACTTTATAACCACAGGAAAGGGTTGGACAGATTCAGTGGCCCTCCTGGGGGAGAGCAGGAGAGAGGGGTGGCTACACCCATGTCCTTTGTTCAGTTTCATGCCAGACCAGAACTGGTTTGAGCTGGACTATACACAGGGACACCAAATGTGCCCCCAGTGCAGACCGTCTGGCACACTCAGAGTGCAGCCACCCAGCCCCAATACACTAAACCCTGTCTGGGAGGTGATTACCCCCCACACCAGTTACTTGTGTGGAGGTATGATTCCAAGGTGTTTGACACCAAACACGAGATGTTTCTACACAGCCGTTTTAAAGGCAGCATTTACCACAAGGTTATAATGCAACTTAACCTATATGTCTGGCTGCATCACAGACAACCCTGGAGAATGGTCTCCAAAGGCTGCAGAGGGGCCCTACTCATGCAGGGGCACCCTCCCATGTAAAACCCAGCACCCTGCCTTAAGGATTAATAAGACCTGCCATAGGGGAGCGTGATTCCAGTCAGACTTGTCCAAAAACAGTGAGACATCAGCAAAAAGTGGGGGTAACCATAAGATGCAGATCCTACTTTCCTACAAACCCCCCCCCCCATGCAAGGACATTAAACTAACCTTGACCAATTAAGTCTGCATGTTCTAAGTGGAAATATCTGGAGAGTCCCTCTGCATTGGCATAGTTACTCACAGGTCTATGTTCCACTGTAGTGTCCATCCGCTGTAGGGAAATGGACCACCTCAAGAGTTTGGGGTTTTCACCCTTCATCTGTTTTAGCCATAGGAGGGGCTTATGGTCTGTCCGAGCAATGAAGTGAGTGCCAAACAGGTATGGCATCAGCTTCTTCAGAGCCCAAACCACAGCAAAGGCTTCCCTCTCTATAGCTGACCAATGTTTCTCTCTGGGGGTCAGCCTTCTGCTTATGAAAGCCACTGGCTGGCCCCTCGCGCTCAAAAATAATTACTTAGAGTATGATTGTGAATTCTACCTCCAAACCAATGGCACGTCCATGCGGAGCATTTTTGCCCCCAGTGTGGCTGGATTATACGTCCACCACTTCGAACAACTCCACGTCTCATCTACCACCACCCCACATCTCCGGCAAATCCTATTGTGGCGACATTACATCGACGACATCTTCATGATCTGGTAGGGCACCCCAGAATCATTGACTTCATTCCTGACATGGCTGAATGAAAGAGATCCTTACCTTCGGTTCAAAAGCATAACCAGCACAACTACCCTGGCATTTCTTGACCTCAATATAACAGCTGAGGCAAGAGTCCTGGCGGATTGGTGTCAGTACAACGCGTTGTGTTACAACGCATTCCGTTACAACGCAGATTTTACAACGCGGGATCCATTACAACGGATGTCATTACAATGCATGGCATTACATCGCAGATGCTATTACAACGCATGGCATTACATCGTAAGTATAGGTAAGTATACCTTTTTTAAAAAATGTTAATAAATTAATGTAATTAATTTAATTTAATTAATTTAATTTAAATACATTTTAAAATAGCCATTAATTTAATGTAATAAAATAATATCTATTAAATAAATGTAATTTTAATAAAAAAGGAAATAATTTATTTTAATTTAAATAAAGAAATTAATTTAATTAACATATTTAAATAATTGAAATTAAATTAAATTAATTGAAATAATTTAATTAATATAATTAATTTAATTTAAAAATGTAATTAATGAAATAAAATTAATTTAATTTATTAAATATATTTTAATTAATTTGAAAATGCTAAATATTATTTAATTATCCCAAAACACAAACCTACCCCTGAACCCTACAATACCCCTGTACCCCAAAACCCAAACCCTACCCTAAAACCTAAAGACACCCCTGTACCCCAAAACCCAAACCCTGCCCTAAAACCTAAAAACACCCCTGTACCCCAAAACCCAAACCCTGCCCTAAAACCTAAAAACACCCCTGTACCCCAAAACCCAAACCCTGCCCTGAAACCTAAAAACACCCCTGTACCCCAAAACCCAAACCCTGCCCTAAAACCTAAAAACACCCCTGTACCCCAAAACCCAAACCCTACCCTAAAACCTAAAAACACCCCTGTACCCCAAAACCCAAACCCTGCCCTAAAACCTAAAAACACCCCTGTACCCCAAAACCCAAACCCTGCCCTAAAACCTAAAAACACCCCTGTACCCCAAAACCCAAACCCTGCCCTAAAACCTAAAAACACCCCTGTACCCCAAAACCCAAACCCTGCCCTAAAACCTAAAAACACCCCTGTACCCCAAAACCCAAACCCTGCCCTAAAACCTAAAAACACCCCTGTACCCCAAAACCCAAACCCTGCCCTAAAACCTAAAAACACCCCTGTACCCCAAAACCCAAACCCTGCCCTAAAACCTAAAAACACCCCTGTACCCCAAAACCCAAACCCTGCCCTAAAACCTAAGCCCCCAAAACCCAAACCCTGCCCTAAAACCTAAAAATACCCAAACACCCCAAAACATATACATCAGTACCCCAAAACATATACTCCTATACACAGACTTATTTAAAAAATTACTTAAATTAATATATTTAATTTATAATATTTAAAAACGAAATAAATATTTTTGTTATAATAAATAATAATTAAATCAATTATAAAATATTAAATAAAATAAAAAAAAAATTAAATACTTACCAATACTTACGATGTAATGGTATGCGTTGTAATAGCATCTGCTATGTAATGCCATGCGTTGTAATGGCATGCATTGTAATGGTATTTGCGATGTAATAGCTGCGTTGTAACAGCATTACGTTGTAATAGTTGCGTTGTAAGAGTAACACACCGTCCTGGCAACCACCACTCATTACAAAACCAAAGCCAGAAACTCACTCCTACACTTCAACACCTTTCACCCAAGAGCCCTTAGGGAAAATCTTCCCTTCTGTCAAATCCTCAGTATCCGTAGGAATTGCAGCAAACTCAACGATTTCAAACAACAGGCTACCACACTTGCCTTTAAAGTACAGGAACGTGGTTAACCACGCTAAATCATCACAAAAACCAAAAAAAGAGCACGCAATCAAAACAGAGAGGCACTACTTGAAACTATCACCAAAGACCTGCCCAACACACCCATGACATGTGTCACAATATACAACGTGGCTTCCAATAACATTTCCAGTATCATCAGGACACATTGGCGCATCATCAATTCAGGCGCCAGAGACTGGGAGAAACCGCTCTTTCCCTACAAGCGCGCCAGCAACTTGAAGTACCAACTAGTGTCGACACGACCTAAAAGACAGATTAAACCAACCAATACAATCCTCACTGCATGGGGTCTCCCTAAAGTGACGGGACACTACCCATGCAATGACTGCAGTATGTGCTACCTCCCCAACCAATCCAAAACACTTGATTTGGAGCCAGGGTAAACCTGGAAGCAGCTAAAACACACAAATTGCCACTCCAGCAACGTTGTTTATCTCATTACCTGCCCATGTGGCCTCTGGTATATGGGCATGACGACATGGAAGTTCAGGACATGCATAATTGAGAACCGAAGTACCATAAGATGTAAGAAGAACATCAGCCGTCTCTCCGACCATACATACCATCCCAATGACATGACTTGGACGGTGATCGAACAGTTCGATCATGACCCACAGAAAAATAAGAAGACTCTATTGGCCAAAGAACAATGGTGGATCTATCGTTTGTTCACAGAACACCAAGAACTCAACGACTCCATTCCGTGGTTTAGCCTTAGGACCTAAACATCTAGGGATTAGACACTGTTCCCCTGAACACTCATTACGCCCATGGCCGGGTACATTGACTATGTCCCTGCCCATGAGCCTAGGGACCGATACGCGAAGTAACCACAATGTCTACCTCCAACCTGGTAGTCTCTCATGTCACAGATTCCACTCCAAGTTTGCGCCTGTAATTAATTAATTAATTAGTTGTTTAATTCTCCATTACCCATTCCCTGATTTTATTTTTTATTTCCTCCTTTATGCTGCTCATGTAAATTACTTGATCTGCACATTCTCTGCACTATACACGCCCCAGTTTAAGTCTCCTGGGAGGGCACACCACCCATTTGTGCTTTTTAGTCCCTACTCATGCCGCTTACTTAGTCCACACGCACTGCGCATGACACAGCATTGGCAGCTCGCTGTGGTAATGGGCACACGTGCCCTTCACTGCTCCATGTGACATCTGCGTCATTACTTGGAGACGATCCAGAATACGCACGTCTGTTTTCTATGCCTACTTCTTTCACAGACGCTACTCATCACAAGGAAACGATGCGATACACCTGAACCGATTGTATGGGCTATTTAAACTCAGACAGGACAGAGGCTCTTTTCCTACAGAGAGCCGCTGACGCCGAATAGATTTGAAACGGGTCCTGACCGCCAATACCGTGAGTACATGATAGGCCAACTAGCACTACTACCAGGTAAGACTTTCTCCCCACAGGTCTTCACATGGCCCACGGCCACTACCTCTTTTTCTTACAGGATCTGAACCTCTGTCGGATTTCTCTATAGGGGCATTTGCTACAAAATGTTAGTGTAAGGATATATTCTATAGTGTCTACTTCTTCATTGTGTGTGTGTGCTCAAACGATATATAGCTCACCACACTTATTAGCGCATATGTCGGCAAATTCACCCATCCGTACCACCAATACGGCCACACACTTGACCGCATTTTTTCGTTTTATATGCACTTATCTACCGGCCATTGTGCTATTGTGTTTTTCATTATACTACAATGATGCTAAGACTCTATCCTGTTTGTTATGTTTGTCTTTTATGTTGTCTGTACATATATTCTAGGAGAGGGAATACCCCTCCCACATGTATGGCACCTTAGTGCGTGGAACACATTTTAGACCACACACTCACTATTAGTGTAGTCTTCGCTTTCACAGTATTTTGGTTCTGAGGAAAGCCAGTTTAAGAAAATACCTGGCTGAAACATGTAGACCTAAACCCGGATGCAGGAGTTCATAATCACCACTCCACCTACATCCATTGCCTTGATTTTAATGCTACCAGAGGCCCAGATATTAAAGACAACCTGGTGGGTATTGGGACCACTGGATAGCTTTTAACCTGTTCAGTATCACTTCACTATCACTACACACTCAGTAGCAGACCTGCTCCGCTGTAACACAGGTGTAGAAGCACACCCGGGACACACTCTGTGTCACTGGGTGGGCCCGATGATGAAGCATGCCACCAACTAGGTTGGTGGGTGAGGGCTTCATGAAGCAACATATTCTGTTCCCTTCAACATACAGCCCTGACTCCTACACTAAATATTGTTATGCCAGTCCTTTCTTGATTACATATAATTGCTTTGGGGATACGGATTGGCTACCCAGTCCTCTCTCTCTCCTTGATAATTGATTAGACCTGACCCTCTTCATTCAATTGTGATAGCGTAGCCCCTACCCCCAATTCCGATGCATCAGTCTGACCAATGAATTGTTTGGAATAATCAGGACTTTGCAGAATAGGAGCAGTGCACATGGCCTGCTTCAGGTCATCAAATGCCTTTTGACAGCTAACTGTCCACTGAACTTCCTTAGGCATTCTTTTAGAGTTCAGATCATTTAAGGGTATCACTATAGATCCTTAACCCTTAACAAACCTCCTGTCGTACCCAGTTAGGCCCAAGAAAGCTCTGATCTGAGTCTGTGTAGTTGGAGCAACCCAGTCCATGATGGTCTGGATTTTCCTCTGCCATGGTTGAACCTGGCATCCGCCCACAAGGTGGCTCAGGTATACAACCTTACTCTACCCTATCTGGCACTTGGTGGCCTTGATGGCGAGGCCTGCCTTTTGAACATTTCTCAGGTGGACCAGGTGATCCTCCCAGGTGGAGCTAAAGACAGCAATATAATCCAGATAAGCTGCACTATTGGCATGCAGGCCTGTGAGAACTTTATTCACCAGCCTTTGAAATGTGGCAGGTACATTCTTCAATCCAAAATGCATCACCACAAATTGGTAATGCCCCCTAGGGGTTGAGAATGCTGTTTTTGTTTTAGCATCCTCAGGTAATCTGATTTGTCAGTAACCAGTTGTCAGGTCAAATGTACTTAAGATTTCGGCAGAGGCCAAAGTGTCAATAAGTTTATCTGCCCTTGGAATTGGATGAGCATCAGTCCCAGTGACTGCACTGAGTCCCCTTTAGTCAACACTTAACCTCATCTCTCTCTTATCACCCTGGGCGTGAGGTTTTGGTATCAAGACTACTTGGCTAGCCCAAGGGCTATTTGAGGGCTTAATGACTCCCAGGTCCAGCATTTTCTGGACTATAGTTCTGATACAGTCCCTGACATGATCAGGTTGCATGTAAATATTATTTTTAACAGGCAGACTGTCACCTGTATCCACCTCATGGGTACACCACGTAGTCTGACTTTGAGTCAGTGAGGACATGTGTCAATACTGATTGAGAACCTTCCTGCACTCAGTCTGTTGCTGGTCAGTGTGCTGCCTGCCAAGGCTACACTATCCACTGAACCATCATCAGGGTTCTGTGAGAGGAGGCCAGGGAGTGGGTCATTCTCTTCCTCCTGTCCCTCATCAGTAGTAATGAGAAAGCCCATGTCTGCCCTGTCCACATTTGGCTTGAGCCTGTTCACTTAGAGCACCCTATGGGTTGCAAAGTTACAGTTTAAGGACACTTCTAAGAGGACTTCAAGCAAACCCTTTGGAACATTGGATGTTCTAGAGCCAATCCACCAGTGAGTACCAAGGTACTCGTGTTACCTATCCCAGAGGAGCCGGGTGCATAGGGGTCAAGTGGTGTTGGAAACCTACATCGTTATCAATCAAGAGCTGCAAAGAAGTACTGTTGCCGGGAAGGCGAAGAGTGTCCAGGGGGAATCCAAGCCTGGATTCTAGGGGAGAGGAACCTGACAGCAGAGGGGACAGAGTCTGGGTTACTTTAGGTGATCAGGGACTCGGTAGTCTAATGCCCACCGATGTCGGGTGCTTCAGTGCTAAGAAAGGATGCTTGACTCTGCAGCCACGGGGACCAGGAGATGTTGAGGACAACTAGGGTCCGAAGGTGAGCTGTCCCATAAAGGATGTCGAGTGCTGAGGGGTTGACATCCGGCTGGTTCACTAACAAGCCTTGACAAATGCACCCCTCACAAGAAGAACAAACAGTTTACAGTGTGGACCAGCAAGGTCCAGGGGACTCTCCAACGAAGAGTTAGGGCATGTCTGGAGCACACAGGTAAGCCCAAAAGCAAACAAGCTGACCCTTGCCAGGACCCACAGGCAAACGGATCAGGAGACGCAAGGAGACCTCAAGCACGTTTGCAAAGCACCAGCCCATGGAGCACTCAATGTGAAGAGGTTGGGTTTCTTCAGTGCTTGGGGTCAGGACTGCATGGAGTCCAATGCACAAGCTTGGGAATCGCCATAAAGCATATGCACTTGCAAATGCATGCCGGCGCACAGGGGTTTGGATCACACAGTCCTCATAAGGGATACTGGCCTCACAATTACTGAGAAGGTAGATAAACCTCAAGGGCCTTCGGAAACCCACCTCCTGTGTTGCTGAAATCTTCAGAGTTCTCAGGAGCTTGGAAGCAGCAAGCCAGTCAGATGCACTTAGGTGCCTGCTAGCGCAGGGGAGTAACTCCTTTACTCCAAGGAAGATTCTTCAGTCATCCAGCGTCATGCAGACAGTCAAAGTATTGCTTTCTTCCTAGTAGAATCTTGTCCAGGTAAAAGCTAAAGTCCTGCAGCCAGGTAACTCTCTTTATACCCACTGGAAAGTGTTGAACAGTTACACCCATCTCCTTTGTCCAGTTGCACACCAGAGCAGGAGCCAATGGCTCCCAGAACTGGTTTGAGCTGGACTATGCACAGGGACACCAAACATGCCCCCATGCAGATTTTCTGGCACTCTCAGAGTGCACCCACCCAGCCCCAATACATTAAACCCTGTCTGGGAGGTGGTTTCACCTCCTTGTGACAGGATGCTTATTGTCATGACTTCCTCTGCTCGAGCTTGGCTCAGGCGGTACAAAAGGGGGTGGTGATGGACGGAGCATCTGAATCAATCAAACACTCACACCCAGTCAAAAGATCTGGGTTTAATCCATCACCGTTCTTTAGCCCACTCTGCCACCCCAGTTCAGATATGGCTATATGCAAATCAGTCTGACCCTGTGCCTAATGGAACAGTCCAGCCCAAACTGCCAAGCCATGTCTTCCCTGGATCGGAAACAAGCTTCCAAGGACCGGTTTCTGGCATTCCAGCCGTCTTCAGCCCGGCGTGCTTGAATCCAGTGGCAAAGTGAGCAAGGGACTCACGTATGAGCATACCCTGCCACACTTATGGCGGCCAAAAGCGGTACAAAAGGGGGTGGTGATGGACGGAGCATCTGAATCAATCAAACACTCACACCCAGTCAAAAGATCTTGGTTTAATCCATCACCGTTCTTTAGCCCACTCTGCCACCCCAGTTCAGACATGGCTATATGCAAATCAGTCTGACCCTGTGCCTCATGGGAAAAGGCCAGCCCGAACTGACAAGCCATGTCTTCCCTGGACCGGGAACAAGCTTCCGAGGACTGGTTTCTGGCATTCCAGCCGTCTTCAGCCCGGCTTGCTTGAATCCAGTGGCAAAGTGAGCAAGGGACTCACGTCTGAGCATACCCTGCCACACTTATGGCGGCCAAAAGCGGTACAAAAGGGGGTGGTGGTGATGGACGGAGCATCTGAATCAATCAAACACTCACACCCAGTCAAAAGATCTGGGTTTAATCCATCACCGTTCTTAAGCCCACTCTGCCACCCCAGTTCAGGCATGGCTATATGCAAATCAGTCTGACCCTGTGCCTCATTGGAACAGTCCAGCCCGAACTGCAAAGCCATGTCTTCCCTGGACTGGAAACAAGCTTCCGAGGACCGGTTTCTGGCATTCCAGCCGTCTTCAGCCCGGCTTGCTTGAATCCAGTGGCAAAGTGAGCAAGGGACTCACGTCTGAGCACACCCTCCCACACTTATAGCGGCCAGAAGCGGTACAAAAGGGGGTGGTGATGGACGGAGCATCTGAATCAATCAAACACTCACACCCAGTCAAAAGAACTGGGTTTAATCCATCACCGTTCTTTAGCCCACTCTGCCACCCCAGTTCAGAAATGGCTATATGCAAATCAGTCTGACCCTGTGCCTCATGGGAACAGTCCAGCCTGAACTGCCAAGCCATGTCTTCCCTGGACCGGAAACAAGCTTCCGAGGACCGGTTTCTGGCATTCCAGCCGTCTTCAGCCCGGCTTGCTTGAATCCAGTGGCAAAGTGAGCAAGGGACTCACGTCTGAGCATACCCTGCCACACTTATGGCGGCCAAAAGCGGTACAAAAGGGGGTGGTGATGGACGGAGCATCTGAATCGATCAAACACTCACATCCAGTCAAAAGATCTAGCTCAGGAGCAGGAGAGCAGAATTGTGTCTATGGCTGGCAGCATCCATTTTCTGGAATCATACCTCCTACACCAGTTACTGGCGTGGCGGTATGATTCCAAGGTGTTTGACACCAAACACAACATGTTTATAGGCAGCTGTTTTAAAGTTAGCATTTACCTCGAGGTTATAAGGCAACTTAACCTATATGTCTGGCTGCATCACAGCCAACCCCGGAGAATGGTCTCCAAGGGGTGCAGAGGGGCCGTTCTCATGCAGGGGCACCCTCTCACGTAAAACCCATCACCCTGCCTTTAGGATTGACAAGGCCTGCCATAGGGGTGACTGGTAGGTTTTTAAGTGTAGTGATATAGATAGATATAGTGAACCTATATCTAAGTACATACATAACAATTTAAGTGTGAAGCCAGAAAGACTGGGTCCTGAATACCCGAATCCCAGTCAGACTAGTCCAAAAACAGTGAGACAACAGCAAAAAATTGGGGTAACCATAAGAAGCAGATCCTACTTTCCTACTTTCCTGCATTCACTGCCATCAATTTTGACTTAGTGGAATTTATTTTTAGACCTCTGGATGTACAAAATGCTGCAAAACAATCAAAACAATCTAAACCAGATTGGAGGCCCATCGGTGTTCTGGACGTAAGGAGCGTCTTGTCGGCAAACATAAGGAGAACACTTACATTTGCCGATTTAGGGGCATCGTGATTGTACTGTCCCATCCACTCAACTGGACCAATGACATATAGATTAAAGGTTTTGGTGCGAGCATGCACCCTTGTCTAACTCCATGATTTATTTGTATGCTAGATGTGAGATCTCCCCCATATTCCACCTTACTTGGGCAAAAGTTTCACCATGTAAAGCCTTCAAAATCTATAGGAGATCCATGGCGATATAATAAGATTCTCAGACCCTCCACAGATTTTCCCTCTGACGCAAGTCAAATGTGCCCTCTAATCTATGAAAGCGACATATAGATGGTCCCGCATTCAAGAATGCATATCATCCAGAAGCAGAAGCAGTCTTCAAGGATATGATGGTCAGATACCCATGTTTGAAGTCTTATATATATAGGTATAGATATAGATATTCAGAGTAGCGGTCGGTGGTGGGAGTAGCTGGCGGGCGGTGATGTGGGGAAGGGAAGGGGCAGGGTGGGGGGTAGTAATCTATGGATTAGGGAGGATTACAGGTAAGTAAACATATAAATAAATAAAACAAATTTTGTTGCTTGCACTGCATCGCATTTTGGGCTACAGTGCGCAAAACGAAATTTGTTTTATTTGGTTATATGTTTACTTACCTGTAATCCTCCGTAATCCATAGATTACTACCCCCCACACTGCCCCACCCCCTCCCCACGTCACCGCCCGCCAGCTACTTCCACCACCGACCGCTACTCGGTATTCACAAGAAAAAACAGAGGTTACAGGGACTTTATAGTTAGGAAATAGAATTAAAAAAAAAAACATATTAACTTAAAAACAAAGAGTAAAGGGATGTTATAGTTAGGTTTGGACTTTACACACACAAAACTTTAGCAATTCAGAAGTTATAGTTACATTTATCTTGAGTAACTATTTCTCGTGTCCTAGGGTAACTATAACTCGCACCCACATCAAGCACAGTTTTCTCATCAACAATTTTGCAGCAAATATTTAATTGATATTACTAATGAGGTCATAGACATGGTATGTGTGATGCAATATGTGGGGTAATTAGCAGTGCTTGGTGAGGGTGCAAGTTATAGCTACCTTAGGGCACAAGTTATATTTATAGTTACTTGGCCGGTGGCTAAGCCCCCCCAAAGATGGCCAACCCGCAGGCCTCCTCCCCAGGGCGGCTTTTGGTCCCCGGGACCCCATCATCAGTGCATTTTGTAGGGGGAGGGACACAGGTCCCCCCTCCCTGGGCCAAATTTGGCCCCGGGGCCCCAAATCCCCATGGCTGGCACATTTTGTGGGGGAGGGGGCATGTGTCTCCCACCCTGAGCCGATTTTGGTCCAAAGACCTCATCCCCTGGGGACCTATACAGTGTTTTAGGGGACAATCTCCCTGGGTTACTTTTGGCCACGGGAACCTCTTTCCCTGGGCCCACCATTATATTTATGGGGAAGAGTGGCACGCAGCCCCCTCCCTGGGCCAAAATCAGCTCTGGGGAACCCATCCCCCGGGGCCAGACAATTAGAAAAGCCGGAGGGAGCCATGCAGCACCATCCATGTGCCACATTTGGCCCAGGAGACCTCATTCCCTAGGGCCTGGCCAATAAAGGGGGGGTTGCCTGGTGCCCACCCAGTGTACCCACGATATCCTTGTTGGGGACCATGGGGAGAGCCCTAAGACCCTTGCTGCCACAGCCAGCAGGAGCCAGCATTGTTCCCACCCACACGAAGCAGCTAAAAATCTTGCTCTCTGCGGGCAGATGCAATATTCAGATCTATGTCCCTGCCTGCATCACTGTGGGCAGGGAAACAGCTCTGAAGTCTGCTCCCAGCTGGGGGGATCATTTTTAAGGCTTCCACCAGCTGTGATCAGACTTCGTGTGTGCTCTCACCCGAAGGGAGCTTTTAAATTACACCCACCAAGCAGGAGCAAACACAGGTTTCCTGGCCATGCCAGTGTGGGTAGGGAAACAACTATGTCTCAGGAGTGGGTACCCGGGACATTGTATGAACCAGCCTTGAGTGATGGGGTCCCCAGAACAATTTATGGCTCCAGGAGTGGGGCGCCACGACCCCTCCACCTCCTTTTTAAGTGCAGCCAGGCCCAGGGGGATGGAGTCCCTGGAGCAAAATCGGCCCGGTGAGTGGGGCTGTGTGCCTCTCTTCCCCTTTCTAACTATGGCTGGGTCACGGGGGATGGGCTCCCCAATCCTGAAATTGGCCTGGGAGGGGGCTAATGCCCCCTTACCAGTTTATGTCTATGGTGGAACTCCAGGCGATGTGGTACCTGGGGCTAAAATCAGCCCCGGAAGGGGGGGCAGCATGCCCCTTTTTCAAAACTTTATGTCATGAAGCATACCTGAATTCCTTGGAATCCGTGGGAGCAGACAGCTTGAAGGACCTTTCTAGATGAGAATTTCCCAACTCCCCTACACCCCTGGACCCAGAGTACTCTAAGCCCAGGAATGAGGGGGAAAGGGGAAGTGGATAAACAAAGAGAGACTGCCACACAGGTTTCTTCAACTATTCTTCTCACAGGTAGATCATCGCCTGCAACAGTAAGCAATTCATTACTATAGTTCCCAAAAACTACTCTGGTTCTCAACTGAAATCTACCCTGCTAATATATACCTGTTAATGTGTGGACATTAGCCCCTCTCTGTAAGTTGTTTAATGTTTTCAAATTGAGTTTCAAAGATGGATACTGTATCCAGGAATGCAGCAAAATTCAACACTGTATGTAGATACTCCAACCAGCTGAAGAATTTAAAGGTGGTATAATATAGTATCATTAATATGCATATCAAGTAATACCCTACTATACTTGACGTCTTCTTTACTCTGGAAAGCTGTCGAATGTACTGCTTGACTAAACGCTGAGTAAGAGTCTGATAGTTCTGGATAATAAACTATTTACAATAATGCAGTCTTTACATTTGCCACTTTTAACATACTGGATTCTGTGGCAGAAGTCCGAAGATACTGCAACCCTTGGAAAAGGCACAAAAGTCTCTAGAATACGATGCTGCAGGATTCAGGAATTGGTGGTTAACAAAGAATAGAATTCTTACCGCCTACATGAAGTTTCAGCACTACAGAATATAAGAGACTCTTCCTACCAGACACTCGATAGGAATGGAGACTTCAAGGCTGCGCTGGAACTCGGGACAGAATACGGAGCTGAATAGAAGCACACTCTGATGGGTCAATTGGAAGCGTCAAAAGTGCTCAAGGAGTTGGAAAATGAACATGGAGAATTTCTCTGAGGTAATACCTGTTCCGAAGGGGAACAGATAAAGACTGAAGCGGTTCTTGAGACGCACACAGAAAGACGAGTCCAACCACCAGGGAAATGACTGTTGAAGTGCGCCGCGCGAAATACACGAGCGCACAAAATGGCCGCCAGAACCCCAAAGGCTAGAACGCCAATGTTCCCAAGCTGTGGAACAATCAGGAAGTATCACAGAAAAATCACTTACATCTAAATCCCGCTACTCTCTGTCTCCAAGAATGCGCGAACCCAGCACTGACCTTAAATCTAGGATTTGGGACTGAGCTAACAGCAACCGGCTGGGACCTGACACTTTATCCGGGTCCCGAGTAATGGGGTCCCCAGGGCTGAAATAGGCCTGGGAGGGGGGTGGCATGCCCACCTCCCAGTTTATTTCTCGGGCCTTGCCCCGGGGGATGGGTACCCAGGGCCGAAATTCACCTGGGGAGAGGGACTACAAGCCCCCTCCCCCTTTTTACTATTGTCCATGCCCCACTACGCAATAGCAGAATGCAACAACTAACGTTTACATACAAAGCTTAACATTGATTGGCCACAATCTTTCCAGGTTTTTAGTCCTTACAAGAATGATCCTATTTCAAACACTTGCTTCATAAACCTTGACCCAAGAACAGAATGTAATTTAAGGAGGAACATATATACGCAACATTACTCTGAAATCACAGATATATCCACCTTACTCTATTTATTGCTCATACATTTTACTGTGTATTATAAACCAAAATGTAATGGACTCTAATTTAGTGAGGGGTGCAACTCCGATACATGCAAAGTCTCTCAGAGGGGCCAGGCTAGACAACTAAAGCTTTGCAGAAATAACAACTGCTAACACTACCAGTAAATAGCTGCAAGGAAATTATTCCATTACAGTTTGCTTGCCAATGAAGGCAACACTCATGCAAGAATGTGTCTGTCACTGTAGCTATTACCAACTGGATCCTAAACAATTGCTGGCATTTTTACCGGCATTACATTTTAGAACTGCTATATGTTTGTATGGTGACTTTGTTGTCTTCTTGGTGATCATTTTGTTGCTAGTCCTTTGAGCGGCCCTTATCTCTAAATCCTCACGGTAGTTCTGACCCCAGTGTTCTTGATTCTCCTTATGGTCCTGGTTCTCTTTCTCCTCCTCTCCTCGTTCTCTTCTCCCAAATTTTCCTCATTCTAATCCCCCTCATCCTGATCCTCTCTCTGGTCTTGCACCACCGCAACATCCTGGTCTTCTTCATCCTCCTTATGAACTTCCACCTTCACCTTTTGGTCTTGCTGGTCTTTGTCTTCTTGGTCATAGTCAAACTGATCCTACATTTTTCTGGGTTTGCCGTGGTCCTGGTCTTGCTGGGGTGACCTTTCTTTTGTAGGCCTCTTTCTCTTTTTCTCCATCAGCTAGTCTTCTAGGTCTTCATTATTATCCTCTTTTTCCTCGCATTCTTCCTGTATGCAAAATCTAGTTTGAATTCCAAGGAAACACCTAACACACACAAAAAACAGAATCAGTGTTTCAAGGTATTTTAGGTGTTTGTTTTGAATTTCTTTCTGCTAATTTATGCCATGCCAATTCGGGTATGAAGTATGCGTAATGGCTTGGTAGGGCATCTTTGCTTCAAGTATGAAGTAAAAGCAGATGATAGAACTGTCTTTAGATCACATTTTATGGAAACAAGCCATGTATTTTAAGCCTTAAAAAACGAATGTATATAATTAGATTTTTGGCAAAGAGATACCTGTAGGCTGTCCCTAATAGGAGATGCCAGAATTGCAGACACAATCCATAAATATATTTCAATGTATGTACATTATTTGCAACCAGGAAATAATAAATTTTGCATTGATGCTAAATTACTACAGAGGTGCTATATGTGCCTTCATACACTAAGCAAGTGTGCATAAATTAAGCACTGGTAAACACGACATGAATGTGTTAAAACAGGTCTCCTCTGGGACCTGTCATGGAGTGTTCAACTTCATGAATTACAACATGGGTGGACAACCACAAACAGTCATTTTGAGGGACTTGCATGCACTGCATTTTTTGAGCTATCAACTTACAGCGCAATGAGCCAAGAATAAATGGTGTAGATTGTTTGGAAAGTGAACCACTGTGTGTACGTTTCTTAAGACATGCAAAGAAGGATTGCATATATACAATTTCCTTTGGGGGAAAGAAATGTAAAAAGGTAATTTGTGAATGCGTTGTTTTCCCACTCTAGTAGAGTCGACCTACAAAAACAGCAGTTCCTTCCTTTATAAATACCACACGGTTGTGCATGTACAAATGCTTATTTTGCACACAGGTCTAAAGGCGAGCTTTGAGATCTCCATCTTTAAAGAATAAGAGACTAATGAATATAGTATGCTGATATTTCAACGTCTTGGGATTAGTTTGCCAATGGATCATGGTGATGAGTGCTTTAGATGGTGCTGAGACAGAATATCGAGTTGGAAGGGTCGACTTACACAAATATCGAGTTGGAAATATTGTGATTCCGAAATATTGACATCAAGAACAGTGTGGTCAAGAAAATAGAATTTAAAGTAAGAAATATCATTTTTAAAAATATAGAAGTCATTAATATTGTTTGCAAAAATATAGATGTTTAAAATATCGATTTTTTAAATTAGTTTTATGTATTTTAGTTTATATTTTTAATGTATATAAGTATATTGTTGTATAAGTATTGTTTATGTTTTTTTAATATATGTGTTAAATTTTTTGTAGTTATGAATTTTATTTTTATTACATATTGCATTTCTTAGTTCCGTAGCGGGTTGTGGGTTTATAGGGGAATAGAGTGAGAAGTAATTTAATTATGATAATTAATGATTATTTTGTATTTATTTAATTTAGATTTTATAGCGTTAATTGTGGGAAGCAGTTTATTCATAATTATGATTAAATGGATGTTAATTAATATTAATTAATTAATTGTTAATCAATTATGGCAATTGTGTAATATGTTTAGGTGTGACTTTTGGGGTTTATAGGGGTAAAGGGTGGAAAGTAATTTATATTTGATTAATTAATATTTTGTTGTTAATTTATATTAATTAATTGAAAAATAATTATGGAAACTGTGTTATTCATTTTAGGTGTAGGTTGTCGTGTTTATGGGGTGAAGGGTGGGAAGTAACTTATGTTTGATTAATTAATAATTAGTTGTTAATTTATAATAAGTAATTAATTGATAATTAATTATACTAAATGCATGATTGTTTTTAGGTGTAGGTTGTGGGGTTTATTGTGTAAAGGGTGGGAAGTAATTTATGTTTAATTAATCAATAATTAGCTGGTAATTAATATTAATCAATTAATTGAAAATTAAATGTAGAATTTGTATAATTAATTTTAGGTGTGGGTTGTGAGCTTTATAGGGATAAAGGGTGGTAACTTTTGTTTAATTAATTAATAATTAGATGATCATTAATGTCAGTTAATTAATTTATCTGTAATTAGGTTATTTGTTTATATTTTTGAGTATGGGTTTTATTTTTATTGGGGTACAGTGTGGGGAGTGCATTAATTGTACTTACTTTATAATTAGTTGTTAAATACTATTAGTAATAAAATTGAAAATAAGTTTTAATTGTGCAATTATGTTTTACAGTTTAATTTTAACTGTGGGCTGTAGGGATTATAGGGGTAAAGTGTGGGATGTTAAATAATTTTTATGAGCTCTAATTAGTTTTTTAATTAATAATAAGTCTTCAATTGGTAATTAATTATGATGTGGGTTGTGAATTGTGTGGTGTTATAGGATAGGAAATAAAAAAGAGTAAATGTATGTAATAATTAATGTTTTTGTTTCTAGATTATTTTTAATTACAATATTTGTTTGGAAATTGTTTTTATTTTATTTAATCTAATATTTGTAGGTATTTGTTGTATGTATTTAATATATATTTTTTAATTTAATATCAAATATATTTGTGTTTGAATTTTTAACATATTTATATATTTTTAATTTATTTTTGTTTTTTAAAGATTTTTATTGTTAAAATTGTGTTTGTTTTTAATTTCGAAATGACTGGAGTGAGAATGTTCATTGTTACTCTTTTGAAATCCAACAGTTTCCCTTCTGTTGCACTCATTGGAGTGGGAATAATAATTTTTACCCTTCCGCTATCCAACTCTTTCCCTACTTTTACAATTATTGTAGTGGAAATAGTAAATTTATCCCCCATCACTAACCAACACTTGCCCTACTGTTGCACTCACTGGAGTGGGAATAGTCATTTTTACCCCCCCCCCGCAATCGAACACTTTCCCTACTGCTTCACTCACTGGAGTGGGAATAGTCATTTTTGCCCCCCCCCCCCGCTATCCAACACTTTCCCTACTGTTGCACTCACAGGAGTGGGGATAGTCATTTTTACCCCCTCTGCAATCCAACACTTTCCCTCCTGTTTCCCTCCTCTATGCAACACTTTCCCTACACTCTCTGGAGTGGGAATAACAATGTCTACCCCTCTGCTATCCAACCCTTTTATACTGTTGCACTCACTGGAGTGGGAATAGTAATTTTTACCCCTCCGCTATCCAACACTTTCCCTACTGTTGCACTCACTGGAGTGGGGGAAATATAATGTTTTACATTTTTAAATAGTTTAATGTTGTTTTAGTTTATAATAGAATGTTTTTTAATTAGATTTTCTGTTATTAGTACACACACAAATATATATACATAATATATATAATTTTAAAATGACAAAATAAATTAAAATAATAGTTTACTAATTGTTTTAAAGTATATAAATTTGAATTATTATAGATGTCTGTTTAACTTTTTTAATTAAGTTAATTTGTTATATTTTTAAATTTATAATAAATCTGCTTACTTTTTATATTAATTTTCTTATTTTACATATTTAATATTTATTATTTTATTTTATATATATATAAAATTCAATATTTTGTACAACTATAGTTTTTTACATCAACATTTTTCTCTCAATATTTTTGCACTTACCTGTTTAAGTATAGGGAGTCGATATTTTTCCATTCTATATTTTTGCATCAATATGTTTTACTTCTATATTTTTAATATTGACATTTTGTCAGTGAACCCTTTAGACAACACACATATTCAGGGCAGGAGCATGCAATGTTGGGTGCTGAAGAAGAATTCAATGTCTTGATTTTTTTTATAGCATTGACTTGATCCAAATATGAATTTTTCAGGGCTACAGAAGACCAACCAATACTGCTGATCTTTTCTCTTAAAATCCCAGATAATCGCTGGGTTTAGTTAATCATATTACAGAGTGGTAACTTTGATTTTTGTGGCACCAAACTAATGACAAGGAGGGTAATGTTGGAGACTACTGGGAGTTATGAGTTGATCTCTGAGAATAGGCTTGTTTACATATTATATTTGAAGGCCTGTTGGTTTCTATTGTCTCTCAGGTTGGAGAGTAGTGAGATTCATAGCTTTCAATCCAAGTTACATGAAGTGACCCAATGGGTGTCCTTTCCATAGCCCTAGCAAGTCTCAAAGCACTATCCTTTTTTTTAATATATATTGCAAAACCATGAAGGTTTATCAATAAATTAGTAAATTTACATCTCCAATCAAATCTATTAAGTAAAATCACTATTCCCCAGGGCACAGCATGCATTAATATGTTCAAAGCAGTTCAATTAGTGATGCAAAAATTTCACTTTATTGAAGTCAACATGTTTAAACCGAAGCAAAGACTAATTTTTTATGAAGGAATGCCCTAATTACAACATAAGATTGTGGGCAGGTCAGTTGCATTCAAAATAAAATTGAAAGACGAACCAGATAAAGGTTCCAATTCAAACAAGAATACAGGTACATGCTCTCAAGAGTATCTCTGTGAGCAGCAAAATAAGGAGCATTGGTGTCAGGAGATGAGCCATGAAATCCACCTGCAAGGGTGGACAGGGGCAATGGATCTAACTAAAAACAAGCTTCACACAGGTAAAGCATTACATTTTGTCCAAATGATACAATCTCCAAGTTTCCCCCACTGAGATGACCAATTAAAACCCAGTGTTCTCTCTGTACTTGATGTCAGCCTCCTTCTCACATAATAATACAATGCCATCTCCTTCTCCCACTGTGACCTTCACAATATCACAAAAAGGAGTATTGCCTCCTCAGCTTTCTCATCCACTGCAGGTGTTGAAGTTTTGGGGCAGCCTAATCACTACACTCTGACCTTTAAAATGTAAACTAGCCAAGAATAACATTTAAAATGAGCACATGGTGACTTTGGTGTCTGAAATTAAATTATGCATAGCAAGCAGAAATACAGCATTCTACTCCTCAATTCTCAAAGATTTAGGTCAAAAAGTTAGAGGTTGTTCCCAAAAGCTCTATATGGGCACTAGAAAAATATTTCAACTCATCCCGGGCTACCTCGTACGGCTGACCTCCCTCAGAGATGAATGTGTCATTTCTTCCAAAGAAATGTAAAAAATGGGGCACTTTGTACATTAAACAGAACACTTTTCAAACAAATTGTCTAAGTAAATTATACATTTTACAGACAGTTGTGAAGAGACACTCTTGAATGAATTATTATGATACCATTATGGTGAGCAAAACTAGGCATATGAGACAAAATACTTTAAATGGAAGGTGCACCAGAAATGAACCCGAAACAGCAACCCCAGTCCACCATCTTTTCCCACCTGCAAATGAGTCAAGATCATCCCGCATGCCTCACCCCCACCACACCAGGAACTCCATCAGGGCTCCTCCCACCAAACAATCTTGACTTGAATACTGGCGACCGTGCCTATGCTGTGAACCTCCAGGTCTCAAAGCACTATCTAGTGCAGGTATATTCTGAAAATATCACATGACCAAACAGAGAATTCCCCATAAGGATTTGCCATTAACTTGTGGATGTTTGGGTTAGGCTGCTTATTAGGATCACCGTTATACAACCTGAGCATCCAAAACCTGGATAATTATAGTGGGTAGTCATGGTGGGAGTCAACAAAGGCTTAAGAGGACATGCACAAGTCCTCAAGGGTCTGTCAACTTATTGCCAATGATGGGGTGAAGAGTAAGCCCAGAGCAATGAGATAATGAGCATGGTGCAGGCAAGCTGTGATCATGGTGGTGGGGTGGGTTCACAATGAATAATGGAAGATATGGACAAAAACTTATGCAAATGTCATGAGGTAATGGCAGGGGTCACAAAAGGCAATGCAGGAATTGAACAAGTCCCCATGAACTGTGGAAAGGGGTTACAAAATGTCAATTGGAGAAATGTTGACGTCCTGAATGAGCATGCAAACTCAGTCCCTTGAAGAGAGGAAAGACATAATGGGGTGTCATGGACAAAGGAAAGGGGATATACTGTAGGTGCAGACCTGTTGAGGTCATAAAGGAGAGTACAAACTGGATTATTGAGAGCATGAACATTGGGAGCCATTTAAGGAACTTGCCTGGGGTCATTGTGACAATTTCTGAGGAAAGAAAAATCAGTGAGAGTGGAAAGGTCATCACAGTGGGATATGAGGCACAGGGAAGCCAAGGAAGCATTTAGAAAACTTCTCAGAAGACAACCTAGCTACAGACATGGATGCACATTAACAAAGAGCAATGGAAGAAATAGAAAACCCAACATTGAGTTGGCCAAGGAGGTGGAATAACAAGTGGCAATGGTCAAAATGAATAAGCACTTTATGAGTAGGGTGGTTATGCATAAACCTGCTGTTGTGTGTGAGATTAACTAGCTTGTTGTGCTGCACAATATTGTAATGTGGTGTACCCTATATGGCCTGGTAAGGTGACATAAGGTTGACTTTGTGGTGGACAGGAGGTAGCTTATTACGATTTGGTGGTGTCTGATACTATGGATTTCAGGGTTCAGAGCCCATTTGTGTTAATAGGTATGATTGGCACAACAGCCAGTCAGGGATTAACTATTCACACATATACTTCAGGGTTCGGAGCACATATAGTGGGTCCTGGGTGTCAGTGCCTCAGGGTTCAGAGACAATAAACAGCACTAAATCTAGTCAAGCCTCCCTCAGCTTAAATCAAGGAGTAAAAGTCATACCTTAGGTAGTTCTTTGTGAATTTTCAGCAGAAAGGATGTGGAAAGCTCTTGGTACTTTGCAGGGTCATTTCCAGCCTTACATTCTTCTATCAGAACCAATCTCTGTGGGGATTTGATCTCCCTCAACAGTGTTAGACTTTCCCTCAAATTAAATCTCAGACCAAATTGGGTCTCTTGCCCGCTCTTTTCTATCTACTACTTGGGCCTAATCCTCACCTACCCTGACTGGAAGAGAGCTAACTCTAGGCTATCCATAGAGGGAACCCAAGTGTTGAACAGCCCCAACAAGGTCACAAAGGTCAGATGGCAAATATTGCTTCCCAGGTCAGACTTTTGTTCCCATGAGAGGGCCAGTGGTGCCATAAAGGCAAGCAGCCGGCGGAAGCCACTGACAGCTGGCAGTATCAGGAATAAGACCCTAGCTCTCCCTTGACAGGTGGACGTAGTAGTTGGAGCCAGAAGAAGACCTCTCTTCCATTCTAGGGGCTAGAAAGGATACACCCACTTGCTCCTGAGGTTCCTTGTTCCTCATGGATTCTTTTCAGTGGGGGTACCCACCTCAGATGGTAGACACCATATTTCCAATCTCTTTTCTTTCAGCTCAGAGGTGGTGCCCTGGGGATGAACTAAAGCCAGGCAATACAAGACTTCTAGGGTGGACACACAGTTTCACTTAAAGGTGACACTATCTTGGGGTATCTTGCAGAGGTCTGTCTGGCTCAGGTTCACTGTCTCCTGTTGCTGTGACAGGGCAGGGGGTACTCTTGGGTCATTAGTGGCCTCACAAGGCCAGTCTCTGGGTCCTCTTCTACCTGAGTAGGTAGTATCTGGCTCTCTGGTCCTTTCACTAAGAGTGGCCCCCTCCTCCTGTGCTTTCATCCCTTCCAGTGCCTCTGTCTCCTTCATTTAGAGACAGTTTCCCCAGTATGATGAACTATTGGGGTGCCTTGGGTGGCTGTCCCATCTGGATCCTTTCTCACATATGGGAGCTCCCTTCATATGATACAGTCGGAGATCAGTCAAAATATCGAAAATCAAATATCGACCTATACTAATATCGAGGTGACAATATCGAAGGGACAGAAAAATATCGCACTCCTGCAATTATGGGGTGTGGTCACTGTACCCCTACGCACCGTACCCCTGCAATCATGGGGTGTACGCACCGCACCCGGGGAGGGGGGGTCCATTTTGTTCGCAGTTTGAGTCGAAATCTACTTTTCCGGACCTTTTGAGCTCCCTTAGAAAAAGGGTCGTACGGAGGGTTGACGAGACGAATCGCACTTGCTGGGTCGGAAAACTCTGCTTCGATCCGTGCGTACGTCGCGTAGTGCATGTTTCAAATGCGATTCTTACGGATTTTTAAGTCGTATGATCTTTTGTACGTTTCGTACGGAGATCTGCTTTGTGTCCGAATCGTACTTCATCGTACGTACAGGGACGTTTAAGAGTACGGTTCGTACGGGAAATATGCTCCGTACGGCTATTTGTAAGGGATTTTTCCAAATCGGAATCGCCCCTTAATGATTAATTCATTTTTAAAAATAATTTATTTATAAGTATATTATTTATAACTTCTACGCTATCCAAAGCTTTCCCTACTTCCCCTTACTATTCCAACTCTCTGGAGTTGGAGTAGCAATTTTAAACCTACGCCATCCAACACTTTCCCTACTGTTGCACTCACTGCAGTGGGAATAGTAATTTTTACCCCTATGCTATCCAACCCTTTCCCTACTGTTGCACTCACTGGAGAGGGAATAGTAATTTTTACCCCTAGCTAACCAATGCTTTCCCTACTGTTCCACTCTCTGGATTGGGAATAGGTCTCTGTTGGAGACATGTTCCTCCCCTCCTTTCACTTTTTGTGCAGCTAATTCCGCTTTTTTGGGATCACCCCCGCTAACACCCGCAGTATTTTTCTGTGTCACAGGTATGTCCGCTCATCAGCTATCTTATCCGGCTCTCTGAGGTTGGACAGCTTTGAATCCACTAGGTGCTGGTGTAACTTCTCCAAAAAACAGTTACTCAGGATGTGCTTTTTTACAACCAGATTGTACAGACCACCATAAGTAGTTACCTTGCTACCCTGAACTTAGCCTACTAGTGCCTTAACTGAGATTTCCACATCTACCAGGGACTGTTATGGGTCTTTGGGAGTGTTTCTGTTAAGCATATTCACTAACTTTGTGCCAGAAACCACAAGAGCAGAGGAGCGTTCCACAATATCCCTCTGCATAAACCCATAAACTAATTTTTAAACTTGGAATGCAAGTCACTACAGGGGGGAAGGGCATTGGGGAAAAAGAAGAGAGGCTGCCTCAGAGTCAACTATGTTGTCTTCTACATCATCTGTGACCACCTTCTATTGTTTCATCAATAGAGCTGAGTGAGCAGATGACATTGTAGCTAAAATACAATGATACACAGTTTTAGTTTTCTTTTCTTTCAAACACTTCACTCAATCTCACTTTCTAGACACATCCACTTTCATGCCTCCTGTTCTCCCATTACCTAATACTCCTGAGGAATTAGCTACCCTCTAAAATTCTTCTAATAAGTGATAGATTTTCGTAATTCTTTTAAAAATTCCGAATTCCAGTGTGTCTCTCTGATAACTGTTAGTTCAATTTTTCTAAATTTTCTTTCTTTAAAAATTGTCTATACTTCTTTCATTCTATAATTCAGTCACCTCACTTGTTTTGTTTCTTCTTCCTGTCGGGTAATTTTCCTTTCAGCAATGGTTGTCTTCGATAACTATGAATTCAGGCTCTGCAGAGTGCTTTGCTGTGTTTTTTACTTCAGGGTTGACGAGCGCGAACGGAAAACTACTCTTGTGAGCATGCACAGGTGTGCACACCATAAACAACTGTAGGCTGGTACTGGAAAATGAGTAATATCCTCTTAACAAAATCCTGCTAGAGGGAGTGCAGAGACAAGACACTGCTCTCCATTATGTAAACAGTTGAAGTGCACAATTTCTGTGGCGCGCGAGCGCATTAGAATCTGAGTATTTGTGCAGAGGAAAAGTAGAAGTCTAAACTTACAGTTCCAAATATGGAGGCTGCCATGAAAGAAAAGGAGCCACATTGATAATACTTTGTCATAGTAATTTTTTCTTTCAGGGATCCTTAGTCAGTTTTGAAAAGCAGGATCTGTGATAGATTATTGTGATCTTCTCTTAATGGAATGTCTTTTATCTCTTTGGGTGAACCGACTGTATTGGGGCCAGTCTAACATTCTTGACAGTTTCAGAACTTTTTCTTATACTGTTTGGGTGAGAATTCAAACGTCTCCACGACTTTGCCCTTCATGTGTGAATAGGATTCAGCCACTTCCTCCTCTAAAGTCAGGACTCTATCTCTACCCAGTACAGACACCAAAGTGACCAGTTCCCATAGTAAGGAACCCCAACATGGTGACCCAATCTGCACATCATGTAAGCACTTCCATATGTGGAAAACCATTTATCAATGTCATCCCTCTCCACACACTAAGCAAATGCCCTTGAGCAGGCGATGGTTGTGTGACCTCCATTCAGATACCTTTCCTCTTTCGCTGTGACCATTTCCAATGGCCTCAAGCCAATTCTGATCTTCCTTTCTTCTAAGGCCATTCTCTTCTCCTCATGGGCAAGTTGCCTTTACTTCAGTGCTATGGTTGACGGACAGACCTTTAACTCCCTTTGCGAAGTGCCAGTTGCAAAGACCTGGAGCTGGCTGAGCTTCTCTCACTTCCAGGTCTAGAGAGCACCCTTAAGGGAGTATGCTGGGGTAGGGGATCCCCTTCATCTCCCCTCGCTTGAGTAGCTTCTTCTCCAATCTTATTGTCTGTTGTTTCCTCTGTCTCAGTGGTGGTCTGCTCTTGGCGAGCGTCCTCCCAAGCCCTGAGGGCTACATTATAACCTCCTCTCTTAGAATTGTTGTGGTTCACATTCAGTTCCTTTTCTATGCACAGGACTCTATGCTCTGCTACATTGTCCCCTTAAAAGGTGCAAAAATGTGGGAAAATCTAAATGACACTATTAGAAACTTAAACCCAATAAAAAAAACGAAGCAATTCTTTGTGTGTGATTTAGAGATTCTTAAATTCCAGCAAAGGAATTGAGAAGGGTGCTAAAAACCAGTTTTGGATCCCACCTCTGAAACACCAATGTGAGAAAGTGGATTATTAGTTGGGGTGGTTGGAAGACCTCGCCAAGTAGTAATGTTACTATTCTGCATCAGGCCCAGTTAGGTTTTTTAATTTAAACCTTAGCTCAGTCTTAGGTAACTGTGGAACAGAGCAGACAGGCTTAACTCAAAGGACCCACGTGTAAAGTTTTTATCAGTACCAAAGCAGTTAACTAGTAAACAACACAACATAATGAAAATATCACTCCAATTCATAAAAATAAATCTACTTTTTAACAAAAAATGAGACTCCAAAATGACAAAAGGTGGATCAGGGGAAACAGCAATGTAAGTTTTAGAAGTTTTAACATTTTGTACCACCAAAAAAGCACAAAACATCAATCATGGTATCTAGTGCAAGACCTGGTCAAAGTCAAAAGTAAGGCTGACTGCAAAAGTGCACGGCTTCATACAGGGACCAGATTCATTCCAGTGAAAAGTTTAAGTTTACCTTCTGGCTGGATCAGACAGAGGCTTGATGATTGCTGATGGTCCCGGTGAAATTCTACACATTAAGACTTAGAAACTTTTCTGGGAGTAGAGCTGCTTTCAGTGGTGCAAACCAGCAAGTTAAATCTGACTTATGATATGATTGTAGCTGTGGTCCCGTAGCAGCTTCTGGTTCTTTTAAGAAAAAGTTCAGATAAAGTTTCTAAGTGTCCACTTTTGCAATCTTGAGGGAGAGAGTGTACACTCTAATACATGCCAAGGGTACAGGACCTTTTAGGCACCACTTCGTGAGTTCGGATGTAATCTTGCAGAGGCTATCAGCAGTGTCCATAATGAGTGGAATTCTTCTCCACTCACCTTCCAAATACCTTCCATAAGACAAGGAAAAGCAACAGATAAAGGGCAACCTAGTAGAAAAGAATATCTGGGTGAGAACCACAAAGGTTCAAGATCTACCTTGAAAACCAAGGAAACTCTTGCCTAACACTGTTGAAGAATAAAGATGGCACACATTATCACAGAGCCTTATCAGATATCATCAGCTACTTAACAACAGTAACCCATAGAATGAATGTCAAGAACATCGGCATAATGACTCTGTGCCAAACAGAATTTAAACTCCATGTTTTGCTAATCTAAGTACGATTTGCTTTCAGCCTCATTGCCAATGCCTTGCTTTAGTATTTGACCAATATTTCTCGAAATCCTGATTTTTGTTCACACACACTGACTATGGAGATATCTTTCTTGTAATACATCTTGAAAGATGTTGGTCTTCGAACATTTTATTTACTGAGATTGGAACGTATATCGTTAACTATGAATACATTTGCAGCCTCTCGTCTACATTTAAATGAATTGCTAAGGAGATTTAATAGGGCGTAAAAATGCATTCTGCAAGCAATTCAAAATATCTTTCAAAAAGTACGTGTATTTATTTTAATTTACATATGAAAATATTTCTCAGAAATAATTCTTTCATGGAAACCTTCAAAATAAATTTCATCCACATTTATAATTCAAGAAAAGATTTTAAAAATGCCTTCACTTCGTAACAAACATTAACTGATTTGTAGTAGTACAATACATACAGGGTATAGGAAAGGCTATTGACCTTATACGTATTAAAAATGTTTCAAATATGTTTGGATAAAATGGCACTACATTTTAAGGGACTATCTGAATATAGCACATACTGTGGTAGCGACCTGATAGAAACTGAATTTAAATGGTGGGAACTTGATTTTGGTGCCCCTCATCAGTAACAATAAAGACTATTCACTTCTGGGTTTTGATTTTATCAATGAGACAATATTTGTGAGTAGGCCTACTGTCAAAGTTCACATCACCTATGGAACTACAAGATTTGCCTATTCTTGCACTCAGTAATAGCAGCAGAAGCTCTTTAAACTAATATGTGGATTTGGGGAGGGCAGTGCATCGCTGCCCTACGTGAAAGTGAAAGGGCAGGAATGCACCATATTTATCCAATACAGTGCATTTATGTCCTTTCCCCCTGTGCTGGTGCCGTTTCGGGAGCATAGCTGCAACACAGGCACCCTTGCACCATGCTGCAAGGGTGCCTGTGTTGTCGGCATGATTCTTTTTGTGCAGAAAGGGGCCCCTTCCTGCATAAAAAGAATGCTTAGAGGGTTTTTCCTCTTTCTAATGCAGCACACATGGAAAGAGGAAAAAACAAGGCAAAATTAAATTATTTCTCGCTCTACACCTCCCTTGGAGAGGCATAAGGTTTTTGTGCATCCTCCGGTCTACATGGTTTTGTAAATCTGGGGAAGAGTCAATATCCATGGGTGTTGCGTGGGAAAATCCACTGAGACGCTTCCCTAGCAGAGAGTATGGCAACACAGTGATTTAAGCTGCCTTGCCTTACTTCATATCTATGAGTACATTCAAAGTCACAGAAAGTGGCTTTCAGTGACCCCATAAATGTGTTTAATTTCCATCACACTTATTTTGTGTGCTTGATGACTACAGATGCAATTACTCTACAACAGCACGTTCCTAGACTGTCAGTCCTCCACTCACTGAGTGTCTGGCTGGGTCCCATGTGAGTACCCTTCAATTACACTTACTTCCTTTTGTTGCACTATGTCACTCCGATAGCGATTCCTTTCCAGATGTCCCTACATTACTAGGTCCTGAAGAGACCCTTATTGTTTAGGGGTTGAAACGCTGTCGACAAAACTTCAAGCAAACCATTAATTAGTCTACATTAACATATTTGAAAGCTGCACTCATTGTTTATAAGTCTGATGGTTGACTTTGTCATTTTGGAAACCGCATTTTATGTCACAATATGTCACAAAAATGTTTTGTGTAGGTTCCATGGTCACTGGGGACACTATGCACTTTGTTGAATATGAGCATGATGTTTCATGTTTATAAACTTCTTGAATTTACAAGTATCTTGTGATATATGGTCTTTCTTCTTTCTCGGACATCCATCTAACCCTTTCCTATTGCCATTGTGCATATGCACATTGTTTATTTTTTTCATTGTCCACAGGAACCACTTTTTCTGTTTATATAATTTTTTACTGCAGCCGATGTACTGATCAGTCACATTTCAAAATACCCTTTCGCTCAGAGTTGCAAGAACTCATGCTGCAATAAAATTTGTTAGTCAGCAGTACTTTTGGGACAATGTGTGAATGGCTATGAATGCAGGGATGGAGGTCTGTGAAGAACAGCAGACATTCGCCCGTGCCTTCGCAGTCAATGAATGTCAAAAATTTTTATAAGCTGAACCTGTCCAACGGAGGTGATTTTTTAGAAATAAAAGTTGCCTTTCACAGAAACACATTAGTATCAACATGCAGTGGTTCCCGGGTCCACTGTCTGCTTGCTGGAAAATGCCAAAGGCACACATTCATTAGGTAGAAGCTTTCCGACAGGGATCACTCCTACTTTACTAATATGATACCATCTATTTTAGGGAATCAGTATCTGATCATAATGATGGTCTCAAACAATTGATATGTTTCATCATGATCCACTGGGATCAGGGAGACACCTCTTTCATGGCCAATCCTACCCAATTGTAAGTTGTCACAAATCACATTTTGCAACTTTAAAAGTCATTTGCAACTTCTACCAAAACCCTGGTATACTTCAAGTTACATGTTTGCAGTTGCAAAGCCCTTGCTTTTCTGAAACTCTGGCTTTGCAAAAGCAAAAAAACTTCGACACCTTGCCACAAAATGTACTTCATATTGTCTCGAGATTTTTAATTCAATAACTTTTTTTCTGAAACTTTGTTTTACTTAACAATGTTGGGTCTCTAGAGCTACTGGATTGGGCTATTTCAAAATCAAATAGACCATCCAATCCTCAATTTTCTTCCTATGTAGCCTGATAATTCATCCTTGCATACTTAGACATCCATTCTTCCAGCCACTGATTCATTTCTACTTTCAGCCACTCACCCATTCAAACCCACAAACTCGCCAATCATTGATGTACCACTTTCACTTATAAATAAGCTAGATTTATTGGATTTACCAAAGCATGTTTTTTCCTGTCTTCCGCTTTATAACTTGGCACATTATAGACAAAATCCATTCCAAAAGGGCAGTCATCGGTCCCCGGGCACAAACTCCCATCCTAGCTCAGTACCAGAACTCATGAATCGAGTTTTTTCAAATTGTATTATAGTCCCCCACTAGAACTGGTGCAGTAAAGAACTGCACTTATTTATTGGGGAACTTCAAGACGGTGTTTAAGGGCTAATTGGCTGAAAGAGAGCAGTTCTTTGAGGGTGCACAGGATAATGCACTGTGCAGGAGCACCATAATAGTAGGTGGCCATTAATGTAATATACCACTCCAGCCAGATGTGGGTAAATGGGATTATTGATTTATTATACCAAATATTAAAACATATCAGGCTTTTTGTAACAGCTCATGCAATGTCATCTAGAAGTGTTGCTTTTTTAACTTAAAATATTTGGTTATCAAAATAAAATGTGTCAGCATTTGAAACCCACTGAAGCAAGAAAGCTAGAGCCGCAGGCAGTGTGTTACAATTAACTTATATATATATAAAATACATTCATCAACATTATACCTAAAACAAATTACAGTATACACATGTTTAAATAACTTTTTCCAATTGATTGCACTTTATTTAAACAAAAAATCATTAAACAAAATTAAAGAAATATTTTTTTTAAATTAACAAACATATATTTAATTAAAAGTCCAATATAACATTTTTAATGATGAACTAGTTTTTTTAGAAAATGTGTAAAAAAATGAGAAAAATAAATAACTTTTTAAATATATATATTTCATTTTTTCACAATTCAACATAATAAATAAAAAACTCTTTAAAGCATGGGTACTCACAAACTTTCTGTTCGGGCCAAAATTACAGTGTGGTTTGTGGCCGAGGACCGCACCAGTAGGGGTAGGGTCAGTGGGGTCAGGGTCAGTGGGGTGCTAGAGTAAAAAAAACCGCAGATGTAACTACAAAGAGCACATTTTGATAATACATTTTTATTAGCAGACAATAGCAATCTTAAGAGGCATTGCATACCTTCATACACACTTTGAACCCAATTTCATCACAGTCTCTCTCTCAATCTCTCTCTGTCAGTCTCTCTCTCTCTCTCAGTCAAACAGCCTCTCTCTCTGTCAGTCAGTCGCTCTCTGTCAGTCAGTGTCTCTCTCTGTCAGTCTCTCTCTCTCTGTTAGTATCTATCTCTACAGTCTCTCTCTGTCAGCCTCTCTCTCTCTGTCAGTCTTTCCCTGTCAGTCAGTCTCCCTGTCAGTCAGTCAGTCTCTCCCTCAGTCAGTCAGCCAGTCTCTCTCAGTCAGTCTCAGTCAGTCTATCTCTTTCAGTCAGTCAGTCTCTCTTTGTCTCTCTGTATAAATCTCTCTCTCACTCTTAGTCAGTGAGACTCTCTTTGTCTCAGTCAGTGAGTCTCTCTCTCTCTCTTTAGTAAGTGAGCCTCTCTCTTTCTCGTAGTCAGTGAGTCTCTCCCTCTTCCTAGTCAGTCAGTCTCTCTCTCAGTCAGTCACTCTCTCTCTCTCAGTCCACCTCTCTCTCTCTCAGTCTGACTCTCTATCTCTCTCTCTAAGTTCATCTCTCTCGCTCTTAGTCAGTCAGTCTCTCTCTCCCTCAGTCAGTCAGTCAGTCTCTCTCCCTCAGTCAGTCACTCGCCCTCAGTCAGTCAGTCTCTCTCTCTCTCTCTCTCTGTCAGTCAGTCTCTCTGTCAGTCAGTCAGTCTCTGTCAGTCAGTCAGTCTATGTCAGTTAGTCAGTCTCTGTCAGTCAGTCTCTCTCTGTCAACCAGTCTCTCTGTCAGTCAGTCTCCAAGTCAGTCAGTAAGTCTCAGTCAGTCTCTCTCTGTCAGTCAGTCAGTCTCTCTCTCTCCCTCAGTCAGTCAGCAGTCTCTCTCCCTCAGTCAGTCAGCCCCTCTCTCTCTGTCAGTCAGTCAGTCTCTCTCTGTCAGTCAGTCTCTCTCTCATTCAGGTTCTCTCTTAGTCAGCCTCTCTCTCAGTCAGTTTTTCCCCTAGTCATTCCCTCTCTGTTAGTAAGTCGGTCTCTCTCTCTGTCAGTCTCTCTCTCTGTCAGTCAGTCAGGTCAGTCTCTCTCTGTCACTCATTCAGTCTCTCTCTGTCAGTCTCTCTCTGTCAGTCAGTCAGTCTTTCTCTCTGTCAGTCAGTCTCTCGCTCTGTCAGTTCATCTCTCTCTCTCAGTCGGGTTCTCTCTTAGTCAGCCTCTCTCTCAGTCAGTCTCTCCCCCAGTCATCCCCTCTCTGTTAATAAGTCAGTCTCTCTCTCTGTCAGTCTCTCTATCTGTCAGTCAGTCAGTCTCTCTCTGTCACTCAGTCAGACTCCCTCTGTCAGTCTCTCTCTGTCAGTCAGTCAGTCTCTCTCAGTCAGTCAGTCTATCTCTCTCTCAGTCAGTCTCTCTCTGTCAGTCAGCCTCTCTGTCAGTAAGTCTCCAAGTCAGTCAGTAAGTCTCAGTTAGTCTCTCTCTCTCTCAGTCAGTCAGTCTCTCTCTGTCAGTCTCTCTCTCTCTCTCTGTCAGTCTTTCTCTGTCAGTCAGTCAGTCTCTCTCTGTCAGTCAGTCAGTCTCTCTCTCTCCTTCATTCAGTCAGCAGTCTCTCTCCCTCAGTCAGTCAGTCTCTTTCTCTCTGTCAGTCTGTCAGTCTCTCACTGGCAGTCAGTCAGCTGTCTCTCTTCCTCAGTCAGTCAGCCTCTCTCTCTGTCAGTCAGTCAGTCTCTCTCTGTCAGTCAGCCTCTCTCTCAGTCAGTCTCTCCCCAAGTCATTCCCTCTCTGCCAGTCAGTCAGTCTCTGTCTGTCAGTCACTCAGTCTCTCTCTCTGTCAGTCAGTCTCTCACTCTGTCAGTCCATCTCTCTCTGTCAGCCAGTCTCTCCCAGTCAGTCAGTCAGTCTCTCTCTCTTAGCCAGTTACTCTGTTAGTCAGTCAGTCTATGTCTGTCAGCCAGTCTGTGTCTCTCTGTCAGTCTCTCTCTGTCAGTGAGTCTCTCTCAGTCTGTCTCTCATTCAGTCTTGGTCAGTCTCTCTCTCTGTCAGTCAGTCTCTCTCTCTCAGTCAGTCTCTCTCTGTCAGTCAGCCTCTCTGTCAGTCAGTCTCCAAGTCAGTCAGTAAGTCTCAGTCAGTCTCTCTCTCTCTCTCTCTCTCTCTCTCAGTCAGTCAGTCTCTCTCCATCAGTCTCTCTCTCTCTGTCAGTCTCTCTCTGTCAGTCAGTCAGTCTCTCTCTGTCAGTCAGTCAGTCTCTCTCTCTCCCTCATTCAGTCAGCAGTCTCTCGCCCTCAGTCAGTCAGTCTCTCTCTCTCTCTCTGCCAGTCTGTCAGTCTCTCTCTGGCAGTCAGTCAGTCAGCTGTCTCTCTCCCTCAGTCAGTCAGCATCTCTCTCTCTGTCAGTCAGTCAGTCTCTCTCTGTCAGTCAGTCTCTCTCTCAGTCAGGTTCTCTCTTAGTCAGCCTCTCTCTCAGTCAGTCTCTCCCCAGTCATTCCCTCACTGTCAGTCAGTCAGTCAGTCTCTCTCTGTCAGTCAGTCAGTCTCTCTCTCTGTCAGTCTCTCTCTGTCAGTCAGTCAGTCTCTCGCTCTGTCAGTCCATCTCTCTCTCTGTCAGCCAGTCTCTCTCAGTCAGTCAGTCAGTCTCTCTCTCTCTCAGCCAGTTACTCTGTTAGTCAGTCAGTCTATGTCTGTCAGCCAGTCTGTGTCTCTCTGTCAGTCAGTCAGTCTCTCTCTGTCAGTGAGTCTGTCTCAGTATGTCTCTCATTCAATCTTGGTCAGTCTCTCTCTCTGTCAGTCAGTCTCTCTGTGTCAGTCAGTTTCTCTCTCTCAGTATCTCTCTCTGTCAGTCTCTCTCTCTCTCTCTGTTGTGCTGTCAGTCTCTCTCTCTCTCTGTCAGTCAGTCTCTCTCTCTATAAGCCAGTCAGTCTCTCTCTCTCCCTCAGTCAGTCAGCAGTCTCTCTCCCTCAGTCAGTCAGTCTCTTTCTCTCTGTCAGTCAGTCAGTCTCTCTCTGTCAATCAGTCGGTCAGTCAGTCAGCAGTCTATCTCCCTCAGTCAGTCAGCCTCTCTCTCTCTCTGTCAGTCAGTCAGTCTCTCTCTGCCAGTCAGTCTCTCTCTCTCTCAGTCAGGTTCTCTCTTAGTCAGCCTCTCTTTCAGTCAATCTCTCCCCAGTCATTTCCTCTGTGTAAGTAAGTCAGTCTCTATCTCTGTCAGTCTCTCTCCCGCTGTCAGTCAGTCGGTCTCTCTCAGTCAGTCAGCCTCTCTCTCTGTCAGTCAGTCAGTCTCTCTCTCTGTCAGTCAGTCTCTCTCTCTGTCAGTTCACCTCTCTCTCTGTCAGTTAGTCTCTCTCAGTCAGTCAGTCTCTCCCTCTCAGTCAGTTACTCTGTCATTCAGTCAGTCTATGTCTGTCAACCAGTCTGTGTCTCTCTGTCAGTCAGTCAGTCTCTCTCTGTCAGTGAGTCTCTCTCAGTCTGTCTCTCAGTCAGTCTTGGTCAGTCTCTCTCTCTGTCAGTCAGTCTCTCTGTGTCAGTCAGTTTCTCTCTCTGTCAGTATCTCTCTCTCAGTCTCGCTCTCTCTCTGTTGTGCTGTCAGTCTCTCTCTCTCTCTGTCAGTCAGTCTCTCTCTCTATAAGCCAGTCAGTCTCTCTGTCAGCCAGTCAGACTCTCTCTGTCAGTCATTCAGTCTCAGTTAGTCTCTCTCTCAGTCAGTCAGTCTCATTCTTAGTCAGTCAGTCTCTCAGTCAGTCTCTCTCAACTCTCTCCACTCTCTCTCTCCACTGTCTCTCCACTGTTTTTCTCCCTGCACTCAATTTTCCCTCTCTCACCACTGTCTTTCTCTCTCTACTCTCTCTCTCTCTCTCTCCACTCAATCTCTCTCTCTCCATTCTCTCTCACTCTACACTCTCACTCTTGCTCTCCACTTTCTCTATCTCTCCACTCTCTCTCTCCCGCTCTCTACTCTCTCTCTCGCTCTCCACTCTCTCTCTCCACTCTTTCTCTCGCTCTCCACTCTCTCTCCACTTTCTCTCTCCCTCTCCACTCTCTCTCTCTCTCTCTCTCTTCCTCCACTTTCTCTATCTCTCCATTTTCTCTCTCTCTCAGGGGAGCCATTGATACATTACCTGCAAGTTCCGCGGGCCGTACTATGAGTACCACAGCTCTAAAGTATGCCCCATTCGTTTTGCTATAAACTCTACATCCTGCCACTTAAAAACAAAAGTATGCCTTTTAAAAATTACCTAAATACAGTTAAAAAATATAGAAAAATACACAATTTTGTGAATAAACCATTTCTAATGCAATAACCCATTTCTATGCTTTTAAACAAATAAAATCTAAAAATACATAGCAATTGACAAACCCAATAATCCATCCCAAAAATATGTAAACACTTTAATAAAAAGACAATAATATGAAAATGATATCAAAATTACACAGCTATATTATTAAACACTATTTTTACAACAATGTTATTAACAAAACTAAAACAGATATTCTTACCTGTGATATTGCTGACTGCAATATTTTCGTTATCGCAATGTAAAGGAAGCAATATTCTTGTGCGATGATATTTCCAGCACAGTATTTTTGGTCAAACACTGTTTTAGTTGGTGATGCCTCAGTTAGCTAATCAGGTGCAATCTCTTGACTTGGTTGTCCATGACCCACTGTGCTTGCAGGAAATAGTGGCAGTAGCTCCATCATAGTTAAGGGTGCGGAGGGATGATCACTATGTTTCAGTTGTTTCACTGTCCTTGGCAGGGAAATTCTTCAATGGACCACAAGTACAGAGAAATAAATTGATGCACGTCAGGGTTTAACACAAAATAAATTCTGCTTTTGGATTTTTTTTTAAACAAACAGAAATGCGGAGCAGGGAAAAACAGCATGACACTCATTCGGCATTTCACTGAGACTACAGTGGTGCCTCTACTACAGCAGCTTCAGTGTAGGTTTAGAGAGCCCACCAGTAAGGGGATCTCTAAATCGTCCTTGCAGTCCTCTGCCAAATAAGTAAAGGCCAAGGCCTGTCTGGCTAAATGAGTCTCTTTTTTAGGGTAAAACAGCTTTATTGGGAAATAACATTAGCATAACAAAGAGTAACAACAACTAGAAATATGAGTCAAAAATAACCTTAAATTGTGAAAAAGAAGAGAAGCAGTTTAATATTTTCTGAGACTATTGGGGTATAAAAGAAGGGAGGGAAGGATATTGACGAGATGACAAATGTGTAACAACATCATCCAATATAGAATGATAAATTAAAATTGCAATATAAAAATTGAACAATGGAAATACATTTTGAGAAACATTTGTAGAAAAAAACATCTTATGGTAGATTAAAGTTTTCAGATGAACTCAAATTAGTATAATTATGAATAGCAGTATCTAAAAATTAAGTTATTGGTAATCAGTATAAATCTCTATTAAAAGAAGGGTAGTACAATGAAGCAAAAGCAGTATCTAACCTCTAGTTATGACAAACATAATTTCACCAAACTCTATAAGAAATATTGGATAAACATTTCGAATTAACTGTAGTTTGTTGTAATGCTAGAGCCAACATAAAGATCTAACAGCTTCAAATTATCAAGGTCTGATGTCCTCGGATAGACTACCTAAAAAAGTGTCAAGAGGGATAATAGGGACTGTGAATTAAAATAGAGATGAATTGAAACCGATTTTTTTCCCAAAAAGAAGTGGTAGGAGGGCAGTGGAATAATAGGTATGTGAGATCCCCATTAGGATGATCAAATGAAAAACATTTCATCATTGTGTACATGGAAAATGTTGTGATTGTGGAGGGGGTTAGCTAAAGCCAGTGATATAATAAGAACAATGATTGTGAAGAAGAGGCTGTTCTGGAAATATTTGTGCATCCTATCCCATTTCATATTCCAGAAAGAGATAGTCCAGGTACATCCCAAATCTGATTTAAATTGAGTTTCTAGCTTAGTTTTAGGTCTTCACGTAGTTGAGGAATTAAGAAGTGTGTTGATAGGTGAGGCCTTAGGAAAAGACATAAAAACAGAGAAAAGAGAGGATTGCGATGGCGGCGAAAATGAAAGAGTTGGTAACAAATAAAGAAAATCCAGAAGAATATTTACCAAGAAGAGATATTTAGGTAAAAAAAGAGCAAGGGCAATTAAACAATTGTTGGAATTGTGAGAAAGAAAGAGGAGCCTTGTTAGAAAAAAAAAATTGACCCGCACTATACCATTTTGTTTCAAAGATTTCCAAAATAATTACTTATCATTAATAGTGATGAGATTATTATACCAAAGAGGAGAGTGTAGGAAAGAGTTAAGAGTTATAATTTGGGACAGATAAGAAGGTTTTTTATAGGGTACATGTTTATGAAGTGGGGAAGCTGTGATAGAGGAGAAGAACAAAACTTCTCTGGGAGAAATTGAAATAAGAAAATAGCATTCAATGTATAATCATAAGGGAGTAAAGAAAAGATCATAACAAAGATACCCATCTAGAAGCTTGATTTATCAGAAAATGTTATGGTATAACCGGAAATATTGAAAATTAATCATACCCTCTTGTTTAGATTTCCTAAGATGAGTAAAAGAAGTTCCAGATTTTTTTATTACTCCAAAGAAATTTAAATATTTGTATTCCAATTTTTAATTTTTTTTAACAGATATATACAATGGAGTCCTGGATAAAATATATAAAATGATATGTTACATCAATATTTTGATGACATCAAGATTACCCCACCAGGAAAGAAACAGACGATTCCATGAAAAAAGGAGTTTAGCAACCCTATCCCAACAATCCTTTGTATTCACATTGATAGAGTTTTTAATGGAAAGTGTAAACCAGATACCAAAATATTTAATTTTGCTCATATTCAAAGTGAACAATGGACCCACGTCTGGGCATACCCTGCCAACTTAGGGCAAACAAAGCAAACACAAAGAGATGATAAACGAAGCGCTGAAACTTTTCAGACAGTCAGTCCCAGTCACAGATATGGGTTGAATTCATCATTCTTCTTTAGCTCACTTTGCCACCTCAGTTCAGACCCAACTATATGCAAATCAGTGTTGAACCTGTGCCTCATGGGAGCAGTCTAGACCGAACTACTAAGCCAGCTCTTACCTAAACTGGAAAAAAGCATCCTGGGAAAAGTTCGGGGAAACAGCCCTCATCAGCCAGGCTAGCTTGAATTCAGTGACAAAGTGAGCAAGGGACCCACATCTGGGCATACCCAGCCAATGTAGGGCAAACAAAGCAAACACAAAGAGATGATGGATGGAGCGCTGAAACTTTTCAGACACTCACCCCCTGTCACAGATCTGGGTTGAATCCATCATCATTCTTTAGAACACTTCCTCACCTCAGTTCACAGCCAACTATATGCAAATCAGTCTTACCCTGTGCCTCATTGGAACAGTACGATAAAAAAGGGGATGATGGACGGAGCGTTTGAGCAAATCAAACACTGAACCCCAGTCAAATGATCTGGGTTTAATCCATCACCATTCTTTAGCTCACTCGGCCACCCCAGTTCAGACATGGCCATATGCAAATCAGTCTGACCCTGTGCCTCATGGGAACAGTCCAGCACGAACTGCCAAGCCATGTCTTCCCTGGACCGGACACAAGCATCCTGGGACCGGTTTCGGATTCATAATCCTCATCAGCCAGGCTATCTTAAATCCAGTGGCCAAGTGAGCAAGGGACTCACGTCTGAGCATACCGTGCCAACTTAGGGCGAACAAAGCGATACAAAAGGGTCTGATGGACGGAGCATTTGAGCAAATCAAACACTCAACCCCAGTCAATTGATCTGGGTGTAATCCATCACCATTCTTTAGCTCACTCAGCCACCCCGGCTCAGACATGGCCATATGCAAATCAGTCTGACCCTGTGCCTCATGGAAACAGTCCAGCCCGAACTGCCAAGCCATGTCTTCCCTGGACTGGAAACAAGCATCCTGGGACCGGTTTTGGATTCCTAATCCTCATCAGCTAGGCTATCTTGAATCCAGTGGCCAAGTGAGCAAAGGACTCACGTCTGGGCATACCCTGCCAATTTAGGGCGAACAAAGCGATACATAAGGGGATGATGGACGGAGCGTTTGAGCAAATCAAACACTCAACCCCAGTCAAGTGATCTGGGTTAATCCATCACCATTCTTTAGCTCACTCGGCCACCCCAGTTCAGACATGGCCATTTGCAAATCAGTCTGACCCTGTGCCTCATGGGAACAGTCCAGCCCGAACTGCCAAGCCATGTCTTCCCTGGACCGGAAACAAGCATCCTGGGACCGGTTTCGGATTCATAATCCTCATCAGCCAGGCTATCTTGAATCCAGTGACCAAGTGAGCAAGGGACTCACGTCTGAGCATACCCTGCCAACTTAGGGTGAACAAAGCGATACATAAGGGGATGATGGACGGAGCACTTGAGCAAATCAAACACTCAACCCAAGTCAATTGATCTGGGTTTAATCCATCACCATTCTTTAGCTCACTCAGCCACCCCAGTTCAGACATGGCCAATGCCATATTCAAATCAGTCTGACCCTGTGCCTCATGGGAACAGTCCAGCCCGAACTGCCAAGCCATGTCATCCCTGGACCGGAAACAAGCATCCTGGGACCGGTTTTGGATTCATAATCCTCATCAGCCAGGCTATCTTGAATCCAGTGGCCAAGTGAGCAAGGGACTCACTTCTGAGCATACCCTGCCAACTTAGGGCGAACAAAGCGATACAAAAGGGGATGGTGAACGGAGCGTTAGAGCAAATCAAACACTCAACCCCAGTCAATTGATCTGGGTTTAATCCATCACCATTCTTTAGCTCACTCAACCACCCCAGTTCATACATGGCCATATGCGAATAAATCTGACCCTGTGCCTCATGGGAACAGTCCAGCCCGAACTGCCAAGCCATGTCTTCTCTGGACCATAAACAAGCATCCTGGGACCGGTTTCGGATTCATAATCCTCATCAGCCAGGCTATCTTGAATCCAGTGGCCAAGTGAGCAAGGGACTCACGTCTGAGCATACCCTGCCAACTTAGGGCGAACAAAGCGATACAAAAGGGTATGATGGACGGAGCGTTTGAGCAAATCAAACACTCAACCCCAGTCAATTGATCTGGGTTTAATCCATCACCATTCTTTAGCTCACTCAGCCACCCCGGTTCAGACATGGCCATATGCAAATCAGTCTGACCCTGTGCCTCATGGGAACAGTCCAGCCTGAACTGCCAAGCCATGTCTTCCCTGGACCGGAAACAAGCATTCTGGGACCGGTTTTGGATTCCTAATCCTCATCAGCCAGGCTATCTTGAATCCAGTGGCCAAGTGAGCAAGGGACTCACGTCTGGGCATACCCTGCCAATTTTGGGCGAAGAAAGCGATACAAAAGGGGATGATGGACGGAGCGTTTGAGCAAATCAAACACTCAACCCCAGTCAATTGATCTGGGTTTAATCCATCTCCATTCTTTAGCTCACTCAGCCACCCCAGTTCACAGACATGGCCATATGCAAATCAGTCTGACCCTGTGCCTCATGGGAACAGGCTAGCCCGAACTGCCAAGCCATGTCTTCCCTGGACCGGAAACGAGCATCCTGGGACCGGTTTCGGATTCATAATCCTCATCAGCCAGGCTATCTGAATCCAGTGGCCAAGTGAGGAAGGGACTCACGTCTGAGCATACCCTGCCAACTTAGGGCGAACAAAGCAAACACAAAGAGATGATGTACGGAGCACTGAAACTTTTCAGAAACTCACCCCCAGTCACAGATCTGGGTTGAATCCATCATCATTCTTTAGAGCACTTCCCCACCTCAGTTCAGAGACAACTATATTCATATCAGTCTGACCCTGAGCCTCATTGGAACAGTCCAGCCCGAACTGCCAAGCCAGGTCTTCCCTGAACCAGAAACAAGCATCCTAGGACCGGTTACAGGGTAACACCCCTCATCAGCAAGGATAGCTTGAATCCAGTCGCAAAGTAAACAAGGGACCCACGTCTGGGCATACCCTGCCAACTTAGGGCAAACAAAGCACACACAAAGAGATGATGAATGGAGCGCTGAACCTTTTCAGACAGTCAGTCCAAGTCACAGATCTGGGTTGAATTCATCATTCTTCTTTAGCTCCGTTTGCCACCTCAGTTCGGACCCAACTATATGAAAATCAGTGTTGAACCTGTGCCTCATGGGAGCATTCTAGACCGAACTACTAAGCCAGCTCTTACCTAAACTGGAAAAATGCACCCTGGGAAAAGTTTGGGGTAACACCCCTCATCAGCCAGGCTAGCTTGAATCTAGTGACAAAGTGAGCAAGGGACCCACATCTGGGCATACCCAGCCAATTTAGGTCAAACAAAGCAAACACAAAGACATGATGGACAGAGCGCTGAAACTTTTCAGACACTCACCCCATGTCACAGATCTGGGTTGAATCCATCATCATTCTTTAGAACACTTCCTCACCTCAGTTCACAGCCAACTATATGCAAATCAGTCTTACCCCTGTGCCTCATTGGAACAGTAGGATATAAAAAGGGATGATGGACCGAGTGTTTGAGCAAATCAAACACTCAACCCCAGTCAAGTGATCTGGGTTTAATCCATCACCATTCTTTAGCTCACTCGGCCACCCCAGTTCAGACATGGCCATATGCAAATCAGTCTGACCCTGTGCCTCATAGGAAAAGTCCCACCCGAACTGCCAAGCCATGTCTTCCATGGACCGGAAACAAGCATCCTGAGACCGGTTTCGGATTCATAATCCTCATCAGCCAGGCTGTCTTGAATCCAGTGGCCAAATGAGCAAGGGACTCACGTCTGAGCATACCCTGGCAACTTAGGGCTAACAAAGCGATACATAAGGGGATGATGGACGGAGCACTTGAGCAAATCAAACACTCAACCCAAGTCAATTGATCTGGGTTTAATCCATCACCATTCTTTAGCTCACTCGGCTCCCCAGTTCAGACATGGCCATATGCAAATCAGTCTGACCCTGTGCCTCATGGGAAAAGTCCCACCCGAACTGCCAAGCCATGTCTTCCATGGACCGGAAACAAGCATCCTGGGACCGGTTTCGGATTCATAATCCTCATCAGCCAGGCTATCTTGAATCCAGTGGCCAAGTGAGCAAGGGACTCACGTCTGAGCGTACCCTGCCAACTTAGGGCGAACAAAGCGATACATAAGGGGATGATGGACGGAGCACTTGAGCAAATCAAACACTTAACCCAAGTCAATTGATCTGGGTTTAATCCATCACCATTCTTTAGCTCACTCAACCACCCTAGTTCAGACATGGCCATATGCGAATCAGTCTGACCCTGTGCCTCATGGGAACAGTCCAACCCGAACTGCCAAGCCATTTCTTCTCTGGACCGGAAACAAGCATCCTGGGACCGGTTTTGGATTCCTAATCCTCATCAGCCAGGCTATCTTGAATCCAGAGGCCAAGTGAGCAAGGGACTCACATCTGAGCATACCCTGCCAACTTAGGGCGAACAAAGCGATACAAAAGGGGATGATGAACGGAGTGTTAGAGCAAATCAAACACTCAACCCCAGTTAATTGATCTGGGTTTAATCCATCACCATTCTTTAGCTCACTCGGCCACCCCTGTTCAGACATGGCCATATGCAAATCAGTCTGACACTGTGCCTCATGGGAACAGTCCAGCCCGAACTGCCAAGCCATGTCTTCCCTGGACCGGAAACAAGCATCCTGGGACCGGTTTCGGATTCATAATCCTCATCAGCCAGGCTATCTTGAATCCAGTGGCCAAGTGAGCAAGGGACTCACGTCTGAGCATACCCTGCCAACTTAGGGTGAACAAAGCGATACATAAGGGAATGATGGACGGAGCACTTGAGCAAATCAAACACTCAACCCAAGTCAATTGATCTGGGTTTAATCCATCACCATTCTTTAGCTCACTCAGCCACCCCAGTTCAGACATGGCCATATGCAAATCAGTCTGACCCTGTGCCTCATGGGAACAGTCCAGCCCGAACTGCCAAGCCATGTCTTCCCTGGACCGGAAACAAGCACCCTGGACCGGTTTCGGATTCATAATCCTCATCAGCCAGGCTATTTTGAATCCAGTGGCCAAGTGAGCAAGGGACTCACGTCTGAGCATACCCTGCCAACTTAGGGCGAACAAAGCGATACAAAAGGGGGTGATGAACGGAGCGTTAGAGCAAATCAAACACTCAACCCCAGTCAATTGATCTGGGTTTAATCCATCACCATTCTTTAGCTCACTCAACCACCCCAGTTCAGGCATGGCCATATGCGAATCAATCTGACCCTGTGCCTCATGGGAACAGTCCAGCCCGAACTGCCAAGCCTTGTCTTCTCTGGACCGGAAACAAGCATCCTGGGACCGGTTTCGGATTCATAATCCTCATCAGCCAGGCTATCTTGAATCCAGTGGCCAAGTGAGCAAGGGACTCACGTCTTAGCATACCCTGCCAACTTAGGGCGAACAAAGCGATACAAAAGGGTATGATGGACGGAGCGTTTGAGCAAATCAAACACTCAACCCCAGTCAATTGATCTGGGTTTAATCCATCACCATTCTTTAGCTCACTCAGCCACGGCGGTTCAGACATGGCCATATGCAAATCAGTCTGACCCTGTGCCTCATGGGAACAGTCCAGCCTGAACTGCCAAGCCATGTCTTCCCTGGACCGGAAACAAGCATCCTGGGACCGGTTTTGGATTCCTAATCCTCATCAGCCAGGCTATCTTGAATCCAGTGGCCAAGTGAGCAAGGGACTCACATCTGAGCATACCCTGCCAACTTAGGGCGAACAAAGCGATACAAAAGGGGATGATGAACGGAGTGTTAGAGCAAATCAAACACTCAACCCCAGTTAATTGATCTGGGTTTAATCCATCACCATTCTTTAGCTCACTCGGCCACCCCTGTTCAGACATGGCCATATGCAAATCAGTCTGACACTGTGCCTCATGGGAACAGTCCAGCCCGAACTGCCAAGCCATGTCTTCCCTGGACCGGAAACAAGCATCCTGGGACCGGTTTCGGATTCATAATCCTCATCAGCCAGGCTATCTTGAATCCAGTGGCCAAGTGAGCAAGGGACTCACGTCTGAGCATACCCTGCCAACTTAGGGTGAACAAAGCGATACATAAGGGAATGATGGACGGAGCACTTGAGCAAATCAAACACTCAACCCAAGTCAATTGATCTGGGTTTAATCCATCACCATTCTTTAGCTCACTCAGCCACCCCAGTTCAGACATGGCCATATGCAAATCAGTCTGACCCTGTGCCTCATGGGAACAGTCCAGCCCGAACTGCCAAGCCATGTCTTCCCTGGACCGGAAACAAGCACCCTGGACCGGTTTCGGATTCATAATCCTCATCAGCCAGGCTATTTTGAATCCAGTGGCCAAGTGAGCAAGGGACTCATGTCTGAGCATACCCTGCCAACTTAGGGCGAACAAAGCGATACAAAAGGGGGTGATGAACGGAGCGTTAGAGCAAATCAAACACTCAACCCCAGTCAATTGATCTGGGTTTAATCCATCACCATTCTTTAGCTCACTCAACCACCCCAGTTCAGGCATGGCCATATGCGAATCAATCTGACCCTGTGCCTCATGGGAACAGTCCAGCCCGAACTGCCAAGCCTTGTCTTCTCTGGACCGGAAACAAGCATCCTGGGACCGGTTTCGGATTCATAATCCTCATCAGCCAGGCTATCTTGAATCCAGTGGCCAAGTGAGCAAGGGACTCACGTCTTAGCATACCCTGCCAACTTAGGGCGAACAAAGCGATACAAAAGGGTATGATGGACGGAGCGTTTGAGCAAATCAAACACTCAACCCCAGTCAATTGATCTGGGTTTAATCCATCACCATTCTTTAGCTCACTCAGCCACGGCGGTTCAGACATGGCCATATGCAAATCAGTCTGACCCTGTGCCTCATGGGAACAGTCCAGCCTGAACTGCCAAGCCATGTCTTCCCTGGACCGGAAACAAGCATCCTGGGACCGGTTTTGGATTCCTAATCCTCATCAGCCAGGCTATCTTGAATCCAGTGGCCAAGTGAGCAAGGGACTCACATCTGAGCATACCCTGCCAACTTAGGGCGAACAAAGCGATACAAAAGGGGATGATGAACGGAGTGTTAGAGCAAATCAAACACTCAACCCCAGTTAATTGATCTGGGTTTAATCCATCACCATTCTTTAGCTCACTCGGCCACCCCTGTTCAGACATGGCCATATGCAAATCAGTCTGACACTGTGCCTCATGGGAACAGTCCAGCCCGAACTGCCAAGCCATGTCTTCCCTGGACCGGAAACAAGCATCCTGGGACCGGTTTCGGATTCATAATCCTCATCAGCCAGGCTATCTTGAATCCAGTGGCCAAGTGAGCAAGGGACTCACGTCTGAGCATACCCTGCCAACTTAGGGTGAACAAAGCGATACATAAGGGAATGATGGACGGAGCACTTGAGCAAATCAAACACTCAACCCAAGTCAATTGATCTGGGTTTAATCCATCACCATTCTTTAGCTCACTCAGCCACCCCAGTTCAGACATGGCCATATGCAAATCAGTCTGACCCTGTGCCTCATGGGAACAGTCCAGCCCGAACTGCCAAGCCATGTCTTCCCTGGACCGGAAACAAGCACCCTGGACCGGTTTCGGATTCATAATCCTCATCAGCCAGGCTATTTTGAATCCAGTGGCCAAGTGAGCAAGGGACTCATGTCTGAGCATACCCTGCCAACTTAGGGCGAACAAAGCGATACAAAAGGGGGTGATGAACGGAGCGTTAGAGCAAATCAAACACTCAACCCCAGTCAATTGATCTGGGTTTAATCCATCACCATTCTTTAGCTCACTCAACCACCCCAGTTCAGGCATGGCCATATGCGAATCAATCTGACCCTGTGCCTCATGGGAACAGTCCAGCCCGAACTGCCAAGCCTTGTCTTCTCTGGACCGGAAACAAGCATCCTGGGACCGGTTTCGGATTCATAATCCTCATCAGCCAGGCTATCTTGAATCCAGTGGCCAAGTGAGCAAGGGACTCACGTCTTAGCATACCCTGCCAACTTAGGGCGAACAAAGCGATACAAAAGGGTATGATGGACGGAGCGTTTGAGCAAATCAAACACTCAACCCCAGTCAATTGATCTGGGTTTAATCCATCACCATTCTTTAGCTCACTCAGCCACGGCGGTTCAGACATGGCCATATGCAAATCAGTCTGACCCTGTGCCTCATGGGAACAGTCCAGCCTGAACTGCCAAGCCATGTCTTCCCTGGACCGGAAACAAGCATCCTGGGACCGGTTTTGGATTCCTAATCCTCATCAGCCAGGCTATCTTGAATCCAGTGGCCAAGTGAGCAAGGGACTCACGTCTGGGCATACCCTGTCAATTTTGGGCGAAGAAAGCAATACAAAAGGGGATGATGGACGGAGCGTTTGAGCAAATCAAACACTCAACCCCAGTCAATTGATCTGGGCTTAATCCATCTCCATTCTTTAGCTCACTCAGCCACCCCAGTTCACAGACATGGCCATATGCAAAACAGTCTGACCCTGTGCCTCATGGGAACAGTCCAGCCCGAACTGCCAAGCCATGTCTTCCCTGGATCGGAAACGAGCATCCTGGGACTGGTTTCGGATTCATAATCCTCATCAGCCAGGCTATCTTGAATCCAGTGGCCAAGTGAGAAAGGGACTCACGTCTGAGCATACCCTGCCAACTTAGGGCGAACAAAGCAAACACAAAGAGATGATGTACGGAGCACTGAAACTTTTCAGAAACTCACCCCCAGTCACAGATCAGGGTTGAATCCATCATCATTCTTTAGATCACTTCCCCACCTCAGTTCAGAGACAACTATATTCATATCAGTCTGACCCTGAGCCTCATTGGAACAGTCCAGCCCGAACTGCCAAGCCAGGTCTTCCCTGAACCAGAAACAAGCATCCTTGGACCGGTTACAGGGTAACACCCCTCATCAGCAAGGCTAGCTTGAATCCAGTCGCAAAGTGAACAAGGGACCCACGTCTGGGCATACCCTGCCAACTTAGGGCAAACAAAGCAAACACAAAGAGATGATGAACGGAGCGCTGAACCTTTTCAGACAGTCAGTCCCAGTCACAGATCTGGGTTGAATTTATCATTCTTCTTTAGCTCCGTTTGCCACCTCAGTTCGGACCCAACTATATGCAAATCAGTGTTGAACCTGTGCCTCATGGGAGCATTCTAGACCGAACTACTAAGCCAGCTCTTACCTAAACTGGAAAAAAGCACCCTGGGAAAAGTTTGGGGTAACAACCCTCATTAGCCAGGCTAGCTTGAATCTAGTGACAAAGTGAGCAAGGGACCCACATCTGGGCATACCCAGCCAATTTAGGTCAAACAAAGCAAACACAAAGACATGATGGACAGAGCGCTGAAACTTTTCAGACACTCACCCCATGTCACAGATCTGGGTTGAATCCATCATCATTCTTTAGAACACTTCCTCACCTCAGTTCACAGCCAACTATATGCAAATCAGTCTTACCCTGTGCCTCATTGGAACAGTACGATACAAAAAGGGATGATGGACCGAGCGTTTGAGCAAATCAAACACTCAACCCCAGTCAAGTGATCTGGGTTTAATCCATCACCATTCTTTAGCTCACTCGGCCACCCCAGTTCAGACATGGCCATATGCAAATCAGTCTGACCCTGTGCCTCATAGGAAAAGTCCCACCCGAACTGCCAAGCCATGTCTTCCATGGACCGGAAACAAGCATCCTGAGACCGGTTTCGGATTCATAATCCTCATCAGCCAGGCTATCTTGAATCCAGTGGCCAAATGAGCAAGGGACTCACGTCTGAGCATACCCTGGCAACTTAGGGCTAACAAAGCGATACATAAGGGGATGATGGACGGAGCACTTGAGCAAATCAAACACTCAACCCAAGTCAATTGATCTGGGTTTAATCCATCACCATTCTTTAGCTCACTCGGCTCCCCAGTTCAGACATGGCCATATGCAAATCAGTCTGACCCTGTGCTTCATGGGAAAAGTCCCACCCGAACTGCCAAGCCATGTCTTCCATGGACCGGAAACAAGCATCCTGGGACCGGTTTCGGATTCCTAATCCTCATCAGCCAGGCTATCTTGAATCCAGTGGCCAAGTGAGCAAGGGACTCACGTCTGAGCGTACCCTGCCAACTTAGGGCGAACAAAGCGATACATAAGGGGATGATGGACGGAGCACTTGAGCAAATCAAACACTTAACCCAAGTCAATTGATCTGGGTTTAATCCATCACCATTCTTTAGCTCACTCAACCACCCTAGTTCAGACATGGCCATATGCGAATCAGTCTGACCCTGTGCCTCATGGGAACAGTCCAGCCCGAACTGCCAAGCCATTTCTTCTCTGGACCGTAAACAAGCATCCTGGGACCGGTTTTGGATTCCTAATCCTCATCAGCCAGGCTACCTTGAATCCAGAGGCCAAGTGAGCAAGGGACTCACATCTGAGCATACCCTGCCAACTTAGGGCGAACAAAGCGATACAAAAGGGGATGATGAACGGAGTGTTAGAGCAAATCAAACACTCAACCCCAGTCAATTGATCTGGGTTTAATCCATAACCATTCTTTAGCTCACTCGGCCACCCCAGTTCAGACATGGCCATATGCAAATCAGTCTGACACTGTGCCTCATGGGAACATTCCAGCCCGAACTGCCAAGCCATGTCTTCCCTGGACCGGAAACAAGCATCCTGGGACCGGTTTCGGATTCATAATCCTCATCAGCCAGGCTATCTTGAATCCAGTGGCCAAGTGAGCAAGGGACTCACGTCTGAGCATACCCTGCCAACTTAGGGTGAACAAAGCGATACATAAGGGAATGATGGACGGAGCACTTGAGCAAATCAAACACTCAACCCAAGTCAATTGATCTGGGTTTAATCCATCACCATTCTTTAGCTCACTCAGCCACCCCAGTTCAGACATGGCCATATGCAAATCAGTCTGACCCTGTGCCTCATGGGAACAGTCCAGCCCGAACTGCCAAGCCATGTCTTCCCTGGACCGGAAACAAGCACCCCGGACCGGTTTCGGATTCATAATCCTCATCAGCCAGGCTATCTTGAATCCAGTGGCCAAGTGAGCAAGGGACTCACGTCTGAGCGTACCCTGCCAACTTAGGGCGAACAAAGCGATACAAAAGGGGGTGATGAACGGAGCGTTAGAGCAAATCAAACACTCAACCCCAGTCAATTGATCTGGGTTTAATCCATCACCATTCTTTAGCTCACTCAACCACCCCAGTTCAGGCATGGCCATATGCGAATCAATCTGACCCTGTGCCTCATGGGAACAGTCCAGCCCGAACTGCCAAGCCATGTCTTCTCTGGACCGGAAACAAGCATCCTGGGACCGGTTTCGGATTCATAATCCTCATCAGCCAGGCTATCTTGAATCCAGTGGCCAAGTGAGCAAGGGACTCACGTCTGAGCATACCCTGCCAACTTAGGGCGAACAAAGCGATACAAAAGGGTATGATGGACGGAGCGTTTGAGCAAATCAAACGCTCAACCCCAGTCAATTGATCTGGGTTTAATCCATCACCATTCTTTAGCTCACTCAGCCACCCCGGTTCAGACATGGCCATATGCAAATCAGTCTGACCCTGTGCCTCATGGGAACAGTCCAGCCCGAACTGCCAAGCCATGTCTTCCCTGGACCGGAAACAAGCATCCTGGGACCGGTTTTGGATTCCTAATCCTCATCAGCCAGGCTATCTTGAATCCAGTGGCCAAGTGAGCAAGGGACTCACGTCTGGGCATACCCTGTCAATTTTGGGCGAAGAAAGCAATACAAAAGGGGATGATGGACGGAGCGTTTGAGCAAATCAAACACTCAACCCCAGTCAATTGATCTGGGCTTAATCCATCTCCATTCTTTAGCTCACTCAGCCACCCCAGTTCACAGACATGGCCATATGCAAAACAGTCTGACCCTGTGCCTCATGGGAACAGTCCAGCCCGAACTGCCAAGCCATGTCTTCCCTGGATCGGAAACGAGCATCCTGGGACCGGTTTCGGATTCATAATCCTCATCAGCCAGGCTATCTTGAATCCAGTGGCCAAGTGAGAAAGGGACTCACGTCTGAGCATACCCTGCCAACTTAGGGCGAACAAAGCAAACACAAAGAGATGATGTACGGAGCACTGAAACTTTTCAGAAACTCACCCCCAGTCACAGATCTGGGTTGAATCCATCATCATTCTTTAGATCACTTCCCCACCTCAGTTCAGAGACAACTATATTCATATCAGTCTGACCCTGAGCCTCATTGGAACAGTCCAGCCCGAACTGCCAAGCCAGGTCTTCCCTGAACCAGAAACAAGCATCCTTGGACCGGTTACAGGGTAACACCCCTCATCAGCAAGGCTAGCTTGAATCCAGTCGCAAAGTGAACAAGGGACCCACGTCTGGGCATACCCTGCCAACTTAGGGCAAACAAAGCAAACACAAAGAGATGATGAACGGAGCGCTGAACCTTTTCAGACAGTCAGTCCCAGTCACAGATCTGGGTTGAATTTATCATTCTTCTTTAGCTCCGTTTGCCACCTCAGTTCGGACCCAACTATATGCAAATCAGTGTTGAACCTGTGCCTCATGGGAGCATTCTAGACCGAACTACTAAGCCAGCTCTTACCTAAACTGGAAAAAAGCACCCTGGGAAAAGTTTGGGGTAACAACCCTCATTAGCCAGGCTAGCTTGAATCTAGTGACAAAGTGAGCAAGGGACCCACATCTGGGCATACCCAGCCAATTTAGGTCAAAGAAAGCAAACACAAAGACATGATGGACAGAGCGCTGAAACTTTTCAGACACTCACCCCATGTCACAGATCTGGGTTGAATCCATCATCATTCTTTAGAACACTTCCTCACCTCAGTTCACAGCCAACTATATGCAAATCAGTCTTACCCTGTGCCTCATTGGAACAGTACGATACAAAAAGGGATGATGGACCGAGCGTTTGAGCAAATCAAACACTCAACCCCAGTCAAGTGATCTGGGTTTAATCCCTCACCATTCTTTAGCTCACTCGGCCACCCCAGATCAGACATGGCCATATGCAAATCAGTCTGACCCTGTGCCTCATAGGAAAAGTCCCACCCGAACTGCCAAGCCATGTCTTCCATGGACCGGAAACAAGCATCCTGAGACCGGTTTCGGATTCATAATCCTCATCAGCCAGGCTATCTTGAATCCAGTGGCCAAATGAGCAAGGGACTCACGTCTGAGCATACCCTGGCAACTTAGGGCTAACAAAGCGATACATAAGGGGATGATGGACGGAGCACTTGAGCAAATCAAACACTCAGCCCAAGTCAATTGATCTGGGTTTAATCCATCACCATTCTTTAGCTCACTCGGCTCCCCAGTTCAGACATGGCCATATGCAAATCAGTCTGACCCTGTGCCTCATGGGAAAAGTCCCACCCGAACTGCCAAGCCCTGTCTTCCATGGACCGGAAACAAGCATCCTGGGACCGGTTTTGGATTCCTAATCCTCATCAGCCAGGCTATCTTGAATCCAGTGGCCAAGAGAGCAAGCGACTCACGTCTGAGCGTACCCTGCCAACTTAGGGCGAACAAAGCGATACATAAGGGGATGATGGACGGAGCACTTGAGCAAATCAAACACTTAACCCAAGTCAATTTATCAGGGTTTAATCCATCACCATTCTTTAGCTCACTCAACCACCCTAGTTCAGACATGGCCATATGCGAATCAGTCTGACCCTGTGCCTCATGGGAACAGTCCAGCCCGAACTGCCAAGCCATTTCTTCTCTGGACCGGAAACAAGCATCCTGGGACCGGTTTTGGATTCCTAATCCTCATCAGCCAGGCTATCTTGAATCCAGAGGCCAAGTGAGCAAGGGACTCACATCTGAGCATACCCTGCCAACTTAGGGCGAACAAAGCGATACAAAAGGGGATGATGAACGGAGTGTTAGAGCAAATCAAACACTCAACCCCAGTCAATTGATCTGGGTTTAAGCCATAACCATTCTTTAGCTCACTCGGCCACCCCAGTTCAGACATGGCCATAAGCAAATCAGTCTGACACTGTGCCTCATGGGAACAGTCCAGCCCGAACTGCCAAGCCATGTCTTCCCTGGACCGGAAACAAGCATCCTGGGACCGGTTTCGGATTCATAATCCTCATCAGCCAGGCTATCTTGAATCCAGTGGCCAAGTGAGCAAGGGACTCACGTCTAAACATACCCTGCCAACTTAGGGTGAACAAAGCGATACATAAGGGAATGATGGACGGAGCACTTGAGCAAATCAAACACTCAACCCAAGTCAATTGATCTGGGTTTAATCCATCACCATTCTTTAGCTCACTCAGCCACCCCAGTTCAGACATGGCCATATGCAAATCAATCTGACCCTGTGCCTCATGGGAACAGTCCAGCCCGAACTGCCAAGCCATGTCTTCCCTGGACCGGAAACAAGCACCCCGGACCGGTTTCGGATTCATAATCCTCATCAGCCAGGCTATCTTGAATCCAGTGGCCAAGTGAGCAAGGGACTCACGTCTGAGCGTACCCTGCCAACTTAGGGCGAACAAAGCGATACAAAAGGGGGTGATGAACGGAGCGTTAGAGCAAATCAAACACTCAACCCCAGTCAATTGATCTGGGTTTAATCCATCACCATTCTTTAGCTCACTCAACCACCCCAGTTCAGGCATGGCCATATGCGAATCAATCTGACCCTGTGCCTCATGGGAACAGTCCAGCCCGAACTGCCAAGCCATGTCTTCTCTGGACCGGAAACAAGCATCCTGGGACCGGTTTCGGATTCATAATCCTCATCAGCCAGGCTATCTTGAATCCAGTGGCCAAGTGAGCAAGGGACTCACGTCTGAGCATACCCTGCCAACTTAGGGCGAACAAAGCGATACAAAAGGGTATGATGGACGGAGCGTTTGAGCAAATCAAACACTCAACCCCAGTCAATTGATCTGTGTTTAATCCATCACCATTCTTTAGCTCACTCAGCCACCCCGGTTCAGACATGGCCATATGCAAATCAGTCTGACCCTGTGCCTCATGGGAACAGTCCAGCCCGAACTGCCAAGCCATGTCTTCCCTGGACCGGAAACAAGCATCCTGGGACCGGTTTTGGATTCCTAATCCTCATCAGCCAGGCTATCTTGAATCCAGTGGCCAAGTGAGCAAGGGACTCACGTCTGGGCATACCCTGTCAATTTTGGGCGAAGAAAGCAATACAAAGGGGGATGATGGACGGAGCGTTTGAGCAAATCAAACACTCAACCCCAGTCAATTGATCTGGGCTTAATCCATCTCCATTCTTTAGCTCACTCAGCCACCCCAGTTCACAGACATGGCCATATGCAAAACAGTCTGACCCTGTGCCTCATGGGAACAGTCCAGCCCGAACTGCCAAGCCATGTCTTCCCTGGATCGGAAACGAGCATCCTGGGACTGGTTTCGGATTCATAATCCTCATCAGCCAGGCTATCTTGAATCCAGTGGCCAAGTGAGAAAGGGACTCACGTCTGAGCATACCCTGCCAACTTAGGGCGAACAAAGCAAACACAAAGAGATGATGTACGGAGCACTGAAACTTTTCAGAAACTCACCCCCAGTCACAGATCTGGGTTGAATCCATCATCATTCTTTAGATCACTTCCCCACCTCAGTTCAGAGACAACTATATTCATATCAGTCTGACCCTGAGCCTCATTGGAACAGTCCAGCCCGAACTGCCAAGCCAGGTCTTCCCTGAACCAGAAACAAGCATCCTTGGACCGGTTACAGGGTAACACCCCTCATCAGCAAGGCTAGCTTGAATCCAGTCGCAAAGTGAACAAGGGACCCACGTCTGGGCATACCCTGCCAACTTAGGGCAAACAAAGCAAACACAAAGAGATGATGAACGGAGCGCTGAACCTTTTCAGACAGTCAGTCCCAGTCACAGATCTGGGTTGAATTTATCATTCTTCTTTAGCTCCGTTTGCCACCTCAGTTCGGACCCAACTATATGCAAATCAGTGTTGAACCTGTGCCTCATGGGAGCATTCTAGACCGAACTACTAAGCCAGCTCTTACCTAAACTGGAAAAAAGCACCCTGGGAAAAGTTTGGGGTAACAACCCTCATTAGCCAGGCTAGCTTGAATCTAGTGACAAAGTGAGCGAGGGACCCACATCTGGGCATACCCAGCCAATTTAGGTCAAACAAAGCAAACACAAAGACATGATGGACAGAGCGCTGAAACTTTTCAGACACTCACCCCATGTCACAGATCTGGGTTGAATCCATCATCATTCTTTAGAACACTTCCTCACCTCAGTTCACAGCCAACTATATGCAAATCAGTCTTACCCTGTGCCTCATTGGAACAGTACGATACAAAAAGGGATGATGGACCGAGCGTTTGAGCAAATCAAACACTCAACCCCAGTCAAGTGATCTGGGTTTAATCCATCACCATTCTTTAGCTCACTCGGCCACCCCAGTTCAGACATGGCCATATGCAAATCAGTCTGACCCTGTGCCTCATAGGAAAAGTCCCACCCGAACTGCCAAGCCATGTCTTCCATGGACCGGAAACAAGCATCCTGAGACCGGTTTCGGATTCATAATCCTCATCAGCCAGGCTATCTTGAATCCAGTGGCCAAATGAGCAAGGGACTCACGTCTGAGCATACCCTGGCAACTTAGGGCTAACAAAGCGATACATAAGGGGATGATGGACGGAGCACTTGAGCAAATCAAACACTCAACCCAAGTCAATTGATCTGGGTTTAATCCATCACCATTCTTTAGCTCACTCGGCTCCCCAGTTCAGACATGGCCATATGCAAATCAGTCTGACCCTGTGCTTCATGGGAAAAGTCCCACCCGAACTGCCAAGCCATGTCTTCCATGGACCGGAAACAAGCATCCTGGGACCGGTTTTGGATTCCTAATCCTCATCAGCCAGGCTATCTTGAATCCAGTGGCCAAGTGAGCAAGGGACTCACGTCTGAGCGTACCCTGCCAACTTAGGGCGAACAAAGCGATACATAAGGGGATGATGGACGGAGCACTTGAGCAAATCAAACACTTAACCCAAGTCAATTGATCTGGGTTTAATCCATCACCATTCTTTAGCTCACTCAACCACCCTAGTTCAGACATGGCCATATGCGAATCAGTCTGACCCTGTGCCTCATGGGAACAGTCCAGCCCGAACTGCCAAGCCATTTCTTCTCTGGACCGTAAACAAGCATCCTGGGACCGGTTTTGGATTCCTAATCCTCATCAGCCAGGCTACCTTGAATCCAGAGGCCAAGTGAGCAAGGGACTCACATCTGAGCATACCCTGCCAACTTAGGGCGAACAAAGCGATACAAAAGGGGATGATGAAAGGAGTGTTAGAGCAAATCAAACACTCAACCCCAGTCAATTGATCTGGGTTTAATCCATAACCATTCTTTAGCTCACTCGGCCACCCCAGTTCAGACATGGCCATATGCAAATCAGTCTGACACTGTGCCTCATGGGAACATTCCAGCCCGAACTGCCAAGCCATGTCTTCCCTGGACCGGAAACAAGCATCCTGGGACCGGTTTCGGATTCATAATCCTCATCAGCCAGGCTATCTTGAATCCAGTGGCCAAGTGAGCAAGGGACTCACGTCTGAGCATACCCTGCCAACTTAGGGTGAACAAAGCGATACATAAGGGAATGATGGACGGAGCACTTGAGCAAATCAAACACTCAACCCAAGTCAATTGATCTGGGTTTAATCCATCACCATTCTTTAGCTCACTCAGCCACCCCAGTTCAGACATGGCCATATGCAAATCAGTCTGACCCTGTGCCTCATGGGAACAGTCCAGCCCGAACTGCCAAGCCATGTCTTCCCTGGACCGGAAACAAGCACCCCGGACCGGTTTCGGATTCATAATCCTCATCAGCCAGGCTATCTTGAATCCAGTGGCCAAGTGGGCAAGGGACTCACGTCTGAGCGTACCCTGCCAACTTAGGGCGAACAAAGCGATACAAAAGGGGGTGATGAACGGAGCGTTAGAGCAAATCAAACACTCAACCCCAGTCAATTGATCTGGGTTTAATCCATCACCATTCTTTAGCTCACTCAACCACCCCAGTTCAGGCATGGCCATATGCGAATCAATCTGACCCTGTGCCTCATGGGAACAGTCCAGCCCGAACTGCCAAGCCATGTCTTCTCTGGACCGGAAACAAGCATCCTGGGACCGGTTTCGGATTCATAATCCTCATCAGCCAGGCTATCTTGAATCCAGTGGCCAAGTGAGCAAGGGACTCACGTCTGAGCATACCCTGCCAACTTAGGGCGAACAAAGCGATACAAAAGGGTATGATGGACGGAGCGTTTGAGCAAATCAAACGCTCAACCCCAGTCAATTGATCTGGGTTTAATCCATCACCATTCTTTAGCTCACTCAGCCACCCCGGTTCAGACATGGCCATATGCAAATCAGTCTGACCCTGTGCCTCATGGGAACAGTCCAGCCCGAACTGCCAAGCCATGTCTTCCCTGGACCGGAAACAAGCATCCTGGGACCGGTTTTGGATTCCTAATCCTCATCAGCCAGGCTATCTTGAATCCAGTGGCCAAGTGAGCAAGGGACTCACGTCTGGGCATACCCTGTCAATTTTGGGCGAAGAAAGCAATACAAAAGGGGATGATGGACGGAGCGTTTGAGCAAATCAAACACTCAACCCCAGTCAATTGATCTGGGCTTAATCCATCTCCATTCTTTAGCTCACTCAGCCACCCCAGTTCACAGACATGGCCATATGCAAAACAGTCTGACCCTGTGCCTCATGGGAACAGTCCAGCCCGAACTGCCAAGCCATGTCTTCCCTGGATCGGAAACGAGCATCCTGGGACCGGTTTCGGATTCATAATCCTCATCAGCCAGGCTATCTTGAATCCAGTGGCCAAGTGAGAAAGGGACTCACGTCTGAGCATACCCTGCCAACTTAGGGCGAACAAAGCAAACACAAAGAGATGATGTACGGAGCACTGAAACTTTTCAGAAACTCACCCCCAGTCACAGATCTGGGTTGAATCCATCATCATTCTTTAGATCACTTCCCCACCTCAGTTCAGAGACAACTATATTCATATCAGTCTGACCCTGAGCCTCATTGGAACAGTCCAGCCCGAACTGCCAAGCCAGGTCTTCCCTGAACCAGAAACAAGCATCCTTGGACCGGTTACAGGGTAACACCCCTCATCAGCAAGGCTAGCTTGAATCCAGTCGCAAAGTGAACAAGGGACCCACGTCTGGGCATACCCTGCCAACTTAGGGCAAACAAAGCAAGCACAAAGAGATGATGAACGGAGCGCTGAACCTTTTCAGACAGTCAGTCCCAGTCACAGATCTGGGTTGAATTTATCATTCTTCTTTAGCTCCGTTTGCCACCTCAGTTCGGACCCAACTATATGCAAATCAGTGTTGAACCTGTGCCTCATGGGAGCATTCTAGACCGAACTACTAAGCCAGCTCTTACCTAAACTGGAAAAAAGCACCCTGGGAAAAGTTTGGGGTAACAACCCTCATTAGCCAGGCTAGCTTGAATCTAGTGACAAAGTGAGCAAGGGACCCACATCTGGGCATACCCAGCCAATTTAGGTCAAAGAAAGCAAACACAAAGACATGATGGACAGAGCGCTGAAACTTTTCAGACACTCACCCCATGTCACAGATCTGGGTTGAATCCATCATCATTCTTTAGAACACTTCCTCACCTCAGTTCACAGCCAACTATATGCAAATCAGTCTTACCCTGTGCCTCATTGGAACAGTACGATACAAAAAGGGATGATGGACCGAGCGTTTGAGCAAATCAAACACTCAACCCCAGTCAAGTGATCTGGGTTTAATCCATCACCATTCTTTAGCTCACTCGGCCACCCCAGATCAGACATGGCCATATGCAAATCAGTCTGACCCTGTGCCTCATAGGAAAAGTCCCACCCGAACTGCCAAGCCATGTCTTCCATGGACCGGAAACAAGCATCCTGAGACCGGTTTCGGATTCATAATCCTCATCAGCCAGGCTATCTTGAATCCAGTGGCCAAATGAGCAAGGGACTCACGTCTGAGCATACCCTGGCAACTTAGGGCTAACAAAGCGATACATAAGGGGATGATGGACGGAGCACTTGAGCAAATCAAACACTCAGCCCAAGTCAATTGATCTGGGTTTAATCCATCACCATTCTTTAGCTCACTCGGCTCCCCAGTTCAGACATGGCCATATGCAAATCAGTCTGACCCTGTGCCTCATGGGAAAAGTCCCACCCGAACTGCCAAGCCATGTCTTCCATGGACCGGAAACAAGCATCCTGGGACCGGTTTTGGATTCCTAATCCTCATCAGCCAGGCTATCTTGAATCCAGTGGCCAAGTGAGCAAGGGACTCACGTCTGAGCGTACCCTGCCAACTTAGGGCGAACAAAGCGATACATAAGGGGATGATGGACGGAGCACTTGAGCAAATCAAACACTTAACCCAAGTCAATTTATCAGGGTTTAATCCATCACCATTCTTTAGCTCACTCAACCACCCTAGTTCAGACATGGCCATATGCGAATCAGTCTGACCCTGTGCCTCATGGGAACAGTCCAGCCCGAACTGCCAAGCCATTTCTTCTCTGGACCGGAAACAAGCATCCTGGGACCGGTTTTGGATTCCTAATCCTCATCAGCCAGGCTATCTTGAATCCAGAGGCCAAGTGAGCAAGGGACTCACATCTGAGCATACCCTGCCAACTTAGGGCGAACAAAGCGATACAAAAGGGGATGATGAACGGAGTGTTAGAGCAAATCAAACACTCAACCCCAGTCAATTGATCTGGGTTTAAGCCATAACCATTCTTTAGCTCACTCGGCCACCCCAGTTCAGACATGGCCATATGCAAATCAGTCTGACACTGTGCCTCATGGGAACAGTCCAGCCCGAACTGCCAAGCCATGTCTTCCCTGGACCGGAAACAAGCATCCTGGGACCGGTTTCGGATTCATAATCCTCATCAGCCAGGCTATCTTGAATCCAGTGGCCAAGTGAGCAAGGGACTCACGTCTGAGCATACCCAGCCAACTTAGGGTGAACAAAGCGATACATAAGGGAATGATGGACGGAGCACTTGAGCAAATCAAACACTCAACCCAAGTCAATTGATCTGGGTTTAATCCATCACCATTCTTTAGCTCACTCAGCCACCCCAGTTCAGACATGGCCATATGCAAATCAGTCTGACCCTGTGCCTCATGGGAACAGTCCAGCCCGAACTGCCAAGCCATGTCTTCCCTGGACCGGAAACAAGCACCCCGGACCGGTTTCGGATTCATAATCCTCATCAGCCAGGCTATCTTGAATCCAGTGGCCAAGTGAGCAAGGGACTCACGTCTGAGCGTACCCTGCCAACTTAGGGCGAACAAAGCGATACAAAAGGGGGTGATGAACGGAGCGTTAGAGCAAATCAAACACTCAACCCCAGTCAATTGATCTGGGTTTAATCCATCACCATTCTTTAGCTCACTCAACCACCCCAGTTCAGGCATGGCCATATGCGAATCAATCTGACCCTGTGCCTCATGGGAACAATCCAGCCCGAACTGCCAAGCCATGTCTTCTCTGGACCGGAAACAAGCATCCTGGGACCGGTTTCGGATTCATAATCCTCATCAGCCAGGCTATCTTGAATCCAGTGGCCAAGTGAGCAAGGGACTCACGTCTGAGCATACCCTGCCAACTTAGGGCGAACAAAGCGATACAAAAGGGTATGATGGACGGAGCGTTTGAGCAAATCAAACACTCAACCCCAGTCAATTGATCTGTGTTTAATCCATCACCATTCTTTAGCTCACTCAGCCACCCCGGTTCAGACATGGCCATATGCAAATCAGTCTGACCCTGTGTCTCATGGGAACAGTCCAGCCCGAACTGCCAAGCCATGTCTTCCCTGGACCGGAAACAAGCATCCTGGGACCGGTTTTGGATTCCTAATCCTCATCAGCCAGGCTATCTTGAATCCAGTGGCCAAGTGAGCAAGGGACTCACGTCTGGGCATACCCTGTCAATTTTGGGCGAAGAAAGCAATACAAAAGGGGATGATGGACGGAGCGTTTGAGCAAATCAAACACTCAACCCCAGTCAATTGATCTGGGCTTAATCCATCTCCATTCTTTAGCTCACTCAGCCACCCCAGTTCACAGACATGGCCATATGCAAAACAGTCTGACCCTGTGCCTCATGGGAACAGTCCAGCCCGAATTGCCAAGCCATGTCTTCCCTGGATCGGAAACGAGCATCCTGGGACCGGTTTCGGATTCATAATCCTCATCAGCCAGGCTATCTTGAATCCAGTGGCCAAGTGAGAAAGGGACTCAGGTCTGAGCATACCCTGCCAACTTAGGGCGAACAAAGCAAACACAAAGAGATGATGTACGGAGCACTGAAACTTTTCAGAAACTCACCCCCAGTCACAGATCTGGGTTGAATCCATCATCATTCTTTAGATCACTTCCCCACCTCAGTTCAGAGACAACTATATTCATATCAGTCTGACCCTGAGCCTCATTGGAACAGTCCAGCCCGAACTGCCAAGCCAGGTCTTCCCTGAACCAGAAACAAGCATCCTTGGACCGGTTGCAGGGTAACACCCCTCATCAGCAAGGCTAGCTTGAATCCAGTCGCAAAGTGAACAAAGGACCCACGTCTGGGCATACCCTGCCAACTTAGGGCAAACAAAGCAAACACAAAGAGATGATGAACAGAGCGCTGAACCTTTTCAGACAGTCAGTCCCAGTCACAGATCTGGGTTGAATTTATCATTCTTCTTTAGCTCCGTTTGCCACCTCAGTTCGGACCCAACTATATGCAAATCAGTGTTGAACCTGTGCCTCATGGGAGCATTCTAGACCGAACTACTAAGCCAGCTCTTACCTAAACTGGAAAAAAGCACCCTGGGAAAAGTTTGGGGTAACAACCCTCATTAGCCAGGCTAGCTTGAATCTAGTGACAAAGTGAGCAAGGGACCCACATCTGGGCATACCCAGCCAATTTAGGTCAAAGAAAGCAAACACAAAGACATGATGGACAGAGCGCTGAAACTTTTCAGACACTCACCCCATGTCACAGATCTGGGTTGAATCCATCATCATTCTTTAGAACACTTCCTCACCTCAGTTCACAGCCAACTATATGCAAATCAGTCTTACCCTGTGCCTCATTGGAACAGTACGATACAAAAAGGGATGATGGACCGAGCGTTTGAGCAAATCAAACACTCAACCCCAGTCAAGTGATCTGGGTTTAATCCATCACCATTCTTTAGCTCACTCGGCCACCCCAGTTCAGACATGGCCATATGCAAATCAGTCTGACCCTGTGCCTCATAGGAAAAGTCCCACCCGAACTGCCAAGCCATGTCTTCCATGGACCGGAAACAAGCATCCTGAGACCGGTTTCGGATTCATAATCCTCATCAGCCAGGCTATCTTGAATCCAGTGGCCAAATGAGCAAGGGACTCACGTCTGAGCATACCCTGGCAACTTAGGGCTAACAAAGCGATACATAAGGGGATGATGGACGGAGCACTTGAGCAAATCAAACACTCAACCCAAGTCAATTGATCTGGGTTTAATCCATCACCATTCTTTAGCTCACTCGGCTCCCCAGTTCAGACATGGCCATATGCAAATCAGTCTGACCCTGTGCCTCATGGGAAAAGTCCCACCCGAACTGCCAAGCCATGTCTTCCATGGACCGGAAACAAGCATCCTGGGACCGGTTTTGGATTCCTAATCCTCATCAGCCAGGCTATCTTGAATCCAGTGGCCAAGTGAGCAAGGGACTCACGTCTGAGCGTACCCTGCCAACTTAGGGCGAACAAAGCGATACATAAGGGGATGATGGACGGAGCACTTGAGCAAATCAAACACTTAACCCAAGTCAATTTATCAGGGTTTAATCCATCACCATTCTTTAGCTCACTCAACCACCCTAGTTCAGACATGGCCATATGCGAATCAGTCTGACCCTGTGCCTCATGGGAACAGTCCAGCCCGAACTGCCAAGCCATTTCTTCTCTGGACCGGAAACAAGCATCCTGGGACCGGTTTTGGATTCCTAATCCTCATCAGCCAGGCTATCTTGAATCCAGAGGCCAAGTGAGCAAGGGACTCACATCTGAGCATACCCTGCCAACTTAGGGCGAACAAAGCGATACAAAAGGGGATGATGAACGGAGTGTTAGAGCAAATCAAACACTCAACCCAAGTCAATTGATCGGGGTTTAATCCATCACCATTCTTTAGCTCACTCAGCCACCCCAGTTCAGACATGGCCATATGCAAATCAGTCTGACCCTGTGCCTCATGGGAACAGTCCAGCCCGAACTGCCAAGCCATGTCTTCCCTGGACCGGAAACAAGCACCCCGGACCGGTTTCGGATTCATAATCCTCATCAGCCAGGCTATCTTGAATCCAGTGGCCAAGTGAGCAAGTGACTCACGTCTGAGCGTACCCTGCCAACTTAGGGCGAACAAAGCGATACAAAAGGGGGTGATGAACGGAGCGTTAGAGCAAATCAAACACTCAGCCCCAGTCAATTGATCTGGGTTTAATCCATCACCATTCTTTAGCTCACTCAACCACCCCAGTTCAGGCATGGCCATATGCGAATCAATCTGACCCTGTGCCTCATGGGAACAGTCCAGCCCGAACTGCCAAGCCATGTCTTCTCTGGACCGGAAACAAGCATCCTGGGACCGGTTTCGGATTCATAATCCTCATCAGCCAGGCTATCTTGAATCCAGTGGCCAAGTGAGCAAGGGACTCACGTCTGAGCATACCCTGCAAACTTAGGGCGAACAAAGCGATACAAAAGGGTATGATGGACGGAGCGTTTGAGCAAATCAAACACTCAACCCCAGTCAATTGATCTGGGTTTAATCCATCACCATTCTTTAGCTCACTCAGCCACCCCAGTTCAGACATGGCCATATGCAAATCAGTCTGACCCTGTGCCTCATGGAAACAGTCCAGCCCGAACTGCCAAGCCATGTCTTCCCTGGACCGGAAACAAGCATCCTGGGACCGGTTTTGGATTCCTAATCCTCATCAGCCAGGCTATCTTGAAACCAGTGGCCAAGTGAGCAAGGGACTCACGTCTGGGCATACCCTGCCAATTTTGGGCGAAGAAAGCGATACATAAGGGGATGATGGACGGAGCACTTGAGCAAATCAAACACTTAACCCAAGTCAATTGATCTGGGTTTAATCCATCTCCATTCTTTAGCTCACTCAGCCACCCCAGTTCACAGACATGGCCATATGCAAATCAGTCTGACCCTGTGCCTCATGGGAACAGTCCAGCCCGAACTGCCAAGCAATGTCTTCCCTGGACCGGAAAAGAGCATCCTGGGACCGGTTTCGGATTCATAATCCTCATCAGCCAGGCTATCTTGAATCCAGTGGCCAAGTGAGAAAGGGACTCACATCTGAGCATACCCTGCCAAGTTAGGGCGAACAAAGCAAACACAAAGAGATGATGTACGGAGCACTGAAACTTTTCAGAAACTCACCCCCAGTCACAGATCTGGGTTGAATCCATCATCATTCTTTAGATCACTTCCCCACCTCAGTTCAGAGACAACTATATTCATATCAGTCTGACCCTGTGCCTCATTGGAACAGTCCAGCCCGAACTGCCAAGCCAGGTCTTCCCTGAACCAGAAACAAGCATCCTAGGATCGGTTACAGGGTAACACCCCTCATCAGCAAGGCTAGCTTGAATCCAGTCGCAAAGTGAACAAGGGACCCACGTCTGGGCATACCCTGCCAATTTAGGGCAAACAAAGCACACACAAAGAGATGATGAACGGAGCGCTGAACCTTTTCAGACAGTCAGTCCAAGTCACAGATCTGGGTTGAATTCATCATTCTTCTTTAGCTCCGTTTGCCACCTCAGTTCGGACCCAACTATATGAAAATCAGTGTTGAACCTGTGCCTCATGGGAGCATTCTAGACCGAACTACTAAGCCAGCTCTTACCTAAACTGGAAAAATGCACCCTGGGAAAAGTTTGGGGTAACACCCCTCATCAGCCAGGCTAGCTTGAATCTAGTGACAAAGTGAGCAAGGGACCCACATCTGGGCATACCCAGCCAATTTAGGGCAAACAAAGCAAACACAAAGACATGATGGACAGAGCGCTGAAACTTTTCAGACACTCACCCCATGTCACAGATCTGGGTTGAATCCATCATCATTCTTTAGAACACTTCCTCACCTCAGTTCACAGCCAACTATATGCAAATCAGTCTTACCCTGTGCCTCATTGGAACAGTACGATACAAAAAGGGATGATGGACCGAGCGTTTGAGCAAATCAAACACTCAACCCCAGTCAAGTGATCTGGGTTTAATCCATCACCATTCTTTAGCTCACTCGGCTCCCCAGTTCAGACATGGCCATATGCAAATCAGTCTGACCCTGTGCCTCATGGGAAAAGTCCAACCCGAACTGCCAAGCCATCTCTTCCATGGACCGGAAACAAGCATCCTGGGACCGGTTTCGGATTCATAATCCTCATCAGCCAGGCTATCTTGAATCCAGTGGCCAAGTGAGCAAGGGACTCACATCTGAGCATACCCTGCCAACTTAGGGTGAACAAAGCGATACATAAGGGGATGATGGACGGAGCACTTGAGCAAATCAAACACTCAACCCAAGTCAATTGATCTGGGTTTAATCCATCACCATTCTTTAGCTCACTCAGCCACCCCAGTTCAGACATGGCCATATGCAAATCAGTCTGACCCTGTGCCTCATGGGAACAGTCCAGCCCGAACTGCCAAGCCATGTCTTCCTTGGACCGGAAACAATCATCCTGGGACCGGTTTTGGATTCATAATCCTCATCAGCCAGGCTAACTTGAATCCAGTGGCCAAGTGAGCAAGGGACTCACGTCTGAGCATACCCTGCCAACTTAGGGCGAACAAAGCGATACAAAAGGGGATGATGAACGGAGCGTTAGAGCAAATCAAACACTCAACCCCAGTCAATTGATCTGGGTTTAATCCATCACCATTCTTTAGCTCACTCAACCACCCCAGTTCAGACATGGCCATATGCGAATTAATATGACCCTGTGCCTCATGGGAACAGTCCATCCCGAACTGCCAAGCCATGTCTTCTCTGGACCGGAAACAAGCATCCTGGGACCGGTTTCGGATTCATAATCCTCATCAGCCAGGCTATCTTGAATCCAGTGGCCAAGTGAGCAAGGGACTCACGCCTGAGCATACCCTGCCAACTTAGGGTGAACAAAGCGATACAAAAGGGTATGATGGATGGAGCGTTTGAGCAAATCAAACACTCAACCCCAGTCAATTGATCTGGGTTTAATCCATCTCCATTCTTTAGCTCACTCAGCCACCCCAGTTCACAGACATGACCATATGCAAATCAGTCTGACCCTGTGCCTCATGGGAACAGTCCAGCCCGAACTGCCAAGCCATGTCTTCACTGGACCGGAAACGAGCATCCTGGGACCGGTTTCGGATTCATAATCCTCATCAGCCAGGCTATCTTGAATCCAGTGGCCAAGTGAGAAAGGGACTCACGTCTGAGCATACCCTGCCAACTTAGGGCGAACAAAGCAAACACAAAGAGATGATGTACGGAGCACTGAAACTTTTCAGAAACTCACCCCCAGTCACAGATCTGGGTTGAATCCATCATCATTCTTTAGATCACTTCCCCACCTCAGTTCAGAGACAACTATATTCATATCAGCCTGACCCTGAGCCTCATTGGAACAGTCCAGCCCGAACTGCCAAGCCAGGTCTTCCCTGAACCAGAAACAATCATCCTAGGACCGGTTACAGGGTAACACCCCTCATCAGCAAGGCTAGCTTGAATCCAGTCGCAAAGTGAACAAGGGACCCACGTCTGGGCATACCCTGCCAACTTAGGGCAAACAAAGCAAACACAAAGAGATGATGAACGGAGCGCTGAACCTTTTCAGACAGTCAGTCCCAGTCACAGATCTGGGTTGAATTCATCATTCTTCTTTAGCTCCGTTTGCCACCTCAGTTCGGACCCAACTATATGCAAATCAGTGTTGAACCTGTGCCTCATGGGAGCATTCTAGACCGAACTACTAAGCCAGCTCTTACCTAAACTGGAAAAAAGCACCCTGGGAAAAGTTTGGGGTAACACCCCTCATCAGCCAGGCTAGCTTGAATCTAGTGACAAAGTGAGCAAGGGACCCACATCTGGGCATACCCAGCCAATTTAGGGAAAACAAAGCAAACACAAAGACATGATGGACAGAGCGCTGAAACTTTTCAGACACAGATCTGGGTTGAATCCATCATCATTCTTTAGAACACTTCCTCACCTCAGTTCACAGCCAACTATATGCAAATCAGTCTTACCCTGTGCCTCATTGGAACAGTACGATACAAAAAAGGGATGATGGACCGAGCGTTTGAGAAAATCAAACACTCAACCCCAGTCAAGTGATCTGGGTTTAATCCATCACCATTCTTTAGCTCACTCGTCCACCCCAGTTCAGAAATGGCCATATGCGAATCAGTCTGACCCTGTGCCTCATGGGAACAGTCCAGCCCGAACTGCCAAGCCATGTCTTCTCTGGACCGGAAACAAGCATCCTGGGACCGGTTTTGGATTCCTAATCCTCATCAGCCAGGCTATCTTGAATCCAGTGGCCAAGTGAGCAAGGGACTCACGTCTGAGCATACCCTGCCAACTTAGGGCGAACAAAGCGATACATAAGGGGATGATGGACAGAGCACTTGAGCAAATCAAACACTCAACCCAAGTCAATTGATCTGGGTTTAATCCATCACCATTCTTTAGCTCACTCAGCCACCCCGGTTCAGACATGGCCATATGCGAATCAGTCTGACCCTGTGCTTCATGGGAACAGTCCAGCCCGAACTGCCAAGCCATGTCTTCTCTGGACCGGAAACAAGCATCCTGGGACCGGTTTCGGATTCATAATCCTCATCAGCCAGGCTATCTTGAATCCAGTGGCCAAGTGAGCAAGGGACTCACGTCTGAGCATACCCTGCCAACTTAGGGAGAACAAAGCTATACAAAAGGGTATGATGGACGGAGCGTTTGAGCAAATCAAACACTCAACCCCAGTCAATTGATCTGGGTTTAATCCATCAACATTCTTTAGCTCACTCAGCCACCCCGGTTCAGACATAGCCATATGCAAATCAGTCTGACCCTGTGCCTCATGGGAAGAGTCCAGCCCGAACTGCCAAGCCATGTCTTCCCTGGACCGGAAACAAGCATCCTGGGACCGGTTTCGGATTCATAATCCTCATCAGCCAGGCTATCTTGAATACAGTGGCCAAGTGAGAAAGGGACTCACGTCTGAGCATACCCTGCCAACTTAGGGCGAACAAAGCAAACACAAAGAGATGATGTACGGAGCACTGAAACTTTTCAGAAACTCACCCCCAGTCACAGATCTGGGTTGAATCCATCATCATTCTTTAGATCACTTCCCCACCTCAGTTCAGAGGCAACTATATGCATATCAGTCTGACCCTGAGCCTCATTGGAACAGTCCAGCCCGGACTGCCAAGCCAGGTCTTCCCTGAACCAGGAACAAGCATCCTAGGACCGGTTACAGGGTAACACCCCTCATCAGCAAGGCTAGCTTGAATCCAGTCGCAAAATGAACAAGGGACCCACGTCTGGGCATATCCTGGCAACTTAGGGCAAACAAAGCAAACACAAAGAGATGATGTATGGAGCACTGAAACTTTTCAGAAACTCACCCCCAGTCACAGATCTGGGTTGAATTCATCATCATTCTTTAGATCACTTCCCCACCTCAGTTCAGAGACAACTATATGCATATCAGTCTGACCCTGAGCCTCATTGGAACAGTCCAGCCCGAACTGCCAAGCCAGGTCCTCCCTGAATCAGAAACAAGCATCCTAGGACTGGTTACAGGGTAACACCCCTCATCAGCAAGGCTAGCTTGAATCCAGTCGCAAAGTGAACAAGGGACCCATGTCTGGGCATACCCTGCCAACTTAGGGCAAACAAAGCAAACACAAAGAGATGATGAACGGAGCGCTGAACCTTTTCAGACAGTCAGTCCCAGTCACAGATCTGGGTTGAATTCATCATTCATCTTTAGCTCCGTTTGCCACCTCAGTTCGGACCCAACTATATGCAAATCAGTGTTGAACCTGTGCCTCATGGGAGCATTCTAGACCGAACTACTAAGCCAGCTCTTACCTAAACTGGAAAAAACACCCTGGGAAAAGTTTGGGGTAACACCCCTCATCAGCCAGGCTAGCTTGAATCTAGTGACAAAGTGAGCAAGGGACCCACATCTGGGCATACCCAGCCAATTTAGGGCAAACAAAGCAAACACAAAGACATGATGGACAGAGCGCTGAAACTTTTCAGACACTCACCCCCTGTCACAGATCTGGGTTGAATCCATCATCCTTCTTTAGAACACTTCCTCACCTCAGTTCACAGCCAACTATATGCAAATCAGTCTTACCCTGTGCCTCATTGGAACAGTATGATACAAAAGGGGATGATGGATGGAGCGTTTGAGCAAATCAAACACTCAACCCCAGTCAAGTGATCTGGGTTTAATCCATCACCATTCTTTAGCTCACTCGGCCACCCCAGTTCAGACATGGCTATATGCAAATCAGTCTGACCCTATGCCTCATGGTAACAGTCCAACCCGAACTGCCAAGCCATGTCTTCCCTGGACCGGAAACAAGCATCCTGGGACCGGTTTCGGATTCATAATCCTCATCAGCCAGGCTATCTTGAATCCAGTGGCCAAGTGAGCAAGGGACTCACGTCTGAGCATACACTGCCAACTTAGGGTGAACAAAGCGATACATAAGGGTATGATGGACGGAGCACTTGAGCAAATCAAACACTCAACCCAAGTCAATTGATCTGGGGTTAATCCATCACCATTCTTTAGCTCACTCAGCCACCCCAGTTCAGACACGGCCATATGCAAATCAGTCTGACCCTGTGCCTCATGGGAACAGTCCAGCCCGAACTGCCAAGGCATGTCTTCCCTGGACCGGAAACAAGCATCCTGGGACCGGTTTCGGATTCATAATCCTCATCAGCCAGGCTATCTTGAATCCAGTGCTCAAGTGAGCAAGGGACTCACGTCTGAGCATACCTTGCCAACTTAGGGCGAACAAAGCGATACAAAAGGGGATGATGAACGGAGTGTTAGAGCAAATCAAACACTCAACCCCAGTCAATTGATCTGGGTTTAATCCATCACCATTCTTTAGCTCACTCAACCACCCCAGTTCAGACATTGCCATATGCGAATCAGTCTGACCCTGTGCCTCATGGGAACAGTCCAGCCCGAACTGCCAAGCCATGTCTTCTCTGGACCGGAAACAAGCATTCTGGGACCGGTTTCGGATTCATATTCCTCATCAGCCAGGCTATCTTGAATCCAGTGGCCAAGTGAGCAAGGGACTCACGTCTGAGCATACCCTGCCAACTTAGGCCGAACAAAGCGATACAAAAGGGTATGATGGACGGAGCTTTTGAGCAAATCAAACACTCAACCCCAGTCAATTGATCTGGGTTTAATCCATCACCATTCTTTAGCTCACTCAGCCACCCCGGTTCAGACATGGCCATATGCAAATCAGTCTGACCCTGTGCCTCATGGGAACAGTCCAGCCCGAACTGCCAAGCCATGTCTTCCCTGGACCGGAAACGAGCATCCTGGGACCGGTTTCGGATTCATAATCCTCATCAGCCAGGCTATCTTGAATCCAGTGGCCAAGTGAGCAAGGGACTCACGTCTGAGCATACCCTGCAAACTTAGGGCGAACAAAGCAAACACAAAGAGATGATGTACGGAGCACTGAAACTTTTCAGAAACTCACCCCCAGTCACAGATCTGGGTTGAATCCATCATCATTCTTTAGATCACTTTCCCACCTCAGTTCAGAGACAACTATATTCATATCAGTCTGACCCTGAGCCTCATTGGAACAGTCCAGCCCGAACTGCCAAGCCTGGTCTTCCCTGAACCAGAAACAAGCATCCTAGGACCGGTTATAGGGTAACTCCCCTCATCAGCAAGGCTAGCTTGAATCCAGTCGCAAAGTGAACAAGGGACCCACGTCTGGGCATACCCTGCCAACTTAGGGCAAACAAAGCAAACACAAAGAGATGATGTACGGAGCACTGAAACTTTTCAGAAACTCACCCCAGTCACAGATCTAGGTTGAATCCATCATCATTCTTTAGATCCCTTCCCCACCTCAGTTCGGACACAACTATATGCATATCAGTCTGAGCCTGAGCCTCATTGGAAAAGTCGAGCCCGAACTGCCAAGCCAGGTCTTCCCTGAACCAGAAACAAGCATCCTAGGACCGGTTACAGGGTAACACCCCTCATCAGCAAGGCTAGCTTGAATCCAGTCGCAAAGTGAACAAGGGACCCACGTCTGGGCATACCCTGCCAACTTAGGGCAAACAAAGCAAACACAAAGAGATGATGAACGGAGCGCTGAACCTTTTCAGACAGTCAGTCCCAGTCACAGATCTGGGTTGAATTCATCATTCTTCTTTAGCTCCCTTTGCCACCTCAGTTCGGACCCAACTATATGCAAATCAGTGTTGAACCTGTGCCTCATGGGAGCATTCTAGACCGAACTACTAAGCCAGCTCTTATCTAAATTGGAAAAATGCACCCTGGGAAAAGTTTGGGGTAACACCCCTCATCAGCCAGGCTAGCTTGAATCTAGTGACAAAGTGAGCAAGGGACCCACATCTGGGCATACCCAGCCAATTTAGGGCAAACAAAGCAAACACAAAGAGATGATGGACAGAGCGCTGAAACTTTTCAGACACTCACCCCCTGTCACAGATCTGGGTTGAATCCATCATCATTCTTTAGAACACTTCCTCACCTCAGTTCACAGCCAACTATATGCAAATCAGTCTTACCCTGTGCCTCATTGGAACAGTACGATACAAAAGGGGATGATGGACGGAGCGTTTGAGCAAATCAAACACTCAACCCCAGTCAAGTGATCTGGGTTTAATCCATCACCATTCTTTAGCTCACTCAGCCACCCCAGTTCAGACATGGCCATATGCAAATCAGTCTGACCCTGTGCCTCATTGGAACAGTCCAGCCCGAACTGCCAAGCCATGTCTTTTCTGGACTGGAAACAAGCATCCTGGGACCGGTTTCAGATTCATAATCCTCATCAGCCAGGCTATCTTGAATCCAGTGGCCAAGTGAGCAAGTGACTCACGTCTGAGCATACCCTGCCAACTTAGGGTGAACAAAGCGATACAAAAGGGGATGATGGATGGAGCGTTTGAGCAAATCAAACACTCAACCCCAGTCAATTGATCTGGGTTTAATCAAATACCATTCTTCAGCTCACTCAGCCATCCCAGTTCAGACATGGCCATATGCAAATCAGTCTGACCCTGTGCCTCTTGGGAACAGTCCAGCCCGAACTGCCAAGCCATGTCTTCCCTGGACTGGAAACAAGCATCCTGGGACCGCTTTCGGATTCATAATCCTCATCAGCCAGACTATCTTGAATCCAGTGGCCAAGTGAGCAAGGGACTCACATCTGAGCATACCCAGCCAACTTAGGGCGAACAAAGCGATACAAAAGGGGATGATGGATGGAGCGTTTGAGCAAATCAAACACTCAACCCCAGTCAATTGATCTGGGTTTAATCACATGCCATTCTTCAGCTCACTCAGCCACCCCAGTTCAGACATGGCCATATACAAATCAGTCTGACCCTGTGCCTCATGGGAATAGTCCAGCCCGAACTGCCAAGCCATGTCTTCCCTGGACTGGAAACAAGCATCCTGGGACCGGTTTCGGATTCATAATCCTCATCAGCCAGGCTATCTTGAATCCAGTGGCCAAGTGAGCAAGGGACTCACATCTGAGCATACCCAGCCAACTTAGGGCGAACAAAGCGATACAAAAGGGGATGATGGATTGAGCGTTTGAGCAAATCAAACTCTCAACCCCAGTCAATTGATCTGGGTTTAATCCATCACCATTCTTTAGATCACTCAGCCACCCCAGTTCAGACATGGCCATATGCAAATCAGTCTGACCCTGCGCCTCATGGGAACAGTCCAGCCCGAACTGCCAAGCCATGTCTTCCCTGGACCGGAAACAAGCATCCTGGGACCGGTTTCGGATTCATAATCCTCATCAGCCAGGCTATCTTGAATCCAGTGGCCAAGTGAGCAAGGGACTCACGTCTGAGCATACCCTGCCAACTTAGGGTGAACAAAGCGATACAAAAGGGGATGATGAACGGAGCGTTAGAGCAAATCAAACACTCAACCCCAGTCAATTGATCTGGGTTTAATCCATCACCATTCTTTAGCTCACTCAGCCACCCCAGTTCTGACATGGCCATATACAAATCAGTCTGACCCTGTGCCTCATGGGAATAGTCCAGCCCGAACTGCCAAGCCATGTCTTCCTGGACCGGAAACAAGCATCCTGGGACTGGTTTCGGATTCATAATCCTCATCAGCCAGGCTATCTTGATTCCAGTGGCCAAGTGAGCAAGGGACTCTTGTCTGAGCATACCCTGCCAACTTAGGGCGAAAAAAGCGATACAAAAGGGTATGATGGACAGAGCATTTGAGCAAATCAAACACTCAACCCCAGTCAATTGATCTGGGTTTAATCCATCACCATTTTGTAGCTCACTCAGCCACCCCGTTTCAGACATGGCCATATGGAAATCAGTCTGACCCTGTGCCTCATGGGAACAGTCCAGCCCGAACTGCCAAGCCATGTCTTCCCTGTCCCGGAAACGAGCATCCTGGGACCGGTTTCAGGTTCATAATCCTCATCAGCCAGGCTATCTTTAATCCAGTGGCCAAGTGAGCAAGGGACTCACGTCTGAGCATACCCTGCCAATTTAGGGCGAACAAAGCGATAGAAAAGGGGATTATGGACGGAGCGTTTGAGCAAATCAAACACTCAACCCCAGTCAATTGATCTGGGTTTAATCCATCACCATTCTTTAGCTCACTCAGCCAGACCAGTTCAGACATGGCCATATGCAAATCAGTCTGACCCTGGGCCTCATGGGAACAGTCCAGCCCGAACTGCCAAGCCATGTCTTCCCTGGACTGGAAACAAGCATCCTGGGACCGGTTTCAGATTCATAATCCTCATCAGCCAGGCTATCTTGAATCCAGTGGCCAAGTGAGCAAGGGACTCACGTCTGAGCATACCCTGCCAACTTAGGGCGAAAAAAGCGATACAAAAGGGGATGATGGACGGAGAATTTGAGCAAATCAAACACTCAACCCCAGTCAATTGATATGGGTTTAATCCATCACCATTATTTAGCTCACTCAGCTACCCCAGTTCAGACATGGCCATATGCAAATCAGTCTGACCCTGTGCCTCATGGGAACAGTCCAGCCCGAACTGCCAAGCCATGTCTTCCCTGGACCGGAAACAAGCATCCTGGGCCCGGTTTCGGATTCATAATCCTCATCAGCCAGGCTATCTTGAATCCAGTGGCCAAGTGAGCAAGGGACTTACGTCTGAGCATACCCTGCCAATTTAGGGCGAACAAAGCGATACAAAAGGGGATGATGGACGGAGCGTTTAAGCAAATCAAACACTCAACTCCAGTCAATTGATCTGGGTTTAATCCATCACCCTGTCAACTTAGGGCGAACAAAGCGTTTCAAGATAGCCTGGCTGATGAGGATTATGAATCCGACACCGGTCCCAGGATGCTTGTTTCCGGTCCAGGGAAGACATGGCTTGGCAGTGCGGCTGGACTGTTCCCATGACCCCCAGTCACAGATCTGGGTTGAATCCATCATCATTGTTTAGCTCACTTCACCACCTCAGTTCAGACCCAGCTATATGCAAATCAGTCTTGACCGTGTGTCTCAAGGGAACAGTTCAGCCTGAACTGCCAAGCCAGGTCTTCCCTGAGCCAGAAACAAACATCCTGGGACCGGTTTCGGGGTAACACCCCTCATCAGTCAGGCTAGCTTGAATCCAGCGGAAAAGTGAGCATGGGACCCACGTCTGGCCATACCCTGTCAACTTAGGGCGACAAAGCAAACACAAGGAGATGATGGACAGAGCACTGAAATGTTTCAGACACTCACCCCCAGTCACAGATCTAGGTTGAATCCATTATGTTCTATAGCTCACTTTGCCACCTCAGTTCAGGCCCAAGTATATGAAAATCAATCTTGAACCTGTACCTCATGGGAACAGTCCGGCCCAAACTGCAATCCAGGTCTTCCCAGAACCTGAAACAAGCATCCTTGGACCGACTTCGGGGTAAGACCCCTCATCAGTCAGCAGTCGTCTTTGTGCAGGTAACAGCGGTGAGGCGGTGGGGCTGTGAAAAGGGGGATTTCGAGGGAAGATGCGGAGGGAAAATGAATAAAATATTTTATTTCCCTTTGGCATTGTTCCTCTAAATACCCCCTTAATTGGCCCCACTGCCGGGCCACTGTTACCTGCACAGACCACGACTGTCAACCAGGCTACCTCGAATCCAGTGGCGAAGTGAGCAAGGGACCCACATCTAGGCATACCCTGCCAACTTAGGATGAACAAAGCAAACAGAAGGAGATGACGAACGCTCTGTCCATCATCTCTTTGTGTTTGATCAACAAAAGGATCCATTATTTGATTATAGACTCCTACTAAAAGAAGAAAGTCATTATCCTATTGCAAACATTTTTTGGTAATGGCAGGCCAAAAATAGTAAACCATTTGAGTAGGGTCATAAATGTTACATATCTTTAAGTTTCAGTTAGGTGGGTCTCTTGGAGGCGGTCTAGATCAGTATTATATTAAGCTAAATGTGACAGAATTCTCTGCCTTTTTATTGGGTTAATAATCCCTTTGACATTCCAAGAGATAACTCTGAATGATAAAGTAAGTAACGATATACACAAAGAAAATATCTTCTAAGATAACAAGCTATACAAACAGGATAATTAAGTAGGATAGAAAAAAGATATAAAAGAGAACAGACTGAAAGATAGGTAGAAGGATAAAGGGAGGAAGAAGATCATGAAAGAAGAGACAATGCATGTGAAACATTGAAGACTGTAGAAACAAACGTGGGAAGGATGAACAGTTAGGTGGGGTCGATGACAGCACAGAGTGAAGACGGCACAGCAAGGGGCCAAAACGCATCAATAGATGAATTAAACAAAACAAAACGCAATACAATAGACAACAAGGAACATGAAAAAAAAGACACAGGGTAATAAGTAAATGCAAAAATCAAGTCGATCACATCAAAACAGCATAAGATAGCATATGCAAAATAGACCAAAAACCTCAAAGCCTATGCCTAAACTTTTAGGAGAATCATGAGATGCAGTCATGTTGCAGAAAGACCAGACGTATCCAGAGAACTGGTGGAATGGAGATGAAGAAATTCAGACAGGGGTTGAACAGTTCAAAGCGAGCATCTAAAGAAAGAAGCTGTGGTCGAAGATCCAGCAACTCTTTTCGTTTGGCCATCGTACCTTTTGAGACATCTTGTGAAATGAAAATCTTGCTCCCTTGCCAGAGGATTTGCTTTTTGGACACTGCTGAATTGAGAACTTTCAGTAAGTGTGTGAATTCAGAAAAAAAACTAATCACTTCTCTGGGTTTAGCTGAGGAAGATGGGTGTTGATGGTAATGGGCATTTACTACGTGGACTGAACCACACGTGCCATAACAACCTTTACCACGCTTGCCTTTACAATGATTTTTGTTGTAAAGGCGGTAAAGACATATGCGTGGTAAAGGCATGTAGTGCTCTAGACTCAGAGGAATGGGCTGGGGCTGGGAGGTGTTAGAGAAAAACTTCCTATCCGGATGAGATTGGGAGGAAGGAGGCGGATCAGGACACAGCTTGGTAAGATGTTTTCACATTTTCGGGTTATAGGGCTCATGGTAGAGCATCTGGGTAGTTTTTAGATTGGGGCCAGTTTTAGGGTTCAGGGTGGGGGGGCTTTTTAGGGATGGAATCCAGGTAGTTTTTAGGGCTGAGGCTGGTTTTAGGGCTCAAGGCGGGGGAGGTTGGGGTGGTTTAAGCACTGGGGTAGTTTTCAGGGCTAAGGGCTGGGTTTTATGGATCAGGCCAGGGTAGCTGCAGTTTAACCTTCACCTCGCATATGCATTTACCAATCATGCATTTGCAATAAAATTGGTTGTAAAGGAATGCATGGTACATGCATGTGTGGTAAAGATGCAGTCATGGTAAATACCACGTTGTTAAGGCATGCAAAGTAATCACATGCATAGTTCCGCCATACCACCAAGAGTTGAGGATGCTGACCTAATCGAAGGGAAAAAAGGATTTAAAAAAATGAGACAGTATCATTACCTTAAAGACCTTACAGAAGACCGTAATGTTGAAGGTTATTCTGCCGGTTTCTGTTTTCTAAGTCTTTGGAATGAGATGTCAACATTGACACTTCCCTTTCCAAGGTTGAAATTTTCATCTTCTCATCCTGCACACCACTAACACTTTGCTCTAGTGCTGAAACTCTTGTTTAAATTTGAGTCCATTTGTCGAGAAGATTTTGCATGCACATGTTGGTTTCTTCAACAAATGGATGTAGCACACGTATTTCGCCCAGCACGAGTTCGAGAGAAATTGGTGTAGTAGGTTTGGCTGGAGAAGGTGGCTCCTGATTGATCCGCTTATATGTAGACATACACGCAGCATTACAGGTTTTGGGAGAGGGCGAGGATAAGGAAGACATATTTGCTGCAGAAAAGGTGCTTATAATAGACCACTTGTCTGCCTTTAAAAAGAGTAACACCTTCTTAGTGGAGGGCACCGCTTGATGAAGAGGTGCTTTAGATTTCTTTATCACCCTATATAGTGCACATTACCACCTGAGAAACTCCAAAGATCAGGTGGAGCAAAACAGCAGAAGAAAAGTTTCAAAAAGATGTGCACCACAATATAGGTTGTTAACAACATACTTTCAGCATGGAAAAAGAAGTTAGGGAATAAGTCCCAGAATGTTCATGGACTTAGAATAAAATGGTTACCAACTTAAAGAGGAAGGCTGTATGAAGTGAAAGTGTTCAAGAACTCAAAAAGAAAATAAAACAGCAACCGAAAAAAGTACTCGTCATGCTTTATCCTGAAAAAATTTAAAGGAATATTTCCTAAATCAATGAGCAGGAAGCAAGGCACCTCAGAGCATGAAGCAAGTACAAGAAGCATTAAAAAAATTGCATTAACGTGAAGAGTAAGGTTTCTTCTGAACTGAAAGTCTGTCTGATGACACGCAAAACTCCTGGGTTAGTCAGCCTTCATGGCTGGCTTTCAAACTCCTCCCCCTGACTAAATGAGTGTTTTAGGGCTTTATTACGGCTACGCAGTCCCTGGGACTACCGTAGTCATGGTGGTAGTCTGACCGCAACCACACTGTGGGACTGTGCGCAGTATTATAAGTGCGGCAGTTGGACCACCACTGAACCGCTGCTACAGCCACAGATTAGGGATCCTGCAGTTGTCTGGCAGCGGTTCGAGGCCAAAATATGCTGGCAGTGCCGCAGCAGCACTGCCAATCATATTTTGAGTTTACTCACTACCACCCTTTTCATGGCGGCCACATCAACATGAAAAGGGTGGCGGTGAGGCAACCTTGTGCCTCTGTGCACAGGGATGGATGCAGGGGGCACCTATTGTGCCCCCTGTAGATATGCAGCTCAGTTCCTGCCCAAGAAGGAATGCACAACAAGGTGAATTCCTCCTTGTGCAGGAACGTGCACTGGCAGTCCAGCAGTGGTGCTCTTTAAGGCTCAAAGTGAGCCTTTAAACAGCATCGCTGAGGGACAGCCACCACACCTGCCCACCAAACCACAAAATTACCTGTAATCTGGTGGGCAGCAGTGCGTTTCGGCGGTCCTGAAGCGGAGTGGTGGTGTACAGGCTGCTCCAGGACCACTGAAACTCGTAATAAGGCCCCTAGTATGGAAATTCAGGAATAATCGAGGATAAAGTCACAAATTAGACAGGAGCCAAAAAAACTACTGGACCCTATGTGCTTATTTTCAAATAATTTTAGGTTAGGGTTTTAAGCAAAATCCATGGGGGGATACACTGATATTCCCAGGCACCACCAATAGATTGCGTGCCTGAGGAAAACTAATGCAAGGCAGAGAAATGGGAGGCATTACTTTTTTTTTTTTTTTTAGTTTAAGAAAGTTTTATTTGCATTTTGAATTAAATACAAACATATGTCATAAGTAAATGGAAAACTAAAAATATGAAGAAAAATTTACAAAACATATGCAATGAGCAATAAAACCAATATTAATAAGGATATAGAAAGGGGAAGAAAGAAAGAAAGAAAAAGAAAGATACAGGCGAAGAAGAAAAGAAGAATGGAAGGACAAAAGAGGAGAAGGAGAAAGAAAAAGAAAGAGAGGAGAAGTGGGGAATAAGTGGGATGACTAAGAATCAGTCAGGGAATCGGTTGGAGGAAAGATAAGAAGTAAAAGGGAGCCAAAGAAGATCGGATTTAATTTTCAGGGGAACAGAAGAGGATGAAGCGATAGCAATCCTATGTTCATTACTTTTTTTTAACAATGCAAATACCCTTAAAGATTTAGGGGCAGATTTATGAGGCCCTTGCGCCTCTTTGCGCCGCAATTGCGTCACTTTAGTTGACGCAACGGCGGCGCAAACAATGCGCCCTATTTACAACGTGACGCATCTCGTCACGTTGTAAAGCCCTGCGCCATAAGGAGGCGTTCCTGCGCAGGAACGCCTCCTGAAAGATTTCACTTAGTCACTTTCAGGCCAATGCTGCGTCAAAACCCTGCGCCTGCTTGAAGCAGGCGTAGGTCTTGACGCAGCATTGTGAAGATGGGGCACCCCCGAGCCTTGCTGGAGCTGCGTCGTGCTTGCGCCGCAACTCCAGCAATGCGCCACCTTTCCGGCACAGATGCGTAACGCATCTGTGCCGTTTTTGCCCCATGGTGCGCCGCATTGTAAATGCGGCGCACCATGGGTGGCGGAGCTGTGGCGCACTGTGGCGCACATTAACTGGCGCACCCCTGGGGATGCGCCAGTTAACATAAATCTGCCCCTTTGAGTTGAGTCTGCATCCAAAAATGTAACGCAAATCCAACGCAAAATCTGGACAAATCTGGCCCTATATATTTGGCTATGTCCTGTAGTTAAATAAACGGGAAATCAGTTCACTGTTGTTCAGCTCACCAGAGGCTACAGAGCGACGGAAAAAAACATAATGAGGCATTTCTTATTACTTTGAAAAAGATAGTGCTTCTTGAAGTGTGTTTTGTCTTTCAAGCTAATAATTGGAATATTTCCAAGAAATGTTCGGAAGTCTAATAATGCTCATAGTGCCAGATGCTGGAATGTGCAGGCGTAGGCTTGGTTGAATGTGCTGTCATGTTAGACACACTTGCCAATATTAAATAGGCTGTGACTACGCTCTGTGCATTTGTCACTCTCTGGGGTACTTTTATATTTAATTTCTTAATTAGCTTTTGTTTCCAAGCAGTGCTTTTTTACCTGACAAATTTGATTTTCCACAGTTTACTGCCTTCAGAGTCTTGACAGCTCTGCACGCATCCAAAGCAGCATGCAAATATCATTTGTGGATTGGTGTTAAATGTATTTTCTACACATTCTGGCTTTGCATGTTTTGCAATTTTGTACAGGCCTCATGATGTATGCCCGATGCAATATTAAACATGATCAATTTAGACACAGGGTTTCTGTATATTTTACAGCATATCCTATAAAAACGGCCTCCTATAGAAATGGTAGCAACACTAATCTGTGATACCTGAAAACCATGTTGGGCTATTTCTACATTATTATTATTATTATTATTATTATTATTATTATTATTATTATTATTATTATTATCATTATTATTATTGTTATTATTATTATCATCATTATTATTAGTATTATTAGTATTATCATTATTCGTATTACTATTAATAGTAATAATACTGATAATAATCTTTGTATCACAATGTAAGTATATTATTATCATTGTAATAATAATAATAAACATCATTATTACAACCATAATAATATTAATAATAATAACAATAATAATAAAAATAATAATAATAATAATAATAACAACAATAATAATAATAATAATAGCTATTATTATTATTGTTGTTGTTAGGAATATTATTATTGTAACACCTGTTATTATTGTTTTAATATTTATAGTATTATTGTTATTATTACTATTTCAATAATACTAATAATAATAATGAGAATACAAATCATTGTTATTATTATCATTATTGTTAATATTATTATTATAATACATTCTTTTGTATTTGGTCCACAGTTCTGATGTTTTTTAATTTTTGTGTTCTATAAAAATAGATATTTCTGTATCGCCAAATGTAATGGTGCTTTAATTCAGTGACTTTACTAGGATAAAAGACCACACTGAGCTGAGCCTCAAACACAGGTGTGATCTGCAGTCCCTTAGCTCACTGATCCATCATTTGGTAGGTAGTTGGCATTAATGTATGCTCAAATCTGTCCTACGCGATGAGATTAATACACAAATGAAACAAAGTGTTCTTTCCTCAAATGATGACAAAAACACTAAAAAAGACTAAAAACAGCAGATGGAAATGCTGCTAATCAGAATATGATTCATGGCCAGTTCTACCCACAGGGAAGCTGCTGACCGAAAGTGCTAGATCTCAAAGGGAAAAAACAAAGCTTCAAAAATATATAACATGAGAAATCCTGTTTTCATCACAACTTGTATTTAAAAGCAAGCGAGAACTCTTAAAACTTCAAATGAGTTACAGTTGCGAGAAAAAGTCAGACGAATAATTAGTAAAGCACCCATTTTAGAAATGTTCCGAATGACAAAACACAAACATGCACTCAAAATTGTAGCTCTGCAGGTCTCCTACAAAAGCATCTCAACCAACCAGCCTTTATCAGAGCTTGGAAAACCTGCATGTTTTTGGAGGACTTCTACAGACGTCAGGTTAACTAGTGTCACGTCCTTTTAAAAGTGATTGGGCTCCAAGACTCTGAACGTCAGAACCCTTCGGCGTCATCCCCAGGTTTGAACATAGGCATGACTCCTGAAGACGACTACTCTCCTGTGGAATTGTACAGAGATCTCTCTTTTTTTAAGTCAGAGGGTGGCCTCAAGATGATATGTTGGCAGTTTCAACACAAACGTCTTGTTGACATATTGGCTTTGCCACTGATTTTTGTCAATGCTATGCTATATCAGCAAAAAAAGAGAGAATAAAAATACAAGAGGTGCTATTGTTCGAATGCATTCATATGCTCATACACATTATGACGCTGCTGTCTCCTGCGCCATTCCATAAGCAATGGAAACATGGAATGATATGGGTTAATCAATCAATCAGGGGTCTTCTATAATTGTGGCTACTCACCTGTGAGGGTCTCAAAGAACTGAGGGTGGAGGGCTGCTGGTCACACTGGGTGGAGGATCATTCAAAGAGCAACATCTGAGGTCCTTCTTGGATTGCCTGAGGTGGGGGGGACAGGGTGTTCCAGGTCTTGGCGGCGAGGTAGAAGAATGAACTTACTCTGGTTCTGGTCTTGTGGATCCTGGGGAAGGAAGCTAGGGTGAGTTCGGCAGAGCAGAGTTGCCTGGCAGGTGCCATTTTATTTATTTTTTCCAACCAATCCAAGCTGGCATACGCCTCATTGAGTGGTAAATAAAACAATTTTTTTTGAGAAAAATCACTTTCTTTCACGTGCATGTGGGGAAAGGAATGAGCATCAGGGAGTGCGCATGATGTGTGAATTTGAGGAGCAGCCCATGAGAGACAGATAGAAAACACAGACACTCTCATGGAGTGCTTAAAGAAAAAGTTGTTCTCTAGATGTTAGCAGCAGTGGTGTAGCTGGGGGGGTGAAGGGGGTGATGCGCCCCGGGCATCACTTTTATGAGGGCGGTGGCGAGCCACGAGAGCAAGGTACGTTTTGTTTTTTCTTTACTCTCCCTCGTTGGCATCGCTAAACGCCCCCCCCCCCCTCTCTTTGTCACCATTCAAAGTCGTTGTGTGGTCTTTCATCTGAATTAACCCACCCACCGCTCTTACCGGCACTGGGCAGCAAACTAAGGGATCACCCCAGGTGTCAAAAGCCCTAGCTATGCCATTGGTGAGCAGTGGAAGGATACCCAAGTCAGCGAATCAAAAGAATGGTAAAGAGACAGGGGACAAATAAACACAAGAAGAGGAAGCCAATCCCTCCAATAAAAAGCAAGCAAATGGAAGTGACAGTAAAGGCCACAAGTGGTAAAGCATATGCGTGCTCTAAGCCCACTGTAAGTTTTTGGTATGGTGCAGACAAAAAATGATTTTGCAAACAGCCAGTAGGCCTGACTTGATACATTCAGGGAAAAACAAATAACATCCTTAGCTCCACTCTAGCAACAGCAGGCCAGACACATAATCATTTATATATATATATAGATCTTCTTTTGTGCAAAATCCTATTGTGTACCCGGTCGATAACACTGTTTCCCCCCCTAAACCCTTCAGGGAGGCCTTGTCCTACAAATGAGCAATGTACACACTTAATTTATTTAATTGGAAATATTCTCGTGGCACAATTCAACACGGTTTGTCATTTACATACATTTCGAAAACATCCTTGATTAAATAAAGACCTGCATCATAATAAAAAAAAAAGAGTACACTGGCCCTGTGGGGCGGAAAGCGCCATTAGTTATGTGTTACATTACATCCCAAGGCGCCAGCGGATCAGTTCTCGGAGTCGTCCCTTGCTATTTTTTTCTTGCTAATGTTCGGGTCAGTCTAAAAAAGATAAAAGCCTTCTTTTATGCCAGCAGTGAGCCACGCGCTCATTGCGTCTGCAGCAGCAGATTGCGCCTGCAGGTTAGTCCCCTCTACTTCATAATACAGACTATCCGCCTGATTCATCATGCTCCCGTTTTGCGAGGCCCTAATAGCGATTCATAGCGAATCGCTATTAAGGACTCGCAAAACGGGATTCATGTAGGAATATGCAATAAAAATGCGATTCCTTACAATTCCTTATTTGCGATTAGCTAATTGCTAATCGCAAATAAGGAATAACTCCCCATTCATTCCTATGGGCCAAAAGGCCCATAGGAATGAATGGGGAGTATTCCTTATTTGCGATTAGCAATTTGCTAATCGCAAATAAGATAGCGATTTGAAGGGTGCCAGGGGTGTCCACAGGACACCCTGTAGCACCCCTCAAATGAAATTTTACACAGGTGTTGCACACACACATGTCCAAAGGACATGTGTGTGTGTAACATGCAACTCAGAAAAATGCAATTAAATGCATTTTTCTGAGTTTTCGCAATTTACCACGAGGTCTGACCTCGCGGTAAATTGCGCCTAGAAATTGCGAATTCGCAAAAAAAAATAGGATGATGAATTGCATTTAAGGAATCTCAAATAGAGATTCCTTAAATGTAATTCCTCGCAAAATTGCGAGATCGCAATTACCGATTTTTACATTTGGGATGCTGAATCCCAAATGCAAAAATCGCTCTCGCAAAGGGCCAGATTCTCAGAATCTGGCCCTTTGCGAGCGCAAAAAAGCTTGATGAATCAGGCTGTATATTTATTTTCCGCAACTGCGGCTGCCATTAAATGTTCGCATTTGGGCACGGGGGAATCTCTCTGCGACTTGGAAGGCTGATGCATAGCTGTCTAACTGGCTCCAAGCGCAGAGTTATTTCCTTTTGAATGGGGACACGAGTTGCTATCATTTGAGCAGAGAAAGGCGCCATGGCAGGCTTGTGGAAGTTCTTTCCTTTTATTGTTGATTGTAACTATTAGACTCCTAAACCTTTGGCAAAGAGCGCATGCTTGTGTTTCTTATCGGCTGCCTTTCCGCCAGAGAACGGCTGAAGTGTCGCCGTGAATCAGTCAGGCGGAAAAATAGGTTCTTTTAGATAGGACTGTGAGGCAAACAATGTCACTTAAAGGACAACTGGTCAAGGTGTCTAGAGATCCCTGGCAGCTAAAAGGTCTCACCAACACTCTTAGGGGCATATTACCAAGGGCCTTATCGCCGCTTTAGCAGGATTTTTTCCCGCTAAAGCGGCGATAATTTTATCGCCCTATTACCTAGCTATCGCTAACACTAGTTAGCGACAGCTAGTAGGAGAGAGCGATCATCTTGGGGCCCACTTCGCATGTCAGCGATAATTATCGCTAATGACATGCAAAGTGGGTGTGCCAAGATGTTAGCGACTGGAAACAGTCGCTAACATCGCTATCTCCTATTACCTACTTTTGGAAATATTCGCTCTAAGCACGAATATCTCCAAAAGCTAACGACTGCCCAGAGCAGTTCTTAGCCATGTTATCCAATGGTAGGTGGATAACATGGCTAAGAGCATTAGCTCGGTAATGCATGAATATCGCTGACTTTTCAGCGATATTCATGCATTTCGGCCGATTTTTATCGCTTAGGAGGTAAACCTTGATAATAGCAAGGTTTCTAAGTGATAAAAATAGGCGAAGCAAAGCGATAAAATTATAGCCACTAACCAAGCTTAGCGATAATTATCGCTTATTCTTGGTAATATGCCCCATGTTGGTCTCACCAGCACTCTTAAACGCCTGGGGCAAGGCTAATTGTCCCAGTATTGTAAAACAAGAAGGCCCAGAGTCACTTAGAAATTACGCAACGTAGTTCAGCAATAAAAAATTAGCGCACAACATTGAGTGAAAGGGCGACATTAGGACATAGCCTTGCTAACAAGGATATGGCGCTACTGCTCTCATCCCCTGCGCTGGTGCACTTCAGGATGCTTTACTCCGTATACACAGCCCTTGCACAATCGTATGGTGTTTAGTACATGTTTTGGACCAGAAGAGTACATTTCCAACAAAAAAGTATATGCTTAGACATAGTTTAAGAGATTTCTAACTTTGTGTGTGTGCTGTGTATCACAGCACACATGCAAAGTTAGAGAAATTTTGAGAAACAAAAGCTATCCTCAACCTTTATGACTGCCTCGAGAAGGTGTAAATGTTTGGGGTAAAGATCTGTTTACCTTTTTTTTCAGTTGCTAGGGCTTTGTATCAGAATTCATGGGTGGTTGCATGATGGGAACACCCATGTACCACCCATGGAACTCTCTCTTGATGCAAAGGAGCGCAAACATTGTTAGCGGTACTTTGCATTATATTAGGGCTTCTGGAAAGTTCATATCAGTTCTTAACTATTTGCTATTTTGTGTCACTTTTGCTATAATGCAGGCATTGTCACTAATAGTGCATAGAGGTTTTCTAACCAGTAGAGAATAAATTCCACATTACACAACTCGTGTAATAAAACCTTGCGAGATACCGGCAGGAGATTTGATTTGAGCAGAAAATGTCTGTGGCTTAGAAGAATTTGTGTGCAAATGAGTCTCACATGGGATTAAAAAATATTTGAAATGGCAAAATGCGAAATTTTGAGAACTTTAATACATTTCCTGTAATGAGGAACTTGGGAATTTAAGTTAGAAGTGTCCTTTTGATTCATAATACACTGCACTGATGTAGAGCGACCTTAACATTTACAGCTCACAAATGCAGTGCCGTATTCTACTAAGGATTAGTGTCTAGCAGTTGCGCTTTGTTTTAGTATGCATGCAATAACAGGAATAATCCACATTCCTAATCCACACCATGCCTCCATACTATCCTCCGCAGTAGCATCTAAACCTTCTGATGTGCAGGACACATTTTATAGCTTTAGGGCTGTTGTGTCTTTGGATTTTTACCTCTGACTGCTGTTGAGGGACCATTAGCATTCACAATGGATTAACACCATATCTTCTTATGGACTTTAAAGGTTTAATACAGATGAAGCCACCTTAACCAACAAGTGCATTTGATCTGTACTATTACTGGTACCAGTCAGTGCTTAATTTGAGCAGGTGGTTTTCGGTGCTGAGCATCGGCACTTCATTGTCAACACCAGCACTTATAAGAGTCTGCCACACGGTGGCGCTGTATGTCTAATTTAGAAATCTGCACAACACTAGTTGTTTAATAATTCAATATACATTAAAAAGGCCTAATACATGTCGCCCAAGCCCATCTTCTAGTGTTGAGCGACGGGAATATAAATTGTTACACTTGTAAGAGCGTGCAGTTTAATAGCTGTGTAGGTACTGTCATCGGCAGTGCTGGCCTGGACAATGGGTGGAGCTTTTAGTGAGAGGACGCGTTCACAGACGAGCAAGCTGCATGCTGCTCTAAGAGCCCACGGAAACAAAATTTACCGGGACTCCAGTTTTTTGATTCATTCAAAGATCGGAACGTGATGGATGATACTAATTTTATCTAAGATAAACTCACTAGTCTTCAGAGTTTATTCTTAGAAGAGAACAGCTTTTGACATGGATAGCGGAATATCCTTGCCCCAGCTATTTGATCAACGCTGAGTGCCAGATGCGATAGATGAGTGAGATCATATTATGCCCATTCCGCAATTTTATCAGGATTTATCAATCAGGGAGTAATTTGGAGGCTATAAGGAATTAAAAACACTTTTTCCCATTGGATTCCTTTGGAACCATATAGCCGAGGCCACACACAGTCTAGTTTTATTTGTCCTGAAGAAGAACCGTGCTTGATGCCTTTATCTAACACAGGCACAACGGGGTCGAAACGTCAACGCTAAATTAGAAGCTTGTACATTCCAATTTGATCTGCAAAATGATTAGGAGTAATGTCTAGGTCAATTTGAGAATAAGTACTTTTTCTCCGTGCCTTTATTGTTTCTTAATGCCTTATTGTTTATGTATGTATGTCATGAATTTTGATAACGTTTATTTAACTTTGCTTCACTTTTCACACTAGACCAATATGTGTGTATGATCTGTTTTGTGAAAATTCGTTTTTTGCCTAAAATAAATGATTAAATAATATAATTATTGTGTGCTATTTCCCTAGGCTAGGTGTTTAGACTGCCATATGTTTCATTGATTGATATCCTATCTCAGTAAGGGATATAAAACACTGAATACGATGTAGTTCTGTAAAGTGTGTTGTTGCAGAACCACTTTTTCGTTTCATGGACAATGGGTGGTGCAAGCTGCAGTAGCCTCCTGACCAGTGCCCTGGCACCTATTTGTTTAACAAATTAAGTCCTAGGTACCTGTCTTTGATTATGCAACGGCAACACTATTCTTTCTTACTTTTACCACTTTGTACAATGTATGGCGTGATTCCACATGTGACAAACATTATGAGTAGCTTGCAACTTCTAAATAGTAAAGAGTCCTTTTTTATAAATCGGCGTGCATTTACAAGACGAGTGAAGATTGACAAAAAGGAAGGCTCTGCCATTCCATGCTGAGTGAGACACGAGACCTAAATGTCTTTCAATGTATCGCCCCATGATATCTGGTAATGGCTGACCCCCGGCCTCACACTGCTACATGATTCATGTGTATTGATTTTTCTGAGTGCATTTCTAAATTTCATACCATTTTGTATGCGTGTGTGTTTATTCTGCACACTGGGTTATTAAAACAGCAGCATTGTATGACATTCTAAAAGCAACATCGCCCCTTCTCCCGCAAATTATTTTTTTGAACATTTATTGCCGAAAGCTCTCTACAGTAGTAATCAATATCACATAATTATGAGCCAAATGAAGGGATGTTCAGTGGCATTAATTTCTTTATTGTTTAAACTGGTGCTGAATTGTGAGGGAGCCCATTGAGTTCAGGTAATGTTACAGACTTTAGTAAGAACGTGCTTAATTTGAGCCAGTGGTTGTAGGTGGGGCATCAGTACTTTTTTTTGGGGGGGGGGGGCTAGGGCTTAGTTTTAATCAGCAGGCTTTGACCCAGAACAAGAGAGAGAAAAACAGAAAAGGGGGGAAGAGGAGGAAGAGAAAGACGGAAATAGCAGTGGCAAAGGGACAAAAACGGTTGAAAAGGAACCCTGAAGAGTGTGGTTTAGGGTTAGGGAGGCTATGCTGGTGTAAGAAAGAGGCATGAGGTGAAAGAAAGACTAACAGTATTCGCATCAGCGCCAGAGGGCTTCTTTCAAAAATGCTGACATTGGCATTCTTTTACAAAGTAAGCACTGGCAGAAAGATGTGTGTCACATCCAATCTTATGCAACATTTCCACCATGTTAGGTACAGCAGAAGATAATTGTGTTATTGCGAGGTCAAAAACGTATAAAGATGAAACATATCATGAATCCAATATATTTATTATGGAATCTAATTTTGTTTCTACGCAAAAGTAGCAACACTAATATGGGGGCTGATTTACTAGCAGTTTATGCAACAGAACGCAGCAAGGCAAATTGCTGCACTGTTTTGCGTGAATAGAAGAGAGCAGAACAGCGCCATATATTAAAAAAGATATGATGCTGTTCAGCTCCCTCTTTGTGCTGGTGCACCAATAACTGTCTAGCACAAACTCTGACACCCTTGCGCCACAACAGCAAAGCGTGTTGTGGTTAATATTGATTTTCCTCCGGGAGAGATAACTTCCTGAACAAAAACAATCCTTAGAGGTGTGTCTTTGTATGTGTGCTTCCTTTCTCGGGAATGTTCACCATTTTGGTGCAAACTCAGGTTTTCCGCCTTTAGCAAACCTGGGTTTGCATCAAAATACATGGTTGGATGCATGGAAACGCTCATGCTCCACCCATCGGAGGCAGGGTAATGCAAGGAAGCGCAATGCGCAGCGTTGCATTACTCTGCGGCTGAAAAGTGATGCTAAGCCATGCAATTCTTGATGTAAGTGGCTTTGAAAATGTCAGTTCACCACTTGTGTTGACTGCGTCGACTTTCCTGAGGAAAGAACGATGCAAATGCATAGTAAAACCGGACCATGGGTTCTTACAGGCACATGCTTCAAAGCTATTTGCGATCGCAAACGTTGCGAATCGCAAAAGTCAGACATTTGCAATCGCAAAATTATCTTTTGCGAGGCATGAAACAACTTGCCACTCGCACTTTAAAAAAATTGCAATTATTTGCAAGTTTTCGAATTGCGATTGCATTTAAGGAATCGCAATTTGCGATTCCTTAAATGCAATCAAGAAACACTTGAGAATAGCGATTTCGCTAATAGGGGGAGCATTTTACAATGAAGTAATTTGCTAAAACTTTGAAAAATGCACTTTTGTGCATTTTTTAAAGTTTCATGTTGCGCACACACATGCCCTTAGGGCATGTGTGTGCACAACCTATGTGCACAGATCAATTTCAGGGATGAAATAAGGTGTACTTTTGACACCCTTGCAAGGACATGTGTGCGCACAACCTATGTGCACAGATCAATTTCAGGGATGCAACAGGGTGTCCTTTTGACACCCTTGCACCCCCAAATTGCCCACGCATTTTGAGAGGACCTATTGGTACTAGCAAATTGCACATGAAATTTCCCATTCGTTCCTTGGGGCCTGTAGGCCCCATAGGAAAGAATGGGAAGCCATTCCTTATTTGCGACTCACAATATAGGAAACGCAAATAAGGAATGTTTAGGAATCGCTATTTTTACAGCGATTCCTACATGCATAAGCTTTTGTGAGTCCTTAATTGAGATTCCTTAATTATCGCATTTAAGGACTCGCAAAATCCTACCTTGATGCATGTGCCTGTTAGTGCTGGAATCCACGATAGCCACTACCATTGGGATTACGTAGCAAAGGAGGTACAAGTTAGTTGGCAGGATTAACTAAATTTGACATGCAGTACAAACTATTAACAATGTTTGCTCCGTCTGGGCAGAGGTTTCACCTCTTTAGTAGAAGTTTCATACCCAAAGGCAGCAATCAGCAAATAAAATGTGACCTTTCATTGAGAGGCAAAGGGGCTTTCTCTGTGTGGCAACATGTAGCAGCGTTTTTTTAAACTTTTCATTTGGTTGGCCTAGAAACAGAATAATCTGTTTGCTAAAAGCTGCAAATTATGTCAAAGTTGATAGTTTGGGTGAGAAATGTGGCAGATCCATAATCTTGCAAAAATACAGCTGCACAGATTTACACAAATCGGCGGTTTTGAGTATAGCATCCTGCTAGTGTCTGGTTACATTGAAACTTGGGTCATGGCGCCCTCTGTGGAGGCAAGATGGCCGCTGAGGGATGCATTGAGTAAGTCGCATCCTCCACTACTCCCTACCGCCCGTACTTGATGGCTCAATGGTGGAGCCTGGCTTGAAGAGTGTTGCCTTCGGATATTTTGTGTCTTGTCAGAGTGACACTATCGGCAGTAAGGATACATTTCCCTTCGGAGAGCAGAATAGCTCAGCAAAACGAGCAGTTTGGCTTATCTGGAAGAGACTAACGGAAACTACCAGGCTGATTCTAAGATCCTGGTTTAGAATGCCACCTCAGCTGCAGCAGGTCAACGAGGTTAAGGACGGCAAGGACGGCAAGGATGGCAAAGGCGGAAAATTTCCAGAGACAGACGCCACAAGAGGTCAAAAATTAAAGATAAAAACAAGATCGATACAAAAGCTTCATTAACTGCTGCCGCTCAGAAGAGCGTATCTAGCACCAAGAAATTTACTGCCAAAAAAACGGGCTCGGACAACACGGTTCTTGTGAAGGAGTCGGGAAATGCTGCCAAACTAAGAGCAAAAGAAAACACGCTGCGTCAGCCCTCAGTCTCGGAGAGCTTCGCAAACGTACCTGTAAACTCCGGTAGCAGCAAGACGGTGAGCAAAACTGACGGCCTCTCAACCCCCGATGTCCTGGATACTGGCGAAGGAGCAGGGACTGAGGACGGCGTCCTCAGCACGGAACCTGGAGCGGGAGCCGGCGCTGGTGCTGGGGTTGCTAGGCAACCTGAAGGACCTGATGCAGGGAAGCCGACCGGGGCATTGCCTGCTGTTGCTGTTGTTACAGGGAAGCCGGCCGGGAGGCTGCATGCTGTTGCTGCTCCGGGAGGGAGCAGAGCTCAGGCAACTACTGGCTCAGAGGGGCCGTCGGAACCTAAGCACGAGGTGCGTGAAGTGCAGCAACCAAAAGTGAGTAAAGACCTTGGGGGTTCGATAGATAGTCGAGCCCTGAGCACCCGACTGCCAGATGAAGAGGGGAGTTTCGACATACCAGCTCCAGCTCCAGGATTGGAGCTAGAATTAGACTCACTAGTACAAGTAGATAACAGAGAAGGGGTGGAAGACACAGAAAGTAAGAGGCCTGATTCTCTAACCTGGGCTGAGGATATGGATTTAAATATGGAAAGCGGGGGGTGTAAATCAGGAGATTAATCCTCTGCCTCTAACTCTGCTGATTTGGCTATCACTAATGAAGCGGCTTCCGCAGAAAGGTTTTATTCAGTCGATGAAGACTCTCAGTCACAGTCATTACCCTCAGGCGAGATTAGCTCTGACGAGTCAACTGGGATAGATTCTGTCAGTAGTTCTCCTGCTCAGAAAATAACACAGAAAAAACGACTATCTAAAAGAAAACCCTCTTCAGCAAGTAGTACTACTGATCCTACTAAAAAGTTGGCCTGGGACTACTCTACCACTACTTTCTCTTTTCTAGAACAGGACAGTCCTGCTACAATGATTGGTGATCAAGGATCTTCGCAGCCTCCACAACCCCCGGTTACATTGGATTTATTGTTTAACACTTTGAAGTTAATGCAATCCGAGGCTAGAGGGGAAAGTAGGAGGGCAAGGCAGGAATCAAGGAAAGTACAGAACAAACTTAGGAAAATAAGTCAAAGACAAGATGAGATGGTCGAAAGGGTTGCCCATGTGAAGGAAAGAACTGGGAAAGTAGAGGATGATTTGAGAGAGTTGAAAATGTACAAAGAAGAACATCAGAAGGTGGCTGAAGATGTAAATTGGAAACTGGAGGACTTTGAGAATAGACAGCGACGTAATAACATCAGATTGCTAGGAATAGAAGAAGGTCTTGAAGGGGAAGACCCCAGAATGTTTGTTGTAAATCTGTTAAAAGGGGCTTTCCCAGAACTAACAACATGGCAGTGGGAGTATGAAATTCAAAGAGCCCACCGTTTTCCATTCTACAAAAGGGGTCAGGCTGGAGCTCAGGGGGGGAAACCAAGGGCATTGTTAATCTATGTAGGGAATTTTCTCCTGCGGCAGTTGATATTGGATAAGGCTAAACCTGAGACTAGACGTACATTTAATAATGTCACGTTCTTTGCAAGGCCTGACTTCTGCCAAGCTACAGTTGAGCGTAGGTGGAGGCTGAGGCAGATGATACCGCTTATCCAGGCCCTGGGCTCAGAAGCTTATTTGTTATACCCTGCTAAACTGAAAATAGTAACTAAAGGCCAGGTTAAGTTTTTCTTTTCAGAGATTAAAGCAAAGGCTTACATGACGGAAGTGTTGGGGTATAAGGAGAAATAAATAAGTTGGTTGTGTTGATATTTGGTATGACGGTGGGGAGGAGTGGCGACTGCTGCTTCCCTGGCGTTCACACATAGGTCATGAGTGACCTATTTGCCTGTAGGGGAGGGTGGGGGAGGGGTAGCTCGTGGGGGGACAGGGGAGGGGGTGGGGGGCAGAAGGGGGGGAGAAAATGGCACACATCATATACACAGAGATATAGTTTTGGGCAATTTCAGTTCTTAAGTAAATGGTGGAAGAAAGAAATAAAGGAAGAAAAAGAAAGTTGGAAAGGGAAGATGGTATCGACTTTTGATGTTTTTTAATGGCTTGTCGAATTATCTCAATGAATGTTTGTGGTCTTAATGATCTTCAGAAGAGATTACGTGTTTCTGCTTTTTGTAAGTCATTATATCCAGATTTGATTTGTCTTCAGGAAACTCATGTGGAGGGAGGTAAGGGTTATTTGTTGGAGCAATTGGGTTTTAAAGTATTGGCATTTACTAAACAAGCCTCAAAAACACGCGGGGTAGCAATTTTGGGTAGGGGGAGAGATTGTACTCTGGTTAGGAGTAAAGAAGACACATGGGGAAGATGGGTTATCGTCGAAGTAGATTTTAGAGGAACTAGATTTACTCTGGTTTCTGTTTATGGCTCAACATGTGATGAGCCAGATATATTTCAATTTTTGGATCAGGAACTATCGACCTGGGCGGAACCCATTGTTTGCTGTGGGGATTTTAACATTAACCGTCCTGCCAGTGTTGAGCTACAAATGGGCCATGGTTATACTGGGCGTAAGAAAAGGGTCCATAGGGCCATAGTAGACATGGCTGTGCATAATGCTCTATCAGATGTTTGGGCCAATCTACACCCGATGATTGATGGTGATACCTTTTACTCTGCACCACATAGAATCACGGTTAGGCTAGATTATTTCCTAATCTCTAATGTTTTGCTTTCAAATGTACGGATTAGGAAGTTACCCCGCCTGGTGTCAGACCATAACCCACTGTTATTGACATTAAGTTTAAGTGGTATCGCAAGAGAAGTATATGAATGGACATTTGAGAGAGCTTTGCTAAAAAATGAGAACTATTGTAAGCATATGGAAAAATGGATAAGCGAGTTCTGGCTTAACAATAAGGGAAGTGCCAGTAGTGGCAACATTTGGGATGCCTTTAAAGCAGAAATAAGAGGCGAGACAATTAGCTTTACAACCTTTAGACAGAAGAGTGAAAGAGACAGGATGGAACAACAAATGAATTCGCTTCTGACTGCAAAGGCAGAACTGAGCAGGCTAATCACGACTGGGAGCTCACTGGATCAAAAAATTCTGGAAATTATGATGTTAAAGAGTGAAATTGCTGAAAGGATCACTAGTAAAACGGCAGCAAACTATCTTGCAAAGAAGGAACAGGTGTTTGAGTATAGTGAAAGGGTGGGACATATTCTTGCTGTTAGAACCAGACAGAAAGTTACTGCAGGGGATATTAAAAATATGGTAGATAATGCAGGTAATGTGATCTTTGACTCTGCAGGTATAAGAAATGAATTCTGGAAATATTATACGGGACTGTACGATTCTGAAGCTGGGGTGGGCAGGGATAAAATCAGAGACTATTTGGGAAATATTCAACTTAATGAATTGGAATTGGAAGATCAGATTAAATTAGACTCTGCTATAACGTTAGAAGAAGTGACGGTAGCCTTATCAGAACTCCCGTCCTCGAAGGCTGCAGGACCGGATCTTATTCCGATTGAATTTTATAAAACATTTTACTCAACTATAAGACTGGAGTTACTGGATACCCTTACACAAGCACAGAGGGAAGTGTCGGTCCCAAACTCATGGGGGGATACTGAAATTATAGTTATACTGAAAAAAGGTAAGCCATCTACTATCCCTGGGTCATATAGACCAATCACTTTAATGAATGCGGATGTGAAACTGTATTCCAAAATATTGGCAACAAGGTTGTCTACTGTTATAGATAAATTAGTCTCTCCAGTTCAACATGGATTTATCCCTGGGAAGGGCACTACAACACATGTTAGAACAGTGATTACCTGTTTTGACGCCATGGAGATTGCTGGCGGCCCTGTAGCAGCCCTATTCCTTGACGCCGAAAAGGCTTTTGACAGGGTCGCATGGGAATATTTGTGGGAGATAATGAAATCATATGGCTTTGGCGATAATTATATTAGGGCAATTCAGGTATTAAATAAGGCACCAACAGCTAGAATCAAGGTTAATCGAGACCTAACCGCGGCTGTACAGATAAAAAGAGGCACTAGACAGGGTTGCCCCAGTTCCCCTCTCCTCTTTGCATTGTATATGGACCCGTATCTGCGTTATCTCAAGCTTAACCCTAGTATTCCCCCTCTTTGTTTAAATGGGCTAGAAGTTAATGTGTTAGCGTATGCAGACGACGTTGCTATAATCACCACAGATCCATCTAAAGCAATGGGTGAGATTGAGTTAGAGGCCCGTAATTTCGGCATAATATCTGGATATAAATTAAACAGCGCAAAAACGCAGATTATAAAAAATGCAAGGGTCCAATGCAATGACATACGGGTGGTTCCTGCAGCAGTATATTTAGGGGTTGAGATCTCGCCTAATATTGATACTGTGGTAGAGCGTAACATCTCCCCTTTAATGAGGAAAGTAAGTTTAGAACTGGCCAGAATAAACAATCTTAGACTCACGTTAGTGGGCCGCACAAATGTAATCAAAATGCTTATACTCCCCAAATTCCTTTATTTCTTTCGCACGATACCTCTTATGTTTGAATCAATTTGGTTTAATAAGCTGGAGTCGATTCTAAATAAATTTATATGGTCATATGGGAAGACCAGAAGGGCTTATAAGTTTATGACTTTGCCAAGGGCTAGTGGAGGTTGGGGGGTTCCGGACTTTAGGTTATATTATTGGGCCTCTGTACTTCAATATACCCAGGGTCTGATTGGTGCAAGTGAATTAGATTTGAATGTTAAATCCTTTTAAACTATGGTATATTCTCTTGTAATGGGTGCAGACACTGCAAATGCTTTCTTAAACTGTGCTGACTTCTCTTACTATAAACGCACACGCTTTAAGACAGTTATGGTTGCGTATAACACCTGGTTAGCGGTAGCAAAGAGATGCGGATTGGGTAGATACAACAGATATACGAGATTATATAGGAATAAAACACTACCATCTTTAATCTTTTCCGATGCTATAATGGCAGAATGGGATATGAAAGGTATTAAAAAGATAGGAGATCTGTTGGGTTCAGACGGAAATATATTACAATTCTCAGATCTGATGTCAAAATATAATATAACAAGACATAGTTTTTTTTAAGTATTTGCAGATTAGGAGTTTTTTCAGTAAGAAAAAAGGAGGAGAAGGTGGATTTGGAAAAATTAATCTTATGGAATCTATAGAGCAGGGTGGGGCGTGCTCTATTCGTTATTTCTATGCCAGTTTAGTAGAATTAAAAAAGGATGACACTGGAAAATTTGGTGATAAATGGGCAGGGAAATTAGGGATACAGAACCAGTGTTTCCTGGACTCGTTGGAATTAGGATGCTCTGTTTTGTGCTCTGCCTCGCTCCAATCTCAACACTTTAAAACTTTATATCAACTCTACCACACACCGGATCGTATTGTGCAATGGGGCGCGACCACAGGGATTACCTGCTCTCGCTGTAGTGCACCGGCAGCAGATAGCATTCACATTTTTGCGCTATGTCCACAATTAAACATTTTACTGAAGGGAATGGAAGAATTTATGGGTCATACACTTGGTTTAAATGTGAGTTTAACACCAACTTTAATTATGTTAGGGGTTAGGGGATTTGATGGCGACTATTCTGAATTTTTATTTTTAGCAATGGCGGTGTATAGGTTATTAATTGCTAGAGCTTGGCGGGATCCTTTACCTCCCACAACACAACAATGGATTGCGTTATTATTGGGGACCTTCAACCTTGAAAAGGGTATATATGCTAGGAAAGGTAAAAGGGCAAGAAGATTGGGTATGAAAATATGGGAACCAGTTTACCATTGGAAAGAGAGTCTAAATGTAAACCGTGGATGAATTAACAATATTTTGTTTCTCCCTCTTATATGTTTTGTTGGCTGTATGAAGGGGAAAAGATTTGACTAAGGATATACAGTATCTCTTGACAGTAATTCTTTGTTTATTCAATTTCTGTATAAATTTCTGTATATATAATTTGCATTTTGTGTATTTTGTGTATGTTGTGTGCTAAGAAAACATTTTTTGTTTTATCTTACAATAAAAATATTAAAAAAAAAAAAAAAAGAAACTTGGGTCATGGCTGTAACCAAAACAGAGGAGGGACCACACTATGGAGTATGTTGAGGGGAACCTCTAACCCAAGGCAAGATTTCATAAATAAATGGGAACAGGCACCAGAAGGAATTTTAAAATGAGCATAGCTGTTGCAGGGCGAATATGACAGGTGAGTGAGACCTGTCCCCCGGAAAAGGAGCTAGGGGTCCCTGTGTTTCACCCTAGGTACATTTCAGGGATATGATGAACTTTAACTGTGAACTGGTGGAAACTACAGGTCTTGTTGGCTCTCTTGTTTGTAGGTCCAAAATGTTTCTCCTTGAGACTAGAATGCCCCCAAATGTACCTCAGATGTGTTAAGTGAAAAACAGGCAGGAGAGGATTTTAGAGTAACCAGAGGTCTGCACAGCATGAATTTACGACCAGGAATTGGCGGTTGGGTGGATGAATTTGCTTTTGAGTTATATACAGCGCTTTAAATCTCTGTGTTTGCTGACAGCCAAGTCATGGTTTAAATGCAGATGAAATTTGATCTTGACAGTGGTGTAGCAAGGGGGTCTGGGGAGAGTGGTCGGCCCTGGGCGGCACAAGTTTTGATTGGCGGCTCTTGCCTGCGGCTGTCGTGGGGCAGCCGCAGAGGGAATCGCTATCACCTTTCCCCCGCTCTTACACACGGCCTAGGGGCGGTAAATGCTGGGGCTGCCATAGTGGCCATAGGTCTAGCTACCCCACTGGGTCTTGGACTTTGCAAATAAGAAAGACTATTGCTGTGGCCCTCTTCACACTCTGCACTTTATATTAAAAATACACTGACTTGTAAAAATTAGTGGTATGGGTATGATTCACAAACCTATCTGCAAGTGTAAGTTTGACTTACTGTGCAAATCACTAAGTGCTCCACTCCAGTGAATTTAAAAGGTGCCCTTACAATTGGAAACACTGGCGTTATTTACAAGCCTGTCGCTGAACTCTTTGTAATCTGGAGATACTCTTTGGTTCGCAGTACATCCAGAAGTCAAAAGGGGCTTGGCAGTAGGGGAGATGCTCTCCCTGAGGAGGAAAAAAACAATTGTCATTGCAAAAAGACGCTGGTTTTCCCCAGTGTGTATTTTATAGATCATGCAAATATGCAACAGAGAAATGCCAACACCAAACAAGAAATTCATTAAACTTTTCCAGGATTGCAATTTTAAAGCTGTGACTCGTGCAGGTTCCCAGTCAAAATCTTGGAAAGTTTTGTGGACTTTTAAAGTACGCAAACCATACCCATGTGGGAGTAAAAAATGTTCACATATTTCGTGTGAAACGGCCACTTGAGTAGTCAATGAATAAAAGGACTGTTTACTTTACAAGCAAGGACTGATATGAGGTCCAGGTGAAAGGGAATGCCTTTGTTACTATTATTAAAAGTAAAAACTCAGCTTTGATCAACTGAGCCTCTCTGTCAATGTGGGTGTTTGGCAGGCTTGGACCTAGACAGAAAATCGTCCTTGCCACTAAAATAAAAGCCTTCCCCATTAGCCAATCAGATTGCTATAAAAATGGCCATATTTGCAAATAGGGTAATTTTGAAGTTGCAAAGACTAGTTGTATAGGTGCTTTGTTAGGTATGGGACACTGCATGCATTTGTGCTTGCTCTAAGCAATGTTTATGCTAATATCAGGGAAATCAGCAGTAAAAACTGGCCCACCAGACCACAAAACAAGCACCCTAACCTCAAAAAACCAGCCCACACACTAACCTATTAGACCAGCATCTTGGGCACTGGCTGATTTTCCTGTAGGCCAGTCCGTCCCTGATGTTTAGTAGGCCTGGGTGGTGAACTCCGTTCCATTCGCATTTGTGGAGTTTTCTTCACTCGGTGCTCCACAGAGCATGCGGAGTTCCAAAAAACAGCGGAGTTTTTTTCTCGCTCGCCAGCCTTAATTTGAATAGTGAGGAAAATCTAATGCTAGACCACCTCCCAGCGAGATTTCTCAATGTGAGCGGTCGTGGATAGTCGCGACCGCTAGTGTTGAGAAACCATCCGTTCGAATTAAAGAAGCTGCCGCTCAATTTGAAAATCTACTACAGTGGCAGAAAGAAGCAGCACCCTCTTGCGCTGTGCATGGTGCAGTTTGTACTGATTTTCCAGCGCGAAATAAACACCCAGTGCAAAATATCTGCGCAAATGGCAGGCTCAAACACACTCCCCAGCTTGCGGAACTCCACGTCTCCGTGAAGTCCATTCAGGCCTAGTGTTTAGTCAGTGATCCACCAGACTTGGAGGAGGCAGGAGGCAGAGATTGAAAAACTTTTCTGATGCTCTCCCACTGCCTAGTTAATGAGTAAAAGACCACAGAGTGCTGTCCAGGCACAATAGTAGTATGCTTAGTGGCTTGCTTCAAAATTGCCCATATTTTGTATGCCTAGTTTGTGGTCTCTGAAGTAACAGTGAGGCCATGCTAGTGATGCTGAAAGCAGCAATTATTTTTCATTCTTTTCCTCTGTTGAATTCTTGTTCGAGCAGACAATATCTAGGGACAGAATTAAAATTACAATATATAAACATAGTGCATACATAGGAAAAAGGCACAAGTTGAAAACAAAAAGACGTTGTTTAAATTAAAATATCACATCTAGGGTAGGCTCCATCAAAATATTTTTACACCTGAAATTCTCACAATTTATGGAATTTTGCATTATGCAGATTTCACAAAAGTCTGTGACATTCCATAGCTGTAAAAGTTTGTGACCACAGGAGATATATGGGCAGAAAATGTCTCAGCCATGGGGAAGGCATGGTAAACAAACCAGTGTCCTGCTGGTATGTAAAGTGTCTTTCAGGTTCAGGTTTTAAAGTCTTTATTTCGATTTTAAAAAAATCATAAAAGACAAATAATAACAAACATTAAGTGAGATAACAGCAAGCACATTTTTCAGTCACTCATGTCATTTCAAGTCAGTATTCATGAAAAAATGCTATTTTGCGCAGCTCTAATCTGCGGTAATTTGTAATGCCTATTTATCCAGGAGTTTCAAAAGAGAAAATAAAGTTAATGCTAGTTCCCAGAACATCAAGGCCATACATTTATGCAATCTAACACAATTGCAGTACAAAATTACCCAGTAGTTAAATAGCCCATGTACCAAATATAATTGCAATTCAAAGTTTTTCATTGAGTTACATCATGACCTGGATCTCTGGTTAATAGACTATTGCATACATGTCACACATTTTACACCCAGTGTTAAATCTTGCACACTCAAAGCCAAAGCAATAGCCTATTGACAACTCTGTACACGTTTGGCAAAAAAATATGGCTTTAAATAGAACCTTTTCCTCATGTTTAAGACTCTGGCATTCATATACAAGATGGGCAAGGTTTTCATTATAAACCACATAGCATAGACAAAGACCAGATCCTGCAGCAGTATGTCCTTTGATCCTCCTGAATTCTGCTATTAGATACTGCAAAATTCTCATAGGGATTCGTTTCTCTAGATATGAGCATAAAAATATGCCTATGGGTAGCCCATCTGATAACATTTGACAAATGCTTAGAGATCTCATGTGACACTTTGCTTAGTTTTAATTTCGGATTTAAAAAATGATTCAAAACAGTATCCTAAGAGTGAAATAATGTTCAAATACCAAGAGTAGGATTACCTACCCTCCATGTGTATGCATTCTGGGGAGGCTAGAGTGGCAACTTGTAGGCGATGACGTTTTCAACTGCAAGTCATTGACATAATGTATCTTATGTGTAATCCAAATGTCATCAACATCTGTGAACGCGAGGTCAAATTGGGTTGCTGAAATAAAGAGCGACAGGCATTACACTGTACAAAATCCATACAAAGAGATAACATTCCTGGAAATGCAACGAGACCATAAGACCTTGCTTGTAGCTTTGACCTTCTTATGGCCAGAATCAGCTGTAACACATGTTTATCTAGTCTATCAGTAAGTCAATAAAAGCCATATGTCAAGGCAAACGTTTTACTTGTTTATACTTGAGTTATGACAATTGAGACCTCCCTTTTATTTCAGTCCACTGGATACAATACATATCATTTTTGGCTCTTCGCCTTCACTGTATGGAGACAACATGTCTCCCTATGCTGACTTTGGGTCTCTTAGGCTATGCTTATTAAATCACCATCATCCACATTAGTGGTTGCTGGTAATCTTTGAAAATGTTAGGGCATAAAACTTGCCCCCAATTCCAGCAAGCAAGCAATGCCCAGTTTCTGTTATGAGGGTTCGGGTGGGGGAATTGTCCCCCAAGAAAATGTAGAAAAAATGGGGTCACAAATTTGCTCAAACAACACAGGATCTGAATGGAAGAGGTGTGGCGCCTGGAAGAGGTGTTGCGCCGCGGCTAGGGCACCTGACTCCGGGGTCTGGGGATCACAATTCAATCCCTGTCACCGACGGCAGATTACCCCAGCACCATGCGACTCTGGGCAATAGCTTGCTTAATCTTCCCGATGGCCCCCAGCGCCTAGAGACCCTTACGGGTGATTGTGCGCTTTACAAATGTGGATTATTATTATTATTATTATAATGGCATTCCATAAATTATAAAGATATTTTCATGATGTGCCAAGACAGTCAAGAATGGAGTTTCACAGGAGTCGACCAAGAACATTAGTTCTGAATGCATAGCTGTTAGAACTGGCATCCTTTGTGTGTTTTCTCCTGTCTTTTTGCGTCTACCGTCTGTATTTTTGACTGTGTGCTGGACTTTGTTTTTGCTGTCTTTTGTACTCTGGGCACTTTACCACAGCTGATCAGTGCTAAAGTGCAAGTACTTCCTGTGTAAATTGTGATTATCATTGGTTATCCATCATTAGCATATTTGATTTACTGGTAAGCCCCTAGTAAAGTTTACGGTGTGTGCCCAGGGCCTGTAAATCAAAGGCTACTGGGCCTGCCACACTGGTTGTGCCACTCACATGAGTAGCCCTGTAAACCTGTCTCAGGCATGCCATTGCACCCACTTGCCAGGCCCAAACCTTTCCTTTACTACATGTAAGGCACCCCTAAGGTAGGACTTAAGGTACCCCTATGGGTAAGGTGCAGTGTATATGAAAGGTAAGACATTTATTGGTGTGTTTTACATGTCCTGGTAGTGAAATACTGTCAATTTCAGTTTTCACTATTCCAAGGACTATCTCTCCCATTGGTTATCATTGGAACTGACTTGTAACTTTTTACAAGTGTAACATTCAATTGGTGAAATCTAGAGATTTGGAGTTTGGGCTCCCTGAGCTCAGGATTTTAAAACACATATTTTAGGAAAGGTGTTTTTTTAATTCTGTGTTTGAAAATGCCACGTTTAAAAAGTGGCATTTTCTTGCTTTACAAGCCTGTGCCTGCTCCTGCCTGTGGAATCAACATCTGATTCAGAATGACAACCAAGTTGTTTGTACATTCACTCTAGCCAGTCACACAAAGGAAGCTAAAGGTGTGCCCCTCATATCCTGATGACCCATCAATAGGCTGATGGGTTTTCCAGAGCTACAGTGGTGGGAGGAGTTGTCACTAACACCTGAATAAGTCTTTGCCTGGCCTCTCACAATACGGGCTCTGCCCCTCTGTAATGTGCCTGGAGTCAAGGCAGGGCAGGATCTTGTGGACAACAGAGACTTTCCTCTGAATTATGTTCACTTCAAAGGCCAACAGGGGTATAAGTATTGGACCTGTAACCCCACAATGTTAGAACACTTCTGGAAAGAAGAATGGCTGAAGAGGTATCAGGAGGAGTACTGCACCTTTGATGTGTGTTGCTTTGCTTGGGTGGCCTGCACTTGCTGTTTCTGTCTGAGACCAGTGAAAGAACAGGACTTTGCCTTTAAATCTTGCTTTTCCAAGGCTCTCCAAGGACTTGCTTGCATGTGCTTGCCTCCTGTTCGGAAGTCTCAGGGCATTCAAAGACTTCTCCTGCAGCATCTCTGAACTGCTGGGCGTTCTGACCTGCCATCTTGTACCAATTCCAGTTCTGGATCCATGTAGGTTGTTCCTGCTGAAAAAGACTGCAAAATTGATCACCCTTCGAGCGCCTTTTTTTTGAAGCAGCATCCAAGTACTGCCGCCGCTGTGCCATGAACCACTGCTGCCCGAGTCCAGCGAACCATCTCTCCAACTTCCGAGACCACCGCACTGACTCGCACTCAGGCCCTGCTGTGCAGCTGAAAGAATTGACGCATCACTGCTCCGAAACTAAAAGAATTGGCACAGCACCTGTTTGCCGCTGCCACCTTAGAATCCAGTGCATCTAGATTTCCATGCATCGCACCTGTGCGGCAAGTTTTCCACCACATCACCCACCAACCAGAATTGTCTTTGGAATCCAGGCATCGCTTCCCCCTAACCAATGAATCACTGTGTTTTCTGGCGCTTCCCCCATCTGTGGCTGTTTTTCTTGTGGATTTTGGATCATCCAAGGTGCCTTGTGTAAAAACATCACATCCATAAAGTCCTATGGACACAATTGCTTAAACCTTTAAAAAGTGATATTTTGAGTTATGTATGTTGGATCTTTGTCGTTTTGGTTTTGTATGGTTTAGATAAATATTGGTATTTTTCTAAACTGGTGTGGTGTCCATATGTAGTGTTTTCACTGTGTTACTGTGTGTGCTATGTGCAAATGCTTTACACATTGTCTCTGAGAGAAACCTGACATCTAGTGCCAAGCTACCAAAGGGGTGAACCAGGGTTATCTTGGGTGTGTAATCCCTTACACTGATTAAAAGGAAGAGTCCCTAAAATGGACAGGGTCCATACCACTGCCAACTGGAGAACTCATTTCTAACAATAATTAACAGCGGAAAATGTAATGATTTTTTTGTCTTTTCCACATTAATACCTTTTGTCCACTATCTCTGGTCAAGCGTTTGAGCTACTCTGATAAATAGAGCCAGCAAACATGTAAAAGGAGTTATTATTTCACAACCAGAACTTACAAATATAAACAAAAATCGTAAAAGGCAAAAAGTATGGCATTTACCACCAGTCTTTTATCTATGTCGCAGCTTGTTTTGTTTTGTCTTGGTTTTTGCAAAACATTATTGCTGGAGAAGCTGCTGGTACCTCATCAATAAAAAAAAAATATTAAAAGCAAAAATATTTTTGGCTTAAAAAAACACACATAACCATTGTAGTCCCTGGCACTTAAGGAAAGTATGTTGACGTGCTCCTTGAGAAAGGGCAGAATACCATCACCCACATTGAAAATAGACGATGGCTGAAGTGGACTGACTCATTGCTCCATGCAGTATGGTGGGTGAAACATATGACTGACCCAATAACACACAGATGGATGAAGAGGACTGCCTGAAAGCCCTTATGAGTAAGTATATTATAAATATAATTCTTTAACACTTTAAGTTCCCGAAATAGGTCAATGCATCGTATCTCACAGGCAGTCGCGGTCGGTAGCAGGAGTTTCTGCAGGGTGGTGACGTGGGGAGGGGGAGGGGCAGGGTGGGGGGTAGTAATGTATGGATTACGGAGTTATTCAGGTAAGTAAACATATAAATAAATAAAACAAATTTTGTTGCGCGCACTGCATCGCGTTTGGTGATGCAGTGCATTCAAAGAAATGTGTTTTATTTATGTACATGTTTACTTACCTGTTAAACTCTGTAATCCATACATTACTACCCCCCACCCTGCCCCTCCCCACATCACCGCCCTGCAGAAACTCCTACTACAGACCGCGGCTGCTCACAGGGCTGGCCCTTTCATTATATAATTTTATGCATATATGCAACCATTGAGAGGCTGAACAAGATCAGTTGACATGCTGTAGTGACCAGGTTTTTGGTTCTATTTCTGAGTGATGGTGACTTTAGCTTGCTACCATCCTAGATCCCTATTCTTAGCTTGTTTTGGTCCTTTTCAGGCCTCTTTTCAGACCTAGAAGCATAAACTAGAGGATAGCCGCTTTATATGATGATAGATCCCTTATTTCTGACTCTAATCCATCTATTGCCTATTGGCTTTGACATAATTATGTGTCCTTTCATCATTTCCAGGCCTGAAGTCCTATAGTAGAGGGTGGATCCTGTAGTTCTGACTTTATATTACCTATTGGTAGGGTTTGTGTATGTACTGTGATAGAGCTATGTGTCTATTTCATCCTTTTCGGGCCTACAAGGCCCAGAACTAGAGAGACTCCATTTTGCTTTCTGCCTCTGCAGACTGAGATGTTTGTAGGTCAAGTGTGATATTTTAGTTATGAGGTGTTGTTCACTTGGAGAGAACCGGCCTAGGCCTTATCAGTAGACTGTATTTTTCTTTGTGTCGAAGACACCACAAAAGACCGTCCGGCTGGGTGCGTGTCCTTGGCACGGAGTGGTGCAGGGATCTGATGGGCGGCAGGCTGCTGACTGGAACTTTCCACTAGGAGAGAGCATTCTATATTATCGAAGTGCAGAGAGGCAGAGTGGTCAGATGGTTTTTTGGAGCTGAAGAAAGCAGTCAGAAGCAGTTACTTGTCAGAAGGAGTTGTGATCAGAGGGAGCTGGTCAGGATGAGATGCAGTCTGGAGAAGATGCAGTCAGAATAAGTTGCTTTGCAGTTGGAGTACGATGCTTTGGAGACAGAATGAAGTTACATCATGAGAGATCAGTTGGAGCAGGCAGTTAACAGCTGGAGTTTGGAGTGATACCTTTTGGAAGAGACTGAAGTTATATCATGGATTAGTCTGTGGGAGCAGCTGAAGTGAGTTGGACATTGGAACTGGAACAATCAGACAGAGTGAAGAAGCTAGTGGAGCAGATGGTTATCAGAGCGGCAGAAACTATATCATTAGACTGAAGTTGGAAGGTGAAGACAGTTCGTGGGAGAGAGGAATCCAGTGCAGAGTGATCGGCGCAGATGTGAGTCCAAGAGTGCAAGGGAGAATCTGAGATGAGCCAAGGCACAGACGAGAGAGGGACCCAGATGACAGCTAGAACAAGACTTAATAATAATCAGGTGATATCTGTCCTGTTATATTAGTGCATATATATATATATATATATATATATATATATATATATATATATATATATATATATATATATATATATATATTACCTACTGGCTATCGCCAGTAGGTATATATAGTTAGGATTAATTCCCTATGGGATTTCTGAAAATTCTATGTCTAATAACTTTGGCGTTTGTGGACGGAATCGGCCGAAATTTTCAGGAAAATGGCACATTTTGTTTCTGAGCAGCCCCTGAAAATTTGGTGGGGTTTCGTCAAGGGGGGGCCGAGAAAAAAGGGGGGTCCCAAAACGCGTTTTTCCCATTCATTTTTCCATAGGGCCTTTGGCCTCACTTTTAGCTCGAACGGCTGAATGGATTTGCACGAAACTTGGCAAAATTGTAGGGACTGTTAGCCCGATGTGCCTTTGCTAGGTCTCAATATATGTGCTTCAGTGGATTTTGAGAAATTAACGTTTAAATCAAGATATATATCTGTAACAGCGCTCCGGGCAGCGATCCGGTCCGCTTACTTTTCGCTTATCGGAACTTTGCGCGCAGAAAGCTGATTGGCTCTCCGGTGTCTGTCAACATTCTAAACAGTCCGGAGCGGCCGCCATCTTGTCTCTCGGTAGGATCGAGAGAGAAGAAGAGGTGAAAAACGAAAGGGGAATTTAATGAAAGGGGGCAAGGTATCCCCCTCTTGACCCCCTAGGAATGTTGTTGGGGTTATTAAAGGGTCCCGTGGGGAAAATAAAAAAAAAAAGATTTTTCACGGTAGAAGCGCTTCACGGGCCGCGAACTGGTAGCGAAACGGGAATTCGCCATTTTGTGCTTCGTTAATTAAATTACTAGGTATAAGTGGGTGCGGGAGACGTATCCTAATCCCCTATGTTTCCTGAGGGTGGCTGAGGAGGCTGATATATGTTGATACATCTCTTCCAGCGGCTGTGCGTGAGCTTTTTTTTTTTTTTGCTGCGTGACAGTCCGGAGCGGCCGCCATCTTGTCTCTCGGTAGGATCGAGAGAGAAGAAAAGGTGAAAAACTAAGGGGGAATTTAATGAAAGGGGGCAAGGTATCCCCCTCTTGACCCCCTAGGAATGTTGTTGAGGTTATTAAAGGGTCCCGTGGGGAAAATAAAAAAAAAATGATTTTTCACGGTAGAAGCGCTTCACGGGCCGCGAACTGGGCCGCAAACTGGTAGCGAAACGGGAATTCGCCATTTTGTGCTTCGTTAATTAAAGTACTAGGTATAAGGGGGTGCGGGAGACGTATCCTAATCCCCTATGTTTCCTGAGGGTGGCTGAGGAGGCTGATATATGTTGATACATCTCTTCCAGCGGCTGCGCCATCTTGCCTTTTTTCGAATGCCACAATTTTGTCGTGCACGGCAGCCATTTTAGATGCCAGGCTGGTCCCAGGCTATCACCTAACCCTGCGGATGTAGTTTATGGCCCCAGCTGTAGAGAATTCAGACATGCCAATCCTCCTGATTCAGGCGTGTGACTACTGTTTCAGTGCTAGTCTCCCGCCTCCCGATTTCTGCAAGCAAAAACCCGGGGGCATATTACGAACAACTAGCGATAATTTTTGTCTCTAACTTGTTTAGAGACAAAAATTATCGCCGCACATCGGCGATTTTTATCGCAGATAAACCTTGCTATTATCGCAGAAAAGTCAGCGATATTCATGTATTATCGACCTAATGCTCTTAGCCATGTTATCCACCTCCCATTGGATAACATGGCTAAGAACTGCTCAGGGCAGGTGTTAGATTTTGGAGATATTCGCGCTTAGCGCGAATATCTCCAAAAGTTGGTAATAGAAGGTAGTGATGTTAGGGACTGTTTCTAGTCGCTAACATCTTGGCACGCCACTTTGCATGTCATTAGTGATAAGTATCACTGACATGCAAAGCGGGGCCCAAGATGGTCGCAATCTCCTTTTAGCTGTCACTAACTGGTGTTAGCGACAGCTTGGTAATAGGGAGATAATTTTATCTCCGCTTTCAAGGCTTTTAAAGCCAAAAAAGCGGAGATAAACCCCCTTGATAATATGCCCCACGATTCCGTGTCCTAATCCCCTATGTTTCCTGAGGGTGGCTGAGGAGGCTGATATATGTTGATACATCTCTTCCAGCGGCTGCGCCATCTTGCCTTTTTTCGAATGCCACAATTTTGTCGTGCACGGCAGCCATTTTAGATGCCAGGCTGGTCCCAGGCTATCACCTAACCCTGCGGATGTAGTTTATGGCCCCAGCTGTAGAGAATTCAGACATGCCAATCCTCCTGATTCAGGCGTGTGACTACTGTTTCAGTGCTAGTCTCCCGCCTCCCGATTTCTGCAAGCAAAAACCCGGGGGCATATTACGAACAACTAGCGATAATTTTTGTCTCTAACTTGTTTAGAGACAAAAATTATCGCCGCACATCGGCGATTTTTATCGCAGATAAACCTTGCTATTATCGCAGAAAAGTCAGCGATATTCATGTATTATCGACCTAATGCTCTTAGCCATGTTATCCACCTCCCATTGGATAACATGGCTAAGAACTGCTCAGGGCAGGTGTTAGATTTTGGAGATATTCGCGCTTAGCGCGAATATCTCCAAAAGTTGGTAATAGAAGGTAGCGATGTTAGGGACTGTTTCTAGTCGCTAACATCTTGGCACGCCACTTTGCATGTCATTAGTGATAAGTATCACTGACATGCAAAGCGGGGCCCAAGATGGTCGCAATCTCCTTTTAGCTGTCACTAACTGGTGTTAGCGACAGCTTGGTAATAGGGAGATAATTTTATCTCCGCTTTCAAGGCTTTTAAAGCCAAAAAAGCGGAGATAAACCCCCTTGATAATATGCCCCACGATTCCTTGGGGGTTTCAGCTGACAGGGCTTGGTATTGGGTTACATGGTAATTTTTCCAGGAAACGTCAGAGGGTCGATGCAGGGGTTCTAGAAGAGGTGATAAACCATTTAAGCCTCATGAACAAGCGCATGGTCTTTTAAAGATTTGTGAAGTACTCGGAGCGGCGGTGTGTGTGTGTGCCCTCTTTCAGGAGCGGGCGGGGGGGCACTGCCAGCAACTTGCCAGGTCAGGTAGTGTTCAACACGTGCATCACCCTTTCTCTGCTTGCTATTGCGCTCCATGCTTCGGAAAGGTAAGAAAAAGAACGTGCATTTGAGTTTGAAATGTCCGATCCTGCAGAAGCACACTTCCAAAGCCCACACATGACAATAACCCGATTCAAGGCCCCATTCACCCGTTTTTAAAAAAATAGATAACACTCCAACAAAGTAAGGTTATAAAACTTTATTAACTACTAACTTTAACGAATGGAACAAAAACTAAAAACATTTAAACATTTCTCAACACAAAAAGCAACAATGGTTAGAAGCTGTCTTTTGTGCGAATAGTCCCAAGGCAGCACAACGTGCAGAGTTCTGGACGGCACCCAGGTGATGTCGCCTGGGTGCCGCACTGGTTTAGGGATCCTACAATGCAGCACAGAAAAACAGCGTGGGGCGTCCCGGGTGGTGCGGGGGGAGGCCTCGTCAGTAGCGGTCTGTTGTGCGAATAGTCCCAAGGCAGCAGAACGCGCTGAGATGTGGATGGCACCCAGGTGATGTCCAGTAAACTGCCGCACTGGTTTTGGTATCCTACAATGCTGCTCCGAAAATTGGCGTGCGGCGGCCCGGGGGGGGGGCGTGGGGGAGCCGGCGTGAACGGGCCTCCCCAGGTGGCGGCCATCTAGCTGAGTTGCGCCCGCTCTTGCGGCTACAGCGTCTCGCTCACCATGTTGTTGAGTTGCTCCCACTCTTGCAGTGCAGCGATAGGCGGCTGCCACATGGCTCTTAAAATGGCGGACGGCTCCTCGGTTTTAGGCCTGGTCCACTGAAATGGCCCTGGTACACTTTGGAACTCGGACGCTTGCCTGCTAGGGCTTGGGCTCCATTCTCGAAAAGCGTTCCCTCAGCCGTGAAGATTGTATAAAAGTCTTGGGGGCCCCCGACTCCCGCAGGCTTCCGGTGGGGAGCGGCTGCCATGATTGCTCGCGGAATGACCACGACGGAGCCACGAGATGGTGGTGCTCTCATGCTGACGCCAGCTTCAGTCTGAATGATCCAGAAACAAGGTGGGGCTTTCATCGTTTGGGAAAAAAAAATGTTCTAAACCAATGAAAAGTGTTATTTTTAGGTCATATGACCAAGCCTTCCATCTTTAGGAAACCAAAAGTAAAATGAACCAATGAAAAGTTTTATAAACAAGTCACATGACCTGTTATGCGGCATAGGGCTACAAAAAGCGTAGAAAATCCGTTGGCACGTGAGGCGGCGTCAGTAGCGGACCGATGTGCGAATAGGCCGAAGGCAGCACAACGGGCCGAGATCCGGATGGTACCGAGGTGGTGTCCAGCAAATTGCCGCACTGGTGTGGCCATCCTACAATGCTGCGCCGAAAGACGGCGTGTCCAGCTGAGTTGCGGTCACTGTTGCGGTACAGTGACTCGAACGCGCCGAGATCCGGATGGCACCGAGGTGGTGTCCAGCAAATTGCCGCACTGGTGTGGCCATCCTACAATGCTGCGCCGAAAGACGGCGTGTCCAGCTGAATTGCGGTCACTGTTGCGGTACAGTGACTCGAACGCGCCGAGATCCGATGGCACCGAGGTGGTGTCCAGGAAATTGCCGCACTGGTGTGGCCATCCTACAATGCTGCGCCGAAAGACGGCGTGTCCAGCTGAGTTGCGGTCACTGTTGCGGTACAGTGAGTCGAACGCGCCGAGATCTGGATGGCCCCGATGTTGTGTCCAGCAAGTTGCCGCACTGGTGTGGCCATCCTACAATGCTGCGTCGAAAGTCGGCGTGGGGTGCCCCGTTGGCTTATGAGGTGATGTCAGTAGTGGACCGATGTGTGAATAGGTCGGAACCAGCACAAGGCGCCAAGATCCGAATGGCAAGTCCTGGATGTTGAGTGCCTCAGTTGAGAGTTCTGAGCAGTGCTTGTAAGACTGTCTGAAGCTTATTTGCACCTGCTGCAGCTTCACTAGGTCCGGCGGAACTTTTTTCCTTTTCCTTTCTGCTTCTTTTCCTACAATGCGTTTCATCTGAAGACACGACCAGGTCCCTGAATGTGTGCAGGGGGACGCTATTGATTGAATGAAAATGGCGGCTTGACACAAAGCTGACTCAAGCGTTACTGTTGGTGCTATACAGAAAAAAATTGGTTTTCAGTTTGTACATTCTTCAGGTTTTTTTTTTCCATCCAAGTCTGATTGAGAGTTTGTAGAAAAATGGCTTCAGATTTTCCACATACTACTCTTCAACATTCTTCCTAAATGTAACAATGTGAAACTCACTAGGAGAACGGCTGTTTCTGTTTCCTTTCAAAATGCTGCCAACAATATTTTCTGAATGGAAGACACCATCTTGTAGCATAAAGGGCCGAAAGGGGTTCTGGTCTGGCCGATGGTTGGTGGAGACATTTTGACTATATCTTGGACCTGCCCGGCCTCGCCCAAAATGGCGCCGGTATAAATGGGACTCGTAACTCCTTGCCCGCAAATGTATATCTAGAAAATGTTATTGTAAGTGGCCCTGTTCTATTTTAATTACAAAATGTATGTCCACCGATTCCGCAACTGTTAGACACCTTAGTTCTTGCAACCTAATGGCCCGCTCGTTACGTTCCTCTACAGTGTAAATGTCTCCTCATCATATACGATTTCAGTTTGCTCCGTGGCCGGCCCACGTGGTTATAGGCCCGTATTTGTATACTGACATTTTCACAATAAAGGTTTTTAAAACAAAACACGGTAGTAGTATTTACATTGGTAAAGTTTTTACTTTTAGTGACTGTTTTCGAATCAGTAAAAGGCAAGTGAAATAAAGCAGTCCAATTACATGACGGATAAAAGGTATAATATGTAGGAACGCAGTAAAGATAAATGGTCAAGGGCAGTTGTGTTTTTCATGTCTGCAACATAAAGTGATCGATAAGAATCTGATAATCAGGCGTATCGGCGACTAAGACAGCAGGCCGAATCTCTTTTACTCAACGGCTCCGTCATGGAAGGAAGAAACGCCCTTTTTCTCGAAAAAGGAATATATTTTACTTGCAAGACAGTTGTAAATTTTCCGGGAAAGTACATTAGCCTGGAATATTATAACATATGTTTGAAAAAAAAATATTGTTCGAAAATAATAAAAAGCGTAATTTTTAGGTCATATGACCAAGCTTTTCATCATTAAATTAACAAAAGTAAAATGAACCAATGAAAAGTTTTATTAACAAGTCACATGACCTGTTATGCTTACGTTACGCGCTGCGCGCCGCGCCTCGGATCACTTCCGGGTGCGCTAACGCGGCGTGTCATAAAACGCATTACGCGACAACGTAGGTCAAGAATATAGTCTAAATGTCTCCACCAACCAGCGTTCAGAACACAACCCCTTTCAGCAGTCCAAAAAGTTCTGTTAAATGACAACAGAGGGGACAGGCAACAAGAACCATCAGTCAAAGAGGGGAGGGCAAGTTCTTCTCTTCCGGGTCATGTTGGGGCGCTACCGGAACTGATCGAATTGGTAGTCTATAGTGTTTCTGGATGTTTCAGACTAAAGCTGGCGTCAGCATGAGACCACTACCATCTCGTAGCTCCGTCGTGGCCATTCCACGAGCAATCATGGCAGCCGCTCCCCACCAGAAGCCTGCGGGAGTCGGAGGCCCCCAAGACTTTTGTAGAATCTTCACGGCTGAGGGGACGCTTTTCGAGAATGGGACCCAAGCCCTAGCAGACAAGCGTCCGAGTTCCAAGGTGTCCCAGGGCCATTTTAGTGGACCAGGCCCAAAACCGAAGAGCCGGCCGCCATTTTGAGAGTCCTGTGGCAGCCGCCTATCGCTGCACCGCAAGAGCGGGCGCATCTCAACTACATGGTGAGCGAGACGCTGTAGTCGCAAGAGCGGGCGGTAAACAGCTGAATGGCGGAAGAGGCACAGTGTAGCAAAAGCGGGCGGAATGGCAACTAAAACGATAAAGGGGCGCCCCACTACAGCTTGTCTTCAGGTCAAACGGATTGTGGGACAAGGTCCAGAATTGAAGAGTCATCAAAAGGCAAAAAGTTCCGCCGGACCCCGGGAGCCGGCCGCCTATGTCGGGGGCGATCTCAGGCTACACCAGTGCTATAAGACTTGGGGAGGGTGTCGGAGCCAAGCGTCTTCTCCGAGTCCATGGCCATCACACCGCCCCTCAGGGGCCTCCGTCAAGCTGTTTAGGAAGGTAACATATCACATTGTTTTCTAATGCAGTCAGGTCCACAAACGACACTCACTTACTTTGAGAATAGTGAAGCTGCAGTAGGTGGAAATAAGCTTCAGACAGTGTTACAAGCACTGCTCAGAACTCTTAACTATGGCACCCAACATCCAGAACTTATGCTATTTGAGAATGGCAGTGACATCGAAGCATCTCAGGGACCAAAACCATTAACGTACTTTCACGTATGAAAATCTTACTTGGGGAGGGGGCAGGAGCGAAGCGCCCCCTCCCAGTCAGCGCCACCACACCGTATGTTGAAAATCTGAAGCCATCGTTCTACAAAGTCAACCAAACTTGGATTGAAAAATCTAGAAAAATGTACAAACTGAAAACCAGTTTTGGTCTGCATAGCATCAGTAGCAACGGTTGAGTCAGCTTTGTGTCAAGCCGCCATTTTGATTCAACAAAGCACAGGCATTGAAAAAGGCTGAAATTCAGAACTCTAAACTATGGCACCCAACATCCAGGAGCTTGCCATCCGGATCTTGGAGCCTTGTGCTGTTTTCGATCTATTCACACATCGGTCCACTACTGACATCATCTTATAAACCAACGTTATGTAAATAGTTTTTTAATAAAATGTTTTACCCTGTTTCTTTGCTGGTGTGTTGTCTATATTTTTAATATTTGCATAGGGTTTGTCGTTATTTTGGGCGGGATGGGTGACGGAGCCGAGCTGTCTTGCAGCCCTCATGGTGTGGAGCTCAGTTCATCTCACTATTTTCGTATTTCTCATGAAGGGTTGTTCCTAATATTTCTATTTTAGCGAGGTCAAAAAGAGATCCAATTAGTGGCCTACTGATTTTGCTCAATTACTTGTATTTTTTTTACACGATTTTTCACTATCTGCAAAGACTAAACAGAGTATTGCGACTTTGTGCTTGTTTGTAAATAGAGAATGATCCAAAGAGAACCAATTCTAAAACAGTAAATGCTTGGACAACAATCAATCAAATGGAGAGACAAGGAGGCACGACGGATTACAACGGGGGTAAAGGCCTGCGTTAACTACCCTTCAGTATCTGCAAAGAGAGAGTACTACTAAGACAAAAGAGGGGAGGGGGGGGGGTGCAGCGTTCAAAGCACATCAGCGTGCATAAATACGAAAATGTTTTTATCTATCACGTACTTGACATTTTAAAGCTTTTCATATTTGCTATTAAAAAACCAATGAAATTCACAGAAAAAACCATAGGTTATAGTGGATATATAGTTAGGAATTTGCATTTACAAAACCTTGAAAATTCAATGAAAAAACCATTGGTTTTAGGCCATATATAGTTAGGAATTAGCATTTACAAAACCTTATTTTACTCGCATAAAACCATTGAAATTCCATATATAGTTAGAAGCGCTAACTATATATCGCGCACCCGCAATCCACTGCTGATGATGTCACATATTACATCATTCATGACATGGTCAGTGACATCACTGATGACATCACTGATGACATCTCAAATGACATCACTGATGACATCACTGATGACAACTCAAATGACATCACTGATGACATCTCAAATGACATCACTGATGACATCACTGATGACAACTCAAATGACATCACTGATGACATCTCATTTGTCATCACTGATCACATCACTCATGTGATAATACAATGAACCTCTTCAGACTCTAATATAACCTTACATACACTCAGTATAAACAGACACTCACAGACTGTCACTCATCCATGGAGTTACTCACACACCTAGTCAGTCATGCAAAGAATCAATCACACCTCCATTTCCTCAACTATACAGTTATACACATCTTACTTATTCAAACATATAATAACACATATTTACTCTCTTATATAATCCCTGATACAAGCTCACAGTGATCGATACAGCCACTCACACATTCACTGGCTCTTATGTTCAGTTATTTATATATTTCAACTCTCACATGTATTGTGTTTTACATACGTACTTACTTGCACATGTAGCAATGAGAAATCCATTCACTCACCAACACACCCATGCACAGTCAACCGCCCATATAGCTGTTTCCACATGCACTCTTGAACTCATACTCCTAGTGAATCAACTGCTTACACATCTATGCACAGAGTCACGCACCTCCCAGCCACCCACACACACACTCAGCCTCCCATTCAAATACTTGGGCAACCAATCAATAACCCATATGGCCACTCTTATAGCTACTGATCAACACATGCAGCAGCTTACACAACAACAAACATACTGATGCACAAATTAAGACAGTTTAGTCACTAACCCATGCACTCAGTGAGACACATTTAATCACTCTTTCATACAGTCAGTGATGCACCTACTAAATTCTTCATCCAGACACTTATACATCCACTCATTCTTCAATATGTAAAACATATTTAAACTTTACAGACACATACAATCACTGGATGTTGTGATCAGTGATGTCATCAGTGATGTCATTTGAGATGTCATCAGTGATGTCATCAGTGATGTCACTGACCATGTCATGAATGATGTAATATGTGACATCATCAGCAGTGGATTGCGGGTGCGCGATATATAGTTAGCGCTTCTAACTATATATGGAATTTCAATGGTTTTATGCGAGTAAAATAAGGTTTTGTAAATGCTAATTCCTAACTATATATGGCCTAAAACCAATGGTTTTTTCATTGAATTTTCAAGGTTTTGTAAATGCAAATTCCTAACTATATATCCACTATAACCTATGGTTTTTTCTGTGAATATATATATATATATATACATTAATCCTTTCCTTTATTTCCTAGGCTATATTCCCCAATGTATTGTTGCACTGATTAATCCCTTTTCTTTCAGCGGTGTGCAGTCCTGTTATAATTCATTATTTCCCTTTTCAGCTATCTACAGTTCCTGCCAGCTATATGTGGATGTGTTAGTAATAAAAGCTTTCTAGTTTCCCATTGTAATAAAGAGTCTCCGCAGATCTATGTATTCCTTAGATGTGTCTATTTCCCTTTACTTTTCAGGCTATGTCTAGATTGCTAGTTATTGTGATATTATAATTTGCTATTGTGTAATAAAGGGACCCCAGTTCTTAGTGAACCACTGTGCAAGTGTTGTTATTATGAGGAGACTAACCTTTCTTCTAGTCAGATGCTGTTATGTGGACGGATGTGTTTACCGTCCGGGTAAGTGGTAACTGAGCAAGGGTGCAGGGAGCGCCTAAATCAGGGAATAACCTTTGCATATAGTAATTACATTTGGTTGTTATCTTCTAGGACAGAGCTAACCCTTCTTTTTACCCAAATGCTGACAGGAGAAGGATGTGACATTCCCTTCCCTGCAGATTATTGAGCATGGAAGATTGTGTGTAGATCAGGTCAGGAGATAACCTCTGAATGCTACAATTTGGCCATTCTTGTGTGAGAAGATTGGATCTCCTATTCGCCACATAAGGGATAACAATTGTGTATGAGACACCCTCAGTAGATATTAGACATATAGAGAAACTTCCCAAGAGAGAGAGAGAGAGCACTGAAGGTATTCATAGGACAGAGATTGCCGCTAGAGAGAGTGGCATTAGTGAGAGCATTGATTGTGGTCAATGTGTATACCCGCTGGATTGCGGCTTGTGAGAGATTGCCGCTAGAGAGAGTGGCATTAGTGAGAGCATTGATTGTGGTCAATGTGTATACCCGCTGGATTGCGGCTTGTGAGAGATTGCCGCTAGAGAGAGTGGCATTAGTGAGCGCATTGATTGTGGTCAATGTGTATCCGCACCAGATTGTGATGGAAGTGAGAGCACCGGGAGGATACGGTGTGTAGTGAGATTGCCGCTAGAGAGAGTGGCATTAATGAGAGCATTGATTGTGGTCAATGTGTATGCCCACCGGATTGTGGCTCGCGTGAGCATCGATTGTGGTCGGTGTGTAATGGTAGATGCATTAGAACTGCTCTCCACCATGAGGAAGAGAGTAGCATAGTCTGGGCCAGATTGCCGTGAGACTATAAGGTGAGATCATAGGATGTGACATGGAATTCCTTAGTAATTAGTGAGTATTCCTAGTAATCCTATAGATTTAGTGGTGTCTTTGATGATATGAGCTTGTTATGTTATGTTATGTTATGTTATCCCTTTGTTAAAGCGCAAACAGCTGCCCCAGCAACGGAGCGTCCCGGCGCTAACCTAACCAGTACCTGAGGAGTGGGTGGGATAACCAACAAGACTAGATGACAGAAAAGAGGTGGGTTTTATATTGCTAATTCCCCATCCCCAGGAAGGTACCTAGGTACTGTGGCAAGTAGGCTCTGGGGAGGGAGATGGGTACGTTTCGGCTGGATTGGTGGTTTCTTGGTGAGCTTATGATATCTGGTCTGAAAATCCGGTCGTTACACATGCCTTTTACATAACCATAAGAAAGATTCACAAATTACTTTTTCTATCTTTATTTCGATCACTTGGACCATAAAAGATATACACCAAAAGTTAAAACAGACAAGAATTATACATATTCATAAAACATAGAGTCTAAAATTCACTACGGTTATCATGTTAAATAAGCCCTTTGCGATCCCTCCGATTGGTGCCACTCTGTGGTACAAATTCAAAGTGCTTGTGCAAGATAAAAATCAGACTTCTAGTTATGTTTAAAAATCACTTTTGTCATAATAAATAAAACTAATTACAATCCCTTCTGATTTGTGCTGGTCAGTACTATGATTTTTAAAGTGCCTGTACCAAGTGTGTTTCAGAGTTCTGGATATGGCTAGTGCGCTTGTGCCAAATCGCTGTTCAGAATTTAGCTACCGCAAATACAATGGGGGGTGATAGATCCGTCTTGAGTGTTCTGTAAGCTGGAATGCAATGTCTAAAGCCTAGGTTTTTAAGAAGGGGAACAAGCCAATACTTTCTGGATTTTTGATAGGCAGGGCAAAAGAATAGAACATGTAATTGTTTTCCAACTAATATGAACATGTGGGACATTGCTTAGTGGAGGGAGAGTAACACCAGGTACTTGTAAATGCTCTAATCAGGAGAGTATCAACAAAGAGGTGCCAGTACTGCACTTCAATTCAATATTTTCAACAATTGAGTAACAATCCTCAATTCAGAAAGACCAATCTTTTAGTCTGAAATCTTATGAATAATTCTTTTTATTTTAAATTTTCATTTGAAGTTTTTTTATTTTGACGTTATGACAATATATTTATATGAGCCTTTTTTTTCAAAAGAAGAGACTTGAAAGGTATATACAGAACATTCAATATGAACACGAATACCAAAATAGACAATATATCACAGCTCAAAGACAATATATATCATTTTGCAAAACGTTTTGTGGACACATGGGACATTCAAAACACTACACTCAATATACTTAGAGACAAGGACATACAAGACAAGACAAATTGACAGAAATTGTGCCAAAAAATTCACTATTCTGAAGTGAATATACACGCCCTGCTTTTAATAAAGTTCTTTTGAAGCAACAGGTGCGAGTATTGGTGCTTAGTACGAGATTTGTTCAAGCATAATTTATGCAATAGACCATCCAATAGTTAATATTTGAGTTCCAATCATGGGAGGATTGGTCTATTTAGAGAACGGAGGTTCGTGCGAACAGGGGTCGACGCGTTTCGAATCCCTTATGTGAAAGGGATTCTCATCAGGACCGTGTGGAATCAATCTAAAAAAATAATAATAAACACACAATCAGTCAGTCATGCTAGGCAACACCCATCTTCAAAACAGTACCGCACTCACTCAGGTCATACCTGTATTTTTATTTTCAGTTGTTGTCCCAAAGAATGGTTTGATGATATAGCTGTAATATTTAAAATTGAATGAGCGTTATTAAGGTGGTATGCCTAATAAGCAACTCTAGCTGAAGACTTACTTCGATTCCGAAACTTACATGGATCGGCTGTGTGGCCGCGCAGTCAATTTATTCACTTTCTTCAAACAAGTCTATAAGGAAAGAAAAGGATATGTTATATCCTTTTGTTTACTCCATGTTGGCTCAAAATTAAAACCTGGACTTGCAGCGAGTGCATTGAAGCGATTCGGAACCAGGGACATATAGACCCCAATTCAATAGACGTGGAGGCTACCAACAGCAGCAATACCAACAAAACTTTCAACAAAATAAACAACAACAACAGCCTTTTTTAGAGCAAGGCCAACCGAAACCGCGCGGCAAAACAAGATACAATCAGCCATGGGAAATGTCCACGAGGCGACAAAATTACAAGAATTAGGGAAGTCATCAGTCATCAATCTTTCTAACAGAGTCTTGTCTTCTTCGGAAATAAGTGTATTGGAAAAGGGCCTCACTTTTGTTCCCACAAAACCTCCTGACTTTATTAGACTCAAGCTGGAATTTATTGAGTTTTGCAGGAAGATCCGTCTGATCGCATTTTTTTCAGGCAAAGACATTATGTCGCAAACAGAAACCACGGGTCTAAAGAGGAAGTCTACCTTTTGTCCACCAGCTTTTAAAACACCTAAAGAAGTGATATATTTTGAAAAAACTGTTTTGTCAGCTATTGCATCTGAAGAAAAAAAGAAAAAACCTTTTGTCAAACTAAATTTGTCTAAAAAAGAAAAAGAAGCACTTTGTTCTCTCAGAAATGATGAGAATATTATAGTCAAGCAGGCCGATAAAGGCGGTTCGATTGTCATTTGGGGCAGCAAGGAATATATAGCGGAAGCCAATCGACAGCTACTTGACATAGAATGTTATCGGAAAATACGATCAGACCCCACGACTGAATTTCAGAGAGAACTTCACGAAATACTACAGAATGGTTTTGACCAAGGATTTCTGGGCAAACAGGAATTCAATTATTTGGTCAACAAACACCCAAGAACTCCCTTGTTCTATGTACTCCCAAAGGTACACAAAAATGCCAAATCACCACCAGGACGCCCCATAATATCTGGGTGCGATTCTCTTCTTGAACCCATCTCTAAGTTTATCGACTTCTTCCTCAAACCATTCACATTGACGGTACAATCCTTTTTGAGAGACACTTCTGATTTTCTGTGCAAATTGCAACAATTACCATTCACTGAAGGCCGGGATTTATTAGTGAGCATGGATATAGTTTCACTATACACCCAAATCCCTCAGGACCAGGCTTTGGAAGTGGTGGAATTATTCTTGGACAAAAGAGATCGTCCAGCAAAAGTCCCTACGGACTTCATTTTGAAACTAGCTAGAATGGCTTTGAGTAAAAATTACTTTAAATTCCATGAAGACTTCTTTCTACAAATAAAGGGAGTAGCCATGGGCTGCCCCTTTGCCCCGGAGCTTGCCATACTCTTCATGAGTGAGTATGAAGACAGACACGTACACAACAACAACCCCTTTTCACAATGGATAGGGGGATGGGTCCGGTACATAGACGACATCTTTTTCACATGGTCTGGAACAACGGAACAGCTAGCTGAATTCCATGGATGGCTAAACAATCGCACAAGGGACATTAAATTTAGCATTCAATCATTACCCACAAGACTTTCTTTTTTAGACGTGGAAGTTTATTGTACAGACGGACAATTGGTGACCACCCTCTTTAGAAAAGAGACTGACCGTAATAAATCTTTGCACTTTTCAAGCAACCACCCGCGCAGTCTTAAAGAAAATTTACCAATAGGCCAATTTCTCCGTATACGTCGGAATTGTTCATTCAAAGACGAGTATATGTACCACGCTAATTTACTCATGGAGAGACTTGTAGATCGGGGCTATCCATCTAAATTGATAAAACAAGCAATAAAGCGCGCGTGGTGGACACCACGAGAAGAACTCTTGAAAAAGAAAGAAAAAAATAAACTCGAGCGCACAGTGTGTGTAACCACATTTGGTGCCTCATCTAATTTTCTCAAAAAGGTCATCCACCAGAATTGGCATCTGATTAAGGATGTGGATACTCAGTTGAATGCCAAACCACTTTTCGCCTTTAAAAAGGACAAGAGCATTGCGAACCAAGTCATCAGGGCCGCTGTTCCCGACAAAAAGGTCCCTACTATACGTGAATTTGTCAACTTACCTCCAGTCACAGGACATAAAAAGTGCGGCACATGTCTGTGCTGCAACTCCACAATAGAAGGGAATGTATTCCAACATGAAGGAATCTCATGGAAGCACAACGTTTTTACAAATTGTAAATCAAAGAACTTGATTTACGCCATCCTATGCCCATGTACTAAATTGTACATAGGAAAAACAAATCAGGAAATCAGACAGAGAATATCCCAACATTAATCAAGAATAAAGAAAAAAATCATTACAGCACCTCTTGTACAACATTGGATTGACGCGTCACATGGAGACTTGGATTTCCGATGGACTGTCATCTCTAAATTAGAGCATGACCAGAGGGGCGGAGATTTAGAGGCCAAACTCAAACAACGAGAAGCAATGTTGATCCTGAAATTCAACTCAGCCACTCGTGGCTTGAATGAAATGTCGGAACTCTACAACTTATAAACAGAATTACATTGTCCCCCACATCCACTACAAATTTACAGACCTATGGACCACTTTCTCCAACATACGATCTATAACAAACCCACATGCTCTCAATGAATTTGACTCACGGAATTGCGACATTTGGAAGGACCAAAACAACAATGTTTATATCACCTTCATTATCACAACACACTACAATTCACATAAACCCGAGCAGCGGGCTCCAACCAAATCCGCAGACTTTTGGACTACTTTTTCTCCAATACACGATCTATGATAAACCCACATGCTCTCAATTAATTAGACTGACGGAATTGCCCCATCCGGAAGGACCATACCACTTCCATTTCCACAACAAACTACAGTTCTCAGAAACCCGAGCAACGGGTTCCAACTATTTCTACAACCGGGTTACCCGGATCAAACACCAACGCGCCTCAGCAATGGACGCGGACGCGTAAGAAGGAGACTTGCAGGATTGATACCGGTAAGATTTTCCACCCCGCGCAAACTGCATTACTATCTCAGGACGCATTCGGGGACTCGCATGCCCGGTGAAACACATGTTCACACATAGACCACTGTTACGCCGAATTCCAGGACACACCCGGGGACCCGCATGTCCGTTGTATAATACGTAAATCCATGAAGCTCTGACACGCCGAATTCCACGCAACTGGTTACCAACTTAGGCTGCACTCGGGGCCCTGCATGCCCGTTGACACACATGCCCATTCACGGAGCACTGTAGCGCTATGTCTTATCAATTATCAAACCCCCCCCCCCTCCACCACAGGAGCATGGGTGCACTCGCACGCCGTCCACTCGTTTCCCGCGATTTATGCACTCGCTGCAAGTCCAGGTTTTAATTTTGAACCAACATGGAGTAAACAAAAGGATATAACATATCCTTTTCTTTCCTTATAGACTTGTTTGAAGAAAGTGAATAAATTGACTGCGCGGCCACACAGCCGATCCATGTAAGTTTCGGAATCGAAGTAAGTCTTCAGTTACAGTTGCTTATTAGGCATACCACCTTAATAACGCTCATTCAATTTTAAATATTACAGCTATATCATCAAACCATTCTTTGGGACAACAACTGAAAATAAAAATACAGGTATGACCTGAGTGAGTGCGGTACTGTTTTGAAGATGGGTGTTGCCTAGCATGACTGACTGATTGTGTGTTTATTATTATTTTTTTAGATTGATTCCACACGGTCCTGATGAGAATCCCTTTCACATAAGGGATTCGAAACGCGTCGACCCCTGTTCGCACGAACCTCCGTTCTCTAAATAGACCAATCCTCCCATGATTGGAACTCAAATATTAACTATTGGATGGTCTATTGCATAAATTATGCTTGAACAAATCTCGTACTAAGCACCAATACTCGCACCTGTTGCTTCAAAAGAACTTTATTAAAAGCAGGGCGTGTATATTCACTTCAGAATAGTGAATTTTTTGGCACAATTTCTGTCAATTTGTCTTGTCTTGTATGTCCTTGTCTCTAAGTATATTGAGTGTAGTGTTTTGAATGTCCCATGTGTCCACAAAACGTTTTGCAAAATGATATATATTGTCTTTGAGCTGTGATATATTGTCTATTTTGGTATTCGTGTTCATATTGAATGTTCTGTATATACCTTTCAAGTCTCTTCTTTTTGAAAACAAAGGCTCACATAAATATATTGTCATAACGTCAAAATAAAAAAACTTCAAATGAAAATTTAAAATAAAAAGAATTATTCATAAGATTTCAGACTAAAAGATTGGTCTTTCTGAATTGAGGATTGTTACTCAATTGTTGAAAATATTGAATTGAAGTGCAGTACTGGCACCTCTTTGTTGATTCTCTATATAGGCGCAGCCTTACTGCCCAAGCCAGAACCCCCATTGTTGTTACTAATCAGGAGAGTACCATACCTCAACTGCAAAAATAACTTCCTGGTCAATACAGGACAGATTCCATCAAGGGCCTGCTCAAAGTGATAGGATTCTTTTAATTGAATAAATGTATTAGTTAAAATCCCCAGCCGCGAATTCGCTAATAAGGTATTAAATTTTAAATCGTAATATTCCTTTGTTAAACATTTGCGTGAGACCTTGCTGCTACAGACATTTTCAGGGTCTAGCCATAATTCTGGCCTTCCCAGACTTTCACATTCATTTTTTATGTATTTTAGCCAGGGAATATTCGCCAGATTTGGTAAGCTCAAAATCTCTTTCAGTTCCTTCCTATAAATCAAGAGCTCTGGAGTGCTCCAGAGCCGTTGCCAGAATGTTAGTGGTTTTAGGCCCAATTCTTCGTCAATAGATCTAAGGTCCAAATCAAGTCTGAGAGGGAGGAGAGGAGTGCTTGGTGGTAGGGCTGTCAACTGTCTGATGAACTTGTTTTCTGTAATGATCAGGTCCTGGCTAGATGTGTGCCCCCACAATTCCCCGCCATATGTGACTGCCCCCCTCGCCAGCATTTTTTACATTTCGAGCAATGGACCGAGAGGTTTAAGGTTCAATCTATTTATTATCCTGGAGATGCCACCCCTTAACTGCACCAATTTAAGATTAGCTTTTGTTCGATGCGTATCCCAGGTCATATTTTCGTTAATGGTCACCCCCAGGTACTCGAATGTGTGCACCCTCCCAAGCCTCGTTGTGCCTATAGTTGGGTTGGGGCGAGTTGTGGCCGGGGGGCTGAAAATCATGAATTTAGTCTTGAGGGCATTAATCTCCAGCCCCCTTTCGCCACAAAATGCCACAAAACCATTTAAGACACGTTGTATCCCCATCTGGGATTTTGACAGCAGCAGGGTGTCATCCGCAAACATAATTGTGGGCACCCTGCTGCCGTTGAGCCTTGGAGCGTCTATATCAGTGATCCCAGTCAGGTGGGCGATCACCCAGTTGACAAAGAGGCAAAACAGGGTGGGCGCAAGCACGCACCCCTGTCTCACCCCCCCTGTCAACGGGGAATCTCGCTGAAAGCAATCCGTTCTTGCCACACCTGACCCGTGCAAAGTTATCTTGATGGAGCCTCATCAGTATGTTCAAAAGGTCATATGGAATACCCAAGTCTACTAGCACGGACCACAGTTTGGTTCTTGGCACCAAATCGAAGGTGGCACGCAGGTCCACAAAGACCGTATATAGGCTGCCACCCTTGATTGTTACAGTTTTCCAAAATAACAAGTTAAGATGGAAAATCTGGTCCGTTGTTGAAGTTTTCTTTCTAAATCCTGCCTGGTAAGGGCTCAGGATAGAAAACTCTAAGATCCAATCCTGGAGGCGATCTAGTATCAGTCTCCTGAATAGCTTTTGTGACAGGTCGATGAGGCTGATGGGCCTGTAGTTGGCTGGGAGCAGAGGTGAACCTTTCTTAAATATGGGGACGATCTCTGCAGCCAGCCAAGTACAGGGCACCTCCATGCCCCTCAGGATGGCATTAAAGATCACCAACAAATATGGAGCCCAAACACCTGGCTCGTGTTTGAAAAGATCGCCCGGGAGCCCATCCAGGCCTGGAGCTTTACCAGATGCAAGCCTGGAAATTGCAACCCGCACCTCCTCCTTAGTGAAAAGGTCCCCCTCTAGCTGTAGGCCCTTAGTTGGCGTTGAGCCAACTGAGGCCCCATCTGGGTCCAAATAAGCCCCCGTATAAAGAGCTTGGAAATGTTCCTCCCAGACCTTCTCTGAGATGTTAGGTTCAGCGGCCGAAAGCGGCTCCTCAGACCCTGTATTTACAATAACCAGAATTTACGGGAGTCCTTATTTGCCAGTGCAATGGTAAGATTCTCCCGTTTCTCCTGCTCCCATTCCGCCCTAGCATGGCGGGTCAACTGCTTATAGTCCCGTCTCCTCGCCTGTATTACAGATCTATTATTGCTTTGCTTAAGGGAAAGCAATAAATCTGATTTAGCTTTTTGGCAGGCAGCGTTATACCACGTGGGACAATGACTTAAATATGGGGACGATCTCTGCACCCAGCCAAGTACAGGGCACCTCCATGCCCCTCAGGATGGCATTAAAGATCACCAACAAATACGGAGCCCAAACACCTGGCTCGTGTTTGAAAAGATCGCCCGGGAGCCCATCCAGGCCTGGAGATTTACCAGATGCAAGCCTGGTAAATTGCAACCCGCACCTCCTCCTTAGTGAAAAGGTCCCCCTCTAGCTGTAGGCCCTTAGTTGGCGTTGAGCCAACTGAGGCCCCATCTGGGTCCAAATAAGCCCCCGTATAAAGAGCTTGGAAATGTTCCTCCCAGACCTTCGCTGAGATGTTAGGTTCAGCGGCCGAAAGCGGCTCCTCAGACCCTGTATTTACAATTAACCAGAATTTACGGGAGTCCTTATTTGCCAGTGCAATGGTAAGATTCTCCCGTTCTCCTGCTCCCATTCCGCCCTAGCATGGCGGGTCAACTGCTTATAGTCCCTTCTCCTCGCCTGTATTACAGATCTATTATTGCTTTGCTTAAGGGAAAGCAATAAATCTGATTTAGCTTTTTGGCAGGCAGCGTTATACCACGTGGGACGATGACTCCTGGTGCCCCCAGTTTTTTTTCCTGGGGAGAAAAGAACCTCTGCCATAATCTTAGTAAGGTCCTCATGAGCGGACCAAAGTTTTTTTTGCGTGTCATGGGCATGAGTATGTGCCACTAGTGCACTGACCTTTTCAAGTGTAAGAATAACACAACCGTACAACTTTGATACCTTTTCCGGGTTGGTGGCAAGTTTGTCCCACTTCACTCTACGTCTGTTCTTCACTAAGGTTAGCCCTGGAACAGCGTCATCTACACCAGCCCTGTTCTCGTTATCTAGTCCAGGCAAAGAGAATTCTATCATCCCTAGTAATCACCCTGAAGTCCTTAATTTTGGACCAAGAGGACAATTGGACCAATATATAGTCCAATCTTGACTCCTGCCCCACTTTATTAAATGTACATTTGGGGGGAATGTCTGATTTCGTACGCCCATTACAGGCCCTAATTGCATGTTTAAGAGTTAGAGCAGTAATCTGGACTGCTAAAGGTGTCCAGGCTCTAGGGGGAGGAGCCAACGTGGGAGATGCTAACCACAGCGCGTCCTCATCCATTGTTGTTTCATTCAAGAGACCTAATAGTGGCTCAAAGTGGCAGTTCATATCCCCCCAACCACGAAGGGTGTGCCCTTAGGAATATCATTGAGGAAAATGGAAAGTTCCTCGATGGTATTCGATTCCCAGGTTATGTTCTCCGGCCTGGAGAAAACATTTACCAATGCCAGATTAACAGAGTTGGGCCACTCCATGAACACACATTAAATGGCCTCTGATGCTGTGAAGTGGGACTTAGCTGTGCAACCCAAATGGGTTGCCACCCAGATAGCAAGGCCACCCGATGGACGACCCTTACCCCCCATTGGGCAGGAATAGAAAATGCAGCAAAACCTGGGCGAGAGTGCCCCTCTCTCGCCCAGGTTTCATGGAACATACAAACGTCTTTGGTGTCTATGAACGTGCCCCAATCTGGGCAGTCAAGCTTGTTACCTAAACCAGCCAAGTTCCAAGACAATATCTTTAATGAACCCGGTCTGGAATAGAGGGTAGTACTTGACATTCCCCGCTGGCCTATTAGGCTTTCTGGCGATATTACGTTTTGGTTTGGATCCCCTTGTTTGCATGTGAGTTGCGTTTTTCTAGGTGATGACCCGGCGATTGGCCGCTGGCATTCCTTATCAGGCTGTTGTTCACTAGGGGACGTTGCCCCTGGGATGCCAGCGGTACTTCAACCAGGGAGGATGAGTTTTTCCACCTGCTCGCACCTGGGTCGAGGATGATCCGCCCCCCTCCTCAGTGGGTAATGTCAATCATTCATGTCCAGGCAGCTAAACCTGTTATATGTTGTTAGATAGGCAGGCTGCTGGACTATAGGTCGGGGAAAATCCCTTCTCTCCCTGCTTCCCCACCATCCCCCTCTCGCGGCCACTCTTTCCCAACCCTCCTCTTCCTGCCCATTACATCAGGGTGGATTGAAGAAGGATAAGGGTAGTGACTGGATAGATGTACCTTGGTCGCTATACGGCCACCCACATATGTGAGAGATGGTCCTTTGGTCCCTAAAGTTAATCAGGACACAGTCGCCGCTAATAGATTTCCTTGTATTACCCACCCAGGGAACTCTTCTTACCATCAGTACCTCACTCGCTATTCCTGGGGGGAGGGGTCTATTTTGCGTAAGCCAATTGACCACCTTATTTTTTAATGAGGCAGCGGATTCTTTAATCGTGGGATTTAATCGTGGGATTTAACCCTGGTACGCCCGTTAAGATGACTACAAAGGGACTTGCCTCAGGGGGTAGATCCATGGACAGGGTCTTGTTTGTCTTGTCACCCACCCCCTGGTTGCAATTAGCATTGGGCTCAGGATGATCAATTGAAATTGCACCTTGATTGGAATGAGAGGTTATAGGGTGGGAGATAGACGCCTGCTGTGATGGAATGTTTAAAACTACTCCAGCATCTTTAGGGTCGATGTTGTTACACCCCTCTTGCTCTTAGGTAGAACCCCACCCCTATTGCCCTTGTTATCTGCTCTAAAACCATTAGCCATTATCGCCGATGTTTTTTCTATATTTGACAATCTGGCTTCAATCGTGGCTAATCGGGCTTCTAGGGGGCTAAGCAGTGACCTCAGGAGGGCGCCAATGTTGGCGATAGTAATAGCACCTCCTTCCGTTAATGTAGGACTGGAATTCGCCTGGTGTTTGGCTCGCACAGATAAAGTAACTAGAGATATTAAAAGAGAATCATCAATAGGTGTGGGTGCAGTTTTACTGTTTTCCGGGATGATAGCCTCAACCGGGATGTTGTGCTTAACAATTTTTGCCTTACGCCCCCGGGGTTTTGAGCCCCTCTTTTCCTTTTGGGTACTGCTCCCTCCCTATTTTCCCACTTTTGACGACTATCTCGGTCACTAGGGGTCTCACTGTTTAAGGTAATAATTGTTGAAGTTGGGGAGCTGAGTTGTGCTGGACGGGGGTGAGAGCAATTGTCGTGCTGCTTCACTACCTAAGGTTTCGTTATCCCTTTGTTGTAGAGTTACATTGGACACATTAGGCAAACCCATCTCCCCATTGTCCCGTGTTTCAGACTCCGTAGGGTCCAGTTCATTTTCGGGAGTTCTGGTGTGCGCTATATTGCCCATGGAAGACCTTTTTACCCATGCAATTTCCTGCGAGATGCGCCTCAGGTAATTTCGTCAATTAACAGGGACCCTGCTCTAACAAAGTAATTGTCCAAAGTACCTGTTGAATGTCCACCGGCCAGCGTAGTTTTACTCCTCGTTTCTCTGGCCGCCATAGTCCTTAAACGAGGTCGAATTGCTGATTAGGAATGTAAACAGAAAACCCAAGGGGGGTGGCCCGGTCCGGTCTCACCCGTTCTCGAACGGGCTCAAACGGGCCCGCCCTTGGCCGGATCTTCGCCCGCGCAGCGCCCGCGCTGCGTCCTCACGCGGCCCACGGGGCGCGAATGTGGGTGGAGCTAAGTAGGAGGAGGCGGGGGCGGGAAGAGGCTCCACCTGCGGCGAGTGGCAAGCCACTGAGGGTGCTGGACCTCGCAGTCCCACACCTGTCCTAAACAACCAAAAGTGCAGCCAAAATGATCCTCAGGCGTCCCAGGGCTGGGGGAGTCAGACGGTGAGTTTCTCCTCTTTCGTTGCGGCTAGCAAGCGGCACCCGCGAAGCAGGGGCCGCGTGCCGTAAAGTCCTGCTGGGAGGCAGGGCGGGAAGAGGCTCCAGCTGCGGCGAGTGGGAAGCCGCTGAGGGTGCTGGACCTTGCAGTCCCGCGCCTGTCCTAAACAACCAAAGTGCAGCCAAAATGATCCTCAGGCGTCCCAGTGCTGGGGGAGACAGACGGTGAGTTTCTCCTGTTTCGTTGCGGCTAATGAGCGGCACTTACAATAGTTAACAAAGTTAGTGGTGCCTTACTTTCTTATTGACATTATGTTTTGAATTTTGGGGACTTTTTATTGTCCTAATGTTTTCATGATTTGCGAGTTGGTGATGACAGGAGGCTGGGCCAAATATACAAATGTTCCCTTCAATGAACCTTTAAAGCACCCGAGGAATAAAGAGGAGTTATCTTCATCCATGAATTCAACATACAGAGCAAACAATTTGGAAACAGAGTAATTTACATAAGTATCAAGAAAATATTGTAAAAGTACAAAATAACCACAGGCAGACCGTATCGTCTGACAACATTTAGTCTCCTTAAAATGCAGCATACAAGGAATTTGGGGATAGTAATGCAGAAAATAAGAAAGAGAATTTGATGATCTGTATATGATTTGCTGTCCTCTTGTCTAGGCATGAGTATATCTAAGTTACCTAAACCTAAGCCTACTCTATGTAGAACTGATTGGGGAAACCCTATTTAGATCCAATTAGATAGGAAGAGATCAGTAAAACATTAGTCTGCACACTCATGTAAATGGTAAGGTTACATAGTGATTGAACTTTCTGTATCTGTTCAAGTGCACTATAGTATTTTAATGATATTAAGTCACACAAATACATGTGGCCATGTTTAATTTATATGTGGCTTAGTCAAATAAGAAGATGAAGCCAAAATGACGCTGCTCCAGTGGGTAATATGGTTGTGAGGGTTCATTATGCTGGGCAGTTGATCTATCTTCATTGCATTGCTTTTTAAACCTTTTAGTTTTGGGAATACTTGGTGGCAATTTTATTTTTGCCATTCCAAGTCACTTCCTGCACTCTAGCATTTGAGCGCCATGAAGATTCCATCATTGTCGAGCCCTTATTTAAACAAGGGTGGATGTGCAGCAGACACGCCTAAGGCAAGCCCATCTGTGCTCAGCAATTTCTCCTGTGTGCAGACACAGTCTGATACTTACTGACAGTATTAACAGATGCCATCTTTGCAGCCTACTGCTCAGAACCGATTTCACTCCCACTTCTCTTTCGGCATCTCATAATAAATTGGTCAGTAGACAACCCAGTTTTCAATTCTTCTCTATGAACTGCCAGTCATTAATAAAACACTCTTCTGAAGTTTTCAATTTTATCAGGGACCATGCACCATATTCTTTGTTTCTCACGGAAACATGATAAATGAATTTTCCATGCCTGATATAGTGGAGGCTATCCATGTGCAATATAGTATAATATGGCTTGATCGCTTCCGGTGGCGGGGTTGAGGAATTACCATTATTTTTAAATGTGTGCTCCTGCCATATGGAACCTTAAATGTACCTGATTGTGACCGCATAATTTTTTTCACTTTGCTTTACAAAGAATTTTACCATGTCTGGTGCATTGTTGTACTGCCCTCCAGGCAAAACAGGTCATTGTCGAATGGCAATAGGTAAACCCATACCCCCTTTTATTTTGAAGACTACCAATTTTACTATTTTGGGCAATCTTAGCATTCACTTTGATGGGCAAATAGTAGTTTGGCTCATCTATCATTAAGGGTTTTCTGGGGCTAGGCCTGCTGCTCTTGGTGCACTCCTCTGCTCATTTAGCAGGACCTACCCATGGAACTGTGTTTTCTAACATGTCCTCTCTGTTAGTGGATATCTTGGTACCTTTACAGTGATTGGATCATTTTGCAATACATAAGACACTTCAGATTAAAGTAATTGGGCAGTGTTTTTCTGGCTCTATCATGATCTATTGACACGTGGATTCACACATCTCTGTACAAGGCCCTGCCTCTTAAATCAGGCTCCAAATAATTCAGCCACACACCTGGACCCTGGTTCTGCAGTTGCTACTTAAGAGTCAAATGTAAGCAATTAATGAAGGCATAGCAAAGGCTTATGGTCATGAGGCTAAACCTAAACTTAAAAATTTAGTTACTCCAGAGCCTGCCATGCAGTGGGAGTACATTACTATGCTGAGGCAATTGTGAACTTGTATAATTCATCTAAGGAGCTGTTTGTGTTGGTTAAATTGCTTTTAGACCCGGAACAAGCTTCTTCACCTTTCTCTCTATCACAGTTAAACTGCAATGATTTAGCTAAATTCTTGCATAATAAGATTGCAGAGATTTATACCTCACTGTCCTCTTCTGGGGATCTAGAGCACCGGGCACTTTTAGGTAAGCCTAGACAAATTTTTTCAATTATTCCAGAGTACTATTTGTAGTAATTTCAGTAATTACGAATTACTCTTGTGATGTTAAATTACTGAAATTATGCTATTACGCCAGATTGAGTAATTTAGGGCAAAACACCTATTGCAGGAGCACAAGAACAATGAACTACTAGAGAGTGAGTGACTGCGTGCTACAGCTGTTCATGTCCTGTAGCATTTAGTTTTATTTTCATAGCAAAAAATGCATAGAGGATGCATTTTGTACTAAGAAAATAACGCTAAATGCCGGAGGGCCTATTTTGGACGCAAGGGTGCATTTTGCATTAAGAAAATAGTGCTAAATGGTGGACTATGCTTTTCATGTAATCAGGCAAAATTATGAGTCCAGTCCTCACTTCCACGCAAGAAGCAGCAGGCCTACACAGCATAGCAGGTAGCAAAGTGGCAGCCCCCCTACAGCACAGCAGCTCTTCTTCCTAGCAGAACATCCTTAGTTCCAGCAATATTCTAAAATCATGCTGTCAGAGGTCCAGTACTTATACCCAATTTGGCCTTTGAAGTATGGAGACTTCAAAAAGATGGTTTGAAGTGTACAAGGCCCTGCCTTTCCTGCCCTGACCCAAGAATCCCTCCAGGGGGATATGCAACCATTTATGTAGGAACAGGCACAGCCCTATTCAGGTGCAGGTGTCAGCTCCTCCCTCTAATCCTGCCTCAGGATGACCCATCAACAGGTAGACAGCTGCTCAGTCACACCTACCCTGCCTTTGTGTATGACTGCCTAGAGGAAATGCAGGAAGCCAGCTGTAACCCACCCCAGACGGGTATTCCAGGGACAGGCAGAAGGCAGCAAAAGGTTTAGGTGAGAAAATGCCAACTTTCCAAAATTGCCATTTTCAGAACTGCAATTTAAAAACCAGCTTCACCATAAGTTGTGTTTTTAAATTGTGATTCGGGAGACACCAAATTAGATTTTCCCACCTTTTCTCAATGGAAAATTACACTTATAACATGTTAACATGTTATAAGGCAGTCCCCATGTTAAACTATGGGAGAGATAGGCCTTGCAGTAGTGAAAAACAAATGTAAAAGTAGTTCACTACCAGAACATGTACAACTCAAAAGTACATGTTCAATTTTTTTTAAATACAATGCACCTTATCCTTAAGCTGCCCACGGCTTACCTTAGGGGTGACATTTTTGTAATAAAAGGTAAAGTTTCGGCCTGACAAGTAGGTTAACTTGCTAGGTCTATATGACAGTTAAAACATCACACACAGGCTCTGCAGTAGCATGCCTGAGCCATGTTTAAGGTATAACTTAATTGGGTGGCACTATCAGTGCTGCAGGCCCACTAGTTGCATTTAATGTACAGACCCTGGGCTCATAGTGCACTTTACTAGGGACTTATAAGCAAATTAAATAAGCCAGTTGTGGATAAGCCAATGTTACCACATTTTAAAGAGAGAGCACAATTACTTTTGCACTGGTTATTAGTTAAAGAGTGCACAGAGTCCTAAAGCCAACAAAACAAATTGAGCAAAAAGGGGAGAGGAAGGCAAAATGCCATTACAGCATTAACGATCACCCAAACAATGCGAAAAATGTCCTTACTGTGGTGTAAGGCAAAGGTCAAGGACACATAGTTCATTTTGGCTTGCAGAATTGCCTCCCTTCATGACTGCTGCCGAAAGTTGGCTTTCTTTTAGTCCTAGAATGAGCCCATCAATGACTGACTGATCGCAAAGTTTTCAGATTAACGACTGACCTAAGTTCTAATATAAAACTTGAACATCCAGGAAGCACCTCCCCATCCAGGTGGCAACACCCAAGGGAAGGTACTCTTCACATACGCTTGCAACAGGCCAAACTGGGGACTAGTGTCTCCACCAAACTACTAGCATGGTGTATCTTCTGCCCTCCACAGACAAAAACAGATGCAAAAAGACACATGTGGATTTTGTTCAATGATGCAGTCTGATCATCATCTTCCTGACCCATGGGGATTTTTTGAAGAAAGTGATGTTCCTCAGTTTCAACACATCCCCTGATCAGACCAGTGGCAGCCTAGGCAACAGAAATGACTCAAGGGTGTAGGCGAAAACCCCTTAAGTGAATTAGCATCAACAACCAAAGAAAAATCCTAAAAGCAATAAGAATGAATAATACCTATTCCATAAAAGCAGCAGTGATAAAAAGAAATCTTAGATAAAAGCTAACTGGAAAAACCTACTTTGGCTGTGAAGACTGCCAATGCCTGAAGAAAGCCTGTCCTTGGATTTCTAGGGTCAGAGACAGACCATACCATTGCCTAAAACAAAGAAGCTAAAATAAATATTTCTCAAGATCAGAAGGCTCAGAGATATTTGGTTATGGAGCCTGGTCCAATCCAGGAGGAGAAATGCATGTGCGTGATAGGTGTCTATACCACCCCAATGATGCTTGTGAATGGAAGATGACAATCACTGCTCTGCCCCTCATGAGGAATTTTTATCCTGCAGCTTTACTCCGCGTCTTCCCCGCTGGAGTGCCAGCTCCCTACTTACTTATGCCTGCTGCCCCTCTTGGAACATAGGTCACCAAACAGGTCCCAAGCCTGGCTGCGAATGGATACGGTTATATGTGGGGCTATCTGCCTCACCATGTAAAACAAATCCTAGCTACAGAAACGACAATCAAAAGACCAAAAAACATCTCGGCCTTCGGAAGAGAGGAATCTTCTTTTTCTATTTTGCCTTGTGGTAGAAGCCAGAGATCCCGGGAAGCCACAAACCGTCCGACCTGCTTTAGGTGAAGAACATCTATAGGGGGACATGGAGCATGAAGGCAATGCACAAGACAGGCAAGACAGCCCAAGTGGCAGCAGAGATAAAAAGAAAACTACAACCTTGCCCTGCTTGGCTTCAGCAAGACAAGATTGACACAGTCCAGACAGAAAAGTCTGTTTCCAGGAGCAATGCTGTTGTTTCCTGGATATTATGAAGAGAATGCCTCACACTCTCAGGGAGTAGCACTGATGTAATCACTAGCAGCCAACAGAGCTTTGATTGGATGGGAAATCCAGGGTCCCAGAATTATCACAGCGACCTTCCGCACAAAGAAAATGAGGATCAGCATGAATTTTATCCAGTGCTATGCAACTGCAAATTTCATTGATAAAGAGGAACAAAAACAATTTTACAAAACACTCCAGTCCATCCTAGAGAAATGCCTTCAGAGAGACCTCGCTATGCTGATGGGGGACATCAATGCCAAAATTGGATGGAATATCATCGGGTACGAAGAAGCCATTATTAACGATGGCCTAAGTGACATGAACAAGAATGTTGAAAGCAGTAAGCCATGAAAACTTTAAAGAACTCTACGACATGAAGAGGAAACTCTCCCACAGAGACAGAGACAGTGAGACAGAAAGCCCCATTAAAGACAAAGCTGGGAAGATAATCATGAATAACAAAAGACAACAACAAAGATGTGTGGAGTACTTTAAAGAAATTCTGAACCAGTTGATGCCACAGTTTCCACCAAACATACAGCCAGCTAACAAGCACTTGTCAATGGACTGCAGAAGACAAAACAAGGAAGAAATATGACAAGCCATTAAAAAGCTACCGCGTGTTTAGAAGAATCTGGGAAGAGGACAAGGTGCCATCAGACTAGAAGCAGGGATAGCTTATCAAGATCCCTAAAAAAAGTTGACCTCAGTAACTGTGCAAACTAAAGGGGAATAACTCTTCTGTCAACCCCAGGCAAATAATTCAACAGAGTCATTGTGAACAGAATAAGGGAACAAGTTGATGCTCAGTTGTAAGATCAGCAAGCTGACTTCCGCAAAGATAGATCCTGCACAGACCAGATTGAAACACTGCCCATCATCATTGAGCAGTCAATGGAATGGAACTACTGACTCGACTATGAGAAGGAATTCAGCAGAGTGGAAAGAGAGACCCTTTGAAAACTCCTCTGCCTCAAATTTATAGGAATCATCAAGAACTCTCATGAGGGAAACAACCTGCAGGATAGTCCATAGAGGAGAACTCACAGAATCTTTCAAAGTAAGGACTGGAGTCTGCCAGGGTTGTTTGGTCTCGCCTTTTCTCTTCCTGCTGGCCATAGCCTGGATCATGAAGACATCCACAGCAGGGGGAAGAAATGGGATTGAGTGGACACCTTCGACACACACCTTGGACTTTGCAGACGGCCTGCCCTACATCTCCCATCAGCAGATACAAGAGAAAATCAACAATGTGACAGCACAACTTGGCATCAACGTCCACAGGGGGAAAAACGGATCTTGAAGGCTAAAATGGCCAGCACAGCTTCAGTCACTTTTGCAGGGAATGCGCTGGAAGAGGTTGAGGTCTTCACCTACCTGGGCAGTGTCATAGAAAATCAGGGTCTTTAAATAAACAAAGGGAATGATTTGTTTGAGGAAGTCTAAGGCTGGAATCAGGGAACTGATATCAACAAAACAAGGTGCCTCACACACCATAAATCACACTGGATTTTTTTGTACACATGAGTCCCCTTTATTGACCCTGAACTTATTTTCTTTTTTACATCTTATGTATACTTTTTGTAATTGAGCATTCCTTCACCATATATACAACACAAATATTCATACAAGGGCAAAACCTTTACATTTATATACACAACATGACAAATATGTACAAAAAAACTAAATACACATGTGCGACAATACACTTAATTTTTACGAATATTTGACATTTTTACAGTTTGGCGTTTAAATATTTTTGCACAATGAAGAGAAAACTTTGACACCTTGTGTCAAGACTATATACAATGTTCGTCCTGTTAACCTGCCCTAACTTATGGTCCTTTAAGGAGGTCTGAAAGGAGTTTTTGAGTTTATTTGCAAAGGGGAGTTTATCCTATTTCAACTCGACCCGATGGAAAAAAGCCAACTTGTCTTGGAGTAGAACTTTCTAGGGGAAACATCCTTTACAACGTAACTGGTACAACGCGGTAACGTTACGACGCAGCTCTAACAACGAAAGTCGTTACAATCACTTTCGCTGGAGGGCGCTCTAGGATAGGGGATAGTTTAATTTACTATCCAACACCTTCCCTATTATCCATGAGGACTGGTGTTGGAATAGTAAATAAACTATTCACTATCAGCGCCCCCCCCCAACGCAAGTCGTTGTAACGACTTGCGTTGTTAAAACTGCGTCGTAAAGGGACGCGTTGTTACGGTACGCGTTGTACCGTCATACATCCACTTTCTAGACCACAGGGTTCTGCCGACGCGTTTCGAACTTGCAGTTTTGGGACCAACACGTTAATTTAGCGAGAGCAAGAGCAAGTTTAGGAATGGAAGAAGAAGGCAGCCTGACATTGTTTTGCTCTAAAATCAACTCTGCCTGCGGCACATTTTACTATAGTCATGAGGAGGGAATCACAAGATATTAGTTTTACAACAAGGCAGTCAATCATTCCAGCTCAATTGTACACCTTAGGCATTTTCTGAAACACCAGTGAATGTGAATAAATATACTCATTTGTTGCCCTACAAACAACTTCCCCAAATAGAAATGATATGACATGCAACAGAAAGAGACAAATATACTTTACTTGTAATTTCTATTTTAAAAAAATGGGGAATGAGTTCTATAGCCCTCATGAAGCTATGTAAAAATATGGAAAAATATCAGGGACAATAAAGCTAAAGTAAAATGTATCACTGTTGGTTGCTCAGGAAGTCTCCCTCAAGTAACTGAAATTTCCAAAGTCCAGAGTCTGAGTTGTCCTCTAAGATATGTTAGAATATTATTTTCTGAATTGTCTTTATTTTTGGTCTCAGTGTCCATTTTAATGATCTATGAGTGTGTGTTTTCATGTCCAAGTGGGAAGCCCAGAGTGTCCTACCAGATGTTCTCATATATTCTAAGTAGGCCTTGTTGGAGTTCATGGAGTCGTGCTATGTGGAACTCCATGAAGTTGTAAAAAAACTGCACCATGCTATGTGGATTTCCGCAAGCGGGCAGTGCTGCTTTGCGTGCATGTTCGTTTTATTGTTCTAAGTCTCACGCAGTGCGAAGTGCGTTTTTGTGCCGAAAATTGCATATGAACAGCACCACGTGGTTCGCATTGGCTCAGACATTTTGCTTTCTGTTCTGTTCATGGTGCTGGGCCTCTTTTTCCAATCCTACTCAATCTTTTCAATCCTTCCCCATCTACCTTAGCTAATCCTCATTTTTATTTATTGTATTAGTGTGTTTTGTGTCTGTGTATTTTACATTTTTTATTTTTTGTGCCTTCTTGTATTTTAATTTATTTTTTCCTTCCTTCCTTCCTTCCTTCCTTCCTTCCTTCCTTCCTTCCTTCCTTCCTTCCTTCCTTCCTTCCTTCCTTCCTTCCTTCCTTCCTTCCTTCCTTCCTTCCTTCCTTCCTTCCTTCCTTCCTTCCTTCCTTTCTTCCTTCCTTCCTTCCTTCTTCCTCCTTCATCCTTCCCTTCCCTCCCTCCCTCCTTCTCTCCCTCCCTCCCTCCCTCCCTCCGTCCCTTCCTTTCTTCCTTCCTTCCTTCCTTCCTGCCTCCTGCCTTCCTGCCTGCGCTTCCATCCTTCCTTCCTTCCTTTTTCTGTTTCACTCCACCCAGCGCCATGGGAGAGCAGGGAGACAAGATTTTGCCACGTTTCTTTGTTTTCATACTGTCTCCTTTTTTCCCAACTCCCCTATCCAATTTTTGCTTAATTCTTGTTATGCCTGCATTATCCTCTTTTTCTCCATATTTCATGTGTCTGTTGCTGACTTTCTCCTGTCTGTAGTTGTCTTCTGCTTTGTTAGTAATCTTTCCCTCTCCCCTATGTATTGTGTGATATTGTAAGACTAACAACAGATTTTTAATACTCTACTGACTTCTGTGACAATTGCAGGCCCACATAAGCTAGTGTTACAAACTATTTTCACCATGCATGTTTGTTGAAAAGGCATACCTTTTCTTGCTCATGCTCTAAAAGTTAAAGAGAGAGTGGTCATGGATGACCCCCAACCCCAATGTTATGCTGTGTAATTCATTTATACAGTATACCAGCAGTTTCCATGACTGTGCAGCATGTCTGGGAAGTATGAGGTCCCGTTGCATTTGCTAACCAACACCTTTTTCATTGACCATTGTTCCTCTCCTTCATTGCACTTCAATAACTAAGAGTCATCATTATAGGCTATAGCTGTGCCCCTCCAATATGAAATGTTTTTGGGTGCTTGCCTACCTGGTTTTTCTAACATTGTCAACCAACAAAATGCCCAGATTGATATTTTAATAGAAGATAGCAGGCACGGACCGTGCCGGGCGATATAGTGGGGCGGTGACGTCAGGCAGGGGAGGGTCAGGGTGGGGGGTTTTAAAATGCGGGATATGGACCATTAGAGGTAAGTACCGAAAAAATAAAATAAAACACATTTTGTTGCCCTCGCTGCATCACATTTGGCGATGCAGCGTGGGCAACAAAAAGTGTTTTTTTTTTTTTTTTCGGTACTTACCTTTAATGGTCCATATCCCGCATTTTACAACCCCCCACCCTGACCCTCCCCTGACTGACGTCACCGCCCCAGTGTAACGCCCGGCACGGGCGATGCCTGGAAGATAGTGCTAACCAAAATGTAGCAATGTATTGCAGTTGTATTTTGTTTTATGAAATAAATTAAGGGGAGGTGTATCTGACATCTAAAAAATGTTAAATATTTGTTTTTTAGGTGGACAGACTACCAATGCCCCTGAAATTCTGCTGCAAGAGAAGAGTCAGTTGGAGGGGGAGAAGAGGTGGTAGGGATGGGCAGTGGTATGTCACAAATCCAAATGCTTGCTTATTGAAATTTGACTATTATACTTACTAGCTGCAAGGGCATTATCATGACTCATGATCATGGTCCCTGCTTTAGCAGCTACTCCGGTGGTTGTGAACTTTGCCTTCTCTATCTGCAAGGAATGGCGAAAATGGTATCTGAGTGAAAGGATGCATGAGTGGATGAAAGGATACATTGGTGGGTTTTGGGAAAATGAATGATGAATGGATGGGTGAAGGGATGGTTGAAAGAAAGGGTGGATACTGAATGGATGGATATGGTGGATTGGAAATTTTGGTGAAAGCCTGGGTGATGGAAAGTAAAGCTTAAATCATGGTGGGTATCGGTGACTATAGAAGAATTAAAGGATAAATGTATAGTTGCTTAGATGAATAAACAATGGAGCTATTCTGGAGAGGGGCATGCTGCTCACCTACTTCACTTATTTGGTTTTATGATTATCAAAGTTACGGTTCAAGGTGGGGAGGTATTTTAATTTTTAGCATAGTACCTTGACTCACTGTATTTGTTAAGCGAGGCAGATATGTATCCCACCCATCATCAGGAGCCTTGTGCATACAGTGGGTTTCCCAAAATAACTAATAAGCATGGGCGGAAAATCCATTCCACTCGCAGATTATGCGGATATTCGGTAAATTCGTAATCCGCGAACTCTCGCGAATTTACCGAAAATATGCAAATTCGCACGCAGCGGATTTTTTTGCTTAGTGATACAATATTGCGGCGTGCGGCGTTCACTTACCGTCATTCAGCGTTTGCCGAGTTGTTTTTCTCGATATTTTGCGAGTGCTGCGCCATTTTGGATCTTGCTGCGGGATCCCGCGGGAGTTTGGCGACGCATCGCGAGAGTTCGCAATTGCGAACATGTAGATGCGGCGGGCAGCAACAATCTCGCACTCGTGAAATTACAAAATTTGCAAATCTGCACAAGAAATTCACCAGCAAGCAGCATAAACCTTCTGAAAATTATGATCTTTATCAGAATAACTCCTCAGGTTGACATTTGCCTGCACTTTTTTGGATTTGAGGCATTTTTGACTTTCTTTGGATCACTTTTGGATTAGAAATCAACTTTCACAAGTAAGTTTGTTTGGGGCATTACAGTTGCTGTTCTGCAGAAAAATGAGTTTTGCAAAACTGAAAGCACTCAGCAGGTGCAAAAGTTCAAACTCATCATTAGTAACCATTCCCTGTAGTGCTTCCTGAGGGGCACTTCCAGAGTTCAGTTGCCTACTTGCAACTATTCTATGACCCTGCTCTGACCCTCACAGCAGGCTCATAGAATAGCTACAAGTAGGCCACAAAGGTCCTGAGAAAAAAATTGCACTGCAACAGAAAGCAAATTACAGATAAGGAAGCAGGTGCCAGACAGGAAGTTTAAATTCAGTGACACATTAATCAACCCCAAATTAATTCATGTCACTTGAAGCAGGGCAGGTGTGCTTGCTTCCCCCCCCATAATCTACAGTGAGGAATCAGAGGGTGGCAGTGATGTACCAGAGGGTGGCATGGGTGAATCAGAGGGTGGCAGCGGTGAAACAGAGGGTGCTGTGAACCTGTGATGATGAACCAGACGTAGAGACAACAAAGTCGCGACCGTTCCGAGCTGACAAGTAAGTTCGCAATTGCGAACTGGTACAAAACCCTCGCGAACTGGCAGAAACCCTTGCGAACACACAAAAAAAATCCGCAAATTTGAAAGAATTCGCGGATTTTGTGGATTGCGAGTTCACAAATACGCAAATTCGCGAACGCCAGATTCGCAAAATTCGCCCATGCTTAATAACAATATACCTTACAGAGAAGAATTGCTTTTGAGAAGCCAGCTTTCTGCATACAGTGAGTAGGTAGAAAGGAGGCAGCAAGAAAGGTGTTGGAAATGGAGGGTAAAAGCAAACAGGAGAGGGATATTGGTGATGTAGAGCAGGAGTTGACAATCAGAGAAATAAGAGTCTGACAAAACTCAAAACCATAGTGTGCTTGGCTAGCACAGAAATAGCCCCACCGAGTAAGAAGACTGCCTCTTCCTCTGTCTCAACTTGGTCCACAGTCTTCTGTCAGAAAGCCTATTAAGTATAATGAACCTGTGTCTCTACAGCTTAAAGGGAGGAGAACTTCCTTTTAATTTAGTCAAGAAAGGTTCTTTAAGTACAACCGGCAATTTTCCTCCAAGAGGTAGTGATGGTGCTTCAACAAATCCAATGGGCCTGCCAGGCAGACCAATATACTCTAAACAAAGCCCGTAATCTTCAGAACTCTGAAAGTTTTCATGCTGTAACTTTGATTTCCCTGCCCTCCAAGATTCCTCTGATTCTATGGTCATGAGGAACTACTCAGCACTCCTTCCCTCCTACCACCTGTGAAGTTATAGCACAAAGGCGAAATATTTTTAATACAAAAGTATGTATTAGAAATCTTATTGTATACACCGAAGATCCACTAGAAGATGCAGGCACCTATCTCCCAATGATTGCCTATGGCTTGGCCTACTATATCCTGGAATGTAAAGCCTGATTTAAATTCTCGTTCACATTCTGATTCATCTCACTATCACCTATTGCCTGACTTCCAGCACACTATTTCTCTGGTTAATGCAATATGAGTGGACTATCCAATTTTAGGTTTAATCCTATTATAGCTAATAAACCCCAACTGAAAGGGAAACATCCTTCATCGGTGTAAAGAACTAACCATAGATATATACCTGTACAACCACAAACTAAAATGCCCTTCAAAGAAAGGAAATTAAGAGAGAATGAGTCATAAGTAATTCAAAAGTTTAAAAATTTCACAAGGGATTATGGTGTTGGCTGGTTTAACAACCCCTAAAATGTCATAATATTTAGCAACTAAAAAGTGATTGACCCCATCTGTGTCTATGAATTTGTTTATTAAAACATTTGAATATAGCACTCCTTTTTTAAATCCATTAATACTCCTGGAAACCAGAAAAAGACCCGAATGAGCGAGTTTGAGAGGTAATGACATGTTAGAGGGTATTGACATGAGTGTGAGTGCAATACACAGACGGTCTATGCTTAAAACAGTTTAACAAAATTAATTTGACACAATGCCAATGGGAAGACACTACCGAGCCTGCATGAGGTCCTCTTTATATTAAATATGTGCTTGAGAAAAATCACTGCAAAATTACATTATGTTTTGTAAACACTGGGAAGACCACTTTTTGTCCATTTTGGGGGTTGGTCACCCAATTAAACACAGATAACCACTGATTTCAAGAGTATACAGACAGAAAGATTTTGAGGCTACTAAGTAGATAACACTCTGGAGACCTCTGTAAGTCTAGAATCTTTATTGTAAAAAATCTATATTCTCAAAAATCAAATCTTTATCTTCTTATTGTTGAGATAGTTATTCTCAAAATCACAATCTTATATTTCAGAACCATAAAGGCCAAAACGTGTTTTGGTACTTAGTGCCACAGTCAAATTCTAAGTGAAATATACAATCGCGTAACTCGTCAATATGCACTTGGTGGATAGCTTCAAATGAAGAATAGATGCCAATTGTTCATAGTTGTCATATATTGATATTTGTTTTCTCAATTTTGTTTTCAGTCCTCTGCATTTACATTTCATTTTTCAAATTACAGAGAAAAACCATAACAGCACCATTTTACTTCCTTTGAGAGGCGCCAATTTGTCACATATATTAGAAATGGATGTCTCACAGTCGATAAATGACAGTTCAGAAGCCTCTCTTATATTCTGCAAGTTCACATTCCATACCTTCAAGTTAAGACTTTTCTTTGACAGAACTTAAAAATATTTCCCTTGTTTGGTAATTGTCATGCAGTGTTAGGATTGCACCTATGGTTATATTGTCATAAGAGATCTGACCATACCACTAGACATAGGTTGATTTTTTGTTTTTAAAAACTTGCATCTCTGAATATGGTTAGCTCCAAGCAATGGCCTTCTGAATGTAAAACATCCCTATTAGATTTCAATACATCTCTTTGTAACTTTGGAGGTGGGGTGATCTATCTAACATTGAACTCCTCCAAAATCAATAGCTGGGTTACTGCCAGAAGCTATGTGACCAACGGTTCTCTAGTACAGCTGGTAAACACATTGAAGTTGCCCAAAGAGATGTAATTTGATAGGGTCTTCCTCAAGTTTCAGTTATGAGTGGTCACATTGGAAAGCCTTGCCATCATATCGGCCGAGATTTACAACTTTTGAGTTTTGCAAAAATAATTTCAAGATACTCCCAGAAAACTTTGCCAGGTGCAGTCTTCAATTCATAATCCTGGAAAAGATTTCTGAATTCCTTTTTTAACTTTGCAAGAGGCCCTTTCCCAGCGCGTAATTGTACAGTGGCATGCCAGCGCCTTTGTGCAATTGCAGATTTATTTTCGCCACACGAGCGCCGTTTCCCTCTCACATCCTCCTGAATTTTTGTGGGCATAGCCTTCCTCTTCACAGACTGGGAAGGGATTTACTCTTTCTCTTGACTGGAGTAAGCCTTGACCATTTTTGGAGAGTGCAAATCTTTAAAGAAAGCCTTGCCTAAGAATGCGTGTTTCCCATCCACTTTGCGGAATCTACTCATGAGCAATAATATTGGTTGATAGAATAACATTGTGCACATCTTTAATGAATTACTTGAAGTCATATCCCCAGCCATTTGGGCATGTAAGTTAGATTGTGGACCAGGATTGTGGACCAGGACAGCAGTCTTACGAAGCAAATGCATAGGGAAAATTCAAAAGGTTCATTCTATTTCCCCAAAAATGTAAATGTATTTTAATACAGAATAATAACATACAATATGTCTTTTATTTATTTTCAATCTATAATTAATGGAATAACAGGCACAAATGACTTTTTGAATGTAGATTACTATGGGGCATATTAGCAAGGGCGTTATCGCCGCTTTAGCAGCACTTTTTTCCGATAACGCAGCGATTTTTTTATCGCCCAATTACCAAGCTGTCGCTAACAGCAGTTAGCGACAGCTTCCAGGCGATAGCGACCGGTTTGGGGCCCGCTTTGCATGTCAGCGACATGCAAAGTGGGCGTACCCAAACTGGTAGCGACTGAAAGCAGTTGCTAACACAGCTATCGCCTATTAGCAATACCCGTGACGCGATAAAAAAAAGTGCGCTAACCCTGATTAGCGCCAGGATTTTACACCTGGTAAAAACCTGAGTTAGCCTTAATAGTCAATGAGAGGTGGATTCTATGGCTAAGTCCCCACCTGCCTATTAGCAAGACTTTCCTTAGCAATATGATTTTTATCACTGGAAATCTTGCATTAAACATGGGATTCGCCGATATCGCTGAATTTTTTATCGCCGTGGAGATAAAAATTGGTAATACTGCGTTATTTCGGTGATAAAATCCAGCGAAAGGAGGCGATAAAAAAAAATCACGCAAAGCGCGGTTTGCGATAATTTTCGCAAGTTGTTGCTAATATGCCCCTCAGTCCCTCAGTTTGCTCTATCTCTTCCCACTTTCTGAGAACCTCAAATTACTAATACATTTCAGAAATCCCTCCTATTGCTGGATGCAATGCAACGCTATCATAAAACACTTATTTTTACGCAATTCACTAAATATCCTAAACTAGATTTTTTAAAATGACTTTATGTGATAAAAGCATAGCCCTCAAACAAATCTAAAATACAAGGGGGCAGATTTACATGCCCTTTGAGGCACTTTTGCGCTGTCGTTGCATCACTTTTTGTGAGCAGCGGCGGCATAAACAATTCTCCAGGTTGTGGCACAATTACAACGTGATGCATCTAGAGTGATGCGTCATGTTGTAAAGCCCTGCGCCACATTATACCTGCGTCAGGTATAATGTATGCAGGGTTGGCATTCCTATGCATAAAGACATGTAGAACTGATGCAGTGAAATTTACAACATTTCACTGCGTCACTCTACGCCTTCACTGTGTCAAAATCCCTATGCCTGTTAAGACCAGGCGTAAGGAATGACGCAGGGCTTTTTTTGAAGGGGACTCACCTATCGGTTCTGGCGCAGTGCTGTGGTTGTGTCACTTTCATGAGCAACTCCAGCAATGCTTCATTTTTGTGCCAACAGATGCGTCAGAATTTCTGGCACATCTGTGAATCCTTGTGCCATGTAGCACTGTATTGTAAATACAGCGTGTAAATACAGCGCATCCATGGTGGTGCAAGGACATTTGGTGCTGGCGCAAGCAAACAGACGCATCTATGCAGATGTGTCCGTTCCTTGTAAATGAGGCCTAGCATTTTTTATTTTATTTACGTGAGTAGGAACAGAATACGTTTACAACAGAAATATATCTCAGTGGCTCATACGTTCTAGTTCACAATCGCTGCCTTTCTAGCTATTTGAAAAGAATGATTACAGCCATTTAATGCTGAAGGAAATCAAGACAAAATCGCCTTCTGTCAAACCCTATTACAACAAAGACCAACGTAATGAATCTGGAGACTTTCATTGTGGTTTTATACTTCCGAGACTGCTGTCGATCATTAGCTGCCCAATTTAAATAACACATATTTTACCGTCTTGTTTATCAACCAACTTTGTTGATTGCGTCTGCAGGAACAAACTGGCATTAATACGTAATTGCAGATGCTCTTAATGAACATGGATTCGAGAGAATAGTACCCACATTGTTAGTAAAACAACAGCCAACCTGTTGTGCAATCAGAATATCCTCGACGACCATGAGGTCACAACATGATTGTTCCCTTTTGGTTTATTCCACATTTTTATGAGTTCCATTGAATAAGCACAAGCTACATTAAACATTTACTAAAACCTAATTTGCTTTAAATCAATGTTCATCTAATATAATTCTCAATTTATATACCTCAATTTTTATATTAGTTTTTTTGGGCAGTTTTAAATAAAGCGATTTTTGCACACTTGCATTGCAGTGTGTTACAAGAAAACATTATTATGTCACACTTTTCTCTTTTTTAGATATGTGCACATTACGGGTCCTATTCGAAGAGGTAAAATTACATATTTAAAGTTACTCACTTCTAAGTCTTCTCCTACACTTTGTAGAAACTTTTCACTTTTTTGGGCCCTTCACCATTTCCAACTGTGAAGTTACTAGTACCTTTTCACATGTAGGTGGAGACCTTCTCCTCCAGGACAGTAGTCTTTCTAAGCGAAAATGTAGGGAAAATTCTAAAACTTTTTTCAATTTCAAAAAAAGTGTAAACATATTTGAATACAAAATAATAATATAACATATTTTTTTTATATATTTTAAATCTAGAACTAATGGAATAACATATTACAGCACAATAACGTATCCTTTTACTGAATAATGGCATTATTTAAATATATTTATTCAATTTATAAATTACATTTAAAAAAACAATAATAAAATCCCACTAACAGTAAAAATAGTGTCTTTGTTTGATGCGTGTTAAAACATTATTGAGTTATGTACAAAAGTAATTTAAATTATGTTTCATTTTTTAAGCAAAGTTCACATATTACTACTTTTTAAATTGAAAATAAGTTCATACAAAAATGTTCAAATAATCCATTCATTCTTTCATATATATATATATATTTAATGATATTGTGGTGCCACAAATGAAGATTGAATATAAAGACACAAATGACCAAGAGGAAACTAACGAGCCAGGAGTGGAGATATGGGGCTTTAATGGACAAGCTGAAAAAGGAAAATAACATTGTGATAAGAAATTCAGATAAGGGGGAAATATAGTGCTGCAGCCCCTTTCTGAATATTTGGCTGAAGCTAATACCCAACTAAATGACGCCCAATGCTATCACCACAGCTCTCCCCTTCATTACAAACAAATGCAGGATGAACTCTGCAGTAAATTACTGGCATGGAAAAGTCTGGGACTCCTGAGCTTAGAGGAATTTAAGTTTTTAAAGAAGGAACATCCCAAAACGCCGGTAATTTACTTTATTCCAAAATTCCACAAAAACAAGGAAAAACCGCCGGGCCGCCCTATTATCGCGGCATGTGATGGTCCCCTAGAGAACCTGTCAAAATACATAGATTTCTTTCTGCAAGAACATGTTCAAAAATTGGAATCGTATGTAAGGGACACTGGGGGCTTTCTACCTAAAATTGGCAAGGTGGATTGGCGGGATTGTTATCATCTAATTACTCTTGATGTCTCCTCATTATATACATGTATAAAAAATCCTGATGGTCTAAAACCGTGCAACATTTCCTATCTAAGAGATGGATAGAGTATACCCAACATAACAAAATGCTCATGGATGTGTTGATTTTTTGTTTCGAGCATAATTTTATCCTTTTTAACAAACAGATGTATCATCAAGTACAGGGTGTTGCCATTGGGGCCAGCTTCTCCCCCAGCTATGCCTGTTTATTCATGGGCTGGTGGGAGGAGCTGGTCCTCAGGAGGCAACATAGGGACACATACAGTGATAAAATTGAATTACTGGCTTACAGAGGCAGATAGTAGCGCCGTGAGGGAAACGGCTTGTTGAACTTACCACCTTTGGGCAGCCAGTCCTGTGCATCAGCACCGCCGTGAGGGAAACGGCTTGTTGAACTTACCACCTTTGGGCAGCCAGTCCTGTGCATCAGCACCGCCGTGAGGGAAACGGCTTGTTGAACTTACCACCTTTGGGCAGCCAGTCCTGTGCATCAGCACCGCCGTGAGGGAAACGGCGCAACGAACACCCACATCTCGATCGACGGCGCCGAGTGGGCTGGGAACTACAATTCCCAGGTGCCCCGGCGGCCGTGACGCCAGCAGAGCGCCCGGAGGCACGTAAAAGGAGTGCAGCGCCGAGCGTGCACTGGGGGCTTACAGAGGCAGATAGTAGCGCTGTGAGGGAAACGGCTTGTTGAACTTACCACCTTTGGGCAGACAGTCCTGTGCATCAGCACCGCCGTGAGGGAAACGGCTTGTTGAACTTACCACCTTTGGGCAGCCAGTCCTGTGCATCAGCACCGCCGTGAGGGAAACGGCTTGTTGAACTTACCACCTTTGGGCAGCCAGTCCTGTGCATCAGCACCGCCGTGAGGGAAACGGCGCAACGAACACCCACATCTCGATCGACGGCGCCGAGTGGGCTGGGAACTACAATTCCCAGGTGCCCCGGCGGCCGTGACGCCAGCAGAGCGCCCGGAGGCGCGTAAAAGGAGTGCAACACCTCTCGCCCCGCGAGTCGCGCGCGGGGAGCGCCCGGGGCGAAGCCCGGGCAAAGGGCGGGCCCTCTACGGCCCTCATCGGCATGAAAAGGCAGGAGCAGGGCCAAGAACGCTGTCCAATTTCACCCAAGTAAGTGCTGCCACCCTCCCATTCCTGCAATCGTCTGGATCATCATACTGACTTTCTTCCCAAGGACTACCATTGTTGATATTAACATGTCTAAAGCCAAAGCATCTTCTGCTCCACTTAACACAATAGACAATTACATGGTACAGAAAGTTGCTAAAATTAACCAGGATAGGAGGTCATCTTTGGGTCTTAGCTATTCGCCGGACTTGCTCATTGACAATACACCCCTACCAGTTTCAGTTCTTGACATTAGTAATGAGGTTTTCCAAACCCCTGATAATAACCCACTGACCCAATTATTAGTCGAGATTAATGAACCAGCTCCAGAATGCACAACTGATGTTGGAACTAATACCTTAGAAGAGGAAACTCCTACACCGGTGCCAGCCCCTAGAGTAACAAAGGGTAAGGGTAAAAACATACCAAAAAGGGGCGGACTTAGATCAGGTAAAAAATGCCCTGAGGCCTCCTCTGAGGATAAAAATGGTGATGACATTGGGAACAATGGGGGAGGTGTAATTCATCTAGATGAAGATCAATTCAAAAAGCTACTGAATGCCATAGATAATAAAATTAAAACGATTACTAAACCACTTCTAAGTAAAATTGACCTGCTTACAGCAGAGGTCACTAGATTGGGATCGCTTTTGCAAAAAACTATAGTAGAAACACCCAAGTCTATCCCAACAAATTTGGCTATGGCAGATCCGAAAATTACTAAAGCCGTAGTTTGCCCAGATATTGCCGCAAACACTTCCCAAAACACCATGTCCCGGTCGGGACAAGGGGGAGAGGGGATGGGAATTCTAAACCCAGCTCCCATGGTTGAGGATTCTGCAGGGCCTGCTACTAGAAATTCCAATGAGATAGAGAATATAGATAAAGGTCCTGTAGAACTAATAGTGGAAGCGTCCCCTTTAATACTGGTCCTAGCAAATGTTCCCCAATTAGAACCAGGGAAAGAGGAGAATATCCCTTCTTTGATTAACAAATCACTTCATTGGTTATCAAAGAATATGGCTTTTAAACCAGGAGGCAGGGACCAGTTGGCACAGGAAGTAGTAAAAGCTAGAAGGGTTGAATGGATTGGGGGTGGCATTAAAAAGTTTAGGGGGGATTGCGTGGTGTTGCACCTCTCAGATCCTGAAGTCCTACCAAACATACTAGCTAATATATACCCCCCCCCAGCGTAGATCTACAGAAATTGTGCCATTAACGTTGGATTTCTTTTATACAAAAAAGGGAAACACCATAAATCCAACATTGTTAAAAACTAAATGGAACCCTGTAATAAGAAAAGCCAAATACCCGGCAAACAAAAATAACTGGGGAATTGCGATAGAAAATAGGTTTGCTGCCATATCAGGATTAAGCTAATGTGACTGACTGGAAAACCCGATGAGTGTAGGGCAACTAAAGATTACAGAGGTCAAGCTCGGGAATCCCAGTACTCCCATGTCAAAAGAAATAGATCGCGGAGAGACTAGGATACTTGAACCTAGAGTTTATAGCCCTAAACCAGTAGAGAGCAGCTCATTTGCTGCTCAATCTGGTATCAAACTAGTTGAAGCAAGGTCTCCACCTGATGCGCCTTCCCCTAACCTGACTATTCCCTTAAATAAGAGGAATATGGAAAGGGAAAGTCCCATCAAGATCATCTCTTGGAATATCGCAGGTATCCAACATAAAATAGAGACCCCGGAATGGTGTGACTTTATAGATTCTTATGACATTGTGCTGCTACAAGAGACATGGTCAGTGTCACCAATCTTTCGTTTGGGATTTCTAAACTATTATGTGCCCACGAAAAAGAATACAAGGGGACGCCCTTCAGGGGGTCTAATTATTTGGATACGGCAAGCTCTGCAATGCACCATCAAGCAGAACCATATCTCCAATAGCGACCTACTTTCTATACTGCTCACTTGTAACGATGGTTGCAAATTGGCAATATACAATATCTATGCTAGGGGAACGCAAGGGGGCATATCCTCAGATATAGTAGGAGATTTAGATGTTGATCTAGAGATGATATCTACCCAGTACAATATCTTGGTGGGAGGAGACCTAAACACAACATTTGAACCCCTAGGTTGCGAGGATAATGAGCTGACATATGAAGAAGACACCAAATGGGGAATTCCTCAGTTAGACATTCCAGTGGTTAAAAAATGGACAGAAGTAGCTATTCAGGTTAAAAGCTTATGCCTATCCAGAGGATTGAGGGCTGCCAATGGCCGCACTCCTTCGGATATCCAGGGTAGGCATACCTTTGATAACCTAAGATCAAGTAGTAGGATTGATTATATTCTGATAGATGTTAGAGCCTGGAGTACAGTGATCGACATGCAGGTCATATCTAGGTTGGAGAGTGATCACAACCCTTTGTCTTTACTACTCAACCTGGAACAAAAAATAATGGCAGAAAATCCAGCTAAGAACTTTATGACTTCAGATGTTGTTTCATCAAATAATCTTCGTCATGTTAGATGGGCAACTTTAGTAGCCAATGCAGAGGATAGGCAGGTCCTTGAGGGGCTAGTTATCGATGAAGTCGCCAGACTACAGGTTTTAACGAATGATGAAAATTTTAAAGTGATGATTGAAGAGTCACAGCCAAAGTTTTTTGCTAGTATTCAGAAGCTATTCCTGAAAACAAGCAAGAAGAAGAAGGGTAATGGACAACCCATAAAGAAGGGTTGGTACGATCAATCATGTAGAATAGCAAGACATAATCTTAGTAATGCTTTAAGATCCAAAACGGGAGTTTTAAAAGCCAGGGACGAATACAGAAAAACCCAGTTAAACGCAAAAAAGCAATGGGATGAGAATCTTTGGTTAGATCTGAAGAAGGCATGTGTTGATAAACACCAGAAAGAGTTTTGGGCCATATTAAAGTGGGGCTCAGGGGGTGTAGCGGAATGCCCAAAAAATCATGTTCCTAAGGAGTCCTGGGTTGACTTTTTCAAACCCCAATATGCTGACAACACAGGCCTTCAGACAGTTCCCCCTCTAGAAAGGGTATTTTTTGTCAATGAATTATTCACATTAAAAGATGTACATGAGGCAATGGATGGAGTGACCAGAGGCAGGGCACCAGGCATTGATGGCATACCGGCTGATGTTTTTCTATTAGACAGAGATAGCTGGTGTAAATATTTTGTATGGTTTGGGAATGCTATCGCTCAGGGGGCAAAGATTCCTACAACATGGAAAGGAGCAGAAATAATCCCAGTTTACAAAAAAGGAGATAAGGCTCTAGCAATAACTACAGGCCAATCAGCCTCATCGACTGTGCCCAAAAGTTGATGGGCAGGCTGGTTCAAAACAAGTTACAAGCCTGGATAGTTGACAAGGACATTCTTTCGCCTTATCAAGCGGGATTTCGCCCTTTAACCAGCTCTGTCGACCAGGTGTTCCACTTTTTAACTTTATACTGGAAAACTGTCACCCTGCTAAATGGTCCGCTGTTCGCTGTTTTCGTTGACCTGAAGTCCGCGTTTGATTTAGTTCCCCGGCAAAAACTTTGGGATGTTTTAAGGGATTTAGGAATAAGCCCGGAATTACTAACTTTGCTTGTAAGACTCCACGAGAACAATTATGCCCGGATTAGGTGGGGAGCCCAGGGGGAGGTCACGGAAACCTTCCCTGTTGAGAGAGGTGTAAGACAGGGCTGTGTCCTGGCCCCCACGTTATTTTCCCTCCACATAAATGGCATTGTGGATTTTCTGAAGCAAGTTCCGACGGATGCTCCATTACTAGATGGGAAGCGAGTTCCAGTACTTATGTTTGCAGACGATACCTTGCTGGTCTCGCGGACCCCTAGTGGTCTACAAAAGACAATAAACGCTTTTGGCGAATTCTGCCGGATCCGGGGTATAGAAATAAATACATCAAAGACAAAATTCATGAATCTGAATCCCTCCAAGAAATTCAAGGGGAAAATGGTTTACAACGGGGCTTTCCTGGAAGAAGTGGATGCCTTCACTTATCTAGGCATCTCCCGAACGCTAGTATGAATTGGAGATCCCACATGGACTATGTATTGTTAAAATTTAATCAGTTGGCAGGGGCAATAGCCAAAAAGTATAAATCTTCATTTACAAAGCCAATACAGCCAACATTGGAGATCTATGGCATGAAAGTGCTGGGTGCATGCCTTTATGGTTCAGAACTTTGGGGTTTCACCAATTTGAATGTTTTAACAGTGGCAGAAAATAAATTCCTGCGGGGCTTGATCGGGGTTCCACAGAGCACCCCCTCTACTCCTCTCCATTACGACCTGGGGAGGAAAAGGATTGAGGACATGATCAGACTTCGCCCCCTTCTATATTGGAGGCGTATAAAATCCACCCCGGAGTTGAGACATTATGCTGCTGCCTTATTGGACGTTGATAACTCTGATATCTTCCATAAAGTAGTTTGGCTAAAAGAAGTGAGTAAATTACTTCAAAAATTGCACCTTGAACACTTGTGGTCCGTAACAGACCCAGATGACTTCCCTTCAAAGACCACATTAAAAAAGTTATACTGGGACATGATAACTAATGCTGCACTGACCTCTAGCCAATCTCCTGCCTTGACATCCCAGTTCCTAGAGTTAAAAACCTCCCCAATGCTTGAACAGTATTGGGATTTGATCTCCAAGCCTCTAGATAGGAAATTGTATTTCCAGTTCAGAGTCGGCACCTTGCCCCTAAATGCTTTTACTGTTAAGTGGTCCCCAGCTAATGTAAACACATGCTTCCATTGTAAATCCCATGTAGAAGATATTTTGCACTTTTTATTTGTATGTCCACTATATGCTGCCCCAAGGAATAGGTGGCTGAAACCGGCATGCAGAAATTTGGGCACAAGGAGATGTATTGAGGCTTTTAGGGTCCTGAAATCAAATTGTGCACCTCAACTTGCAATTGCTGTGGCTAAATTCCTGGGATGGGCCTGGATAATACGCACGCGCACTTTAAAACCCCCATGAACTACATGAGCTTCCTTTGGTCTGTGATGATACTCTTTTTAAAAAGAATCTGTAAATTTTAAAGATCCTTATTCGCCAACAATGTACAAATGTATGGTATTTAATACGTTTTTATTATTAGATTAGTATTTATTCTGTTTAGTTTAGGGAAGAAAGCTTTTATGACAATGTTGTCGAATAAAGTATTTAAAACTTGAAACTTGATAAAATTGAATTGTGGTTAAGATGCATTGACGACCTTATGATTGTTTGGAATAGAACCAAAGAAGAGGCTGAAGATTTCATTAAAAGTATAAATGAAAATGAGATGAATTTAAGTTTTACATCATATAAGTAACCATCAGATATCTTTCCTGGATGTACAGGTCACCATAGACAATTTGAAAATAAACACTACACTATACAGAAAAGAGACTACCTATGGGGAGTTGCTAAGATTGCGCCGAATTTGTAGCAATGAGGCAGAATTGACCAAACAGCAACAGGAGAGTAAACTAAGATTCATGGATCGAGGATATAGTGCTAAGACTATTGAAACAGCAATAAGGAAATCTAGGATGAGGGCTAGGGAAGACCTTTTGGAGGCAGCCACGCTCCTAAAAATGGTCAACAAACAAATACACCAAGAGAGGATGATGCCCCAAGATTAATCCTTACATATAGCCGTCAAAACAAGTCGTTATATAAGATAATCCAAAGTAACTGGCACATTGTCAAGGACGATCCTGTAATCGGCAACACACTCCCTGAATATCTGGCCATAACATATCGGAAATCCACTTCCATGCTGATATCCTGGTAAAAAGTAGCCCTGAATGTAAGAACAACAAGCCATGGTTTACTACCCGGAAGGTTTTTTTTTTTAAATGTTCCAGCTGTAAAGCATGTTCATTTGGCATAAATAAAACATCATTTATGACCGCTTTCAGCTCGAAACCCCAACAGATCAAACAATATTTAACATGTAAACGTGAATATGTAGTGTACATCCTAGAATGCAGCTGCAATATGAAATATATAGGAAGTACTAAGCTACCTGGGCACAAAAGGGTGTTACAACATATTAGGGCGATTAGTAATAAAGACCCTAGATACCCCGTAGCCTGTCACTTTCAGGAATGTCATGAGGGCAGAACCAAAGACCTGAAATACTATTTAATAGACACTGTCCCATTCCAGAGAAGAGGTGGTGACAGGGAGGGAATGCTACGTTGCTTAGAGACCCACTACATAGTTATTAGACACAAACAGCCTAATGGACTGAATATGGGTGAGGACCTACATACATACTTGGACTAGCAATTCCCAACCTCAGCTGTAGATGTTTACATGTTTTTATGCCCATTCATTTGAAAAAAGTAAAAATTGAATGATGGTTTAGTGGTTTTCAAGTAGACAAATTTAAGAAATTCAGAAAATGCTGATGTACATATCTATGAAATAATTTGTCGGCATTTGATATTCATTTTGGTTCACTGTTATAGAGAATTTATTAAATTCATTCAAGAAAATAATGTTTTGTAAATAATTTTGTAATATATTTTTTATGGAATAGATTCATCTATTTATATATATATATATATATATATATTTTTTTTTTCTATATGGATTTTAGGAGGGTTTTTAAGGAATGAATTGGCTTTTAAGGTGTTTATTTATAACATGTTTTGGCTAATTGTGGGAATCATTCACTTATATATATGAAATCTATTTATCCATATAGCCTGTCTCCACGATATTGTAACAAGCAGAGATGTTAGAAAAGGCAGCCACTAACATTATGATTAGAATTGAGGGTATGCAGATACTAGAAATAGTCTACATAAGCCAAGAAGTTGAAGGAATGATGACAACTGGGTTGCTATTGAATTAAATATGTATGCACTAAGGCACGTTGAGCAAAGTACACAAAAAATTAGTTAACACTTAGGGTGGGATATAGTTGTTATTTTTAAGCACTTTTCGTTATGCACTTTATAAAAATTACTATTATGGTGATATAAGATGTTTTTTTTTGTGAAAACACAACATGAGAAATAATGAAGATGACACAAGCTATACGTCAAAACGACTTTGATATGTTTTTTTTGATGAGCATAGACGCATGTAACTCAGATAAAAATTCCTATGAATTCTGGGTAAGCAATTTTAGTAATCAATTGAATAATGTTTGATTACACGTATATGCATTTAAGCAGGAATTGTTTTACAAAATGTATTTTACATGTATTAGAAAGAACTCATGTGTTCAGGTAATGAAAAAAGACTCAAGTACTCACAGACTTGTCTTCTATGTCTATTAGTGCACTTGCACTTTAAATAGGTGTGTGTTTCACGACAATGTTGTCATGTGAACAAGGCAGGGATCTGCCGAAACGCGTCGTGAGGGATGGCTGAGTTCTGAAATAAACTGAAGCACTGAATTGGGTCTGCCTCGTCTTCCTTTTACAAGTCTGAGTGGAAGTTGTAGATGAAGCGAGCATTATTGCATATAATCAAGCGCTAGTAGATGCGGACTAGTGCCTACAGTGTATGGTTACTATACTGTGCTTGACAATGCCTTGTACCTATGCTGCTACTTGTTTGACAGTTTGTAAAATCATATGTCTAATTAAATCTGAACTGGGAAGAGACCAGATATATAGTGATAAAGTGAAATAAATCTCTTATCTTGTGCTCAGTGCAGGACATGATCCATTCGAAGGAAAGGGTAGGGAGACCTTGAAGTGTCAGTGATGGTCCCTTCCTTTCCTCCTGTGAAGAGATAACAAATATATCTCATCATACACTAGTATAACCTTTATTTATTCTTTGGGGAGTCGCGCACCCAAAGCGTACCTTTCTCGAACAGAGTGCGGAACCTAGCCGTCATTTTAGGATTGTTGTGTAGGATCCGTGTAGGGTGTGCGATGGGTGCATATTTTCCTTTGCGATTGCTATGCGACCGGTACGTGTCTTCTGGCGCATACGCGACACATACGTATTACGTTACGCGACCCATGTGCGCTTCCGCATGACGTCATATACGTTTTGGACGCAGTGGGTGCGTGACTCCCGCAAAATGTTTTAATGTCTAAAAACATATATATATATTTAATATAAATATTAAGGCAAGATATCGTCTGATCTAATCATAAAAATAATATTCTTTTAGTTTTAATAATGTTATATTACTTTTAAATGCAATTTTGCGAAGTCGTGCTGGGTGCGAGCTGTGTGTGTGCACCCTACCGGATCCCATGTGATCAGAAAATAGAGATTTGATTGGTTCATAACACTTACTATTCTAACTATTGAAGGACCCCACCCATTTTAATCAATATTTTTAGACCTTCTTTGGAGATACAACTCTACTAGGAAGAACCTAATTTTTTGCTGGTTGGAGACCAGATTTTCATTTTTATTAAAGAACAATGGCTACTGGACAACAAGAATCATCTGATTCTGAACAATCCAACAATGAGGAATTAGTACCGGAGCCTGTACGTCCTGAGAGATACAGTTCCATCATACGGACATTTTTTACATTTCTTGCAGGACTAAAAAAAGTGAACGCAACCAAGGTCAATTGTAAAATATGCAAAGTTGTACTCTCACGTGGAGATCCGAATAAAAAGTATTCGTGCGGGAACGCAAGCAGCCTTAAACATTTAAAAAGTTTACATCTCATCCATCTCTCATGTGAGGAGTGCTGAAGACTGAGAAAATCCACCACCAGCATCAGCAGTGACAAGCACTTCGGCGACATCTTCATCAAGTCAAAATCTGGACATACATCCACAATTGGCAAATGCAAAAATACACTGCATTAAGTATAATAGGCTGCTGTGCTATGGAGAGCAGTCTGTGGACTTGGTTTGCCGGGCTTCAGAAAATCATTGGTGACAGTTTTTTCTGTTTTACCCCCAGAAGTTCCGTGTTTTGTAGCTCCAGTTCTCTTTTTTTCTTAAAAAAAATACAAAATAGTTCAGAAAAACACAATTTTTTTTTTAAAAGAGTTCTTTTCAGAACTAACCTCTCTGGTTGAAAAAAAGAGCTATATTTGTATGATAGTGTGTGAAAGTATGCTTGAATGTATGTGTACTGGATAATTGACTGAAAGAATGCATTCGTGGTGTATGGTGAATGTATAAGTGCAGAACTATAAGGAAGCGCTGCAGCCTGACACTGTAAGCTCTTTATCTGCAGCGTGCTGTGGCACTTCCAAAGCACAGGCATTCAACATATGTACATAAATATGTTGCAAGTCTGTGCTTCCCTCTGCACTGCTGCTTAAACTGCAGCCATGTGGTGACACAGGCCCCCTTGCACCATGGTGGAAGGATGTCAGTGTCGTGTGGAGTTTGTTTTTGTGCAAAAAGAGACACCTTTCTGCACAAAAACAATCAGTGAAGGCATTTTTCTCCTTCAATGTATGCTGTGAATTTTAGCATATATTCAAAGAGAAAAAATGAGGAGAAATTAAAATAATTCTCCTTGTTGTGCCTTGCTCCACCAATTGGCGGATTTTGCAGCATTCACATTCATGTCCGGATTTGTCATTTCTGATCATTCTGGAGATGTGTCTTGTTCTATTAGTGTTCTGTGCAAACACGCACAGTAACACCTATAGAACACCTTTTCAACTCAAAGTGGCATGTATTATGAGGTTGTATTTATATGGAAAAGAAAAGGTACACATACTGCCTTTTCCTCTGTTTGTAAATATGAAAGAGTGTCTTGCGCTATTACTATGTTACAAAAAGTGACATATTGTTGGTACACAATGCTTCTAAATTTGCACCATAAGTGCTTAGGTATTGGCAGATGGTTAAAATAACAACATATTGCTAGTTAATTGTTTGAAAAATTGCATGAGAGTGATAGGAGGTAAGCATAGACTTAAGAGGCTCAAAGTAGAATGATTGAAATGATTGTGGTTCTTCAATAGGTACAATAAAAAATATTATGAACCAATCAAATCGTTTTTTTTCAGGTCACACAATATCATATGACAGTGAGATTCCAAAACTATATTGGTAAAATGGGTGTTTTCAAGACCATATTAATACTTTGTAGCTTCTTGCAGATTTGTTTGCATAGTATATAAAGAAATTACTTAGTACTAGGATTAATAGTTAGATCAATACTTAACTATACAAGTAATACGTGAAGTAATGTCAGTGCTGCAAACAGAAAAGTATATACATTTATAAGAACTTACGTTTTGGCAAACTGATTGGACACATTTATAGATTAGTGAAGGGAAGATATGGGGCCTGATGTGACATGTGCAAACACACTCTGTGACGTGTTTTAAGTTAAGGAGTTTTGTCTCTATTAATCCTGAAAGTACCTCGGCCCTACTAGCCCATCATGTCTCTCCATTAAATACCATATAGGTGCATTGCAGATAGGTGCTCTGAAGCCGTGTCCTATTTTATACCTCTCTGCGCAACTCTCTGGCACTTTCTGTACATATCTGGTGGGTTAGTTGGCCCCCAGTGACTCTCAGTATTCATGTTAACTTTATCCTGTAACTTAAAACGCCCACAGAGCATATTTCCACACATATCTACTCCGTCCATCTCACCTCTCTTCACCTGTGTGCAAACTCAGGCCATTGTGTATTTCAATACTTACTATATGTAGCTGAAAGGGTCACTATGGGAATGCAAGAGCAGTAACAGGGTGTTTGCTCGAGTGTATGGATACCGACTGGGGAATTGTAGGCCTGAAACACCAGTGAAATGGTAGTTAGACCACTACATGCATAGTGCATAGGAGTTTAAAGCAGTCCATGTTCTAAGGCCTAGCTTGCTGCATGAGTACATAGATACTGACTTAATGATTAGAGTACTACAAGGAGATACACTGGGTGAATTTATAATTGAGTTTACTTCAGATAATGGATTAGTATATAGTACTTAAAGAGTGACTATGGGATTGCAAGAGCAGTCACAAAATGTTTGCTGAACTGCATGGATACTGACTGGGGAATTGTAGGTCTGAAACACAAGTGAAAACATAGTTAGACCACTACATGCATAGTGCTTAGGAGTTGAAAGCAGTCCATATCCTAAGGATTGGCTCGCTGCATAAGTACCTGGATACTGACTACTACAAAGAGAGACACTTGGTGAAATTATGATTGTAGACATTAAATGGATTGGACAGAGAGGGTTAAAGTGGCACCAACTGATGCCATTCGTTAAATCCTTTTTGCATTTTCAACACCCTGACCTAATAATTGTGCACTCTGGTGGCAATGACCTAGGCACTTTGACTAGGGTAGGTTTGGAAATGCTTATGAAGGACTCCTTTACAGAATTGATGTCACTTTTCCCCCAAACTGCCTTTGTCTATTCTAACATATGTCAAAGGCAGAAATATAACTGGTCCAATCAATTTTGTTCACAGATTGAGAAAGCTAGGAAACATGTCACTAAATCTGTTTCTGCTTTTCTCCGAGATTATAGGATGGGGTCCATTTACCACAACAATCTGCATTTCAATATGGATGGCATCTATAGGAGAGATGATGTACATTTTACAGATGAGGGTAACAGAGTCTTCCTCATCAACTTTAGACTCTGCATAGGTACTCACTTGTAGGTACCGAAATCTCTCAATAAACACAAGGGCTCTTTTTAGAGCCACCCAAGATCTAAACACATAAGCTTGATGTATAACTCAGAAATATATTTTTTTTGCTTGAAGTTGTGCACCCAACGCGTCAGAGTCATGCACCCAATGCGTATAAGTGGTGCACCAAACGCGCTGGAGTCACGCACCCTACACGTTAGGAGTCGTGGATCCAACGCGTGCCCACCAGGGGGCCGCACTGAGCGCAGCGCTGGGTTTGCGAGTCCTTATTTTACCGTAAAAAAATAGCCCCTATCACTAATTTCCATTATTCCCGGGGACTCCATCCCCCAGGGCTTATATAAAACACTGGGGACCATGGGGGGAGCCCCAATGCCTCCACGGTTCTCAGCCAGCTCCCCACGTCCTTCGGGAGCCTGCATCACATAGGGAGCTGCTAACATGCAGCTCCCTGTGTGGAAAAGCAATTTGGTTTGGAGAGAGCAGGTTCCCCTGCTCTCTCTTTCAAAATCCAAACCAAATTTGCTATGGGAGGGCGGGAGCCGCAAGACTCCACCCTCTCAAAGCAAACAGCGGTGTCTCGGGGTGGGCACCCCGGGACACTGCAGGAGCCAGCTCCCACAATACACAAAGCCCTGGGGGGTGGTGGTCCCCAGGGCTTGGGGGGGTATTTAAACCCCCACCCACGTATTTTGCTGGGTGGGCCTTAGAGCCCCTCCAACCATTTATTTTGTAGCTCTGGGGGGTGGCAGGCGCCGGGGCTGGGGGGCCCCTCTGGGCCCCCCATAAAATGTATTATTTTTGTCCCCGGGATTTGGCCCCCAGGGGCTAATTATTAAAGAAGCTCTGTTTTTTAGGTTTTTTACGGTAGGATCCGCGCACCCTTAAAAAAAAAACATGTTTGGGCCCTGAGAGTCCTTGTGGGACCCCCTAAGCGGGTCTAGAGGGTCAGGGTATTTCTACCCTGCCCCCTTTATACGTTTTGCACGCTTGTTCCACTGACTTCTTCAGCCTTGCATCTACTGAGGCACAAAATGGCTGGCAACACTTCCTGGTTTCGAATGTTGACAACCACTTGACAGCCAATTAGCATTCAGCGCGTGATTGGGACGGTGCGCTTAGGGTGCGCTCAGAATGCGTGGATCCACCGCATCCTGAGCGCCAGTAACTGCATAACTTTGAGAACTCTTTTCTGTTCTTAGTCTTTTTCTTAGACATTAACTCTGGGTACCTTTACTTAACGTTGTTTTTTAATATATTTTTTCATTCCATCATGCTAATACTTTTATAATTAACCTTACAATTGTTTTTATGGAGTTTCATAATGTCTTCTTGCACTAACAGATAGTTCCCCATTTGGTCCATTAATGCATGACAGCTGCCCACCTCAAAACTATTTTAACCTTCAACTCCAGGCACCCTATTGGTTACATACATGATCCAAGAAAGACAAGTTTACCCTTCTCGCATGACCCTCATCAAGCCAGGTCCCAAAAGAAGGATGTGACCCTTAACACCTTGGCTGCTAAGGGGTTTTCCCGCTGTGCGCTGCCCATTGAGTATCCCCATTGTTCATGACAAGGTCAACTCGTCATAAGCACAGGGCAGGTAAAACCCATGACGAGTTGACCTTGTCATCAGCACTGAAGGGGTTAAAGATGCAATTTATTTTTGCACTTATGAAAGTTCTTGCTTCCCAGCTGTGTCTCACTTCTCAAAACTGGAAATAAACAAATTTACTAGTAAATGATTTAGAAGGCACATTTGAGAATTGTCACCTTCATCAGTATTGCCACACACATGTCAGTGTTGTATAGGGTGGTGATAATAGTGCCAACATCGATAGTGTTCTGGCTAGTAGAAAGCATGGAAAACAATGTGTGTCCTTTTTAACCTACCCACTTGTCTTGTGGTCAAACTGGACACTAAATATGACCTGCATCACTTCTGTCACCATTTCTTCAGTGGCAATGGCTTGGAATTAGCTACTGTCCTACGGTTTCCCTAGGAATTCCATCTACTGCAAAGTGCACTATATAATTTCTCCTGAAATCTCCTTGAAAATGTAACCCCTTCTCCATTATGTCCTACTGGCTGCACAATGCATTCACCTTCCACAGCATTGTCGCTTGTCAGGACCTCAACCCCAACCACCTTCTCCATATTCCTGGCTATGTTTCCATTGCCTTTGAATTATTGTCTAATTTCTAAAGCCTTTTCCTATGGTCTACAACATTGCCATAATTTACCAGGACATCTGTGCCTCTTTGGGATCAGATGCCATTGCTTTCTTCCTCTGAAGTTGGGGTCATCAAGTCCCACTGAGCCTGTATTGGGACCGGCCATGCTGACGCTTACCCTTTCTACATGGAGGATTCTTCTCCTCCTAAGGCCCCTTGCCATCGAAAGTCAGCCAAATTGTTTCATAGCCTGTTCCTGTCAGTGGTCACAAAGCAGGTCCTCCCAGAGCAACAGGGAGCCATTTTTAAATACCAGTACAATATTGAACTTCCAGAGTATTAGGACATCGCCAGCCTCTCCATCCACAGTCCCGCAGCACATGACCCTGTGGGCCATGCCACAGCACATTTCAAGTGAGGCCCACATGTAGGTGCAACCTTCATCCACATTGGGGTTTAAAAGACAGCAGGGCTCTGAAAGAAGGTTGGAGCAATCTCTGCCCCTCTGAGGCTCACAGTAGCAATCTAGAATCCTGTGAGAGCAACAGGTACATAAAGAATACATGTGGTTTAGGTGAGTCCTAGTGGGTGGGGCCTAAACTATTGAGGGAGTCTGGGCCAGTTGCAAATACATCAGTTTTAATGCAGGCCACACACAATCATATTGGGGCACCCAACGGTATAGACTATATATATATATATATATATATATATAATATTCACAGAAAAAACCATAGGTTATAGACCATATATAGTTAGGAATTTGCATTTACAAAACCTTGAAAATTCACTGAAAAAACCATAGGTTATAGACCATATATAGTTAGGGATTAGCATTTAAAAAACCTTATTTTATTTGCACAAAACCATTGAAATTCCATATATAGTTAGTTGCACTAACTATATATCGCGGACCCGCAATCCACTGCTAATGATGTCACATATTACATCATTCATGACATGGTCAGTGACATCACTGATGACATCACTGATGACATCTCAAATGACATCACTGATGACATCACTGATGACATCTCAAATGACATCACTGATGACATCACTGACATCTCATTTGACATTACTGATTACATCACTGATGATATCATTTATGTGATAATACATCTTCAGACTCTAATATAACCTTTGATACACTCAGTGTAAACAGGCACTCACAGACTGTCACACATCCATGGAGTTACTCACACACCTATTCAGTCATGCAAAGAATCAATCACATCTCCATTTCCTTAACTATACAGTTATACACACCTTACTTATTCAAACATATACTAACACATATTTACTCTCTTATACAATCCTTGATACAAGTTCACAATGATTCATACAGCCACTCTCACATTCACTGACTCTTATGTTCAGTTATTTATATATGTCAACTCTCACATGGAGTGTGTTTTACATATGTACTTACTTTGACATGTAGAACTGAGATATCCATTCACTCACCAATATACTCATGCACACAGTCAACTGTCCATACAGCTGTTTCTACATGCACTTTTGAACCCATACACCTCGGGAATCAACCGCTCACACATCTATGCACAGAGTTATACACCTCCCAGCCACCCACACACACACTCAGTCTCCCATACAAATACTTGGGCAACCATTCAATAACCCATATAGTTACTGATATAGCTACTGATTTAAACATGCAGCAGTTTACAGAAGAACATAAATATTGATTGCCAAATTAAGACACTTTAATCACTAACCCATGCACTCAGTGAGACACATTTAATCATTCTCTCATACAGTCAGTCATGCACCTACTAAATCCTTCATCCAGACACTTATACATCCACTCATTCTTCAATATGTAAGACATATTTTAACTTTACAGAAACATACAGTCACTGGGTGTTGTCATCAGTGATGTCATCAGTGATGTCATTTGAGATGTCATCAGTGATGTCATCAGTGATGTCACTGACCATGTCATGAATGATGTAATATGTGACATCATTAGCAGTGGATTGCGGGTCCGCGATATATAGTTAGTGCAACTAACTATATATGGAATTTCAATGGTTTTGTGCAAATAAAATAAGGTTTTTTAAATGCTAATCCCTAACTATATATGGTCTATAACCTATGGTTTTTTCAGTGAATTTTCAAGGTTTTGTAAATGCAAATTCCTAACTATATATGGTCTATAACCTATGGTTTTTTCTGTGAATTTCATTGGTTTTTTAAAAGCTAATATCTATAGCTGTAAAATATATTCTTTATTAAGTGACGTATCACGTAGCCCGTGAGACGCCTCATGATGCATCGCATAACCGTGACGTATCGTCTCTGCAGCGCAAACCAAACCCAAAACGTAAGCGCGCCAGAACACGCTTAAAGATATATATATATTTTTTTAACCTTAATTAGACAAAATCCACACGTGCACATATCACAAACGTTCAAAAAACACAATATGTCGGACTCCCGTTACGCTGCCGGTTAGCTGCCCGGTTAACGTACCAGGAAGCACCTTTACCGCGAAAAATCGCAAATTTTTTTTTTTCACCCCCCAGGGAACTTTAATAGCCCCCTCATCAATCCTAGGGGTTCAGGAGGGGGTCTGCCTTACCCCTTTCATTCATTTACACCTTTTTTTTTCCACCTCTTGTCTCTCGATCCCACAGAGAGACAAGATGGCGGCCGCTCCAGACTGTTTACAATGATAACAGCCAATCAGCTTCTCCTCAGACTCCCGTTACACTGCCGATTAGCTTCCCGGTAGCTGCCCGGTTAGCTGCCCAGTTCGCGTACCAAGACGCGTCTCTACGGCGAAAAAATCGGATTTTTTTGTTTGTTTTTTTTTTGGCCCCACGTGGCTTTATAATATCCCCCTCATCAATCCTAGGGGGTCAGAAGGGGTCTACCTTGCCCTCTTTCCTTCATTTCCCCCTTTGTTTTGGCCTCCTCTTGTCTCTCGATCCTACCGAGAGACAAGATGGCGGCCGCTCCGGACTGTTTACAATATTGACAGCCAATCAGCTACTCCTCAGACTCCCGTTACACTGCCGGTTAGCTTCCCGGTTAGCTGCCCGGTTAGCTGCCCGGTTCGCGTACCAAGACGCGTCTCTACGGCGAAAAAATCGGATTTTTTTTTTTTTTTTTTGGGTTACACTGCCGGTTAGCTTCCCGGTTAGCTGCCCGGTTAGCTGCCCGGTTCGCGAACCAAGACGCGTCTCTACGGCGAAAAAATCGGAATTGAATTTTTTTTTTTTTGGGTTACACTGACGGTTAGCTTTCCGGTTAGCTGCCCGGTTAGCTGCCCGGTTCGCGAACCAAGACGCGTCTCTACGGCGAAAAAATCTGATTTTTTTTTTTTTTTTTTGGGGCCCGGCGTGGCTCTATAATATCCCCCTCATCAATCCTAGGGGGTCAGAAGGGGTCTACCTTGCCCCCTTTCCTTCATTTCCCCCTTTGTTTTGGCCTCCTCTTGTCTCTCGATCCTACCGAGAGACAAGATGGCGGCCGCTCCGGACTGTTTAGAATGTTGACAGACACCGGAGAGCCAATCAGCTTCGCTTCGCAAAGTTCCGATACGCGAAAAGTTCGCGAACCGGAGCGCTGCCCGGAGCGCTGTTACAGATATATATCTTGTTTTAAACGTTAATTTCTCAAAATCCACTGAAGCACATATATTGAGACCTAGCAAAGGCACATCGGGCTAACAGTCCCTACAATTTTGCCAAGTTTCGTGCAAATCCATTCAGCCGTTCGAGCTAAAAGTGAGTCCAACCGCCCTATGGAAAACTCAATGCAAAAAACGCGTTTTGGGACCCCCCTTTTTTCTCAGCCCCCCCTTGACGAAACCCCACCAAATTTTCAGGGGCTGCTCAGAAACAAAATGTGCCATTTTCCTGAAAATTTCAGCCGATTCCGTCCACAAACGCCAAAGTTATTAGGCATAGAATTTTCAAAAGTTCCATAGAGAAAAAATCCTAACTATATATACCTACTGGCTATCGCCAGTAGGTAATATATATATATATATATATATTCACTGAAAAAACCATAGGTTATAGACCATATATAGTTAGGAATTAGCATTTACAAAACCTTATTTTACTCACACAAAACCATTGAAATTCGCATATATAGTTAGTTGCAATAACTATATATCGCGCACCCGCAATCCACTGCTGATCATGTCACATATTACATCATTCATGACATGGTCAGTGACATCACTGATGACATCACTGATGACATCTCAAATGACATCACTGATGACATCACTGATGACAACATCCAGTGACTGTATGTTTCTGTAAAGTTAAAATATGTCTTACATATTGAAGAATGAGTGGATGTATAAGTGTCTGGATGAAGGATTTAGTAGGTGCATGACTGACTGTATGAGTGAGTGATTAAATGTGTCTCACTGAGTGCATGGGTTAGTGACTAAACTGTCTTAATTTGTGCATCATTATGTCTGTTGTTCTGTAAACTGCTGCATGTGTTGATCAGTAGCTATATGAGTAACTATATGGGCTATTGATTGGTTGCCCAAGTATTTGTATGGGAGACTGAGTGTGTGTGTGGGTGGCTGGGAGGTGTATGACTCTGTGCATAGATGTGTGAGCAGTTGATTCACTAGATGTATGGGTTCAAAAGTGCATGTGGAAACAGCTGTATGGGCGGTTGACTGTGTGCATGAGTGTATTGGTGAGTGAATGGATATCTCAGTGCTACATGTCAAAGTAAGTACATATGTAAAACACAGTACATGTGAGAGTAGACATATATAAATAACTGTGCATAAGAGCCAGTGAATGTGTGAGTGGCTTTATGGATCATTGTGAACTTGTATCAGGGAGTGTATAAGAGAGTAAATGTGTTAGTATATGTTTGAATAAGTAAGGTGTGTATAACTGTATAGTTGAGGAAATGGAGGTGTGATTGATTATTTGCATGACTGACTAGGTGTGTGAGTAACTCCATGGATGAGTGACAGTCTGTGAGTGTCTGTGAGTGTCTGTTTACACTGAGTGTATCTAAGGTTATATTAGAGTCTGAAGAGGTTCATCGTATAATCACATGAATGATGTCATCAGTGATGTGATCAGTAATGTCAAATGAGATGTCATCAGTGATGTCATCAGTGATGTCATTTGAGATGTCATCAGTGATGTCATTTGAGATGTCATCAGTGATGTCATTTGAGATGTCATCAGTGATGTCATCAGTGATGTCATTTGAGATGTCATCAGTGATGTCATCAGTGATGTCACTGACCATGTCATGAATGATGTAATATGTGACATGATCAGCAGTGGATTGCGGGTGCGCGATATATAGTTATTGCAACTAACTATATATGCGAATTTCAATGGTTTTGTGTGAGTAAAATAAGGTTTTGTAAATGCTAATTCCTAACTATATATGGTCTATAACCTATGGTTTTTTCAGTGAATTTTCAAGGTTTTGTAAATGCTAATTCCTAACTATATATGGTCTATAACCTATGGTTTTTTCAGTGAATTTCAATGGTTTTTTAATAGCAAATATCAAAAGCTGTAAAATGTATTCTTCTTTTAAAGGAAAAATATATTTTATATGTATTTAATATATTTTTTTTATGTATATAAATTTTTTGAGGGAACAAATTTATCAACTATCATGCTGAAGAAGAGTGTGGGGAAAAAAAAACAAAGAGGAGGACTAAGAGGAAAGAACAATCAGTCCAAAAATACAATTGCTTTAAAGCATGTAGTGCTTTTCCACACATTTACATTTAAATAACCCATATTATAACATACAAAATATCTACAGAGGAGACAGTGTACATTGAATTTTAGAATCTTCATTGGTACCTACATGTTGGTACTTACATCACCCACACAACACAACAGCTCTATTCAGAGCTACCCTACCTCAAAGCACTCTAAAATATTATTTTACTATTTCCCTTGGTTTTCCCCTTGTTACGCTTTCCGGAACGCTACCCGGTGCGCGGACCGGGCGCTAACCGTGACAAAATGTGAAAAAAAAGGTTGTTTTTTTTTCGCATATATGGGCCTCCTCAGCCACCCTCAGAAAACCTAGGGGGTCAGGATATGTCTCCCGTGCCCCTTATACCCATTCCCAACATTGTTTATCCTCCATCTTGTGACTAAATTCGTCCGAAACACAAGATGGCGGACTCCCGTTACGCTACCGGTGAGCTACCTGGTTCGCGTACCGGGTAGCGCTTCCACCGCGAAAAATCGAAATAAAAATTATTTTATTTTTTTGCCCAGCGGGGCCCTTTAATAGCCTCCACATCAATCCTAGGGGGTCAGGAGGGGTCTACCTTGCCCCCTTTCATTCATTTCCCCCTTCGTTTATTTCCACCTCTTGTCTCTCGATCCTACCGAGAGACAAGATGGCGGCCGCTCCGGACTGTTTAGAATGTTGACAGTCACCGGAGAGCCAATCCGCTTCTCCTCGCGAAGTTCCGTTACGCGTCTGGTACGCGAACCGGGGCGCTAACTGGGACGCTGTCACAGATATATATATTTTTTTTTTAACGTTAATTTCTCAAAATCCACTGGAGCACATATCTTGAGACCTAGCAAAGGCACATTGGGCAAACAGTCTCTACAATTTTGCCAAGTTTCATAAAAATCCATTCAGCCGTTCGAGCTAAAAGTGAGTCCAACCGCCCTATGGAAAACTCAATGTTAAAAACACGTTTTGGGACCCCCCTTTTTTGTCTGCCCCCGCTTGACGAAACCCCCCCAAACTTTCAGGGGACGCTCAGAAACAAAATGTGCCATTTTCCTGAAAAACGCCAAAGTTATTCAACATAGAATTTTCAGAAATCCCTATTCGAAAAAATCCCTATATTGTATATTATGATAATATTTTTGTTTAAATATAGTTTTTGTTTTTTTCATTTTTGACTTTTGTGCGCTCCCGGTGCACGTACCGTGCGCTCCCCCGCGAAAAACGCAAAAAAATTTTTTTTAGCCCCCACAACAAACCTAGGGGTTCATATAAAACAAAATTAATTTTAAAGAAAGACATACATTCACTGGATGGTGTCATCAGTGATGTCATGAGTGGTGTCACTGACCATGTCATGAGTGATGCAATATGTGACGTCATCAGCAGTGCATTACACGCGCAAGTTATAGTGAGTCCAACTAACTATAACGTGGGAATTTCAATGGTTTTATGTCAGTATAATTTCCAGCTAACTATAACTGGTGTGAAACCTATGGTTTTTTCAGTGAATTTCATAGGTTTTTTAAATGCTAATTCCTAACTTTAACTGGTGTGCAACCTATGGTTTTTCCTGTGAATTTCATAGGTTTATTTTAACTGCTAATTTGTATCTTTTTATAGGGCTTCTTGTGTTTTTTACTGAATTTCTAAGGTTATTTTTTCGCAAATATCTATAGCTTAGAAAGGTATGTTTTCCTAAAAATGAATCCTATATTGTATATTAAGATAATATTTTTGTTTTAAAAAAGTATACTCTTTTTTTTTATTATTTCACTCTGGTGCGCTCCCGGTGCGCGTACCGGTGAGCGCCCCGGTGCGCTCCCCGGTGCGCGTACCGGGCGCTCCCCCCGCGAAAATCGAAAAAAAAAAATTTGTTTTGCCCCGCGGGGCCCTTTTTTTAGCCCCCACAACAAACCTAGGGGGTCAGGGGGGTCTACCCTGCCCCCTTATGGTCATTTCCCCCTTTGTTTTTGCCACCTCTTGTGTCTCGATTTTACCGAGACACAAGATGGCGGCCGCTCCGGACTGTTTCGAATGTTTACAGACACCCGAGAGCCAATCAGCTTTCCTCACGCAAGTCGCGTGGCGCGCACGGTACGCGCACCGGTGCGCGTACCGGTGCGCTGCTATAGATATATATATATTTTTTAACCTAAATTACTCAAAATCCAGTGGAGCACATATCTTGAGACATAGCAAAGGCACATCGGGCTACCAGTCCCTACAATTTTGCCAAGTTTGGTGGAAATCCATTCAGCCGTTCGGGTGTTTTGGGACCCCCCTTTTATCTTGGACCCCGCTTGACGAATCCCCCCCAAACTTTCAGGGAAGGAGCGGAGCACCGCGAGGCCATTTTGAGGAAATTTTCAGGCAGATTCGTCAACCGGCGCCAAAGTTATTCCAAATAGAATTTTGAGATTTAACATTGAAAAAAATCCTAACTATATATACCTACTGGCGACCGCCAGTAGGTAATATATATATATATATATATATATATATATATATATATATATATATATATATATATATATATATATATATATATATATCAACTCCACAACTTCCCAGTGCCTTAGAGCACTTAAACAGGAACACGGACTCAGCTATATGCCAAAATCAGATTTATTTCTTTATTTTTTCATTTTTTTCATAAATGCGTGGAACGGTGCATGCCTCCAAGACGCGTTTCGGACACGAGGATGTGTCCTTGCTCACTTGACAAACGGGAGGCTAAAACAGTGTAATTTAAATCCCCCAGTGGCGCCAAACACAAACGCAACAGTATGGTAATAGAAAGTGGACTGAATGTCAAACTGCACATACACGTTATCAGGCATCGCCATCTTGTCATATTGCCTCTGTCAGAATTTCATCTTAAAATCGTGCCGTAATTGTGTACAGTACTGAATACATTATCATTATTTTCACAATAATGAGCATGCCTACCCTTCATATAAGTTATAATTTATGTCCTGAACAAAGTCCATCTTTTGTTTAAAATCTTACTCCAGAATTTAAAATCTGAACAGAAACTTAAATTATATGTTCAAATACATTTAGTACAAACTTCCAATTTGGTTAGAATTAAAAATATTCCTGACTCAAATTCATATATTTACACATTCCTGAGGACCAGTTCATATTCAGTGTATATAACAGGGCTGCTCATATGTAAAAAAAAGGGGCTGGTAATTAGGTACATCCCAACTGCTGTTCTGGCAACAATGTAGCCTATGCAATTAATATATTAAGTCTGATTTCAATAAAACGTGCAAAAGTGCAATGTGCAAATACAAAATGTAAATCCAATGTACAAATACATTATGCTCGAAGGGTCCTCAATTGTAAATCTATTCATCCTTATTTCAGACATGTGTCAATATGTTTCCCCAACAATATATCTGTGCAAATACCGCAATAGAAAATTCAGAAAACACAGTGCATTAAAATTAATTACATTCTACAAATTACCCTGATCGTTTGTATAATACAACACTTGCAAGTCTAATCATAGTCAATATGTTGCTCATGTGGCGTCACCCTGTAATTCACCCTATCATGATCTAAAGTGCTTATGTGAAGACCTAAGTCCTATTTTAAAATGCTGGTGAAACCTGCATAGTCTAATATTATAGTGACCAGCCGGTCACTGCTAAGTATATATTGCCTATAGAAACCCTGTAAGGGATAAAAGGACAGTGGAACTACCACATAGTCAAGAACATATTATGGCATATTATTGCCTATAACAAAACATGCAGCTCGACTATATGCAAAGATTTCATCTGGTGTTATGGATTATGTTGGATTCTCAGAGACATGAAATAACATGATGGGTACTTATAGAAATTATGTAAATCTTTCCCAATGTTCAAACCCGCTGGTGCCTTGCTGTTTAGAATAACTATATATTTCGACTTGAGTTGTCTAAGGCTCTTCTCCCTGTTTCCTCCCTTTTTACTAGGTGCTACACCATATATATAGAGATATTCGTTAAAAAAACCATAGGTTTCACACACGTTATAGTTAGGAATTAGCATTTAAAAAAAACATGCAAATTCATTGAAAAAAACATAGGTTTCACATGTTATAGTTAGCTGAACATTTCTCTCATACAAAACCTTTGAAATTCCTCCGTTATAGTTAGCTCAGCTAACTATAACGTGCGCGCCCGCAATGCACTGCTGATGATGTCACATATTACATCACTCATGACATGGTCAGTGACATCACTCATGACATCTCAAATAACATCCCTGATGACATCACTGATGACATCATCCAGTGAATGTGTGTCTTTCTGAAAAATATATTTTTTTATATTTGTATATCTAAAGAACGATGGAAGAATAAATGGGTAAATAAGTGTCTAAATGGATGTTTTAAAACAAAAATTGATTGAATACCTGACTTATTAAGTATATCTTAGTGAATAGGTGTACTAGCGAGTAATCTTTAAATATTTAAATATCTATATCAGTGTCTCACTTTGTATATAAGTGGCTGCATGGGTTGGTGAGTAGCTTCATGAGTGTATATATAGGTTATTAGTTGTTTTTTTGAGTACCAAAATGAGTGCTTGTACGGTTCGGTGGGGAGTATTACTTAGCACACAGATGCATGAATGACTGACTCACTGTTTGTATGTGTTTTGAAGACAGTATGTGTGCTGGACTGTATGGGTGGATGAGTGTGTATGGGTGTGTTAGTGGGTGAATGACTGACTCAATAGTATCTTTATGAGTAACTACATATGTTTTAAACTAGTGTATGTGAGTATTGATGTATATAAGTGAGTATATCTGAGAGCGACAGATTCTAAGACTTCCTGTATAAATAAGTACCTATGTGTTTCTATAAGTGATTATTTAAGAGAGTAAGTATGTCTACGATTCTGTAGAAGTTAGTGTAGTGGACGGTGTATAGCTGTATATGCAAGTAAATGGATATTTGATAGTTTATTTGCATGTGTGAGTATGTGTGTGAGTAACTGTATAGATGAGTGTCAGTGTATAACAGATATATAGGTGTATGAGTACATTTCATGAGTCAGTTCATGTATGAGTGAATGAGTGGATGTGTATGTAGATTTTGCGATTACTCAATAGGTTGTTCTAACTGGAATCGGTATCTCCAATTTTTTGAAAATGTTAGTTTCTATTTTTGATCATGTGTATCCAATGTTATATTACAGTAAGAGGAGGTGTGCCACAAGGATGATGTCATCAGTGATGTCATCAGGGATGCCATTTGAGATGTCAACAGTGATGTCATGAGTAATGTCACTGACCATGTCCTGAGTGATGTAATATGTGACGTCATCAGCAGTGCATTGCTGGCGCGCAAGTTATAGCTGAGCTAACTATAACGGAGGTATTTCAAAGGTTTTGTATGAGAGAAATGTTCAGCTAACTATAACCTGTGTGAAATCTATGGTTTTTTCCATATATATATATATATATATATATATATATATATATATATATATATATATATTCAATCAAAACAGGTAGCCTTAACAGAAGCTCTGCCACACGAAGTTTTTCAATGAGCACGTTTATTTGAATCCATTTCCCTGCTCGCTTCCCAGCAGATTTCAAATTTCAAATTGCAAGGTTGAAGAAGCAGCCCCACTGTGGGTTAAAGGACAGTGTACTACAAAGCCCAAGATGCAGTGCGCCTGAGACACGCCCATAGAGGCAGGTGAGAGCTAATTGAGTAGACACTACCAGGAACTGTTTGATTGACCTTCACGAACATTGCCTCTGAGGAAAGGGTCATCCCTGAAACGCGTCAAGCTTTTATGTTCGAAGGAGACTGTGAAATCTGCTGGGAAGCGAGCAGTGAAATGGATTCAATTAAACGTGCTCATTGAAAAACTTCGTGTGGCAGAGCTTCTGTTTAGGCTACCTGTTTTGATTGAATATTTTCGGCTGTTGCCCAGTCGAGAAGCAAGTCCCACCTTGAATGAGGGTCCATGCAGGCTTTTGGTAGGAGCTTGCAGTCATGGAATGAAGGCAGGCGCAGCGCCAACGCAGGTGGTGCTGCCTTAGACACAAATTCACTGCTGCAAGTGCGCTTCCAGTCAGGTTCCAGTGCCCTCCTCGCTCCACTGGGAGAACATTGGTTTCAAATTGCAAGGTTGAAGAAGCAGCCCCACTGTGGGTTAAAGGACAGTGTACTACAAAGCCCAGGATGCAGTGCGCCTGAGACACGCCCATAGAGGCAGGTGAGAGCTATTTGAGTAGACACTACCAGGAACTGTTTGATTGACCTTCACGAACATTGCCTCTGAGGAAAGGGTCATCCCTGAAACGCGTCAGGCTTTTATGTTCGAAGGAGACTGTGAAATCTGCTGGGAAGCGAGCAGTGAAATGGATTAAAATAAACGTGCTCATTGAAAAACTTTGTGTAGCAGAGCTTCTGTTTAGGCTACCTGTTTTGGTTGAATATATATATATATATATATATATATATATATATATATATATATATATATATAAATATATATATATATATATATATTACCTACTGGCGGTCGCCAGTAGGTATATATAGTTAGGATTTTTTCTCTATGGGATTTTTGAATATTCTATGTCTAATAACTTTGGCGTTTGTGGACGGAATTGGCTGAAATTTTCAGGAAAATGGAACATTTTGTTTTTGAGCAGCCCCTGACAATTGGGGGGGTTTCATCAAGGGGGGGCCGAGAAAAAAGGGGGGTCCCAAAACGCATTTTTCCCATGTTAATTTCCATAGGGCGGTTGGCCTCACTTTTAGCTCGAACGGCTGAATGGATTTGCACGAAACTTGGCAAAATTGTAGGGACTGTTAGCCCGATGTGCCTTTGCTAGGTCTCAATATATGTGCTCCAGTGGATTTTGAGTAATTTAGGTTCAAAAAAAGATATATATCTGGGCGGAGCCTAACCACACATCTGATCTGATTGGCTGTCAGCACTTCATCCAAGAAGTATTGGCAGCCATCTTGGGACCAATATACATGATAGCACCTCATTAAAAAGCATTGTAGTTAATAGAGGGTTTTAGGACTTTAGTTACATTCTAAATCATTTGTTGATGGTACCATACTCGTTTTAGGAATTGTGGTGGGTTCTAAGGTGATTTTACCATGTGAAAAAACCTTCTGCTGTGATATCATGAATATTGTTTGAAAGAAAACTAATATCTCATGATTTTCCCACAGTGGTTTGGAAGGGGATCTATAAGCTAAACTGAAAGCATATTTTCTGTAAATTCACATTATCTTTCTCAGTCATGTGAAAATGAAGTCTGACATTCTCAGTAAAACATGTACATCCAACAAGGACAGAGAGTCAGTTGATTCCTTTGTGTTCTACTGCAGCCTCCTAGAGTGTTCTAAAGAACAACTAGAGCGCTAACAGTCCTACTTATTACAAAGGTATGGCACACCTGAAGCCATCTTGATTGGAATAAAGTGGTAACTCTTAAAACATTTAATTTAAAAAGAAACAACATGAGGGGGTATATTTTGCCATAGAAAGTATGATTAGTGCTGCAGAATGAAAAATTAGGGCACATTTTGAGTGACTTCTCAAACCCTCTTCAATTTCATTAAAAAATTCTGACATACAGTCTCCCAAGATGGCCACCAGAGACAAAAGAGCCCAAATGTAGCCCAAATATCACCCAGATGTAGCCCAAGTATAGCCCAATGACAGAATGTCCCAGAGTGTTCTAAAGAACAACTAGAGCGCTAACAGTCCTACTTATTACAAAGGTATAGCACACCTGGAGCCATCGTGATGGGAATAAAGTGCTAACTCTTAAAACATTTAATTTAAAAAGGAACAAAATGAGGGGGTATATTATGCAATAGAAGGTATTATTAGTGCTGCAGAAAGAAAAATTAGGGCACATTTTGAGTGACTTTTCAAATCCTCTTCTATTTCATTAAAAAATTCTGACATGCAGTCTCCCAAAATGGCCACCAGAGACAAAAGAGCCCAAATGTAGCCCAAATATCCCCCAGATGTAGCCCAAGTATAGCCCAATGACAGAATGTCCCAGAGTGTTCTAAAGAACAACTAGAGCGCTAACAGTCTTACTTATGACAAAAGTATGGCACACCAGAAGCCATCTTGATTGGAATGAAGTGGTAAGTCTGAAAACACTCAATTTAAAAAGGAACAACATGAGGGGGTTAATTTTGCCATAGAAAGTATGATTAGTGCTTCAGAAAGAAAAATTAGGGATCATTTTGAGTGACTTCTCAAATCCTCTTCTATTTCATTAAAAAAATTCTGACATGCAGACTGAAACATGCACTTTGAATACCAGCAGCAGACGTCCCTGGTGAGCAGTAGCTTTACTACAGTGATCTAATGTGCAACTAGAGTGCTAACATTCAGAATTTATGGCAAATGTGTGACACATCTGAATGCCTTCTTGATGGAACCAAAGTAAACAAGCATTGAAAATGCAATAGATCCCGCCCTCGTTTAAGTTAAAGCCATTCTGTTTGTAATGAGGTGGCTTTTTAGCTTTGCTTTTATTAGTGTTTTTTCAACTTTCATGTAAATAACATGCATCTGTATGCATATAAGTATATGTATGCATGCATTTATGTTTGTATTTATATAGATATACAGATGATATATGTTTATATATGTATGTATATATATATATTCACTGAAAAAACCATAGGCTATAGACCATATATAGTTAGGAATTAGCATTTACAAAACCTTGAAAATTCACTGAAAAAACCATAGGTTATAGACCATATATAGTTAGGAATTAGCATTTACAAAACCTTGAAAATTCACTGAAAAAACCATAGGTTATAGACCATATATAGTTAGGAATTCGCATTTACAAAACCTTATTTTACTCACACAAAACCATTGAAATTCCATATATAGTTAGTTGCACTAACTATATATCGCGCGCCCGCAATCCACTGCTGATGATGTCACATATTACATCATTCATGACATGGTCAGTGACATCACTGATTACATCACTGATGACATCTCAAATGACATCACTGATGACATCACTGATGACAACATCCAGTGACTGTATGTTTCTGTAAAGTTAAAATATGTCTTACATATTGAAGAATGAGTGGATGTATAAGTGTCTGGATGAAGGATTTAGTAGGTGCATGACTGACTGTATGAGTGAGTGATTAAATGTGTCTCACTGAGTGCATGGGTTAGTGACTAAACTGTCTTAATTTGTGCATCATTATGTCTGTTGTTCTGTAAACTGTTGCATGTGTTGATAAGTAGCTATATGAGTAACTATATGGGTTATTGATTGGTTGCCCAAGTATTTGTATGGGAGACTGAGTGTGTGTGTGGGTGGCTGGGAGGTGTATGACTCTGTGCATAGATGTGTGAGCAGTTGATTCACTAGATGTATGGTTTCAAAAGTGCATGTGGAAACAGCTGTATGGGCGGTTGACTGTGTGCATGAGTGTATTGGTGAGTGAATGGATATCTCAGTGCTACATGTCAAAGTAAGTACATATGTAAAACACAGTACATGTGAGAGTTGACATATATAAATAACTGTGCATAAGAGCCAGTGAATGTGTGAGTGGCTGTATGGATCATTGTGAACTTGTATCAGGGATTGTATAAGAGAGTAAATATGTGTTAGTATATGTTTGAATAAGTAAAGTTTGTATAACTGTATAGTTGAGGAAATGGAGGTGTGATTGATTCTTTGCATGACTGACTAGGTGTGTGAGTAACTCCATGGATGAGTGACAGTCTGTGAGTGTCTGTTTACACTGATTGTATCTAAGGTTATATTAGAGTCTGAAGAGGTTCATCGTATTATCACATGAATGATATCATCAGTGATGTGATCAGTAATGTCAAATGAGATGTCATCAGTGATGTCATCAGTGATGTCATTTGAGATGTCATCAGTGATGTCATTTGAGATGTCATCAGTGATGTCACCAGTGATGTCACTGACCATGTCATGAATGATGTAATATGTGACATCATCAGCAGTGGATTGCGGGTGCGCGATATATAGTTAGTGCAACTAACTATATATGGAATTTCAATGGTTTTGTGTGAGTAAAATAAGGTTTTGTAAATGCGAATTCCTAACTATATATGGTCTATAACCTATGGTTTTTTCAGTGAATATATATATATATATATATATTACCTACTGGCGGTCGCCAGTAGGTAGTTATAGTTAGGATAATTTTCAATGTTAAATCTCAACATTCTATTTTGAATAACTTTGGCGCCGGTTGACGAATCTGCCTGAAATTTTCAGGAAAATGGTCTCATGGCGGTCCGGTCCTTCCCTGAAAGTTTGGGGGGGATTCGTCAAGCGGGGGCCGAGATAAAAGGGGGGTCCCAAAACGCGTTTTCCCCATGTTAATTTCCATAGGGCGGTCGATTTCACTTTTAGCCCGAACGGCTGAATGGATTTCCACCAAACTTGGCAAAATTGTAGGGACTGGTAGCCCGATGTGCCTTTGCTATGTCTCAAGATATGTGCTCCAGTGGATTTTGAGTAATTAAGGTTCAAAAAAATATATATATCTATAGCAGCGCACCGGTACGCGCACGGGTGCGCGTACCGTGCGCGCCACGCGACTTGCGCGAGGAAAGCTGATTGGCTCTCGGGTGTCTGTAAACATTCTAAACAGTCCGGAGCGGCCGCCATCTTGTGTCTCGGTAAAATCGAGACACAAGAGGTGGCCAAAACAAAGAGGGAAATGAACATAAGGGGGCAGAGTAGACCCCCCCTGACCCCCTAGGTTTGATGTGGGGGCCATAAAAGGGCCCCACAAGGCAAAAAAAAAAAATTTTTTTTTTTTTATTTTCGCGGGGGGAGCGCCCGGTACGCGCACGGGTGCGCGTACCGGGGAGCGTACCATGGGAAAAAAGAATGACAGTTTTAAAAGTAGCTCTTTAGAAAAAAAAATGTTTAGTTGTTTTTTTTATACATACACATACATATATATAAATGCATATGCACATATATATATGCATATATGTCTATATGTGTGCGTGTAGAGAGAGGTAGAGAGGTAGAGGTGTAGAGGTAGAGAGGTAGAGAGGTAGCGGTAGAGAGGTAGAGATTAGTAGAGAGAGAAGAAGAGAGAGGTAGAGAGGTAGAGAGTAGAGAGTGAGTAATAGAGAGTAGAGAGTGAGTAGTAGAGAGTAGTAGAGAGCAGTAGAGAGAGTAGCAGAGTGAGTAGTAGAGAGTAGTAGAGTGAATAGTAGAGTGAGTAGTAGAGAGTAGTAGAGAGTGAGTAGTAGAGAGTAGTAGAGAGTAAGTAGTAGAGTGAGTAGTAGAGAGCAGTAGAGAGTGAGTAGTAGAGAGTAGGAGAGAGTAAGTAGTAGAGAGTAGTGGAGAATATTCCAAAGTTTGGCACAGCACCACTTTCACAATGAGTCCAATCAAATCATATCACTTAGAGTACTTATTGAAGCGCTGAATCTTGGTGTATATTCAAATGCTTTTATTTTCCTTAAGTTTATGTACCACAGCCAGCCGAAACGTTTCGTTCTGTACAACAGAACTTCTTCAGGGCGTTCTTATTTCCTTCAAGTTATGTCGGTATCCCGTTGTCATATAACTAGATATTTCTTCCAAATGTTAGACGAGACATAAGTATATTCTTATTAAAAGTGACTAGGTATCAATTTTACCCACACAATTCGGGCAGACTTGAGTAATTTATAGCATCCTCAAAGTCAGTCTTTCAAAAATTCCAAAGTATAGGACATGATAATCCAAATCCAAATGTTTCTCAAGAAAAGTCATTTACAATCGTTCGGAATATCGGTGTTTGGGCAGATATGATCCAGGGACCCCCAGTATGCAAGGGGAATTAGTCCCCCCTCTACAAACATGCACGGGGGCTGCGTTGCAGAGAGGTGTAAAAAGGGTTGTGGCTTCATTACACCTCTCTGCAATGCAGTCCCCTGGCGCATACTGGAGATTCCTGGTGGGCTTTCAGGTCTTATATAGTTAGGAATTAGCATTAAAAAAACCTTTGAAATTCACTGAAAAAACCAAAGGTTTCACACCAGTTATAGTTAGGAATTAGCATTTAAAAAACCTTTGAAATTCACTGAAAAAACCATAGGTTTCACACCAGTTATAGTTAGGAATTAGCATTTAAAAAACCTATTAAATTCACTGACAAAACCAGTTATAGTTAGCTGGAAATTTTACTGACATAAAACCATTGAAATTCCCACGTTATAGTTAGTTGGACTCACTATAACTTGCGCGCCTGCAATGCACTGCTGATGACGTCACATATTACATCACTCATGACATGGTCAGTGACATCACTCATGACATCACTGATGACACCATCCAGTGAATGTGTGTCTTTCTGAAAAATAAATTTGTTTTATATATGTATTTGTAAAGGTCGATGGAAGAATAAATGTTTAAATAAGTGTGTAAATGGATGTTTTTTTAAAAAAAAATTGGTTGGTTAACTGGCTTATTAAGTGTATCTTAGTGAATACATATATTAGCGAGTATTGTTTAAATATTTAAATGTTTGTATCAGTGTTTCTCTTTGTGTATAAGTGGCTGCAGGGGTTGGTGACTGACTCACTGTTTGTATGTGTTTTGAAGACAGAATATGTGCAGGACTGTATGGGTGGACGAGTGTGTATATGTGTGTGTTAGTGAGTGAATGACTGTCTCACTAGTGTCTTCATTACTAACGACATATGTTTTAATCTAGTATATGTGAGTATTGATGTATATAAGTGAGTATAGTATATATAGTGAGAGATTGTAGGAGTTCCTGTTTAAATAAGTATGTGTTTCTATAAGTGATTGTTTAAGAGAGTAAGTATGTGTAAGTTTCCTTAGAAGTAAGGTGGTAGTGTGTGTATAAATGTATATGCAAATAAATGGATGTTCAATAGTTTATGTGCATGTGTGAGTATGTGTGTGAGTAACTTTTGGATGACTGCTGATGTGTAACAGGATGTATAGGTGTATCACTACATATGATGAGTGAGTATATATATGAGTGACTATATAGAACTGTTGGTGAATGAGTGGATGAGTATATAGATGGTGGAATTACTGAATTGGTTGTTGTTACTGGTTTGGGTATCTCCATTTTTTTGAAAATGTTTGTTTCTATTTTTGAATATTTGTTTCAAGCGTTACATTACACTGAAATTAGGTCTGTCACTCTGTCACAAGGATGGTGTCATCAGTGATGTCATGAGTGATGTCACTGACCATGTCATGAGTGATGTAATATGTGACGTCATCAGCAGTGCATTGCAGGCGCGCAAGTTATAGTGAGTCCAACTAACTATAACGTGGGAATTTCAATGGTTTTATGTCAGTAAAATTTCCAGCTAACTATAACTGGTTTTGTCAGTGAATTTAATAGGTTTTTTAAATGCTAATTCCTAACTATAACTGGTGTGAAACCTATGGTTTTTTCAGTGAATATATATATATATATATTCACTGAAAAAACCATAGGTTTCACACCAGTTATAGTTAGGAATTAGCATTTAAAAAACCTATTAAATTCACTGAAAAAACCATAGGTTTCACACCAGTTATAGTTAGCTGGAAATTTTACTGATATAAAACCATTGAAATTCCCACGTTATAGTTAGTCGGACTCACTATAACTTGCGCGTGCAATGCACTGCTGATGACATCACATATTACATCACTCATGACATGGTCAGTGACATCACTCATGACATCACTGATGACACCATCCTTGTGACACAGTCACAGACCTCCTCTCAGTGTAAAGTAACCCTTGAGACACATATTCAAAAATAGAAACTGAAATTTTTAAAAAATGGACATACCTATATCAGTTACAACAAGCAATACTGTACTTCCACTATCTATGTACACATCCATTCATTCACCAACAGTTCTATATAGTCACTCATACATATACTCACTCATCATATGAAGAGATACACCTATACATCCTGTTACACACCGACATTCATCCAAAAGTTACTCACACACATATTCACACGTGCAAATAAACTATTGAACAACCATTTATTTGAATATATAGTTATACACACACTTCCACCTTACTTCTATTGAAAATTACACATATTTATTCTCTTAAACAATCACTTATAGAAACACATACTTATTTAAACAGGAAATCTTACAATCTCTTACTCTCACATATACTCACTTATATACATCAATATTCATATATACTAGATTAAAACATATGTAGTTACTGATAAAGACACTAGTGGGACAGTCATTCACTCACTAACAAACACATATAGACACTCATCCACCCATACAGTCCTGTACATATGCTGTCTTCAAAACACATACAAACAAAGAGTCAGTCACTCATGCATCTATGTGCTAAGTAATACCTCCACCAAACCATATAGACACTCATACTGATACTACTAAAAATATCAAATAACCCATATACATACGCATGTAGCTACTTACCAACACACGTAGCCACTTATACACAAAGTGAAACACTAATATATGAATTTAAATATTAAAACATAACTCACTAATATTTATTTTTCAGAAAGACACATATTCACTGGATGGTGTCATCAGTGATGTCATGAGTGATGTCACTGACCATGTCATGAGTGATGTAATATGTGATGTCATCAGCAGTGCATTGCACGCGCAAGTTATAGTGAGTCCGACTAACTATAACGTGGGAATTTCAATGGTTTTATATCAGTAAAATTTCCAGCTAACTATAACTGGTGTGAAACCTATGGTTTTTTCAGTGAATTTAATAGGTTTTTTAAATGCTAATTCCTAACTATAACTGGTGTGAAACCTATGGTTTTTTCAGTGAATTTCAAAGGTTTTTTTAATGCTAATTCCTAACTATAAGTTTCACTTTATAAATAAGACTGTTAGCACTCTAGTTGTTCTTTTTAACACTCTGGTACATTCTCTCATTGGGCTACAGTTGGGCTACATCTAGTTGAATTTTGGGCTACATTTTCAATTTTTGATCTCTGGTGGCCATCGTTGGGCTACATTGGGCTACTTTGGGCTACATTTGGGCTACATTTTGGCTCTAACATATATTAAGCCCAATGTAGCACAATACATATTTTTCTAAAGTTAATGTTTTTTACAAACCACTTCAGAATAGGGCTACCTGTCCCTACAATTATCCCAATTTTTATTTTTTTATTTTTTGGGGGAGCGCTCCCGGAGCGCACCCCGGGGAGCGCCCCGAAAAGCGTATTTCTGAAAAGCGCCCCGGGGCGCGCTCCGGGGAGCGTCCCGTGAGCGCCAATATCGCAAACGAAAACATGATCGTGACGTATCGCGTAGCCGCGACCGCGTGATACGCACGGCGTAAGCGCACCCGGAAGTACTCGAGCGAATACGATCGCACAACGTAAACTTCCGACGCGCTTACGCTGTGCGACCCGGGGCGCGCCCCCGGGCGCGCCCCGGGCGCGTAGCGTAAGCGCGTCGGGTCATGTGAGCAGAAAATAACACTTTTCATTGGTTCATAACAGTTTTGGTTTCATAATGATGAAGCCCCTGGTCTTGTGACCTGAAAATAACACTTCTCATTGGTTCAGGACAGTTTTTTTTTCTAAATGATGAAAGACCCCACCTTTTTTCCTTATTCTGACTTTGTCCTTTGACTGAGGAAGACCTGTTTGTTGCTCTGTCTACTTTTTTGCTCTTTGAGTAATATTTTGTACTTTAAAATGGCTTCATTAGTAGCATCAGCTGGTGCATCTGCCCCACCACCACCACCACAACAACCAAGAGGACCAGCTCCAAATTATATTGGTGGTCAAGAACAGGAGGAGGAAGAGGAAGAGGAAGAGGAGGAGGGGAGAAGAAGATGGCTGCCAGAAGAAAATACACCTTATAAACCCAAACCACACTTTATTTGGCAGTTTTTTTCAATTCCAGAGGGGAAAAAAAAGGTGAATGCGCCCAAAGTCACTTGCCTCATCTGCAATGATGAACTTTCACGGGGCAACCCAAATAAGAAATATTCTTTTGGTAACTATACCATGATTCGGCACATGACAAGAAAGCATCCAAACAACTACTCTCGTGCAGAGTTCCGGGAACTGGCCAGTAACCTCCCCCATTCATCAAGGACCCCCTCCCAAAGAAACCAACCCACTTCCTCGGAACCAGAAACATCAGAGGTGATGCCTTGCATTCAGCCGAGATTTGCTGATTTTAAAATTACTTGCACTGCTTGTGGCAAACTTATCTACTATGGGGAACAAAGTGTGAAACTCATCGTCCTTGCAGGTGATAATCACAAGTGCCCCAAAAAGAAGTAATTTTTTGGGTTTTTTGTTTTTTTGCTCCAGTTGAGCCAGTTTCAATTCCCTTTTTTTGTTTCTCCCCCCAAAAAAATACAAAAAAATATATAAAACTGTTTTGAAAAGCCAAAAAAAGTTCAAAAAGTTCAAAAAACACAAAAAAAATATAAAACAACAAAAAGAAGAAAAAAAAAAGTTCTTTTTAGAACTACCTCCAATTTCTAAATCAAAACTTCATTTTTTAAACACTCTGTCACCTTTTTTCATCATAGTGCGCTCCCAGGGCCGCTCCCCGGTGCGCGCACCGTGCGCTTCCCCCGCGCAAAACGAAAAAAAAAATAATAATTTAAATGCCCCGCGGGGCCCTTTTATAGCCCCCACATCAAACCTAGGGGGTCAAAGGGGTCTATCCCTGACGCCTTATGGTCAGTTCCCACTTTGTTTTAGCCACCTCTTATGTCTCGATTTTACCGAGACACAAGATGGCGACCGCTCTGGACTGTTTGGAATGTTTACAGACACCCGAGAGCCAATCAGCTTTTCATGCGCACCTCGCGTGTCGCGCCTGGAGCGCTCTCCGGTGCGCGCACCGGTGCGCTGCTATAGATATATATATTTTTTTGAACCTAAATTACTCAAAATCCACTGGAGCACATATCTTGAGACATAGCAAAGGCACATCGGGCTACCAGTCCCTACAATTTTGCCAAGTTTGGTGGAAATCCATTCAGCCGTTCGGGCTAAAAGTGAAATCGACCGCCCTATGGAAATTAACATGGGGAAAACGCGTTTTGGGACCCCCCTTTTATCTCGGCCCCCGCTTGACGAATCCCCCCCAAACTTTCAAGGAAGGACCGGAGCTCGACGAGGCCATTTTCAGGAAATTTTCAGGCAGATTCGTCAACCGGTGCCAAAGTTATTCCAAATAGAATTTTGAGATTTAACATTGAAAAAAATCCTAACTATAACTACCTACTGGCGACCGCCAGTAGGTAATATATATATATATATATATATATATATATATATATATATATATATATATATATATATATATATATATATATATATATTATGTAATTACATAATTAGTTTTTTCAAATGCTAATTCCTAACTATAACGTGTGTGAAACCTATGTTTTTTCAGTGAATTTCAAAGGTTTTGTAAATGATAATTTATAAATGTATTAATTATATGTCTTTCTTTTTATACTAATTTCTTATATTTTTAATATAAATATATATATTTATTTTATTTTTTAGATTATATTTCATATTCTTATTATAAAATAACAAAACTAAATTGCAAAGTAATTTTTGGATGAATTATTGCTTGACATTGGTTGCACGTATTACACAGCTCCAGCAATTCTCTCTTGGGGCCCTATGCTCACAATGCTGTATCAATCCTTACACCTGCTTCAAGCATGTGCAAGGTTTTGACACAGCGTAAGCTCAAAAGTCACTGAATAAAATGTTATACATTTCACTCAGTCACTTTTAGGAGACCTTGCTGCACCCCCTTCTGCACAAGAAAGCCTCTTCTGGCGCAGCGCTTTACAATGTAATACACCCTCCAGATGCATCACATTGTTAATAGCACATACCATGGCACATCTTTTGCACCACCGCTGTGTCACAAAAGTGACGCAACAGCTGTGTAAAAGAGGCACAAGGGGATTGTAAATCCATCCCTAACACATACAAATTCACCCAGGCACTTTCACCAGCAACGCAAATTGAAATATAGACTTGTAACATATTCATGTACATATGATACATTCAAGTGCTTCGGACATGCTACAGTATACTATAGATAAACACCCTATAGATTTATGCTGTAGCAGTTCCTTATAGTTCTGGACTTTCACATTTTCCATACACTAGTAACATATTCATTCATTCATTTATGAACTACACATTCATTCTGACAAACTTTTACACACTAACATAGAAATATAGTTCTTTCTTTGACCAGTGAAGGTAGTTCTAAAAAGAACAGTTTTTTTTTGTTTTGTATTTTTTTTGTGTTTTCTCAACAAATTCCAAGCGGAACATAAGAATGAAAAAAAGAACAACTAATGTTGAGGACAGCAATGATCCTGCATCCTGCGTTTCATCAAGTCTATGGACTGTTCCCCATAACACAAAAGTTTATCGCAATAAATGCATAGAATTTTAACTTTAGCAAAGTCAGAATCAGTATGTGGGTGTGGACTGCTTGCTGAAAATTCTGCTGCAGTAGTTGATGTACTTGGTGCAGAAGCAGGTGGGTTCTCGTGCAACCTCCGTCTTGCAGCTCGAGCAAAGTTCTTGGGGTGCAAGTTCTTCACGTGTCGCACCATATTTGCTGTGCCAAAGGAGTATTTTTTACATGGATCACCCCTTGAAAGAGTTGTTTCACAAATTTTACAGGTTACTTTTGGAGCCTTAACCTTTTTTTGACCTTCTGGATAAGTGAAATACTTCCAAATTAGAGCTTCTTTCCTCTTCTTTGGATGTTCTTCAGGAATGAAATCTCCCTCTGAAAAATTGCTGGAAGATGACTCCATTGCTCTTATTATTGTGATCTTCCTTCTATTTGAGAAGATTCTCAGAACAAATGCTTCTTTTTAGAAAGTGAAAGTCGAATAAGTATTATGGGACGAACTTTCAACAGTTGCAATAGGAAAAGTTATGAACCAATCAAATCTCTCCTTTTAAAATCACATGGCTTTGCGTACGCTTATGATGCGCTTGCGCAGCTCTTTTAATACGAGTACACATGATGTTCTACCGCAATTTCTGTAATTCTTTTTAAAAGTAATATATGATTATTACAAGTATTAAAAAAATTAATAGTTATCCCAAATGTCTGCCCTTAGTATGTACATTAAATACATACATGTTTTAAACCAAGTAGAAACATTGCTCCCTTTCGCATACAGAACGCCATACATGATGTCACACCGAAGCTTTAATGCGACGCGTAATGTCAAAGCATATTCGTACTATATGCGCGGGTACACCCTGAGTATGATAAGCAGTACAAACTTTGATGCGATCACCCTCTCAGTGACAAATCAGAGCTCAGGGCGCGCTAAGGAGAATGATTAGAAGTGCTGACTCTTTACAGATCCGATTCTGGGCCTGTCTCTGCGTACATTATAACACCGCCCCCATCTCTCTCTGTTGTTAATTGTTAGTGCACACACGCATACTTGCACAGGCGCTGTGCACGCCCACCCACACTACCCACATGCCACCACCTAGCTTGCTTGCTATCATTTAGCCAACAAACCAATACATTACCCAATGGCATGTCCCCCAGGGCCATCATTCTTGCAGACCACGAAAACGCTACCAATGACGGCCCTGGGCTTGGTTTGGTCAGCCCCCGTGGTTCCCATATCATGAGGGCACTGACGTGAGCATGCTCTCTTTTGCCTGCCTCTGCTGCGGTGACAGACAGACTGTCGAAAACACCCCAGACTCAGCGAAACTGCAGCCTTTCAAGACGCAACAAAAGACGACAGAAGCAAAGGTAAGAGAAGACGTCACAACATCAGCCTCTGCTGTAAATTGTATATGCATAATGCTATTTTTTTATCCTTCATATGGATTTCCTACCCCTTAATAGTTTTAAATTGTACTTACATATTGAAATATTTCTTTATAAGTCACGAGGTCCTATACACCTATAATCTTAAAAATTATGCGTGCATACATTACTGTGTCGTATTTCTGTACTACGCCACATGCTTAGGCCTCTATTATTATTAATTGGGCGTCCATGATAGTATTTTTTTTTCTGCGTCACGAGGCCGTCCCAGGCCTCTATTGAATTATTGATCTGCCTTTGTTTGCTGGAGCTGCAACAGTCTTAACTACAGGATATTAAGAACCCACATTAAAATTCACTTTTGATAGTAGTTACGCAACTCAGTTTACGATGACTAATCAAAATGTCCTTTTGTTTCCTTCAGCAAACATCGTTCAGAAGCAACCACGGCCTATCGAGCAAAAGCAATGGATTTCTCTGCAACTTATTGAATATACTTTGATGTATAGAAGCAGAGTTCAATTCGAATTGTTAACTCCGGTGGCCGCACTCTTTATACAAGGTAAGCACAGCAGCGTAGATCTACAAAGCCTTCATAGGAATGCATTAGAAATAATTCGGCATAACGGGCGTCAGTAACGCAGTAGGCACTTCCATATAGACACAACTTGAACACAGCACTATAACAACTGAAATATACCAGGTTCACTGCACTCGTAAAACTGTAGTGTTAGCTTTATTTGTGAAACGAGAGAGGGCCATATTATCAAGCCTGGGTGACAAAATTATCGCCACTTTATCGGCAGGAAAGTGCTGCTAAAGTGGCGATAATGGGTTTGATAACATGCTCTATGGAATTCCAATCGAACCTCATGTTACACGTGAAGGACATCAGACATGAGCTTCGATTGGAATTCCATAGAGCATATTATCAAACCAATTATCGCCACTTTAGCAACACTTTCTTGCCAATAAAGTGGCGATAATTTTGTCGCCTAGGGTTCATATTATGACCCAGAGTGCGTACTGTACAGCAGCTTCTCTGCAAAATCTATAATTACCTCAGAGCAGTGACAACAGATAGCTTACAACAGTCTGACAAACAGATCCACAACCTTATTACGCCACTTTTGAGTCACTTTTAACATGGGTTAAGTGATGCAAGGAGCTAGTAAATCTAAGTCTGACTTTTCAAGAAAAAATCTCAACTCCAGACTCTGCAACACAGTTTTAATGTTGTTTTCTCTCTCTTTCTTTCTCTCTCTCACTTTCTGTGACATCATTTTTCTTTCTCTCTTAAACTTAGACACTGCTGTCTGCTTGGACGTGTAGATGAATTGTTGAAATGAAGTTGTCAATACAACTGGCTGAAGTGTTTGGCCACAAGATTTATACAACGTTAAGCACAGAGGCCTAGATTTTCAAATCCTTCATAGGAATGCATTAGAAATAATTCGACATAACGGGCGTTAGTAACGCAATAGGCACTTCCATATAGACACCACTTGAATGCAGCACTATAACAAGTAAAATGTACCAGGTACACTGCACTCGTAAAACTGTAGTGTAACTTTTATTTATGAAAGGAGAGGGCCATATTATCAAACCTTGGCAACAAAATTATCGCCACTTTATCCGCAGCAAACTGCCGCTAAAGTGGTCATAATAGGTTTGATAATATGCTCTATTGAATTCCAATCCAAGCTGATGTTAGATGTGAAGGACATCTAACATGAGCTTCGATTGGAATTCCATAGAGCATATTATCAAACCCATTATCACCACTTTAGAGACACTTTCCTGCCAATAAAGTGGCGATAATTTTGTCGCCCAGGCTTCATATTATGGACCAGAGTGCGTAGTGTACAGCATCTTCAATGCAAAATCTATAATTACCTCCGAGCAGTGACAACAGATAGCTAACAACAGTCTGACAAACTGATCCACAATCTTATTACGCCACTTTTGAGTCACTTTTACCATGGGTAAAGTGATGCAAGGAGCTAGTAAATCTACGTCTGACTTTTCAATAAAAAATCTCAACTCCAGACTCTGCAACACAGTTTTAATGTTGTTTTCTCTCTCTTTCTCTCTCTCATTCTCTGTGACCTAATTTCTCTTTCTCTCTTAAACTTAGACACTGCTGTCTTGGACGTGTAGACATGTAGAAGAATTGTTCAGAATAAGTTGTGACACCAACTGCCTGAAATGTTTACCCACAAGGTTTATACAACGGTAAGCACAGAGGCCTTGATGTAAAAAGCCTTCATAGGAATGCATTAGAAATAAGTCGCCATAACGGGCGTCAGTAACGCAGTAGGCACTTCCATATTGATACCACTTGAACGCGGCACTATAACAGAACTGGAATGTACGAGTCATACTGCACACATAAAACCGTACAGTTACCAAAACTTGTAGGGACATAGCATCATTCAGCGGCAGGAAACTACCGCTAAAGCGGCGATATCGGGCTTGATTAATATGCCCTTCTGAATTCCCATAGTAGCCCAGGTTAACATCAGAACCTAGACTGCTATGGGAATTCACAACAGCATATTATCAAGCCCATTATCTCCGCTTTAGCTGCAGTTTCCTGCCGCTGAAACAGCAAGAATTTTATCGCTGTTCTTGATAATATGCCCCGTAATGCTTCAGCTCATTTACTCACATCTACTTAATTCTAAGCTCTAATTTTGTTTTTTCTTTTGCAGATTACCAATCGGACACCTTTTGGAATCCATTTCACAATTTCTTTATAACATTGTTTAAGTTATTTTTCCAGTCCTAATATAGTTATAATTGAGTTTCGTTTATATTTATTGTTTAATAAAAGTTAATTAAAAAAAACTACATACTTCTTTTATTTTGTGGGGGAGTGGTATGACGGCCCACAATAAAAATAATGTTGAAATACTATAGTAAGATATTCAAGACTAGGATTGAAAACTACTGAGTTCTAACTAACATATATAATAAAAACAACGGTGAGAAACTACGAAAATGGCAATGGACGGAGTACGTAATCAACGTTTGGCGTCTCGGCACTACCTTTCAAATAAATATATAAAAAATATGACTATTAATACTGTACAAAATACAGCAGCAGATGACACACACGAACCAGGAAAAGAAAGCGACAGATTTACTAACTGATATAAAGAAAGGTTTGCTTGTTGAACTTGAAGAAAAAGAAAACGTGGGCTTCGAAAAGACGCTGAGCATGCGAAGAGAGTACAACTGCTACACCAAAAAAAGGAAAGCTTTACATACTATCATAGAAATGAAAGGAGCATATTATCATCAAAAGGCGATACATTATCGTAGCTTTTATCAACAGGAAACTGCAGATAAAGCGGCGATAATGTGCTTGATAATAGGCCCTTGTAACTGCCCATAGCAGCCCAGGTTCTCGTATTAACCTGGGCTCCTATGGTTATTCACAAGGGCATATTATCAAGCCGATTATCGCCGCTTCATCAGCAGTTTTCTTCCGATAAAAACGACAATAATCTTTTTGTGGATAATATGGCTCATTGCTTTTTTTTGACCAGGAAACTTAGGTGCATATTATCAAAGACCGGTGTTACAATTATCGCCGTTTTATTGGCAAGAAACTGCAGATAAAACTGTGATAATGACCATGATAATACGGCCTTGTTATTTCCTGTAGAAGCCCATGTTAGCACCAGAACATAGGCTTCTATGGGAATTTACAAGGACGTATTATCAAGCCCACTCTCCCAACATTAATAAAAAACTCCAGACAATGCAGGTACCCGGAGAGGAAAGTTATTTTACATATCACTGCCCCGGAAATGTGGCGTTCCCCGCGACGTGTACCGGGAGAGAGAGAGCTCGAGCTCAAAACATATATTTTTTTAAAGAAGACCCGAGGGGTGCCGCTCACCGAGACTGCGGGGAGTAGGATCGTAACCCCCCGCATATTTCAAAATAAGACCAGAGGAGTGCCGTTCCCCAGTTCTCGGGGCACCTTACAAACCCCCATTATGCAGAAAAATTCGCATTTTCCACCACGTACAAGTACTGCACGAGTACCCCGCTAGTTTTTATTTTTTTTTAAATAAAAATTGAGCCTAAAGCTCCATGTACCATCCCCTGACCAAGACTATAGGCTGAAAATGTTCCTATCCTGCCCCGTTTCCTTATTTCTCAACTTTGTTTTACTGTTTCCTGTGACACTGCTCTCCCAACAACCAACATGGCTGGCAACACTTCCTGGTTTGGAGTATTGACAGCCAATCAGCATGCAGCTCCTGCTGGTAATTGTACGTATTTCCATACATGTACGCCGCGATTTTTCTTTAAAAAAATAAAAATAGAAAATAGAGCCTAAACATCCATGTATTTGACCCCCTGAGCAACCCTAGAGGGTTAGAATGTCTCTACCCTACCCCCTTCCCTTATTTCTCAACTTTGTTTTACTGTTTTCTTGTGACTTGGTTCTAGCGAGGCACAAGATGGTCGCCAACACTTCCTGGTTTCGAGTGTTGACAGAGAGTTCACAGCCAATCAGCATGCAGCTCGCGCTCGTAATTGAACAGATTTCAGTACGCGTACTGAACTCCGTCTCTAGATATTGCTATGATTTTACTTGCAATTTTCTCAGAAACTACTGAACGGATTTACACCATTTAACAAAAAGCACAATCTGCCAACAGAACTCTACCTCTCTGCCAAATTTTGTGTAATTCTGTTCAGCAGTTCGGTCTGTAGCCCTGGCTAAAGGTCCCTATAGAAAATTGCATGGGGAAAACATGTTTTGGGACCCCCTTTTTTCTCGGCCCCTGATGAATACAGGCCTCAGCAAGGCCTGCGAGTGTGAAAAGGGTTCGCCCTTCTGTACACAGAGTCCTCAGACTTACACAAGAAATTGGCACGGAAACTGGAAATACAAAAACATAGTTTAATAAACCTTTAAAGGTGGTACTACAGCCCACACAACACTCTACAGTATTGTACAAGGTAGCAAAAAGAACTCGGACATGCGGTCCCCTTTTATACACAAAGAAGGGGCTCATAAGTGGGCGGTTACAGCTCAAAACATGATTTACAACCATATATGGACATTTCTTAAACATGATCAATACATGGGTGGAGTTAACGGTTCATGAAGCCCGCTGAATGCACATTCCAATCCCCTCTAAGCAGAAACAGATGTTACACGTACTGGGCATGCGCCAGGCAAGCTGGAACTATTTAAAGCCTGTTGCTGGGCAAACTTCAGGGGTGACAATCAGCAAGGTAGGACTTGCCTCGTGGCGAGCACATGGCGATGTGTAGCATACAAGATGGACGCCCGAAAACAAAATGGAGTCTGGCCGTATTTCAAATACGAGCGGGAAAACTAGAACGGAGACATGATAGCATGTCTTCAGCGAATGCTTCACATTATCGCTGTTTTATTTACAACAGACGACCCTTTCAGCATTTGCTGAAGACATTCGGTTTCCTTGGATAATCTAAATACTCATTGTTTATATCGATGCTTATCATATCCGCTATCTCTCTAGTTATAGTTTTCTTATGGGCAGCATCCGCAACAGCTTGTTTATTAGGCACACAAAATGAGACACATAAAGAGCATATCATTGGGCTACATTGAATACATACGCAACAGGGGAATAATATGGCAACAATTATACATAGTCCAGTGAGAACCTTCCAACCCCATGTAGAAATTAAGGTCCAGAACCACCCAGAGAAAGTCCAAGATCCATTTTCTTGGTGTATATCAGCTGCAATCTTATGTAATTTGTTAATGGCCTTATACACAGAAGGAGTATGATCTGGGATGAACACACAACAGCTACTTCCGATAATTCTACAAGCTCCACCTCTATCTGCTAACATAACATCGAGAACCATCCGGTTCTGCAAAGCAACAATCCTGGTAATTTGTAGCTCTTCAGTAAGATTCCCAAGAGCCGCAGCAGTTTGATTGGTGACAGCTTCCACTACTCTCGTTAATCGTCGTATCTTTCTGCTATTCAGAGCAGCTCCCACAAAGAAAAACAGTCCTAGGTTGAAATCTATATATTGCTGCAGACTAGTGTCCGTCTGATCAACATCGTCTACAGATAAAGTTCGCTTGAATCTGTTTACAGTTACATTACTCAATAATTTCAAGTCTTTATGATATGATGCAGGTGCCAAAAATACAGGTGGCAATAAAAACGATACATAACATACCCCAGACCATCTGGCTGGTAATCGATAATAGCCCTTATTCCCGCATACAAAATAGGTGTTATGTGAAGCAAGGAAAGTACTGTTATTCAGGCCATCAATGTTCAATACAACAATACAATCACTAACACCTAAAGGAATATGGCCTACACTTTGTACGCATAAATCAGCTTGTGCTTGGGCCACTGAAATCACAAACTTCTCTTGTCCAACAGTGTCTCTAGTGTTCGTAAAGATATAAGGTGTTGATTCATTTTCGGGCGATACTCTTCCCACTGCCATATAGTTCCATTGGCTTGTGGATAGCCCTCCTTATCTTGATGGCATTCTTTATTCAGTTTGAAAAGTATTCTTCCTACTGTAGGCTTTCTCGTAGCAAAAAGCAAAGTATACCATGCTTTGCAAGAGCCATTATGAGAAAAAGGAAGAGGTATGAATGGTGTTCCCTCTTTCTTTTGATGCGCGGGCATCATCCCACATATCCAGCAGTCTGTAGCATTCGTGGCAACGTGGGTATGATGGAACATCTGAATGAAGGTGCTATTCAAATATGACTGTCGATGTTTCAACTCTTGATATGGGAGTGTATAGAAAAAGTGCTCATCAGGGACTGGAGTGGAAACAACGTATAGTTCACGGGCAGGAGCCTTCTCCTCAACAAACCACATGACTGTAGCAATAACTGCTATAACGATAATGAACCCTACAGAACCTACAATCTTCCTTTTATCCATTTGAGCGAATGTACACAGTATCTTCCTGAAACTAAAGTGTTGTCAGAACTCTTACCCCGTAGGTAGCCATTGTTTTGTTCACCATTGGGCCAAGACGGGTGTCACTACTCTAATGCATGGCTGATCCCCACCCCTTGCCTCATTGGCTCTCCGGATCACTAACCTAGGGACCGTTCTGACAACTTCTCATACAATTGCAGATTCTTTCCTTGGTCGCAGATTGTATCTTCTCGATGCAGGCGTTGTCTGGTCTGGGAAGAACTCCTCAGATTCGTCAGGTACCACAGCACGGCCTCTCTCCGTTGTCAGGATATCTCAATGGTCGGTCAATACAGCAGGTTCCACCAGGTCAGGTTGCACTTTTCGGCAGTGGATGGAATGAATCCAGTTTCTGCGATTGGTTACCCGCACTGCTGTTCTTGTCGCTAAAAGGACTTGTTCAGGGCCACACCATCTCGGCTCCAGACTACTCGACCTCTCAAAGGACTTCACGAGAACAATTTTACCAGGTCTGAGATTATGACCTTCTCCTGTGGACCGATCAGGGAGTGCTTCTCAAACATGATGGTGAATGAAAACCAAGCTGTCAGTTAATTGTGCCAAATAGTCATTCATTAAAACACAAGGTACATCGTACACTGAACTAGGTTTGGGTACCCCCCATATGTTCATGGGGCGTCCGAAAACAATTTCATAAGGCATCAAGCCTGTCCGAGAATGTGGTACTGATCTGATAGACAACAATGCCAAAGGCAGAGCATCTGGTCAAGTCAGAGAAGTAGAAGCCTGTATTTTCGCAATTTTCAGCTTAAGCGTGCCATTGTACTTTTCCACCAATCCTGCTGATTGAGGGTGGAACACTGCATGGAACTTTTGCACGATGCCTAATCCCTTCAGGACATACTTAATAATGTCTGCCACAAAATGGGGCCCGTCATCACTCCACAACAATCTACAAACACCGAAACGAGGAAATAATTCCTTCAAGAGCACCTTAGCAGTAGTCATTGCAGTATTGTCCTTAGTAGGGTATGCTTCAATCCATTTGCTGAATGCACAAACCACAACCAGGACATACTTTACATTATTGCAGGGTTCCAGCTGAATATAATCCATTTGCAATACTTCAAAAGGTGCAGTGGGTGTTGCAAATCCTCCTGCTGGAGTTTGTGTCCCTTTTCCTGGATTATAATTAAGGCAAATCATGCAGGTCTGTACTACTCTCTTAGCCGTGCTAGCAATTTCTGGATGCTCTAAAACTTGCGTAAGTAATTTCACAATTGCCGAAGCTCCAACATGTGCTAGCCCATGTGCCATCTGAACCATAGGTTGTACGAAGGCTGTGGGTAACTTCCACCTATCCATCTGCTTATTCCTCCAACAGCCTTCATCGCCCAATTCTCCATCTTTGGACCATTGTTCTCGTTCTTTCTCAGTAGCAGTCTTTTGCATCTCTAGTACCTTTTCCCTAGCATCGTGCCACCGCTCAGCTTGCGACTTCACGACATACATTGAAGTGGAGCCAGGCTGTGTCGCAGTTTCACATGCAACTCGATCTACAAAGGCGTTTCCTTGTCCTACTTTGTCTGTCACTTTCTTGTGTGCACTACATTTCACTATAGCTATCCTTTTAGGGTACGTCAGTGCAGTCAAGAGATTTTGTGCTAATTCTCCATACATTATCTGGGTTCCATGTGATGTCAAAAAGCCCCTTTCCTTCCAGAGCAGGCCAAATACATGCGCTACTCTGAAAGCATAGCAGCTCTCTGTGTAGACATTCACACATAATCCTGCACAAAGCTCACATGCTTGTGTCAATGCTATCAGTTCTGCTGCCTGAGCTGATTTCTGCGGTATGCGTGATGTCTCCACTATTGTGTGCAGTGTAGTGATTGCATATGCTGCAGAGGTGGTTCTGTCTGGTAACTTTAAACAGGACACATCCACCCACAGTTCTCCATCCACATCTGTAAAGGGCGTATCCTGCAAGTCGATACAACCCTTTGTCTGTTCCTCAGTCACAAAGACACAGTCATGTGTCTCTTGTGCCTCAGGCTGAGTCGTCGGGAAGGGCAACAGTGTAGCTGGATTCAATGTTGCGCATCTCTTCAAAGTAATGTGAGGGGCCAACAGCGTCAGCTCGTATCCTGTCAGACGAGCACAGGTTAAATGCTGCGTCTTTGTCTGATTCAAAAGGGCATCAACAGCATGGGGGACCAAAACCAACAGCTTATAAGATAAGACTATCCCTTCACTCTGACGTATTGACACAGCTGTCGCCCCAACTGAGCGAAAACACCCAGGCAACGCTCGAGCAACAGGGTCAAGTACTGCCGAGAAGTATGCACAAGGGCGCTGCTTATCGCCGTGCATCTGCACTAACACTGATAACGCGCATCCATCTCTCTCATGCACATACAATGTAAAGGGCTTGGTGTAATCGGGAGTGCTTAACACTGGTGCTGAACAAAGGGACTGGCATAATTGGTGAAAAGCATTCTCACATTCATCTGTCCATGGATGGGGAACTGGAGTATCCTTTGTCAAAAGGGCTAACAGTGGTTTGACTATGTATGAAAACCCTAATATCCACTGTCTACAAAAGGAGGTGAGACCCAGAAAAGCTTGAACTTCTTTCTGCGTGGAGGGTGCTGGTGTGTCTAAAATGGCTTGAATATGATCTGGTGTGAGTACACGCCCCTCCTTGGACAAAAAGTGACCTAAGTAGGTTACCTTTGGTCCACAATATTGTAATTTCTTTTTCGATACTTTGTGGTTGTGAGATGCCAAGAAGGTAAGTAAAGACAATGTACACTCCTCACATTGCTCAGGGTTGTCGGCAGCCAACAAGATGTCATCAACATATTGTATAAGCGCCACACCTCCGGGCAAATCAAAAGAGTCTGACTGTCGTTTCAATGCCTGACTATAAATGCTAGGGCTCTCAGTATAGCCTTGGGGAACCCTACAAAATCTGTACGATCTATTATTCAACGTGAAGCCGAAAAGATATCGGCTGTCAGGATGAATAGGGATCGAAAAGAAGGCGTTCTTCAAGTCTATAACTGAGAACATTGTCGCAGTTGGTGGGACCCGAGTGAGGAGTGTTCTAATATCAGAAACCACTGGGTATTGAGGTATCACTATCTTGTAAACCTCCCTCCAATCGATAATAAATCGATAAATCCTAGTGTCAGTGTTTTTCTTCAAAATCGGTAGTATGGAACTGTTGCACAAGTTGTATGGAACTTCTTCAACCACCCCTACTTTAATCAAGTCCTGCACTATCTGTATGAGCGCCTCCTGCCCCTCCTGTGATATCCGATACTGAGGCAGGTGCGGCAGCACAGTTCCCTCCTTTACACTGATGTGCACCGGAGGGATGATCATCTGTCCCACGTCAGTATCGGACGTGGCCCACAAAGAATTAGGCAAAGAGGCCAGTGCAGCCTCTACGGTAATCATGTACACCCTCTCCATTGTTGGATAATTATCATTCAGGATAACACGTACTCCCTCAGGGGAGCATCGTATCGTGGCCCGAAAATGTTTGAGCATATCTAGGCCCACAATATTATCAGGCGTGTTTGGAGAGAGTAGAAATGGGCATGGTGCAGCAAACTGATCTACATGAAGTGCAAGTGGTTATGATAGTGGGCTAACAGAAGGCGTTCCATCGAACCCTATTGACGTAATTGTTGAGCCAGACAGGGGAGCCCTCGGAACCAATTTTTTAGACAAAGCGCTACGGGTAGCTCCTGTATCATCCAGGAACCGATCAGTAGAACCCAAAACATGTGCTGTAACATAAGGACCCCTCTGATCTACTGGCACTTCAACTGGTTCCTTACCCCATCCTACGCATTCCTATGCATACTGTGAATCATGTTGTTCAGGAGGTGCATAATCAGACATTTGGTACTGATTTCGCAGATCAAAAACATTGGACCCATCTCGGGTCAAAGGCGCCTCCTTCTGCATTGGTTTAGCATGCACTGCACCGATCTTATCTGAATAAAAGATGGATGACTGCTGGATGACGATTGCTCCTCGCCAGCTTTCCGTCTCCGTGCTTCGTCCCGTAGCCGAAACATCTCATCCTGCAACACAAATAGTCGTCGAATCGCAGCGGGCACCTGAGAAGGAGGAAAAAGACCTTTACGCAATTACTTTACATCAGCTATCACATCAGCTGGTTCAAGAACATCTGAATAATTCCGAAAAGCTGACACTACTTCATTAGAAACAAAATCTGTAAAATATATTTTCTCCCTATCTTCCCATGACTCAAGTTCTTCCAACAAGTCAGCAAGGGGGACAGTAACTTTGTTGACCCGATGAGCAATCTTACGGAGATCAGCCATACGCTCGGTCGATAACATGGACGGCATATCCACTTTCTGTCCAGGCGGTTTAGAATCTTGATCTCCTCTACTCGGCGCAGACGGACCAACATACGGGGGCGGTGAGCGATCTAATAACGAAAAATCGTCATCCGATTTATTAAGGACAGGATAAAGAGGCTGTCGAACAGGGTACTGGCCAGATATTTGCAACCGACGTTCTTTCTCCTGCTTCTTTTCTAATTCCTTTGCTTCACGTTTTTTCGCCTCATGCGCTTTCTCACGCTCACTCTTTCACTGCTCTTTCTCAATCAGTGCTTGCTCACTCTTCTCACGCTCTCGCACCTCTTTCACCCACATTGTGGTATTGGGTTCTCCAGGCCTACATACTCCGCAAAACCCGCTACACCATTAAAAGATGTTGGCACGGAAACTGGAAAATGCAAAAGACAAGTTTATTAAGACCCCATGGGGTGGTGGTACATTCCTACAGCACCCTTCGGTAATGCAAGAAGTATCACACCGAACATCGGTGCAAGCCTTCTTTTATACATTTTTACAGTAATAAAAATGTAGGCGGAACACATTTACAGAGTTTTAGGTACATATATGGTCATTTTTGGAACACAGCCAACTCATGGGAGGAGTTACAACACCACTGGTCAGTTTGGAGGGACATTTCTAAGTGATGACTGTCCACTAATACAGAGGGTTTAATTGCGCATGTGCACGCTTGACCAGTACTAAAAATAGCCTGTTGCTGGGCAAATTCAAGTGGTCGGTGGTACAGAGGAAGGACAAAGAGTATGCTGGCCACGAGGGGACGCATATAAAATGGCCGCCAGCGTATTCAAAATGGCTCCTGAACACCATAGTCAAGTTAAGGGGAAATACGTGTAGCAAAGCTTAATGCTAACCCGATCACTGCCAAATTACGACAACATTCGTATACATTCAAACATATCTTGCCTCACTCGTCGCTTACACATACTCCATTTTCTTCAAATCAAATGATCCATACATAGGCCATCGTAACTCAGGATCCCTCTTGGTATATTTCCGCCACAATGTGCTATACATTATGGGGGAAAGACCAAATTTAATATACATATCCCTATTTGGCGTCCCTTCTGGGGGAGCCGGCTGTGATTCTTCAAGTACCAACCGGTCATTTCCAAAACAGCAGCACCACTTACGGAGTGCGCTAAAAACAGGAATGTCTAAAAATAATGCAGAATATGCAGTATTATAATTAAATGGCACTTAAAACGTTGTGCCGCTCAAATTCACAGATCAGGAGAAATCTCTCCACATTGCCCCCCTATATGGGTTGCAACTCATATATAAGTTTACCAAACCAATAATATGACTAGTCACTGCAAACAAACAAACAATTTTAGTCGGGGCAAGCTTATAATGACCATGTCATGAGTGATGTAATATGTGACGTCATCAGCAGTGCATTGCAGGCGCGCAAGTTATAGTGAGTCCAACTAACTATAACGTGGGAATTTCAATGGTTTTATGTCAGTAAAATTTCCAGCTAACTATAACTGGTGCGAAACCTCTGGTTTTTTTTCAGTGAATTTAATAGGTTTTTTAAATGCTAATTCCTAACTATAACTGGTCTGAAACCTATAGTTTTTTCAGTGAATTTCATAGGTTTTTTAAATGCTAATTCCTAACTATAACTAGTGTGAAACCTATGGTTTTTTCAGTGAATTTCAAAGGTTTTTTAATAGCAATTTTCTATAGCTATGTAATGTAATATTTTTTAAAATGAATCCTATATTTTATATTTATGTAATACTAATTTTTTTATGTATATTCATATATTTTTTATTTTTTTATTTTTTTGGCCTGGAGCCAATAATGAAGAAGTGAGTATAAAGAAAGGGGACAGAAAGAGTGGTGTAAAGAGAAAGAGAGCTAGAGGGAGGAACACAGAGGGACTGTGAAATAGATAGTAAGACAGAGAAAAGGTGTTAGAGGAAGTAACTGAGAAAAGGAAAGACATGGGGAGTGACAGAGAGATAGGACAGAGAGAGAAAAGGAAGGAGTGACAGAAAGGGACTGAGTGAACCAAAAAAGAAAGGAAAGTGAGGGAGTATGGGTGAGCAGGAGGACTGAAAGAAGTTGAATGTGGTAGGAAAGTAAGGAAAAGAGAAGTAAACATGGAGGATAAGAATAAGTGAGGGAAGCAGAGTAAGGAAACAGGGGTAAGGTAGGGTGAGAGAAAAGTAGTGAGGTTAAAGCAAAGGATGATGACAAACTACATTTTTTTAGTCACACTTACCTTATAATTAATGTAAACTTAATTTTAAAAAAATTCTACACTTTGTATCTGTGAATGAGAGAAGAAAAAATAAGTTATAATTAGTAGAATATATATTTTAAAATAAAAGAGACAGGTCAAGAGGTTAAAAATCATAAAAGTGTACTAAGAAATAAAGCAAGAGTGAAGGGTACAGAAAGGGAAATAAAGTAATGTAGAAGGACAAAAAGAGGGAAAAAGAAATAGAAGAAGAGCAAATTACTAAGAGTAAGGCAGATAAATTCAGTGACAGAGAGGAAGAGAAGATGAGAGAAATGAAGTGAAGGTAAGTAAGATAATAAAAGAATGTGAGTTAGCAAAACTAAATCAGGAAATAGAAGTAAGTAAAAGGGGAATGAGTGAGAGGGAAAGGAGTCTGATTGAGGATCCATTTACAAGAAAGAGGAATGGAAGATGACTGAGAGTGAGTGAAGGGGAGTCACAGAATGAAGGGATGAAGGGAGTGAGGATAATATAGAAGGATTGAGAGAAAAGGAGTGAGGAAGTAAGTACACAGAGGGACTAAGGAGGGAAGGAGTGAGTGAAGTGGAGTACAGTGAGCGAGGAAAGGAAAATGAGTAAGGGAGCAAAAGAAGGAAAGAGAGGGGAACAGGACTAAAGCAATGGTACTGAGAGAATGTGATTCGGTGATGAAACTAAATAGAAGGGTACTGAAAGATATGAAATGCAGGATAGTAACGGAACCGGAGTAAAAAACTGGGGTGAAGAATGATGAGAGAGGAGCAGTGACGTTGTTGTAAGAGAAAAGATAGAAGGTAGATAAACACAAATGAGCATAACACAAGGAGAGTGAGGGACTGAGGGCAAAGAGGATAAAAGAAAGAAGCAAAGAAAGATAAGTGAGAGAGAATGGGTGAGTTATAGTGACAGAGTACGAAAAAAGAGATGAGTGAGTAAAGAGGAATTAGTAAAAGAGCAAAGGAGGAAAAGACGGAAAAGGGAAGTAAAGCAGATATACTGAAAGCTGAAAAGTGGTGCAAGGGACAGAGGGGATGCAGGCAGTCGAAATGGGATTGAGGGGTTGTGAAAGAAATGGAGTAAAGGAACGGGGATGAAACAGAGTGAGAGAAAGGCAGTGTGAGTGAGTAAAGAGAGCTGAAAAAGGGTGGAAAAAGAAAAAGTGAGTGTGAGACAATGGGAATACAATATAAATTACACAATACAAACTATAGAATAACTTGTACAATATGTTACATAGTTTATTTTTGCTGTTCTCAGAATATATTGAATTTCACTAAAAACACTGAGTTCAAACTATTCATCCTATGACAGCGGGGAAAAAAACACAATCTAAAAGATTGTGTTTAAAAAAAAACATATAAACATACAAATCACATATTTACACTAATCTTTAATTTACTTACTTTTCCTTGAGGCAAATAGTAGATGGTAAAGGTCCTTTTCATTGGAAAATACTCTGCTGTTCTCTAAAACTTCCATTTCATCGACTTTCTATAAAAAACCTGAAATATGTCTCAATTTTTTCATTTTCTCCTTGTGTTAAGTTATGACTCTTTGCTCATTCCTACACTATTCCTTACGGCAAACAGTGTCAGATATATCAGTCTATTTTCAAATTTCTCAAATAAAACTGTGAAATTACCGTTTACCCGATGTTTTGAAAGAAAAGCTCATACAACATTTTCACAATGTTTAACTATTTATATTCCCATCTCTGGATCGCTCATGTTCAACATTTCCTATAATACTGATATCACTTACTATGAGATCCACTTACAGTACCGATATGAGAACTGTTTTTTTTATATTATTTTCATCACTTTTACTCACAATATAATTTTAAATAGCAGACTAACTTTTTTTAACTGCTCCCGTCTTCATAGGCCAATTACCTTTAGTAAAATTTCGGTTCTAAAAACACAAGGTAAGAATTTTTTAAGTCAAAAGGCAAACGTTGTTTGAAAGTCAAATGAGTATCATTACAGAAAGACCAACCTTTTCGACATTTTAAATAAGCTGTATAATGCCCTGATGTTGTTGAAGGACCATCATGATAAATAATAGCTACAGTTATAAAGTTTCTTCCTGAAATTGATAACTGAGAAGCCACGAAATTTTTAATAGAAGTTGTCAATTTAGTTCCATCAGGTCTACATCGTTGAAACATTAAAATGACATACTGTCCATAAGTTTGTATAAATAATGTGGACAGCATTGGACACTTACATTGGGAACAAACCATATTATGATCAGCTGCTTTAACTAGATTATTAAAAGACACTGATTTGCAGTCTGGTAAAGTCAAATATATAAATCTTTCAGTGTCTATTCTAGTACTACTTGATAAACTACAATTGTCGCAGTCATGCTGCCATTGATAAGAAAGCCTAAAAAGATTTTCTACATCTATACCTTCATCTTCCAATACACCAAACATATACATTAAAAATTCCTGACAATCCTGCTGAATATTTTGTGAATTTTTTTTTGACCTGAACATATGTCTAAAAGATTTCGAATTTCTGAAACACTTTCTATTTTTGCTCTATCACTGCTACATTTCTGAAACACAGAATTCAATAAACCGCCGAATCTTTGATCCCGATTTTCAACAATCTGTTCTTGTAAAGTTTTAAGAAAAAAAACAACATTAACCACCACATTAGCATAGCAATTGACACCAGAACTGTTTTCAAACTGAAATCCAACAACATCTTCAGCAGAATCCTTTTTCTTTCTGCTTACAATTACAGTTTCATCTACTTTTTGTCCTTTTGCTACTACCTCACTGCAATTATTCTAATTTCTTCTTTTTCGGCCTACCACACGTTTTTCAAACAGAGGATATTGAGGCAAATGTGGAGCGTACTCTCTTCTTAACCTATTGTATTCTTTAACACAATCTAGATCTGCACAATTCTTTGTCTCATCACACTCAATCAAGTACAATCCTGATAAAGTTCTGACACGTGATAATGCCACATATGCCATACCCTCTTTAAACACAGATCTTCCAATGTTCACCAAAGCACTATCTACACTTAAACCTTGAGATTTATGAATTGTCACTGCATATGCCAAACAAACAGGAAACTGTTTTCAGCGAACATATAAGTCTTTTACAAGCAAAAATCTAGCAGAACAACGACTGATTTGTTGTACTTGCTCAATGCCATCAAATTTAATTTTTTAAAAATAAATTCCATCTCCATTTCTGTAATTCACAAAATCAACAACATGACCCACTGCTCCATTTACCAGACCTCTTTCAACATTTAAATTCCTTCTCAAAATGATACGACAATTTAAGCACACATTCAGAGTCTTTTCAAAACCAGCAGTTTTAGATATACTCTTCTCTAATGAATCCAATTTTGTTTTCAAATTTTCTGACAAAATAATTGTTGCACCCATATGCTCTATTTTATCTATTGCTTCCAGTTTCACAATCTCTTCATTTTCTAACTTTAACATGTTGTTGTTGAAGATGGAACATTCTTGCAGAGTTGGCATCAAACATATCCCAGATTTATTCTCAGTAATTTTCTTAAAAATACTCTCTGGAAGAATGTTTTCATTTGGATACAAATTTGAAATTAATCGAGCATGTAAAGCTTCTTCCCATGCTCACTTACTTTTCCGATTCTTACATCTTGTAGAATATTTTTATAATCTTCATCCTTTGCCTGTCGCATATTTTGAAGCAGTTCTGCATATTTGAACCTTAACCATATATTAACGTTTCCAATGCTTCCAAGGGACTTCCTGGTATCTTCATGTGTAAGCATTTTAAACACTGGTTGTCCTTTTACTGGAGTCAACTGCAGTAGATCTCCAAAAACAATAATGTGTTTTCTTCCAAATAACACATCATACTCTGTTCTAAGAATTTCTTGCATTCTCAAATGCACAAAAGCAAGCATTAGATTTGAGACATGCTTACTTCATCAATGATAAGAAGTTTCATTTTCTTCAGGACTCTGGAAACTTCAGAACATGCATCTCCAGATAGCTTGCTGTAATGCAATTTATTATCATGCTCAACTGGCAGCATCAGTAAACGATGTAGAGTAATCCCTTTAATGTTATGTGCTGCCAGTCCAGTTGGAGCGGTTACAACACAAGACAGCGGTGATTCAGTCCTTTTCTGCAGATAAGTTGCAATGGCTTTAATCAGAAAACTTTTTCCTGTTCCCGCTTCTCCACTTACGTACAGTCGGACAGGCTTAAATGATGTACATGAGCACTATTTTTTCTCATCTCTGAATCCAGTTCAATCTGTTCTGTGACTTCGTCATATATCTTTTTCTGCTCAACGTTTAGTTTCTTTACCAAATCTTTTAAGTTAACTACATCCTCTTGAGCTTGTTCCATAGCTCTTTCCACCTCATCCATGGCAGTTGCAGCTTCATTTTGGATAATTGGTCCTCCTAGTGGATCCAGACTCAATGAAGTAGAACTCTGACTGTCTTGAGAACTGTCTCTAGCAATCTCTTCAGCAATTGTGACTTCTTGCTCTATTTCTTCGTTCAACATTTGCAGATAATTTGGAAAAACAGGACATTCTATGGTATCCTTGGTTGCATTAAAAGAGTCTTCATAACAGAGAAAATCTCCAAGTAGTTCCTCTTCTGTACGCCATGGCTTAAAGAGTTGCAAAAGAGCTAAATAGTAAAATTCTCTTTTGTCTGGAGATTCGCAACTCAATTTTCGATGATTAATCAAATGGCCTTTTCTCTGCTTCACTAGACATCCTTCATACCCAATGACAGCATATTTTCCATTATTGATATCTTCTGTGATGTTTCTCTTATAACTATAGTTTTGCAGAACTTCATACAAACAAGTGTTCTCAAGGTGAGTACTTCTATTTGGATAGTATGTATCCAACATGTTTGTCTTCAAAATATCTGTACTGTTTGGTTCTTTCTCCGCCAAATATTCAATTTCTTGTACAGATTTCAAAACTCGGTTTCGTGTTGCAGCAAGACCTAGACTCACCCAAATGATTGTTCTTAATTTGGCATAGAGACTTGCTGATGATAACCGATCAGAACATTCATATGCTCCAATTTCTCGATGCGACAACATCTTCAGACTGAAACTGTATAATTTTTTACTTATACTCTTTTCATGTGAAATGTCCTCCCACATTTCCTTCAGTTCTGTCTTTTCTTTTTTTGTGATGTAAGACGTCACATATCGAGCCACAGCAATAGAGTTGTCAACAACAAACTGAATATCCATGTTAGCATTCCACATGGACAAAATCACTGGGTTGTAGTCGTTAATATACTTGGACTCTTCGTTTCTTTTTAAATTGTATGTATTTTTTTGGTGATTTCCTTGTTACAGTATGTCGCAGAGAAGACATCAAAATATTTACTCTTCCTTTAGAAATCACTGGTCGTGGAAACGCGAAACGACATTTTGTGTAGAACTAGTCCTTGTTTCTAAATTTTCGACCACAGTACTTTCCACAACGATGGGATTGAAAACGTAAAACTTGTTGCCTTAAACTGTTTTTAGACGCCACAGCCCCTGACGTCGCCTTCCTCACGGAAACCTGGATGGACGCCTCTTCAGCTCCCGACATCGCCATCGCCATCCCAGAGGGCTACAAGATCGTCCGGAGGGACCGCAACGCCAACCAGATGGGAGGAGGCATCGCCATCATCCACAGGAACACCATCCGTCTCACGACCAGCACCGACAACACCCTGACCACCGCCGAACACCTGCACTTCCAGATTCACACCGACCCGAACACCACCCTCAGAGGCACCCTGATCTACCGACCTCCGGGACCACGCACCCAATTCAGCGAGGACATAGCCGACTTCATCAGCCCGCACGCCCTCCCCTCCGCTGACTACATCCTCCTGGGGGACCTCAACTTCCACCTGGAGAACAACAACGACCGCAACACCAGCACCCTGCTCGACAACCTCGCCAATCTTGGACTCAAGCAACTGGTGTCCACCCACACCCACCTCGCCGGACACACACTCGACGCAGTCTTCTCCTCCAGCACAGACATCGACTTCAGCCACGCCACAGAGCTTCAATGGACGGACCACAGCTGCGTCCACTTCACCTTCAAGAGAACGACGACCCACCACCACCAGCATCAGGCCGCCCGCAGAAGCTGGAACAAGATCACAGCAGACCAGCTCGCCGCTTCCCTGAGCCAGCACCCTCCCGCCAGCTCAGCGAACCCCAGCCAGGCCGCCGACAACCTCACGAGGTGGATCAGCAACTGCGCGGACGAACTCGCCCCGCTGAGAACCCCGCCCAGCAGATCCGGCAGCAAGAAAGCCCCGTGGTTCACCGACGAACTCAAGAGCTCCAAGAAGAACTGCCGAGCCCTAGAGAAAGTCTGGAGAAGGGATCCTACACCAGACAACAGGACCACCTTCAAGCTGGCCACCCGGAAGCACCACCAGCTGATCCGCGCCGCCAAGAAAACTGCTTTCAAGGACCGGCTGGACAACAACGCACACAACTGCAAGGAACTCTTCAACATCGTGAAAGAGCTATCCAACCCCAGCGCAGGAAACAACGACATCACCCCATCGCAAGACCTCTGCAACTCCCTCGCTTCATACTTCCACAACAAGATCGCGGACATACACAACAGCTTCAACAACCAACCAACGAACACCAAGACCGAACAACCACCCCCCACCACCACCCTCCACGCCTGGACCCCGATCAGCACCGAAGACACCATCCGCACAATGAACTCCATCCACTCCGGATCACCGACTGACCCCTGCCCTCACCACATCTTCAACAAGGCTGACGCTGTCATCGCACCCCACCTGCGAGACATCATCAACACATCCCTCGACACCGCCACCTTCCCTGAGAGCTGAAAGCACGCCGAACTCAGCGCTCTTCTCAAGAAACCCACGGCGGACCCCACCGAACTCAAGAACTACCGCCCCATCTCGCTCCTCCCGTTTCCAGCCAAAGTCATCGAGAAGACCGTCAACAAGCAGATGGCCGCCTTCCTCGAGACGAATGGATCCCTCGACCCCTCACAGTCCGGCTTCCGAGCCAATCACAGCACCGAAACCGCCCTCATCGCCGCCACCGACGACATCCGAGCCCTGATGGACAACGGAGAAACAGCGGCCCTCATCCTCCTAGACCTCTCCGCGGCTTTCGACACTGTCTGCCACCGCACCCTAGTACAGCGCCTCAGCAATGTCGGAATCCAGGACAAAGCGCTGGAATGGATCATCTCCTTCCTCGACGGAAGAACACAGAGAGTCCGTCTATCACCGTACAAGTCAGAGGCCACCGAAGTCATCTGCGGCGTCCCTCAAGGATCCTCTCTGAGCCCCACCCTCTTCAACGTCTACATGAGCCCCCTCGCGGCCATCGCACGCCAGCACAACCTCAACATAATCTCCTACGCCGACGACACCCAGCTGATCCTCTCCCTGACCAACGACCCCGCCGCCGCCAGAGCCAACCTGCACGAAGGGATGAAAGAGGTAGCCGAGTGGATGACGACCAGCCGCCTGAAGCTGAACTCGGACAAGACGGAGGTCCTCATCCTGGGCTCCTCACCCTCCGCCTGGGACGACTCCTGGTGGCCTCCCGCCCTGGGCACCGCACCCAAACCGACAGACCATGCACGCAACCTGGGCTTCATCCTGGACTCCTCCCTCTCCATGACCAGGCAAGTCAACAACGTCTCATCGGCATGCTTCAACATCCTCCGCATGCTACGGAAGATCTTCTGGTGGATCCCCACCGAGACCAGGAAGACCGTCACCCAGGCCCTCGTCACCAGCCGACTGGACTACGGCAACGCCCTCTACGCCGGTACCACCGCCAAGCTCCAGAAGAGACTCCAGCGGATCCAGAACGCCGCAGCCAGACTCATCCTCGACATCCCACGAACCAGCCACATCTCCGGACATCTGAGAGACCTTCACTGGCTCCCCGTCAACAAAAGAATCACCTTCCGCCTCCTCACCCACGCACACAAAGCCCTACACGACCAAGGCCCGAGCTACCTCAACAGCCGAGTCAACTTCTACGCTCCCAAACGCCTCCTCCGATCAGCCAACCACGCCCTCGCCGACGTCCCCCGCATCCGAAGAGCGACTACAGGAGGAAGGTCCTTCTCCTACCTGGCCGCCAAGACCTGGAACTCCCTCCCGACCGACCTGCGCTTGACCCAAGACCACCTCTCCTTCAGGAAGAAGCTGAAGACCTGGCTGTTCGAGCAGTAGCGGCACCCCCCCCCCCCCCCAGCGCCTTGAGACCCCACGGGTATGTAGCGCGCTCTATAAATGTCTTTGATTGATTGATTTTCTTCAGAAGTTTTCGGAACAGCACATGTTGAATACTCTTCAATGAAACTCATCACTGTGTCATCTGAATCAGTTCCAAATTTGGGTGCATCTTTAATCCATAACAACATATGTATGTGAGGAGCACCTCTCGCTTCTGTGATGTTTCTCTTATAACTATAGTTTTGCAGAACTTCATACAAACAAGTGTTCTCAAGGTGAGTACTTCTATTTGGATAGTATGTATCCAACATGTTTGTCTTCAAAATATCTGTACTGTTTGGTTCTTTCTCCGCCAAATATTCAATTTCTTGTACAGATTTCAAAACTCGGTTTCGTGTTGCAGCAAGACCTAGACTCACCCAAATGATTGTTCTTAATTTGGCATAGAGACTTGCTGATGATAACCGATCGGAACATTCATATGCTCCAATTTCTCGATGCGACAACATCTTCAGACTGAAACTGTATCATTTTTTACTTATACTCTTTTCATGTGAAATGTCCTCCCACATTTCCTTCAGTTCTGTCTTTTCTTTTTTTGTGATGTAAGACGTCACATATCGAGCCACAGCAATAGAGTTGTCAGCAACGAACTGAATATCCATGTTAGCATTCCACATGGACAAAATCACTGGGTTGTAGTCGTTAATATACTTGGACTCTTCGTTTCTTTTTAAATTGTATGTATTTTTTTGGTGATTTCCTTGTCACAGTATGTCGCAGAGAAGACATCAAAATATTTACTCTTCCTTTAGAAATCACTGGTCGTGGAAACGCGAAACGACATTTTGTGTAGAACTTGTCCTTGTTTCTAAATTTTCGACCACAGTACTTTCCACAACGATGGGATTGAGAACGTAAAACTTGTTGCCTTAAACTGTTTTCTTCAGAAGTTTTCGGAACAGCACATGTTGAATACTCTTCAATGAAACTCATCACTGTGTCATCTGAATCAGTTCCAAATTTGGGTACATCTTTAATCCATAACAACATATGTATGTGAGGAGCACCTCTCGCTTGAAACTCCTTCCTCCAAAAGAAATCCAAAACCTCTCCAAGGGGAGGATTTTATTTGTTGGTAATAAAAGACATCATAGCTTCAAATCTATGATTAAAATATCTGTAAACATTCACTGGATCCAAAGAACACAGTTCTCCAGGTGTTTTCAATTCAATATTTTATATGTTTCCATTTGCCTCTCGTAGAAATTGAAGTAAATCGTCCCATGCATACTCAGCACAGCTAAGAGTGAGGAACCATGTAGGAGTTCCTAAGTTTCTTAGCATACATTTCAATTCCCCATGACGACGGAACAAATACTCGTTTGTTCCATGCTGACATGCTATGAGATTGATTAGCTGAGATTCCAAAATACTGTCTTGCAGATTGACTTTCTCCATAAAGTCCCTCGCCGAAACATTTTGCAGATGAGCTCCACTTTTCAGTATATGATTAACTGCATAAGAAAGCCCAGACAAATCACTTTCATACAGTAGATGAAACAAATACGGAATGCATTGACGAAACCTTGGATCTTCAGCATATAATCTCAAAGTCCGGTATTCAGCTGCAGGAATTTGAACTGGTCGATCGTCATATCGTCACCTCGACCTGTTGGAAATAACTGTAGAAAACAATGAGCTTCCAAACTTCCTTCCCATACACTAATAGGACTTCCTTTTACTGCTTTCATTTGAAACAAGTCAATTGCATTCCCCATTACTTCTTTGGAATGCAAAGGATGAACAGTATAATGTTCATATATTTCTTCACTTCTAGACACATCAACTTTTTAAATTTGGCGGCTGAACAATCACTGTCTTCTTCTGTAGCTATTTCCTCTGCTCCAACACATACATCTTTGTAGTACTCATTGTTTTTGACCAAATACAACGTTGCCTTTTTGACTTTCCTAACATCCACTAAATCTTGCCAGATTTTCTTACTCTTTGTCGGAACCCCATTAACTAGAATAACCAGAGGATCCTCTTCTAATCTTTCTACATACACCAATTGTATCAATATTTTTCTTGACATCTAGAGGCAAATAAACAACTCTTCTCTTTAATCCTCTTTGTAAATCTGTAGGAGGCAATTTCCCTATCTAAGGCTCCATGCGAACAATAGCCTGAAAAGGATGGACACATTGAATCAAAATAGATTCATAAGTATTTAAATCCATCAATTCAGAAGGAATATCTATCAACTGAAGATTATTATGAACAGCTCTAGCAGGCATTCTATTTCATTTTTTAAAACAATAATTACAAATAAGCTGATCAAAACTCAAATCAAAAGAATTCTCCACCAACAAATAACTTACAAAATCCTTCCATTCACTATTGTTTTCCATTTCACTTTTTGCATATAAATCAACTAACCTAGTCTGAATCTTATAATGAGTCCGTCGACAACACACACAAGTTAAATTAGGCCTTTCACTTGATTTCACCTTAAACTTGGTAATTTCCTCGTCAAACTTTTCTATACTTGAAATCTGTACATTGTCTTCCACGTTACCATCTATTACTATATCCATTTCTACACTGTCCTCTTTGTCCCCAAAATAACAAAACTCAATTTCTTCACAATTACTCTTCACATCTACTTCAGATCGATGCAAAAGAGCACTGTTTAACTGTTTAAGCTTAAGTGCTGGACTTTTTGCATAATACAACCTTCTCACTAATTTCCTCACTTTATTATGATGCACTGCTAACATCCTAAAATGATGAAAACACTCTGACATACTTTTCTAGAAAGACAAGCCAGTGAATGCCCATGCAAACCTGTGTTTTCTCTCACTCTGCAAGGATCTAACTCTTGCAAGATCTTCATTTTTTGTTTTACACGTTTCTTACTATATGTACATAAGAAATTTCGAAGCAAATCGATTGAATCCTGTCTCACACTACAAATACTACTGCACTTCCATGTGTACACTGGACCCTTAGTACGTCTCACTAAAACTTCATCAGCTAACACCTCTTCTGCATCTCTAGAAACAAGTTTCTCTTTTCTCCATCAGACAACCGTCTTTCACCTCATGTGCTCGACCACTGGTGTTAACTGCATGTACCAAACCATTCGCCTAGAAGTAACTTTCCTCATTAAAAAATGGCTCAGAATTTAAAGTATGCATCCATTCTCCTGAAAATACTTCACAAAAATGATTCCGATTAATTATTCTTTTCTATCTACTGATTTGAAAACATCAATTGCCTTGTTAAGTATCCTAATTCTATTGAGTACTAAAATTAATATTTTTTCTTAACTTCAAAAGCCTGATCAACAATCTTCTCTACACTTTTCTTTTTCTTGTAAAAAGCAGCTCTCTGTTTACCTTTCTTTTAATTTTTTAGCAAATTTAAAACTAGCCTATTGCGAAACATTCATCTACAAATGTCCCTAAATTGATTTTGCCTTCTATTCCTATCCATACTGTTCTCTCCTGCTCCAGTAGTAACATTTTTGGGGGGCCTCTCCTTCCTTTTCAAATTTGCTCTCTCCTTCTGGATCTTCACATTCCCATTAACATTTTTCTTTCCTCTACATATGTTCCGAAAAAAAGACTTAGTTGTCTTACCAGGAGCTTTTTTGTGTTTTTTGAAGTACTTGTTGTAGGGGAGTGCTTTAATTCCGTTGCTGATTTTGTTTCTTTCCGTATGGTATCTTTTCTTCTCCTTTGCCTTGACGGCATATTTGCTTACTTTTGAAATGTTGATTTCAATCTGTGGTAAAGATAAAAATAACACATTATAGACCACTATTAGCAAACGACAAAGCAATGACAATAAGCAAACAATATAAACACTAATTTACAACATATCTAAGTTTATACCACAGCAACTATATAACTAGGAGTAAGACAAAGAAAAACAGCTAGAGGGAGTAACACAAAGACACAGAGAGACTCAGACAAAGAAACAGGTAGAGGAAGTAAAACATAGAGAAGGACTAAGACAGAGAGAGTGTATAATATGTTGTAAGATAGAAAAAGGATGTAATAGGGAGAGGGAGTAAGTCAAAAAAAGGGAGTAAGTCAGAAAAAGGATGTAACAGGGTGTAAAACAAAGAGAGGGTGTAACAGGATGTAAGACAGAGAGAGGGTGTTAGAAGGGAAAAGGTTGTAAAAGAGACTAAAACAGATAGAGCCTGTAAAGGGAGAGACAGAGAGTAAGTTTGAGAGAGGGTGTAAGAGGAAGTAAATCAGAGAAAGGATGTTACAAGAAGTAGGTCAGACAGAGGGTGTAACAGGAAGAGAGAAAAAAGTCAGAAAGAGGGAGAGAGAGGGTGTAAAACAGACAAAAGGTGTAATAGGGAGTAACTCGAGGAGAGAATATTGCAAAGAAAAAGGTTGATTAGATGGTATCTGCATGATTCCAAAAATATATTAGCACATTTCACAATCATGTCACCTGTGTTTCCTCAAATTAGTCATGATTTTTGATAATGCTTCGTTAAAACATTTTGCTACATAGAGGAATTGTCTTTTGTGAAATAGTGAAGTTTCAGCAGTGAAATTGAATGCTTGTACATAGGACCTGTGCTGTGTTTCTAAAATGTAATTTAAAAAACGATTTTGGGGTAATTGAATGCCTTTTATATTTTCGAGAAGGAATTAATAGTGTTTACCTAATTAAATAAATATATTTGAACCTTTTACAATGGTGTCACCTGCATTACCTCAGATTAGGATGCAGATTGAGCTTCTTTCTTGTTGGTTTGTGTCATGTTTTTGGATAATGCTTGGTAAATAGGTTTTGCAGCATAGAGGAATTGCATTATGTAAAATTTAGAAGTTTCTCTAGTGACATGGAGTGCTTGTACATAGGACCTGTGCTGTGTTTGAAAAATGTTATTTAAAAAACGATTTTGGGGTAAATGGATGGCTTTTATATTTTTGAGAAAAAATTAATAGTGTTTGCCTCATTAAATAAATATATTAGCACATTTCACAATCATGTCACCTGTGTTTCCTCAGATTAGTAAACAGATTGTGCAGATGAGGTGAGGCCTCTCTAGAAGCGCAGAGGAGGTGAGGCCTGTCCAGGGGAACAGAGGTGGTGAGGCCTGTGTCTAAGAATGCAGTGGACTGGACTTCATGAAGCCTCTCCCCCACTGCATTCTTAGACACAGGCCTCACCTCCTTTGCACCCCTGGACAAGCTTCTCTCCCACTACACTATTGAACACAGGCCTCACCTCCTCTGAACCCCTCTACAAGCCTCACCTCATCTTCAACCCTAAACAGGATTCACCTCATCTGCACCCCTGGACAGGCCTCACCTCATCTACACTATTTATTCCTTCTCAAAAATGTAAAAACCAATCATTTGCCCCCAAATCGTTTTTCGCATCACATTTAAGAAACACAGCACAGGTCCTATGTACAAGCATACAATTTCACTACTGAAACCACACTATTTCATAAAAGACAATTCCTCTATCTTCAATATGTGGATATCAAGCATTTCCAAAAAACATGCCACAAAGCAACAAAAAAGAACCTCAATATGTTTCCTAATCTGAGGTAACACAGGTGACATCATTCTTAAAGGTTCAAATATATTTATTTAATGAGGCAAACACTAATAATTCCTTCTCAAAAATATAAAAGCCATTCATTTACCCCAAAATCGTTTTTTAAATAGCATTTTACAAACACAGCACAGGTCCTATGTACAAACATTCCATGTCACTAGTGAAACTTCTCAATTTTACATAAAGTAATTCCTCTATGCAGCAAAATCTATTTACCAGATTAGGAAGCACATTAAGCTTTTTTATTCTTCCTTTGTGTCATATTTCTTGAAAATACTTGGAAAAAAAATGTTAGTGCATAAAGAAATTGTATTTTGTAAAAAAGTGAGGTTTCAGTAGTATAATGAAATACTTGTACATATGACCTATGCTATGTTTTTTAAATGTTATGTAAAAATTGATTTACAGCACATGAATTGCTTTTACATTATTCACAAGGTTTAGATACTGAGTACATGATTGCACGCTTCACCTGTGTTTCCTCAGATTAGAAAGCAGATTGTGCAGATGAGGCGAGGCCTCTCCAGAAGCGCAGAGGAGGTATGGCCTGTCCAGGGGTGCAGAGGTGGTGAGGCATGTGTCTAAGAATGCAGTGGACTGGACTTCATGAAGCCTCTCCCCCACTGCATTCTTAGACACAAGCCTCACCTCCTTTGCACCCTAGGACAGGCTTCTCTCCCACTACACTCTTGAACACAGGCCTCGCCTCCTCTGCACCCCTATACAAGCCTCACCTCATCTACAACCCTAAACAGGCTTCACCTCATCTGCACCCCTGGACAGGCCTCAGCTCATCTACACTATTTATTCCTTCTCAAAAATGTAAAAACCAATCATTTGCCCCAAAATCGTTTTTCACATCACATTTCAAGAACCTCAATCTGCTTCCTAATCTGAGGTAATGCAAGTGACATCATTGTAAAAGGTTCTAGTATATTTATTTAATGAGGCAAACACTATTAATTCCTTCTCAAAAATATAAAAACCATTCATTTACCCCAAAATCTTTTTTTAAATAACATTTTAGAAACCCAGCACAGGTCCTATGTACAAGCATTCAATTTCACTACTGAAACTTCACTATCTGCTCCCAAATCTTCTCCATAGAGCAAACAAGTCTCTATCTAAATTAAATGAATCATAACTTACCTTTACCAATGCTTTGGGAGATTGAGAACAGTGTCAGATACACACACCAATTTTTCTTTAGCAGAGCAAAAGGTATGCACTCAAGACACTGCAACCATGACTGGCACAGAAAACCAATCAAAACTCTTCCCTCACTATTTTCAAACCAACACCCTCCGCCCCTCAGACCTTTCTACCTGTTACCATAGCAACTCCCTCCTTACTGAACTCTCAGGTTCAAAAGTTTATTCTACAATGTTGCAAATGAAGTCAGCAAGGATGTTTGACCTCTCAATACACCTGCTTATCCGGTGCATTATTGCTTTAATTGACTTTTTCTTAACCATTCAAATTACTTCTTTCACAAAACACAACCATGCACCCTAACTTTTAGTTTTCAACTATCTAAATCCACCAATCATTGCTTGTGATTCAAGAGCAGGGAAACTCCACAATAATTTTTTTGTAAACTCCTACTGTTCCAACTGCCATTTCATTCCCACACTTCATCTGACTGCACCAGAACCATCTCTCACCATGTATTCTGTCTGGAGTATTGGACATAGCTACATCCACTGTGCTCAAAGGTATGCAGCTAGCAGAAATGTTCACAACCTTGATTTATCAAATGTGGATATCAAGTGGATTGGCCAGAGAGGATTGAGATGTCACCAATTGATACCATTGGTGAAAACCTTTTTGCACCTGCCAAAGCCTGACCTCTTAATAGTGCACTGTGGTGGAAATGACTTGGGCACTTTGACTGGGGTAGGTCTTGAAATGCTTTTAAAAGACACCTTTGGTCAATTGATGACACTTTTTCCACAAACTGCCTTGGTATATTCCAATATATGTCAAAGACAAAAATGGAACTAGTCCAACCAATTTTGTCCACAATTTGAGAAAGCACGGAAACATGTGAATAAATCTGTTTCTGCTTACATGAGAGACTATGGAATAGGTTCAATATACAACAATAACTTGCGTTACAACATGCAAGATATCTACAGAGGAGATGGTGTGCACTTCTCAGATGAGGGAATAGAATATTCCTCCTGAATTTAAGACTGTGCATTGGAACCTACTTGTAGGTTTCTAAATCAGACACAGAACCCAAAAGCTCTTTTCAGGGCTACCCTACCTCTGATCACTCAAAATGATTATTTTACTCTAACTTTTTTCACTATTTTTCACCAAAGTACGCTCCCGGGTATGCTCCCCGGTGCGCTCCCTGATGCGCGTACCGGGCGCTCCCCCCGCGAAATGTAAAAAAAAAAAAATTGGGGCCTATATGGGCCTCCTAAACTCCCCTCAGAAAACCTAGGGGGTCAGGGTCTGTCTACCGTGCCCCCTTCTACCCATTCCCAATGTTGCTTGTCCTCCATCTTGTGTCTCAATTGTACCGAAACACAAGATGGCGGACTCTCGTAGCGCTCCCAGTGCGCGTACCGGAGTGCGCACCGGTAAGCGCTCCCTAAAAAAATGTGGGAACTCAATTTACATAAAAACCACAGGACACACTTTCACCAAATATAGAATAGGCCCCACTACATAGCAGTCCCTACCATTTTCCCAAATTTGATGGTATTCCATTGAGCCATTTAGGCTGTAGCCCTGTCTAAATATCCTGAGGTAAATTACATAACAAAAACACATATGAAACTGTTGGAATTTACAACCAATTAAAATGTTGCTTACATTTTGAACTTTTAAGTGCTGACATTTGATTGGTTAAGTACATGAATATATATGAAAAATGAGAGGGAAACACAGCCATTTTGACTAATACTACTGGGCAATATTATGTTAGAAGTTTAATTAAATTTTGAAAAAGAATCAGAAGAATACATTTAAATTTAATAATTAAAATTTGTTTGAGATATTATTCATTTTGATATGTAATTCATGAAGTAGTACCAAAATGATTATATTATAAAATGAGACTTATAGTATACTGTGCAACTTTTTTGTCTTACATAGTAAGTTTACTCATAGTTACTACCTTTCTCCCACTATATTATCTCCAATGTGTATTTTACATCTCTTTTTCATCATAAGGGAGCAGGATAGACTACCCATGATCTCCTAGGACTTCTCAGGGAGTGCTTAAAGGATCTGTTTCTGCTTTTCTGACAGACTATATTATGGATTCCATATACCACAAAAACTTCTATAACAACATGCAAGATATCTACAGAGGAAACGGTGTACATTAAATTTAAGTCAAAACATTGGTACCTACATGTAGGTACTTAAATAAAAAAAAACAACAAAAATAATTTTTTTTTAAAACAGCTACTTTTAAAAAAAACTGTCATTCTTTTTTCCCCATGGTACGCTCCCCGGTGCGCGTACCGGGCGCTCCCCCCGCGAAAATCATTTTTTTTTTCTCCTGCGGAGCCCTTTTATAGCCACCACATCAAACCTAGGGGGTCAGGGGGGTCTACTCTGCCCCCATATGGACATTTCCCGAGACACAAGATGGCGGCCGCTCCGGACTGTTTCGAATGTTTACAGACACCCAAGAGCCAATCAGCTTTCCGCGCGCAAGTCGCGTAGCGCGCCCTGTGCGCTCCCCGGTTCGCGTACCGGGGCGCGCTTATAGATATATATATATTTTTTAACCTAAATTACTCAAAAACCACTGGAGCACATATCTTGAGACATAGCAAAGGCACATCGGGCTACCAGTCCCTACAATTTTGCCAAGTTTGGTGGAAATCCATTCAGCCGTTTGGGCTAAAAGTGAGGTCGACCGCCCTATGGAAATTAACATGGGGAAAACATGTTTTGGACCCCACTTTTATCTCAGCCCCCGCTTGACGAATCCCCCCAAACTTTTAGGGAAGGACCGGAGCGCCACGAGGCAAATTTGAGGAAATTTTCAGGCAGATTCCTCAACCGGCGCCAAAGTTATTCACAATAGAATGTTGAGATTTTGCATTGAAAATAATCCTAACTATAACTATCTACTGGCGACCGCCAGTAGGTAATATATATATATATATATTTTTTTTTTCTTACTGGCAGTCGCCAGTAGGTAGTTATAGTTAGGACCTATTATTCATAGGAAATCCGCAACATTCTATTTGGAATAACTTGTGTGCCAGTTGATGAATGTGCTTGAAAGTTTCCAAACGTTTGTCCAGCTCAGTTCTGCTCCTTCCCTGAAACTTTGGGGATGATTGGTCAAGCGGGGGATGAGAAAAAAAGGGGGTCCCAAAATGCGTTTTCCCCATGCAATTTCCCATAGGACCTTTAGCCGCAGCTACAGCCCGAACTGCTGGCGGAATTACGCTAAATTTGGCAAAGAGGTAGTCCTTGGTTCAGACTCGTGCCTTATATCTTTTGTGTGTAAATCCGTTCCGTAGTTCCTGAGAAAATTACAGTTAAAGTCACATATATATCAATGGGCCCGGTGGATCCGCGTATCTATCCGTGTACCCTATGCGGAGCCTACAAGCCCCCTGCCGTGCATGTGCTGAATGCTAATTGGCTAACAACTGTCAAAATCAGGAAGTGTTGGCAGCCATCTTGTGCCTCGGTAGAACCGAGGCACAAGAAACCAAAAACAAACACCACAAAATGCAAAAAAGGGCAGGGTAGACACACCCTGACCCCTAGGCCTGCTCAGGGGGGTCCCAAAAAAAAATATTTATTTTTTGAAAAAATCGCGGGATGCGCGTAGGATCCACGCATCCTAGCAATGGAAAAAAAAAGAAACACAGTCTCCCTGTAAATATGGTAATTAGCCCCCAGGGGGGTCAAATCCCAGGGGCATTATTGAGAAACAGCGTGGGGGTCCCAATCCCCTCCACACTGCCCCAGGACTAACACCCCCGGGGCTCTTAGTTAATATATGCAGGGGTACTCACAGGGCCCCCCTGCAGCCCCGGGGACCGCCACCCCCGGGGCTCTTTTGAAATAGGTGGCAGGGCTCTGAGGCCCCCCCAGCCCCAGGGACTCCCACCCCCTGTGGCTCTAATTAAATGTATGCAGTGGGCTCACGTGCCCCCCCGCAGCCCCGGGGACCACCACCCCCTGAGGCTCTAATTAAAGGTATGCGGGTGGCTCATGGAGCACCCCGCAGCCCCGGGGACTGCCAACCCCGGGCTTTTTTTAAATGGGTGTGGGGGCTCTGAGGCCCCCCAGCCCCAGGGACCACCACCACCTGGGGCTCTTATTAAATGTATGCAGGGCCTCACGGTCACACAGCAGCCCCGGGGACCACCACCGCCAGGGCTCTAATTAAATGTGTGCAGGGGGCTCACGGGCCCCCCTGCAACCCCGGAGACCACCACCCCGGGGCTTTTTTTTAAATAAAAAAACCTGTGTGGGGAGGGCTTGAGCCCCCCCACATCCCCGGGGACCGCCACCTCCACGGGGCACTACATTTTTAATTTGGGGGTCCGTTATGGACCCCCAAGCCCAGGGGATTACCACACCCGGGGCTTTTCAAATGATGGTAGGGGGGCCACATGTCCCCCCTCCTGGAGCTCTTGAGGGCCCTGGGGACTGCCACCCCGTCTCCTGCAGTGTACCGGGGTGCCCACCCCTGGGACACTGCAATTTGCAATGACAGGACGGGAGCCTCGTGGCTCCCACCCTGTCACTGCAAACTGCTTTCCTATTTGGAAGAGAGAGCTCTCTCTTCCAAATTGGAAGGCAGATTGCTTTTCCATATGGAGAGCAGCATGTTAGCTGCTCACTATATGGAAAAGCAATGCCGGCTCCCGCAGGATGCGGGAAGCCGGGGGGATTGGGGACCCCCCACGGTCCCCAACGGAGTGGGACAGCCCCGGGGATGTGGTCCCCAGGGCTATTAGTGGTCCGGGAGGGGGGCCACATGTCCCACTCCCCCCCCAATTTTTTTTTTTAAATGGCCGGCCCCGGGGGATGGGGTCCCTGAGGGCCAAAAGTGGCCACAGGAGAAGGGCAAGGCAGCCCACTCCTAATAAATAAAATAAATAAAAATGGCCCATGCCCCGGGGGATGTGGTCCCTGGGGCAGACTATGGCCCCAGGAGGGGGGCCAAAGGGCCACCTTCCAAATTAAAAAGAAAAAAATTGGGGGCAGGCCCTGGGGGATGGGGTCCCCAGTGCCTGAAAATTATTTTAAAAGAAGGGGGTCTACACAGCCCTCCTTCTTCAAAAAAAATATTTAAAAAAGGGATTGCAGCAGGAGGCCACACCCCCTTATTGCACCACTCTGCAAATGCACCTCCTGGCGCGTTTGCAAAGGGGCAACAATTTCCCCTTGAATACTGGGGGTCCCTGGGGGCCAACTAGCCCACCAGGTACCTCCAATATGTGCCAGGGGGCTGCTTTGCAGTGAGGTGTTCTGAGGCCACGCCCCTTTTTACACTTCTCTGCAACGCAGCTCTGTGGCGCCTACTGGAGGTAGCTGGTGGGCTAGTTGCACCCCAGGGACCCTCAAAATTTAAGTAAGTTGGTGTTGTTTGTTTGGGGCATTGCAGTTGCTGCAACTACATTTTTAAAACTTTTTTCACAATTAAAAAAAAAATTATATTGTGGGTAGCCACAGTATCCAGTAGGCCCAGGGTTAGTCATGGGTGCATGATACAACTGTTTCTGTGATTTTTGTAAACTTAATTCCCATTTATGTCATGGAATTTTAGCTCACTGCTATATGTTGATTTTTTTTTTCATTTTGGGGTGCCTGTAAAGCCTCACTAGCCAGTAGGCCTAGGGGTAGTGAGTGGTGCATGGACCAAGCCTGTCTGTGGAGTGTCTTTAATTTAGACATCCTTAAGGACATGGATGGCATTGGATTGTGGTGATTTTTGTGTGTTTTTCGACTTTTTGGGGTGTTGTTGGGGCCTGGCCATGTGGATGGGGGCCATTTTGAGGCCTGGTCCAGGCAGGGCCTGTCATGTGGCCGGGGGTCAAGGGCCCATTTTGAAGCCAGGCAGTGTGCTCAGGCCTGCACCCAGTTTACCTTGCTTTCTTTCTTTAGGCCCAGGGGTACTCAGTGGTACATGGACCAAGTCTTTCTGTGGGGCCTCTTGAATTTAAACATCATTGAGGGAATGGATGGCATTGGATTGTGGTGATTTTTGTGTGTTCTTCCACTTTTTGGGTTGTTATTGGGGCCTGGCCATGTGGATGGGAGCCATCTTAAGGCCTTGTCCTGGCAGGGCCTGGCCATGTGGCTGGGGGTCAAGGGCCCATTTTGAAGCCAGGCTGTGTGCTCAGGCCTGCACCCAGTTTGCCTTGCTTTCTTCCATTAGGCCCAGGGGTACTCAGTCGTGCATGGACCAAGTCTTTCTGTGGGGTGTCTTGAATTTAAACATCATTGAGGGCATGGATAGCATTGGATTGTGGTGATTTAGTGTGTTTATTTACTTTTTGGGGTGCAACTGCAGCCTGCTGTTCTGACATCTGAAGAAGATGGGACCAAAGAAAGGTGGCCGTAGCGCCTCAGTGAAAAAAAGTTGCCAGTGCCACTGCCAGTAAGAAGGAGCAGATGAAGCAAATGGCACCACCTTCCAAGGAGACTGGTGTGCCCACGACACCTTTTTTGGGGGAAAAAAACTACGCCTGCAGCAGCAGCGGTGTCCGCCCGGGACCAAGCTGGAAACAGCACCTCCACTTCATTGGGCTCAGTGCCACCACGCCAAGTTAGGTCCAAGACCATGAGTGCTGCTGAGGCAGCCACTTTAATTTCTCAATCACCATTGACCAGTGATGTTGGCTCATCACAAGAAAGTACCATCCAATCAACGCCGGGTGTAACTCAGCTGACGAGTGTTCAACAACTACAGCCAAAACGACAACCACAGGTGCAACTAGTACAAGCGCAAGTACATGGGCAAGGAGAGGCGCAAGTAGAGGCGCACGAAGAGGCGCAAGGAGAGGCACAAGGAGAGGCACAAGGAGAGGCACAAGTAGAGGCGCATGGAGAGGTGCATGGAGAGGTACATGGAGAGGTGCAACTAGAGGTTTATGGAGCGGCACAACTACCTACAACACTTGTTCCTCCAGAAGTAGGGGTATATCAGGAAACTGATATTCAAGCGTTATCATCCGAGGAAGCCACTCCTCCTGATGATGATCCATTGTCTAGTAGAGAAAGAAACAATATAGCAAACCAATTATTACTGTACCGCCCTCATAATACATATATTCATACTATTGTGCGACCTTGAATGATTAAATACATACATTACATATATTTACATAACAATACGAACAAAAGAAAAAATGCAAATAAAAAGTGCTATACGATATATTCGGTCGATGGAAAATTAGAAGAAGGCAATGCTGCAATTCCACCGTTATGTATATATATGTAATGTATGTATGTGAATGTAATTTTTGTGAATAATATATAACCTATATATAAAAAAAACAGTTAAAAAATGATGAATAACATTTAAGGAGAAAAAACTATAAATAAAATGGTCTCTAAATTTTGATATATCATTTGGTCTTAGTCAACAATCATTCAAGGTCGCACAATAGTATGAATATATGTATTATGAGGGCGGTACAGTAATAATTGGTTTGCTATATTGTTTCTTTCTCTACTTGTCTATGTAACTCCCTACGAATAGCAAACGAAATAGTATGTAGGGGTCCCCGTTTTTCCAATCGATGATCCATTGTCTACCAGATCCCCAGCAAGAAAAAGGTCAAGGAGGGCTACTACTACTACTACAAGTTCTTCTTCAAGCCCCCTTCATTCTGATGATCTTGATCTTGATTGGAACCCAGCAATGCAGTCTGAGAGTGAGTCATGCCATGAGCCGACAAACGTAGCTAAGCCTAGAAGGAAGGTTCCCGCAAGGCTTCGACTTATGGGTGATGACGACGAACAAGAAGTGGTGTCTTCTGCTGCTGATGAACAGTCTGACGATGACCCAGTCAGCACAGTCGTCCCTCCAGCCCCAGCGGGCATGCATCAGACAGACATTTTCACCCTATCTCGAATGGCTGCTGAGTGGTATGTGGGTGGCGTGGCACTGGTACCACCACCAACGCAGTTAACTACAACACCAACACGACCTACAGCTTCCATATTTTTTATTCAGAAGAGCCGACAGGGACCTCCATCCAGCTCGACCTCAAGTAGTGGTGCTGTAATTGAACAACAGAAACTAATTCAGCCACGCCTATCCTCCACTTCATCTGGCATTGAAAGTCAAAGTAGCACCTCCACCATCAGCAGACACAGTCCCAGTCCCAGTTTGGGACTTCTTTACTGTTAGCGAAAAGGTGGAAAACATGGTCGTTTGTTCAATTTGTAAAGTATTAGTTAGTCGAGGTAAGCTTGGTACCAACTATGGTATCGGAGGCCAGAGAGGTCATCTCAAAAAACACCACACTATCTAGTGGGAGGGGCACCTAAGTAACAACCAGGAAGCTAAAAGAAAAACAAATCCAAATGTATCCATTGATATTGCATCTGATGATGGAGGGGCTGACTGTGCAGGGGGGAAGTCAAGAACCGACCAACATTTTTTCTGGTACACCCAGTACCCCTGGCAGTAGCACTGCCGTGGTAGTGCCCACACCCTCTACCCCTGCAACATGTATGAGGCACACTAAGAGTCTGGGAGAGACACCAATGCAAAAAAGTACATCACTGGGCCTAACTGGATTGAAGAAGTCATCATCATCATCACGAAAATGGTCCAGCCCACCATTAGCAGAATGTTTTGGTCAGAGGCGCCATTTGAACGCAACCACCCAACGGTACGTCTGTATAACGCAAAGCTGGCTAAAATGCTAGCGCTGGACCTTCTCCCTTTTTCTTTCCTGGAAGGGGTGGGTTTTCTAGAATTTGTGGCAACAGTCTGCCCTAAATGGAAGGTTCCTAGCCGGTCCTATTTTGCCACAGTTGTGGTTACAGCACTACATCAAGATGTGCTGGAGGTGATTGGGGCAGCTTTGCAGAAGAGTGTTGTTCACACTATCCACTTGACAACAGACATGTGGACCAGTTGCCAAGCCCTTGATTACATGTGCATCACTGCACACTGGGTCTCTTTTGCAGGGGTTGGAGACAAGACAAATGCAGATGTTGCCCGGACACAGTTTTTCAAGCTACTCGGAAACATGCAACATTAGCCATGTTTGCCATGGAGAAAACTCATACTGCACCTAACCTTTTGGACGAGTTTGATAGGAAGGTCTCTGAATGGCTGCATCCAAGAAATCGCATAGTTGGTTATGTTTCCACAGATAATGGCAGTAATATAGTTAAGGCCATGCAACAAGGTGGCTATTTCAGAGTGCAGTGTTTGGCGCACAATATTAACATCGTGGTGCAAGATTTCTTGAAAAATGAAAACACAGTCAGCAAGTTACTGACGACCTGCCAAAGAATCTGCACACATTTCAGCCATTCTTTTAAGGCCCGGAAGCAGCTGAGGAGCATTCAACATGAACGAAGACTGCCAGTCAAAGGACTCATCCAGGAGGTGGCAACACATTGGAACTCAACCTTTTACATGCTTGAGCGTCTGTCTGAGCAGTGCATGGTAATCAATGAGTATGTCTTTCATAGGGGTTCTACTATGAAAGACATGAGGCTACAGTTGGAGGAATGGAAGCTAGTTGCAAGCCTGACAGACATGCTTCGTCCTTTTGAGGTCTTCACATGTAAAGTCAGCAGGGAGTTCTGTTCTTTGGCCAAAGCTATCCCATTGTTGATCATGCTAGAGCACCAACTGAAGGCAGTGTCTTCAACGTTCAGAGATGACGGTGAAAAGCAAGACGCATATCAGTTGGCAGAGAGGTTAAATACATACATACATACAGACCAACATTACATTTCTACCACTATTCTGGATCCACGGTACAAAAAGGCAGTAGCCAGCAAAGCATTCATTCCTTTTGATGAAGCAGATGTTTCGAAGTACAAACATTGGCTAGCTGTGTCAGCCACTAAGTTCGAAAAAGATCGGCAGAAAATTCAAGGAGCCGGCAGAAGTCCAACTGAATCAGCAGGCCATCCGGCGTCAAGTTCCACTTCTGAATCTGTGGCCGAAGGGAGTCACTTTCCCTCACAGCCGTTACTGAAACCAGCAACCGTATCATCATCCTCACCTGCACCAGGCCCAGCCATAATATTGTCGGAAGCGTATTGGCTGCAAAGGCCACAGATGGTACGCAAAGTGGAGCAACCGTGGAGAACTTTGAGTCGATGGTACAGGCCTATCTGGATGACCCAACAGAGGTCTTTGTTAATCAGAACCCATTGCAGTATTGGTATAGGAAAAGGCCTCTATGGCCACTTATCACCAATCCTGGCTCTAAATTATTTGTCTTGCCCACTCGCAAGTGTGTCTTCTGAACGTGTTTTCAGTGCTGCTGGTGCCATTGTAACTTCAAAAAGGACCCGCCTCTTGCTCAAAAATGTGGAGAGGTTAACACTGATCAAGATGAATCAGCACTTCATACCACCAGATTACAAAATACGTGAATGCACGCAGGAAGAAGAGGACGGAAGTTCTTCTCTGTTAGCTGACCTACTCCTGTCTCAATTCATAGAGTTTGAGGACAAGCTCTACTTCCCTGACACCGAGGCCTTTTTTTTCGTCCTTATTCACTTTTATTCCTGTGTGACTTTCTTTGTTTTGCAACTTTTACCACAACAAAACTCTCACAACAAGTCCATCAGCAGCACTGTCTTCATCTTATTTTCCTTATTGATTTGAAGGTGCCGCAGTCTGCATTCCTGAGGTTCACAAGTTCACAACTTAATCATGCTCCTCTATCCTCCTTCTCCAGACTCCACCTATCCATTTCCCTCAAGGCAGATGGATGGATTACGAATAAAAAAGAAACTTTGTTTTCATAGACGAGTCCCCTCAAGTGGGACTGAAATTACTGACTGACTACATGCTTGCTGATTACTGACAGAGTTACTTCTGAAATTGACAGGAGAGGCTGCCATGTGGGCCCTCACTTTCTGAAGAAGATGCAGACAAAAAGTAGAACAGATAATAAATAATTGAGAAGATGGCATGCAGTGGACAGCAATGGCTGTCTGGCTCTGATGAAACCAATTGCTGTTTTTTTGTGCATGAAATGAATCATATGTCTTGTCTTAGTTATTATTTAATCTTTTACACAGTATCATGTCTACTACTCTTTTTTTTTTACCTTGTTTAATTCAAATTGTACTTCAAATTCAGGCGCCACTATGTTGCATTTTACAATATGGAAAATGTCCTTGGAGTGGACTCACTTGCCAATATACCATGATAATTGATTAAATAATATATATTTTTTCTTTACAGTCACTCACTGGGATGGATGGATCATTAGTGTCGGTTTACGGAAGAACTATGGCCAATTCGTGAGTGGCAAACAGGTAAACCAGTCTACAACAACTACTACAGCAGAACTACATGTCTGTCTATTCGTGGTATGTAGTGGTCGAGGGCGAGGCAGTGTACTGTTTTTGTTATGCCAGGGAGAGTCCACTCCAGACAGCAGTTCATGTAAAATTGGGGCTACGTGGCTTGCTGCATACAATTAGATATGCTTTGTCTGTCTGACAAAGAGCCTAGGTATGCTACATCAGGTTGCTTCACTCAGTGGTGCCTGCCTTGACCGTCTGCATGGCACTGCCTCAAGCTTGGGCCAAACATCTGTTATGTTTGCGAAATTTGCTGTTTTTGGTATTTCGCGCCTCTCGCGAAATTACCAAAAAATCGTAAATTCTTGAGCGGAACGGATTTTTGGCCCATTCTTTTGCTGTTCAGTTTGCAAGATTACATGCCTCTTGTTTATAAAGGGTAGGGAGCAAAAGTATTGCCTATGTGTAAAGAGGTGCTGCTGTATTTGCGTGAGAATAAAACCAACCTGGTCACTGTGTCTTGCTTTATTTATTTATTTATTTTCATTTATTTGCCGCTTCATTTATTTATTTATTTATTTATGTTTCACGTATGAAATCCTGGCAAAAATTTATTTTTCTCTTTTCATTAGGAAGTCCCCAAATTAAAACCATGCCATTATGAGGTTTACCCCAGTGATTAAAAATGGGAAATTGTGATGTATGGTGGACTTTCACAATGGCATAATCAAAATCGTTCATATTATTCAATCTTTCACAGACAATTGTTTTTACAGCCAAACACACTAAACAAAGAAAGGCGTTGAACAGCGATCTTTCTTGAATTATATAACTGGTGCACTGTTTCTTTGATCTTGAATACAAACATTACAGTGCAGTTAATTAGGCTAATTATAGCCTAAATTGTTCTTAATTGTTTTATACTGAATAGGGTGGGCAAATGAAGCCTTCCCCACATTGCTACAATACACAGGAGGGAGTTGACTGCATCTTAGCTCATTAGCCGCCATTTATTAGACCCCGAGTATTTCCTACAAGTCGGACTATATATCCGTAAGTGGGCTCCGACAGGGAAAAACACGAGTCTCGCGCCTTGACCTCTGCTTCACCTCATTGAAAAGGAGGCGTAAAATGGTCATTTAGTGCACTAGCACCGGCCCTCGGAGTACATCCTTCAAAGGCAGTGAGAGAAAAAGTGACCGCGATCAGTTCTGAAACACTGCACAAAATAAAAACAGTTTTGTACCAGAAGAAACAATGTAAATTTCAGGCAGTGGGTGTCATTTATCTTGAGCACCATGAAGTGCGAAGGCGATTAAACAGCCTCATCTGCTCCCACCCCCGTGTCTGAGGCCTATCAAAGGGGTGTTGGAGTGCAGATGATTAAGTTCGAATTATTCTAGTTATTTTGCAGATCTTCAGCGCCAGTAACATGTTTCAAAATTCACGGAGTTGAAGTGGACAGAGCCCATCTCGTTTCATAAACATCCAGTCTGAGAGAGTTCATATGAATTTTTTGGCGTTGTATTTGGACATAGTAGCACGCATGATCGGCAGGAGCCACTCCCACTGCAGTTTGTGTGCACCTAATGAGGGTTAAGTTTACCAACCCTACCTTTGAATAACAGGTTTTACACACACAGGAGCCAGGAGCCAGCACAAGTCCTGGCTTAAAAGCTCTTGTCTCTTCCCCATTTGGAATCTACTCAAGAAGTGGGCGATGACAGCTCCTGTAGGGAGGCCTTCAGCCAGCCCCAGATGGAAGAAGGTGCCATGGTAACACCCTATGTTGCATCTCTTGCTTGTACAATAATGATACAGTACATTTGCCTAGGGCTGTTTGCTTAGAAATGACCAGTGATCAACTAGCTAATATACATTTTATGGACTTTTTGATGCTTTATAACTGCTGCGATTTTAAAAGGGTATAAAGAAAGGTTTAAAAATACCTCATGCCCCACTAATTCCGTTCTGCTGTGGATCGCGGAAGTTTCGACAATTTCAATGCCAAAATTTTGCGAGTTCACCGAGCGGAACGGAATTTGCCGCCCACCCCTAATTTAAATACATGTTATAAACTGAACATTTTTCAAATGAATCATATCTGTTTTATTAAAGGAGATATAAAAATTACATTAACATAAATAATTTGAATATTTGAGTTCTTATAATGAAGTTACGGGTGCCGCAATGGTCCCGCGATCCCTCACGCAAGTATTTCCGGGTAAGCAAAAGGTTTGCAAATCCAGCACAAATTATTTAGTTATAAAAGTATATATATGTTACTTTATAATATATATTATATCAAGAGATTTGCATTTACATTTGTAAATTTACTATATTTGTAACTGTAATAAAGATATATTATTGTTAAACATGTTTTTTTGGAATCGCGTCCGGTGCCCGCTGAATCCGCGTCCGGTACGCGAATCCCATGTGACTTAAAAAGAAAGCATTTAATTAGTTAAAAACCACTGTCTATACTTTAAACCTTGAGATTCATGAATAGTTACTGCATATGCTAAAGGAAATGAAAACTGTTCTATGCAAACATACAAGTCTTTTACAAGCATAAAACATACAACACAATGCCCAATCTGTTTTACCTCTTTAATCTGATCAAATTTTATCTTCAAAAATTCTATTCCATGTCTGTTTTGAAAATGTACATAATCAGCAACTTTTCCCATTGCTCCATTTACTAAACCTTCTTCTACATCCAAATTACGCCGCAAAATTACCCAGCAGTTTATACATAAACTAGCAGCCCGTCCCGACGTTGTCCAGGAGCAAAAGGCTGCATCTGGGCCCCCGCCCGCCCTGACGTTAAGGCTGCTTAAGCTTTTCTATTGCCAAGCTCACGTAATCTCCCCCACAGTTCCCAGCGCCTTGAAACCTTTGAGGGGTAAGATGTAAGCACTTTACAAATACCAATTTGTATTATTATTATTCATTGCACCAAGGACGCTGTTCTCCTGTCCTGGATTTTTCACAACCTAATGAACTCTGGGAGGAGTCATCCCGGTTCACGTGATGTCGAGCAATCAAAGTGAAACTCACTCAGGCCTGGCACGGAGATGTCTGGCTGCTGGTTCTGTTGTGAAAAAAAAGAGTTTTGGCATGCCTTAGCTAATCTGTGATCCTCTGCACAAAGCCCTTTCATTCAGGATTTTTACCCTTCACGGGGAAATCCCAGCGCGCCGTCATCACCCCACAGCAGTGCGCCTCCATATGGGAAAAGCGTCTTTCATGACATCTGAGACAATGCCTCTTTCTCAGGGTAACACCCCTTGCTCTGGGAAATGCCCTGTCTAATTAACCCTCCATTCAGGGGGCCGTCTGAGGAACAGAGAGGGGTCTTTTTCCACAGGTCTGCATGGCTAACAAACATCGACAATGGGAAATCAGCATGCTCCTGTGATGCCGTCTGTTTGGACTTGAAATACAGGTTGGGGACGTCATTACCCTGATGCCACCTTCATGGCTCAGGGTCGACCTCCGCTGTAAATGCCGGTCAATGACACGCTCGTGTTCAAAGTTCACAATCCTAAAAAAACTTGTTCTGTAAAGAAATGCCTGTTATTGACACACCCACTGAGCACAGATTAACTCGCACTCGTGCACGCCTACCTTCATGAGCCTTTTTAAGGTGCATACAAGGACCCTGGAACAGGCTACCCGAGGGAAAAAGGAATTCTTTAAACTGTTCTGTAGCCACTATTGCTGAAGTAAGAAAGAGACCGCGAGAGTGTATGCCACTCCTCCCCACGCTCCTGATGTCTGCATGCATGTCACAGCTGGCGCTTCTTCCAAGGGACTACTTTTTTTTATATAAAATTTTTTAAATAACATATATTTGTATTTTTTAATATAGCCTATGTCCATCTGCTTGCCCTGACGTATTGATGTATTGGGTGTTTGGATTGGTGGTGTAGTTTTCGAGTTTACCTGGCTCAAAGGACACACTTCTCTCTTTATAATAGTAGTATAGATGTAAAGTCGTTTCTAAGCCTGCAGACTTAGATAAAGACTTTTCTCAAGAATTGAATTTTGACTGTAGTTTCTCTTTGAGACAAATAGTCACTCCTTGATGTTCAATTTTTTCAATATCTTCAAATTCCACTATTTGTTGTTTTTCAAGATTTAAAAGTTCTTGATTCAATGTAGAACACTCTTGCAGTGTAGGCATTAGGCAAACTATAGATTTCTTTTCTTCAAGGTTATTGTACATTATTTCTGCCACTGTATTTCCAGTTGTAAACAAGTTCCTTATTAGCCAACTTTCAATTCTTATTTCCATAATGTTCATCACTTGCTTGTCGCATATTCCTAATAAGTTCTTTATATTCAAAATGTGACCAAATGTTCACACTGCCAATACTTCCCAAAGATTATCTAGCATCTTCATGGACAGGTTGCCCTTTTACAGGAGTAAGTTGTAGTGGGTCGCCAAATACAATTACATGTTTTCCTCCAAATAAAACATTGTGATCTGTTTTTAAAATCTGTTGTATTCTCAAGTTTACAAAGGCAAGCATTAGGTTTGAGACCATGCTCACCTCATCATTGATTAGAAGTTTCATTTTCTTCAGTACTCTTGAGACTTCATAACAAGCTTCTCCAGATAGCTTGTGATATTGTAATTAATGTTCATGTTCAACTGGTTGCATAAGTAATTGATGTAAAGTAATCCCTTTAATGTTGTGTGCTGCTAATCCAGTAGGAGCTGGTACAACACAAGATAAATGTGATTCTGTAGTGTTGTATAGATAACTAATCAAAACTTTAATTAAGAAACTTTTTTCCTGTTCCAACTTGACCACTGATTTACATTAGAATAGGTTTAAATGATGAGCATTGGCATTCCTTATTTTCATGTTGCAAACCAAGTTATATCTGTTCTGCCACTTGTAGATATATTTCTTTTTGTTCAATGTTCAGTTGTTCTTCTAACTTTTCCAACTGAATAATATCCTGTTGTGCTTGTTGTATTGCAGTTTCTACTTCATTCATGGTTATTGCTACTTCATTTTCAATAATTGGCTGTCCTAGTCGATCTTGACTTAGTGGACCCGAACTTTGACTAGCTTGAGAACTGTCTCTAGCTATTTCAACTGCAATAGTAGTTTCTTGTTCAATCTCACCATTTAACATTTGTAAATAAGTTAGTAAGATGTGCATTAAATGCTATCTTTACATGCATTAAAAGAATCTTCATAGCAGTCAAAATCGCCAAGTAATTCCACTTCACCACACTAAGGATTAAACAGTTGCAGAAGTGCTAAATAGAAACCTTCCCTCTTTTCTGGACATTCGCAACTGAATTTTCTGGTGGTTAATAAGATTTCCATTGACAAGTTTTACAAAACATCCATCACATCCAATTACTGCATATTTTTCTTCATTTATATTTTCAGTAATGCTTCTTATAAAGCTATAATGTTGAAGTATTTCATAGAGAAATACGTTTTCCAGATATGGACTCCTTTTGGGATAGTATGTGTCCAACATATTACTTTTAACAATATCGGCACTTTATGGTTCATTCAGTGCTAAGTATTCAATTTCTTGCCATGTTTTCAATACTTTCTTTCATGTGCAGCAAAGACCTAAACTTATCCAAATGATTCCTCTTGATTGTGAATATAAACGGGCAGAGCTCAAATGATTTGAACATTCATAGGATCCAATCTGTCAGTGGGAATGCATTTTCAAGCTAAAGCTGTACAGTTTCTTGCTAAGACTCTTTTCCTGTGAAATCTCTTTCCACATTTCTTTCATCTCTGTCTTTTCAGATTTAGTTATATATGATGTAACTTAGCGAGCAACAGCAATTGAATTATCTGCAACAGATTGAATATCCATGTTTGCATTCCACATTGTCAAAATCACTGGATTGTAGTCATTAATATACTTTGAATCTTAGGTTGTTTTTAAGTTTAATATATTCTTTGGAGGTTTCCGAGTTTTTGTATGCCGTACTGCTGACATAAAACTATTTACTCTTCATTTTGACATTATTGGACGTGGGAATCCAAAACAAAACTTTGTATAACATTTGCCCTTAGACTTAGTATTTTCGTCAACAGTATTTACCACATCGATGACTTTGAAACTGTAAAACGTGTTGTCTCAAGGGGTTTTCTCCTTCTTCTCTTGGAATGGCATAGGTAACATACTGTTCAATGAAAGACAAAACACTTTCATCAGTATCAGTTCCAAATTTTGGAGTATTCTTGATCCATAATAGCATGTGTATATCAGGTGCATCTCTGTCTTGGTACTCTTTTCACCAAAAGAAATCTGTTACTTCTCCAAGAGGGGGAATATTTTTATTGCAGATACATTATATCATGCTTTGAAACCTATGGTTAAAATTTCTGCAGATATTTACAGGATCCAAAGAACATAGTTCTCCAGGTGTCTTCAATTCAATATTTGTTTTACATTTGAATTTACTTCTGATAGAAATTCAAGTAAATCGTTCCACACATATTCAGCACAGCTAAGTGTCACAAACCATGTAGGAGTACCTAAGTTTCTTAACATACATCTAAGTTCTCCATGATGACGATACCAATACTCATTGGTACCATGTTGACCCGCCATCAAATTTATTAGCTGAGTTTCTTACTGTTCATCTCTTTGTTGAACTCTGTACATGAATTTCTTTGCAGAAACATGTGGAAGATGAACTGTTTTTAATATGTTGTTCACTGCATATGAAAGTGCAGACAAATCACTTTCAAAGAGAAGGCGGAATATATATGGAATACACCATCAAAATATTGGATCTGCTAAGTGCAATCTTGTCGAGTGGGATTCTGAAGCTGGAATCTGTACTGCTCATTCATCATATCTTCCACCTTCTCCAGTGGGGAACAGCTGTGGAAAACAACATGCTTTTAAACTTTTTTTCCATACACTCATGGGAGTTCTCTTCGCTTTCTTTATTTGAAATAATTCAATATTGTTTCCTATCACTTCTTTTGAAAGTTGAGGATGTATACTGTAATGTTCATAAATCTCTTCACTCCTAGACTCGTCCACTTTTTCTATTTGGCCACTTTAAATTTCTGATCATCTTCTAAACATATTTCCTGTTCATCAATGCTTACATGCTTATAATAAATATTCTGCCTCAGATACACTGTAGCCTTTTGATGTTTGTTAACATCTACAAACTCTTGTCATATTTTCCGACTCTTTGATGTTACACCATTAACTAGAATAACTACAGGCTCACTTTCCTCTCTGTCAATACCAACAGTTTCAATATTTTTCTTAAAATCTAAAGGTAAGTGTACAACTCTTCCTTTCAGACCTCTTTGTAAATCAGTTGAAGGCAGCTTACCTGTTTTAGGCTCCATACGAACTATAGCCTGAAACGGGTACACTGATTGAATAAGAATGGACTCATATGCATTTAAATCTGCCAGTTCTGGAGAAATACCTACCAACTCTTAGTTGTTATGTACAGCTCTAGCTGACATTTTGTTCTCTTTAAATTTGTTGTACAAATACGTTGATCAGTAGCCAACTCAAAACGATCCTCCACCAACAAATAAGCACCAAATTGCTCACACTTATTGTGTTCCTTTTCACTTTTTAAATATAGATCAACATTCCTAGTTTGACTTTTATAGTGAGTACGTTGACAACAAATACAAACATAGCTTGGTTTTTCAGATGAACTATCATAAACATTGTAATTTTGTCTGCAAACTTGTCAGTATTAAAATCTTCCACCTGTTCTTCAACACCTACACTTATCAAGCTTTCACTTTCTCTATCCTCCTCTTGTGAACCAAAGAAATAAAACTGCATATCATCACAAACTTTGTTGACACCTGATACTAAACCATGCAAAAGAGCTTTTTTAATTTCACTTAAACATAATGCAGGACTTTTTACAAAGTAGAGTCTCCTTACTAACTTCCACATTTCTGATTGGTGTATTGCTAACATTACTAAATGATGGAAAGTACTTTGACACACTTTTCTTGAAAGACAAGTCAGAGAATGACCCTGCAAGTTAGTATATTTTCTTACTTTACATGGATCTAGCCCATGTAACATCTTAATCTTCTATTTAAGACTTTTTTTGGCAAATTCTCGTAAAAAAACTCATAATAGGGCAATAGATTCCTGTTGAACACTACAAATACTATTACAATCCCACTTATATACTGGAGCTTGGGTACACCTTCCTTGAACATTTCAGGTTATTAATTCTTCCACATTCCTAGGAACCATCTTTTCTTTTTGAATTGGACACCATCTTTCAACTCATAGAAACAACCACTAGTATCAACTGCATGAACAAATGTATTTTTTGTTGAAAATAGCTTTCTTCATTGAAGAAAGACTTCAGTACTAGAAGTGTGCTTCCATTCACCAGTAAAATTTTTGCAAAAGTTACTTATATTAACCAGTCTTTTTCTTACGCTTTTCTCCTTCATAAACAACATATTTTAACCAATGTTTTCATTCTCTTCAATACCAATATAAATATTTTTCATTTCAATTCAAAAGCTTTTTCTTTTACACTTTCAATCTGTTGCTTTTTCTTATAAGCTGCTGATCTTCTTTTATATATTTTACAATCTTTCAAAAATGTCTTTATATTCTTTTAGCCTCCTTTCAACATGGATTGTTTTCCCATAACATGATTTTCTATTAATATGTCCTTTTTTTGTAAACATAGAAATAGGGGTATACCTGTGTTTATACATCTAGCATCTTCATATGCATAACACATACAAGAATAGATGTGCCAGTAGAGATATACATAAATCACAAGACCATGCAGACCTTAAAATTTGACAGACTGCACTTTACATCTGAAGCAGACACCTACATGTATGCAGCATACTTCAAGTGTACCTTTCCACAAACTCATACAAAGTAACCTAATCACTAATCCCTCTGCCAACATGTCTTAAACCTCACTTTTACTCTGCAGCTTCACTATCCAGTGACTACTCAGGATGTTGGGCCTAGCCAAACTATAAACCAGCATATCTTTGCTGTATGTCTTACCATGTTCCTGAAAGCTTGCATGCATGTGTCTGTACCTTTTGCTAGTGACATCATATATAAAAGAAGCATACAAATAGATGTATACCTTTGTTTTACACATGTAGCATATTCAGATGAATAAAACATATCAGAATACATGAGTAAGTAGAGACATATATCAGTCACAAGGCCATGCACACCTTAAAACTTCAGATACTGCACTTTCCATTTCAACCAGATACCAAAAATTAGGTGGTGTATTTCAAGTTTACCTTTCCACAGACTCATACAAAGTAGCCTAATCACTAATCCCTCTACCAACATCTCTTAAACCTCACTTTTCTGCTGCTGCTGCTTCACCATTCTACTACTACTCAGGTGTTGAGCCTAGTCAAATATAAAGCAGCAACATTTCGCATATCTGTGTTGTAAGTCTCAGCATATTCCTGAAAGAATGCATGTATGTGTGTGTGTGTGTACCTTTCGCTAGTAGCATCATATATAAAGGAAACATACAAATAAATGTATACCTCTGTTTTCTATGTCTAGCATCTTCAGATGCATAACAGATATCACAATACATGTGCAAGTAGGCACATATCTCAGTCACAACCAATGTTCCCTCTAATTTCTTTCCTCTGTGTGCGGCAGTGTAAGGTCTATGTGCGATGCAACCAAGGCTATGTGCGCCAATAACCAGACGTGCGTGTGGGTGCAGTGCCAAATATCACTCCAAACTTTTGCTTAAAAAAGTGAAAAAACTGTACATTTCCACACCTGCAGATCCACGTGATTGGTGTTAAGGCAGGTTTGAAACCATCCCACATAGCAATTTGAAATCTTGGCAGCTATGTTTCTGCATTTCTTTTCTTAATAGAGCTGGGCTGCGGGGTGATTGTGTGCATTTGTTCAAGTTTTCATGATAATTTCAGCTCATGATCGGTGTTGTGATTAACATGAAAACTTAAACATATGCTCTCTTTGAGCAGGAAAAAGAAAGTTATAATAACGTTATCATAATTTTACTTTTCGCAGTTTCAGGGCTGGGTTAGGGTAGCGCTGCATCAGGCTCTCGACTAACACATTTTAATGCTAGTGTCCGCATCACTGCATTAAAATGCATTAGTCACGCATTCTCGCGCCCCTCTGACAATACTGCAATTGAGGCACACTGCCAATGAGGCAGCACCAGCAGGCTAAAATTGTCTAACATATATGAGCATGCAACTGCGCCATCATATTTAAAATGCTATACATCAGAGATAGAATATTCATGAACAGCGCAGAGCAGGCAGGCCAGAATTTAACAGATCAATTAGCCGTGCCCCAACCAGCCTTCCTGTGAGTCTACTCTGGGGGTACCAGCCATCACATGGGTGATCCATAGAGAGGGTCTTGCCTGTTTTTTCCCACAATCACACCACCCTTTTGGTGACCAGAAGCACACACATGCTTCAAAGATTGGACACACCGGTGGGTGGTAGCAACACCAGTGGCATACTAATCCAGCAGTGACAAGGTGATCAGTCAACCTTTGCAAAGGGCCGTCCACTTCGCAAAAACACCAGTCACATTTTTTAGTAACATTTGATCCGTTTGAGCTACAAACTATTTTTTAGTTAAAATCATCAATTTATGCAGCAGATGATGCATTATGCGGTAAGTATTGCAGAACCAGAATTAAGTAGAAAACATTTGCAAACTAGGATATTTTGCCATTTATGCTTGAACTGCTCTTGTTGAAATACGGAGGACAAGTGCTGATGACAAAAAATCTAGGCTTGGAGACAAATGGTTTGTGCTTCCACTTTTAAGCTTATGCAGTGGCGGCTGATGCTTTTAAAAAGTGGTGGGGCAGAAAACTTTGAGTTGAATTTAAAGTGTGAAAAAGTGTGAGAGAGCGCAGCGATTGACCTTGAAACAACCATGGAGACGGGGTTACTATGAGACTAATTATTTGTTTGGTACTATTTCACAAGAAAACTATAGAAAAAATGGGTGCAAGTGGTGCATTTTCCCCATATACATTACAAATACATGTAAACGACCTCACAAAGACTCACCACTCTCCCTATACTCATGCAGACACATCGCTCCTCCCACCTTGTGTTCACAGATGCACAAAGCTTTGCTCAGCCTACACTCACATAAGCATACCCTTCTTCCTGCTCTCACTAGTGTACACCATTCACTGAGTGCATTCACATCCCTCATACAATATACTCATAGTCACACAACTCACTGTACGCTCACACAAACACATCGCTCACCATGCACCCCCAACACTCACCCCAGCTCTTACAGAGGCACACTAATGAACCTCCACACACTCACAGACAAAGGGACATCCTTTCGCCTTGCGCTCATACAGTGGACTTGCATAATTCACTCTGCAGGCACAAAAGCACACAACTCACCCTGCAAGGTTGCAGCTCCAGTCCAGCCAAGTGCTCTTCATGTGGTGTGTTGGTAAGGGTTGTTTTTGTGTAGGCCCTCAGAGGAACAGTTGGGCTGCAGGAGTTTGGGAGTCCTTGCTGATGGCTACTCCTCAGAAGTGCAAGTTAAGGGTAGAGAATGCACATCTTCTGCTGACTGGATGCCTCCCTTCCCTTCTGACACGGCAGGATCCTGAGCCTTTGGAGATAAGGGGAGGAAGTAAATGCAAGGCTTTAATTATCTACGGCATATCACTTGACTCACTTGTTTGTGGATGATAGTTGTGCACAAATGTGTGCCATTATTAACTTTACACAGCTATGCACATCTCCCCCATAATATCAATGTTTTACAGATCTGCAAATGTCCTACAGTATCTGTCTTTCCAGTGAGCCCATTTCTCTCCCAGTATGTCTTGTCTTACAGATGCTGATATGTTTTTCAGCATTAATTTGACAGCGGTGCACATTTTCTCCATTATTACTGTTCTACAGATATGCATTTCTACCCATTAGTACTGTCTTAGAGAGCTGCCCAATTTTCGTGCAGTATTGCTATCGTATTCATGTTTGTCAATCTCAGTATGTAATATTTCGAGGTGTGCCTTTCTCCCCAGTGTTAGCATTTTACAGCCGAGCAGATTTACTCTTGAATGGAGTTCTTGATGATGTGCACATTCCTCCCCCGTTATGCTCTTTGCTGATGGGCACAGTTATTCCTCAGTATAAATGTCTACACAGGTGAATACCTCCCCCCGATTGAAAACAGGGCTGGGCAGGAGTCAAACAATATCCAGAGGCTCTGTCATTTTCAACTTTTCTTGCTGCGGAGAGTGGCGCTTCCTCCCTTCCCAACCCCAAGCCCTCCGTCCTCATTCAAGCTAAACTATTTTTTAAAGGTTATGTCCATTTTTTCAAACAGTTTGAACACATTCCTAATGACAAAAGCGCAAACACCCCTATAATAACATTGTGGATCTTGGTTACCAACTTTTCTATGAATTTTTATTTTGTAAAATTATTGGTAACAAAAGAGTCCACGGTTACTCGTCCATTAAAGAGGCAAATTAGATAGTTTGGGAAACGAGTTGCAACGTCACCCTCCTACGAACACGCTTCACGGTAAGTTGCAAGTTGTGTCAAGAATTCACATTCTTATGTTAAAGACTAAATGCCGTTCCGAAGCGGTACAAAAAACAGTCCATACTGCAGTTTCCGTTAAAATCCTTGAGTATTTCCTTTGAATGTCCCACATAATGGCAAAGCACGAAATCATATCAAACACCATACTATTGTAAGAGCTGCCACAATGCCATGGAGAAACCCATGTGAAAAGAATGTCCTGTCATTCCCCTGAACCTTGCCCGCGACAGAGGTGTTGGTGGAAACATTCCGGGCTCAAAGGAATCAAAGTAGGTCACGGTCCCAGAGAAGCTGCAACACGACAGTCCGGCTGTCAGGGACAGCACCAGCAGACTCCGGAACCCAAGAAATGAGTTTCAATTCCATCTTCATTCTTTGTCTTCTCCGATGGCAGCTCTTTCAGGAAAACGAAGAAAATCGCCAGAATGAAGGCCAGACCAGCCACAAGTATCAAGCAACATGTTGTAATTGATGTCATTTATAAGCTTGGTTGCAGAAGGCTTGCCATCACAGTGTCATCCTAACTCCTATCCCTTGCGTCATATGGAATGTTCACACACTATTTAGGGCACGTCACATGACGCTCATGTCATTTTGTCAGATGTTCATCCTCTTTATACCCTTTCCCTCCCGCTGCTGACGGGCCTTATTAATTCAATAAATACTTACTTCAAACTATCGACATTGGTGGTATTTGTATTAACACTGACAGTAGTCTCGCTGTCCACCTCTTTCCACGGGCGGGTGCGGCGACGGGCTGGGGGAACTCATTGGTGGCTAATAGGTCCTCTCTAAAAGGCGTGGGTGTGGCAAGAACCACTTCGGGATCCGAGCTTCAGAGCACCTGTTGCCCCATAAAGCCTCCTCCACTCTCCTGTTCGAGCACCATGCCAGATATCAGGATGCATCGGTTACCCCCTCGTCTTGTGCTCCTAGTGAGGGCCATGTCTTCCTCAGGCAAGTTGCAAGATCAAGCAACTACAAAACACAGATGTCAAGTTCGAGGCTCTTGCCACAGTTTGCCGATAGGGGCACACTGCGCATCATGATAATCACTTTATTTCTATTTACATGGACATTGCCCAGGCCATTGGTCCGCGAATATGTCACCTGGTCCCTGAAAGCAAATGATGCGTTTGTATTCTTGCTGTATTTCTTCCCTTAATAGAGCACAGCTGCGGGGTGATTGTGCGCCTTTGCTAACATTTTCATGTTAATGGCAGCACGCTTCATGAGCTGCAATTAACATGAAAACTTTAAAAAAGGCACACAATAACCGCGCAGCCCAGCTCTATTAAGAGAAGAAATGCAGTAAGTCTACAAACACAGCGTGTGCTTTTAGGTGATTCTAAAAGCACACGCTGTGTTTGGTGCTGCATTTCTTTTGTTTTCCAGAGTGTGGCTGCAGGGTCGATTGTGTGCTTTTTGTTAAAGCATTCATGTTAATCGCAGCTCCTTATGGGCTCTGCAATTGACACACATACTCAAACAAAAGCACGCAATGAGCTGCACTCTAGAAAACAGAAGAAATTTAGCAAGTGCTCCCTCCCCGGAGGACTTGCTAAATGCCTCTTCCCACGTGAGATGGAAATGCCAGGTTTTCACGCTGCAGTAGTGGTGCAAATGCTCTCAGGGATTTGTGTGCGCGCCACACACACAGCACTGTGCGCTCAGGGCCACTGACGTGCGTGCCCGCACAGGCGCGCACGTTCGAGGGAACACTGGTCACAACACAATGCAGACCTTTAAAACTTGAGAGACTGTACTTCACATTTAACGCAGACACCTAGATTTATGCGGCATACTTCAAGTGAACTTTTCCAAAGACTCATACAAAGTATCATAATCAGTAATTCCTCAGCCAACATATCTGAAACCTCACCTTTTGGCTGCCGATGCATCACCATTCTACTTCTACTCAGGTATTGAGCTTAGCCAAATACAAAGCAGCAACCCTTCACATATCTCCGTGGTAAGTCTCCCCATATTTCTAAAAGCATGGATACATGTGTCTGTACCTTTTGCTGGTGACACAATATAAAAAAGAACCATACAAATATATGTATACCTGTGTTTTACACATCTAGTATCTTCAGCTGGCTAACACATATCAGAATACATATGTGTAAATAGAGACATACTTTAGTCACAAAGTAATGCAGACCTTAAAGATTGAGAGACTGCACTTCACATTTCAAACAGACACCTACATTTATGTGGTGTACTTAAAGTGTACCTTTCCACAGACTCATACAAAGTAATCTAATCACTAATCCGTTTCCTAACATGTCTTAAACCTCACTTTTGTGCTGCAGCAGCGCCATTCTGCAACTATTTTTGTTATTCGGCCTGGCCAAATATAAAGCAGCCACCCTTCACATGTCTCTGCTGTAACTCTCACCATGTTCCAGAAATCATGCATGCCTATGCCTGTATCTTTTTGCTAGTAGCTTCACATTTAAAAGAAACATAAAAATATATATATATATATACTTGTGTTTTATACGTCTAGCATCTTCAGATGGATAACACATATCACAATATATGTGCAAGTAGAGAGTTTCTTCAATCACAACTCTATGCAGACCTGAAAACTTCACAGAACACACTTCCCATTTCAAGCAAACACCAAAAGTCATGTGGCATATTTCAACTGTATCTCTCTAGAGGCTTATACAAGGTAGCCTAATCACTAATACCTCTTGGTGAGACTCTAGGGTGAGGCCTCCGCCCAGAGGCTGAGAAAGGTTTAATTGCTTTATTGCAATCCGGCGGGCCACTTCCGCAGTTTTCTTGACAATTACGGTGGTGGTTCCCAATCAAGCTCTATTCTCTCCCGAGGCCTGGGGAAGCATTAAACACTTGTGGTGGTGGTGCCTGAAGTGAAGGGACGGGACGGTGTATGGCCGCACTGGGGGTGCTGTCACTGCGGCCTACAAGGCCTGCAAGGGACCGTGGACTTGCTCAATGATGCAATCCTGCGTCCACATTGCTCGGTTGCTGAATCACTAGTGCCTACCTGGTGCTGGGCAAATCCCCCACAACCCCTCGTTTTTCTTTTTCATGTGATACCGTGGTATCTAGAAGATTTTTGCTCTGAATACTGTCTCTCTCCAGCTCGGACATACAGCTGTTACATGCTGGGCCCTGTGCTGTGCTATACCAAGGCCTCACTGAGGATGCTACTAGGAGGTGGGGGCTGTCCCATGCTTTAAGATTGTACGATTGATTGACCACGCTGCATCGCAGTGTTTCTCTGGTTGGGTGGCAGGTTTGCATCTGCTCACCAACGCTGGTTACGGACTGCCCAGATATGGATTATAGTACTGCACACGGGGTGTATGGCATGCACGGACAAGTAAGGCTGATTTATTTTGCTCTGCCACCTCATCACTGGCTGTCTGAAGTAGGTGTCACCTGTGTGGCGTGGGCCACTAGTTAGTCGATCGCTACTGCACGTGCGGCCAATGCTGCTCTCACTTTGACAGGACCACCACTGAACTTTCAATATGGGAAAAACCGATAAAACTCAACTGCGTCTCACGTTCGAGAAACGGATACCCAGCAAATCAGCGAGCAGGGCCACATCGGACTCCGAGTTGGACACTCCTGCTGAGACCTCATCCTCACTAGAAAAGACTCTATTGGCAATCCAAGCCAGTCTTCAATCTTAAGATGGGAAAATTGAGGTCTTAAGTAGTCGCATGGACCACATGTCAGCCAAATTGGACAAGCAAACCACAAGACTAGCTGAAGCCGAACAATGCATATCGGACACAGAGGATGGCCTCCAACAGATGGCTTCCAAGGCACTGGCTATGGAGAAGGCTCTTGCCATCATCCAGGCCAAAAACGAGGACCTTGAAGCTAGATTCTGGCGCAACAACCTGGGCATACCGGGACTGCCCGAATCAACAAATGAGGGACAGTTGGAGACATATGTCGAAAACATGCTTTGAGATGTTTCCGGTGCCAAGAGTCTCTCCCAGCTACTTATTGAGGAACGGGCGCACCGCTTCCTGTTGCTGCGACCCCCCCCCAGGGGCTCCACCCAGGCCAATAATTGAGAGGATGCTGAATTTCAGGGACCCCGACTAGGTACTACATATATCTCTCCATAAAGGAACCATCACCTATCAGGGTAATATGGTGGCATTGTATCCTGATTTCACGGCAGCAGTTCAGGCAGCAAGAAAGAAATATCAATCAGTGAAAAAGATCTTGATTGCAGAAAATTTACTATACAACATGTTATACCCAGCGCAACTGCTCATTGGGGCGGATGACAAAGTTAAGATCTTTAGTACACCAAAACAGTCATTGGACTATGCAAAATCTCCCTGCCGTAAGAACAGGACTGTGCCTGATATCTCAGATGATGAAAGCTGAGGTCTTACGAAGGATGCAACATGTTCCCCTAACAGCCTTTTCTATCTGTAACTGTTTATCATTGCAGTCTTGTTTGAAGTTAGCTCTTTAATGAATGCAAGTGGCTCCTGTAGCCTTATGCTTAGCTATATGTATCCTCTCTGTGATGTGCATCTGATGCTTCTCCATGGTGGTGTGGATGCCATTCTGCAAATGTGCTATTGTTTAATGATGGTTGATCTGATAAGAACATGCTGTAGTAGTCGGCTACCTCCCTCGTCAACTAGGGAGTAGGATGCACCACAGCGTTCCCAATGGATGTGCCCCATATCACAATTAGCACATGCTTACTTTCATTGGGGTATGTGTTAGTTAAACGGATGGCTTTATCAAGTTGGGTATGCTAAAGTGGGTGGGGGTGGGAGGTTTGCCTGATGTACGGCCTTTGTTTACAGTGATTGACCTGATGCTCTGGTTCTGGTATTTATGTTTCAAGTGTGTTCATCACTCTCAATGACATCAGCAGGCAATACTTTTACATGTATAACATGGAATGTACGTGGGCTCAATTCCCCCAAGAAAATATGGCAGGTTTTTGCTTACCTAGACAGGCACGGGGTTCAGATCGTTCTCCTCCAGGAGACGTATCTTACTAAGGTAACTGAGGCTAAGATTGCGATCACATGGGCGGGGTATAAACTTGCCTCATCTTATTCATCCTTGGCAATAGGTGTGCTTATCCTGCTAAAACATGGTCCTCTATTTACACCAATAAAACCACACACAGATGATGAAGGGCGCAATGCTATGGTGCATGACAAACAGGAGGTCTAACTATTGACAATTGTTAATGTATATGGTCACACTGCGGACGAACCTGAAGTGTTTGCATGCATCTTTAATGTATTACATGACTGGCCAGATGCTGAGATAATGTGAGGGGTGATTTTAATGCACATTTTGACCCCAAGCGGCATAAGTCTAGTCAACAGAGCGGACGCACTCCTAGAGCTGCCCAATGCATTTGGGATGTTATGTCTGAGTTTGGTATGATTGATGCCTGGTGACTTCAAAATTGGAACACGAGGGAGGGAACGCATGCAACGCCGGCACATGGTAGCTGGTCCCGACTAGACTGCTGGCTGCTGAAAGAAGGGGCAAATGACTCGGTCAAGGACATAGATTCTCTACCTCGCACATTATCCGATCGCAACCCAGTTAGACTCACTATCACCATCCCCACTAACACCCATCATCCATTCACTTGGAGATTTTGTTCAGAGGCACTCTCAGACCCCATTAATGCCGAAACTAACAGAACAGAAACTGCCCAATTCTTTGATTTAAATGCAGGAACTGTGAATAGTGCTGCTACCCTATGGGAGCCCTTCAAGGACACTATCAGGGGAGCCTGCATCAGCACAACGGCTGGTATTCTCAAAGGTATCAGAAGACAGCTCGCGAAAATAGAACAGGCACTATCGCAGCTTGAAAAAGGTTACACCACAAACCCATGTGCAACCACACTTTCTCGTATTCATGAGTTGATTTTAGAATACGACAAAATGGCAGGAGCGAAAATAGGCTACATCTCTAGAAGACGCGTTGCCCGCACCTTCAGGGAGGAAGGGCGTCCAGGCCGTAACTTAGCTACTAAGCTCAAATTCAGGGCTGAACACCAACACATCACCAAAATTGTAGATGAACAAGGTGGGGAACACTACACACCACGAGCCATAGTCGAACAATTCTGTGACTGTTATGCCACCATCTACAAATCGCTGAGGAGTGCAGACTCTCCAGCTCTAGCTAAGTACCTTTCAGACATTGAGGGCGCATGGCTGGTGAACGGCCATCGTGAATATTTAAGTCAGCCGATTGAGGCATTTGATATTCATGAGGCAATATGCTCTTTGTCAAATAAAAAAGTTCCAGGGCCAGACGGCCTCATGGCATTGTTCTATAAAGAATATGCTGAACTCCTAATACCCCATTTGCTTGAAGTTTATGGTGAGGCACATGAAACTAGACATCTCCCTCCTTCGCTCAGACAAGCTTTGATCATCACCCTACTCAAAAAGGATGAATCACCTTCTTTGTGCCAGTCATTTAAGATCTTAAAAACCCATCTAAATTCACACCTTAGTGCCTACTTAAAAGATCACCAATTACTTGTTGGCTCACAACATGGCTTTAGAAGCCATCATAGTACGAAAACTGCTTTAACAACATCCGTACTCAAGTGTACGCAGGGCACACCACGCTTTTAATTCTACTTGACCTCACGCAGCTTTTAATACCCTATCTCCTCTGAGGCTGGTTGAGCGTTTCAGAGAGATAGGGTTTGGGGGCTCGGCTCTGGGGCTTCGTGCTTCATTTCTTAGTGACCGGGCACAGACTGTGAAATTTGGCCAATTCTACTCGCCCTCTAATTCCATGTCATGTGGTTTTCCTCAGGCCTGCTCCCTGAGCCCAACACTCTTTAATATTTATGTTGCTCCGCTTGCCAAGGTGGTGAGATCCTTTGGGTTGGAGGTGTTGTCCTATGAGGACAACACCCAAATAACGGTGTTCATTACTCATAATATCAAAGACTCTGCCCATGACTGCAAGAATTGTATGCAGGCAGTCTCCTCCCGGATTAAGGCTAACTTCATGAAATTGAATTGGGAGAAAACTGAGGTCTTGATCTTTGGCAGCAAATCTTCTGGTCCAGCGATTGGTGGCCGGACACTCTTGGTACCTGTCCCTGCCCTGTATCCCATGGGAAAAACTTAGGGATCATAATGGATAATTTACTTTCCTTGAGCAGGCAGGTCGGTAGGACAGTTTCCACTTGTTTCGGGATTATCAGGATCCTCAGAAAAATCTCACATTTTCTTTCATTTGACTCATGCAAACAGGCTGGTATTGCCTTGGTAATGTCCAGATTGGACTTAATAAAGGTCGGGTGTGACATTTGCAGCTGGTGCAGAATGCTGCGGCCAGACTAATGATGAGTATTCCAAAATTTAATTTGTGATTTTAGACGCAGTGAAAGCATTTGACTGGTGTTACATGTTTTGGATTTTACAGCACATGGGCTTCCTGAGATTTTTATCAGTTGGGTGTGGCTCCTATACTCTGAACCTTTGGTATGGGTGCGGGTGGGTGGACTAACCTTGGAGCCATTTCAGATAGCAAGGGGCACCCAGCAACGTTGCCCCCTGTCACCGCTGCTATTCTCTCTCATGCTAGAACCTCTGGCGTGCATAATACGACAGCGACATAGGGAGACTGAACTTAATTTTTTGCACCGTCCTGTTGGTATAACTCTGTATGCCGATGACATGGTGCTTTTCATCAGAGAACCTCAACGCTATTTGACCACCGTATTTCGTGAATACATACGATTCTGTTGGTTTTCGGGTTTGAGCATTAATTGGTATGAATCTGTGATAATACCCTTGACAACGATAATGACCCCTCCTTGTCTAGAGTACCCGCTGGTGTCATCTACTGACCCTGTTATATACTTGGGTATCTGGGTACACCGGGATCCTGATGTTGTTGTCCGAGAAAATTATGGGAAAGCATGTGTGGAGAGCATTGCTGTCATAAAAATTATAGTTATGTCGCGTTTTTTAAACCTTTTTTGTATCATCCCTATAAAGCTGACTAAACATTTTTTTACCACAAGTCGGTCTTTATTATTGCAATTAATCTGGGGAGACAAACAAGCTAGGGTGGGATGGAACACATTGTCATTGGACTATGCCAGGGCTGGCTTTTATGCGCCAGACCTTTAAATTTATTATCTCTGCGCTCAGGCAGTCCACTCCAGGGGCACTTCCGGCTTTCATACCTGATAAGGCCAACAGAATTTAATCTTTTTCTATAGGCCTCATTAGGAACTCACTATGTGTGTTAGTGAGGGACGGCAATTTGATATGGGCGAGATAATCTAGAATTTCCACTTCCGTGCCAATACAACGAGTAGTGTATAACTCAGCGTAGAATTGCTTAAACCGTTCTGCAATTTCAGCTTCCTCAGTTAGTGTAAAACCTTCTGCCGTTTTGAGTTCAGTGACCTGAGTGTTATAGCGTCTCTTCTTGAGCAGTTGCGCTAGTACAGCACCCGGCCTATTCCTTCGCCATATACCTGTGCAGTGTTGTATTTACCTAAGTGTTTAACTTAGTCATCAGCTGCATCTTGATATTCCCCCAGCGATTCCTTAATTTCCAGTAACACTGCTTCGTCCGGGTTCTCTAGTTGGCTTTGACTCCCAGTCTTCTTTCTAGGTCAGCGAGGTGCTGTTGAATGGATCGGAGGCCCCCAGAGTGTTTAGCTAATATAGAATATAGATCTTGAAGGCCTCCCAGACAACTTGGAAGCTATCAACAGATCCCATATTAGTTGTAAAGAAAGTCTGTATTGCTTCAGCAAGTTCTGCTTTAAAGGCCGAATCCAGCAGTGAATAGGGGGAATCTCCATATGAAAGGAGGGATGGACTTCCTAGGAGTGGCAAGCACTAATAGGAGGGGGAATGATCCAATAAAGATCGAGGGGGTACTTTGCACCCTCGTATGTTATCACTGAGGAGCGAGGAAGCTAACCAATAGTCAATGCAAGTATATAAGTAATGATAGGCTGAGAAGTGTGTGAAACCCTCTTCGCCTGGATGTCGCATGCGCCAGACATCACGTAGGTCCAGCCCCACCATAGCTCCCTCCAGCACTCTAGCAGTAGGAGAGATGCGTCTTTTGGGTCCCCCCAAGTGGTCCAGGCTAGGGTTTCTGACTAGGTTGAGATCTGCTCCCCAGAGAAATTGGCCCTCCATGTAGTTCCTGACAGTGTTCGCAAGGGTATCATACAATTCTGGGCAATCATAATTGAGGCCATAAATATTCACAATTACTAGGTCTAAGCCCTTCCCTTGGCATCTGGTGATCGTATATCTACTGTCTTTGTCCGTGGCTAGTGCGGCTAGAGAGTAGAGAGATCTGAGATTAACCCAGGTCAACACTCCTCGGGCATGAGTGGTGAAACCTGAGACGTGTATCCTATCCTGTAGACCTCTGCTGTGTAGCAATGGACTATGAAGTGGGAGGTGGGTCTCCGGTAATAAGGCTATGTCAATGTCCTGCCTCTTCAGATAATTCAGTACTGTTAGGAGCTTCCTGTGATCATTAAGTCCCTAACATTCCATGTAAGCGCTCAGAGGGTGTCGACTGCCACGCTTCCACTAATGCTGCTTAGTCCCAACATTGTAGTGACTGGATCATAACCTGCAACCTGACCTGTGCAGCAAATAATTGTCTTGAACATCATGTGCAATCTGATAAAAACATCAACCATAAAAAACATCATCGCATTCCTCATAACCCACCCACGTCAGACCATCCCCAACTTGGACGCTGTGCTTCCCCATAGCCTCCTGTTCCACCCCCCCCCAGGAATCAAAATACCCTCCTAAGTGTGATTTACTTGTGGGCAGATGTTGCTCACCTAACAAGGAGTACTACCCGGCCTAGATAGGGCCATACTCCGAGCACCATCAAAGATTTAATGTGCAACTACATAACTAGTTGAATCTCTGATCCCACCAATGGTAAGGGACTTTAACTCTGTAAGATTGGCTACAAATCTGGTATGTGCAGACTAGGGCATACCAACGGGCAAGTCGTAATTGCTCTATGGGAGTCATCCGAAAGTGAACCACAGTCTAGAACCTGAGGCCAAGTCTCAACCTCCCCTGGCAACACTCTGGGGGCTTACCGCAGAAGTAACATGTAATGGTTGTGTTTAGAACTGAGGCAGGCACCCTGTTGCACTTATGAACCAGAGTTATGGCCATTCTATAACAACCAGCACTGAGGTACCAACTCTCTGAGAACCAGACCCTAAACCCAGCTGCAAGACAGTACTTATCGCCTGCAGGTGACGCCCATCATTCAGTCCTGTTCATCCAGTTGCCCTCCTGCCGCTTCATCAAGCAGTTGCCGCTCAGGGCTATGACTCTGTTCTTTGGACCAGTCTTTCAGAGCCTTCTGCAGGGCCTTAGGGTCGATGAAGTAATGAGAACGGCCTTGTTTATTAACCCACAGTCTAACTGGGCATAGCATGGCGTAGTCGATACCGAGGTCCCGGAGCTGTTTCTGCATTGGAGCTAACTGACCGTGCACTTCCTGTACTCGAATTGCAAGTCTGGTAACAAGGAAATTGTGGAACCTTCATATCTTAAAGGCTGTTTCTCCCTTGCCGTTTTCAGGTCGACAGCCCTATCCCGGTAGTTTTGCGATGATTGGCCTAGGGGCCACTCCTGGAGGCGGGCATGGTCCCAGGGATCGATGCGCTCTTTCCACCACAAACATAGCGGAGAATATTTTGTCACCAAGCAGAGTCACAAGCAGTTTCCCTATAAATTGTTCCATGTTGCCAGTTGGGGTGGTCTCCGGAAGCCCAGTAATTCTAAGGTTACAGCGCCGAGAGCGTGCCTCTAAGTCTTCAGTTTTATCTTGTAAGACCCGCAGGTCTCTGCCGAGTTGTTTATGTTCGGTGTCTAAGGTGGTTTGCGCCTCTTCTATCTCCGTTATCCTGCGCTCAGACATGTCCAGCCTTTCAGCATGCTTATCAAGTCTCTCAGCCATGCAGTCCATGCTGTAGGATAGTGCATCCATGTTGGTACCCAGTGCGGAGATACCGATATGCAGACTCTTCTACATCGCAACCAGCATGCCACGGATGTCCGGATACGTCTCTTCAGCAGATTGTCTGTGCATGCTAGTCGCATCTTCAGTGGAGGCGTCCCGGGACTTTGACCACTTGTGGTCAAACGGTATCTTCAGCTGGTCTCTATCCACTCTGCCCATCCTCGCCACACGCTGTACCTAGTGGGTGGGCAGTCGGGACCCAGCCGTCTGTAGGGGCCAGATACTATATGCCACTCAGCCACTAGCAGCATGCCAGTGTCCCTTCCCGGCAGCACAGCAAGCACCCAGTTGGGCAGGGAGCAACAGCATTCAGGCCAAAACAGTTCACCTGTTTTCCAAAATGGGCTCAAAGCTTTAAAGCAGGCTCTCAGTGTTCAGTCCTACACAGCGGAGCATCGACATTAAGAACGTGCAGCTGGGCAGAACACCTCAGTAGTAGCTTCAGGAAACAGTGATGACCGCTACTACTTTGCCAGTTTAGAGCACACACTCTGCAGGCTGGATCAGCATCTAATTGCCCCATGAAGCGATTCTTGAAGCGAGTCCAAGGAGGGACAAGTGGCGGGCGCAAGCAGTAGAGCCGCACACTGGTCAGACCCAGAGAGAACGCATTTGCCGGTGCAGGCAATCTATATCCGGGTAGGAGACAGGTAGGGGATCACTTTCGACCTAGTGCCGCCACAGATCGTCCTGGTTGCCGCAGCCCAGGTCCAGCGGAATCCCATGGAAGTGGTGTCTGTTTACAGGTCCTCAGCACTATCTCAGTGGCTTTTGATATGGTGGATGTAAAACACTCCTTTCCATCCAGCATAAGAATTGACGGGGAAATCTTGTATTCATTCTCATGATTTTTGAGTCTAGGTGAGCCACTCCTAGACCATCGAGGGATGGGTTTGGGTCTCAATTTATGAACTGAAACTGCTAGTATGTTGAAGACAGCAAATGTTATCTTAAGGTGTAACCACAGTAACTCTATTAAGATATTTCTCTTCATCCAGCTCTCCTATGATTGATTGTTGGATGTCTTCGTAGTTTACAGCAAATATATTTCCACTGTCTCTACTAGGGTGTGATCCTTTGGAATTTCCTCCAATTATGCCATAAAATTGATTTTTACTTTATCTTCTTGGCTTTGAATGTTTCCTCTATTTTCATGTTTGTATGAGGCTCAAAACTTTTCTTTCTCTCCTCAGATCTTTTAACTTTGTTTCAGTCATTGTTGATGTTTAGGCTGGACAAAGTTCACTTCTTTTGGATGGTCATACTTCATCTCTTTTTTCTTTGTAAGCTAGTTTTACTTTACAGTTTATCTGCTTTGTTGTTCTTATAGTTTTAATCAGATCCCCCAAGTTCATTTTTGACATTCATTGACTACCTGTATACCAGTGCACCACTATAACAATTAGGGATAGTTGAAACTGACGGAGGAGCAGAGTTTACAGCCCACCCCTTATAATAATCTTATTTACTTTGAGACTACTTAGCCTGGCCCACGCACCTTAATGAAATATCAAATATCTCAGGTGCTTCAAAGGGTGCTAGCTAGAAATTCTCACATTTCAAGGTTAAGTTGTCTGCCCATGATGTCACTTCTGCAGTTCTTAGTCTTTCTAATGATTCACCTCCAACTATTTACTTCTCAACTACCTTTCTGTTTTTTTTGTATAAAAAAATGAATTTCCTTTAGCTATGTTTACAATTTCTGGGCCTGATTACTATCTTGGGGAATAGGATTCTTTGTCACAAACATGCTGGATACCCCATCAGGTGCATTACAATTCCATTATATCCTATGGAACTTGTAATACGGCGGACAGAATATCTGTCACATTTGTGATGGAGTATCACATCCTCCACGATCGTAATAAGGCCCTCTGTTGTTTTTATATGTTTGTTTAAGTTGTATTGGTGGTTCTTTCTTCAATTTGTTTCTAAATGTTTTTTTTTATTTTGAAATTATTTTTCACTAATTGTTTAGCAGGTTTTAATTTACATTATATTGATATTTTTCTTACTTTAGTGTACTTTGTCTTACGCTGATTTATGTCCCAGAACCCATTTACATTGCATCTCTCTTTTATCAAAATTAACTAGTATAAGCAAATAACCTGCACTGGGTACTAAACGGAACACTTCATCATAGCTACATTTTATAATTATGCTGCATCCACCTGTCTACACATATATCTGCATTAGTATGGTGAAAAAACATTGTCCATCACCTGCAAACCTGGATACGGCTCTCACCTGGCCACTCCATTTGCTCAAAGCAGGAGGAATGTCTTTGCAAAATACCTCATAGAAATGCCATAAGAATATGCATTGTTTCTCCTTATCTTCTAATCTGGAATATCTTCTACCCAAAAATGACCCGTTACGATGCTCATGAAATTGGCCTTCCACAGATCCCCCTATTACTAGGCTACTTCCAATAGAGTAATTTTCCTGCACCTGGGTTTTGTTTAAATGAGATTCAATACAAACAAGCACAAACAAATAAAAGGGAGTAGCAGGGCGGCATTTGACAACTGGGAGAACATCTTCCAAATAAGGTACTTTTTGCTTTTTATTGGGTCTGGTTAAGAAAAAGCTAATTTACCACTCTGTGGAGTCCCAGAGTGAGGTGTCTATGCCAAAGATTACTAATTCTGTCTTGTCTGTTTTGAGCTTGAGGCTCAACCATTTTCGCGTATTTATTTATAGTTTAGACAAATGAGCACTTCCTCAGCTATTCAATCAAAGCACACTCATATCTACCCATGTATTACTAAAGTCCAAAGTGGCTCAGAACTATTCCAGCTAAGCTGTCGAGTAAATCACACATCACACATAACTATTCACAGGTTCTACACTAATACAAAAGAGACAAAATAGTTTCTGATTATTAAAAAAGGATTTTCACACACAGAATGTGTGGCATGCTTTATCATATATTCCTATGTCCAGCACAGCTATACTTACCAGATGACCTGAACCTGACTTTTTGGATGAAGCAGTTTGATGGCAGTCCTTGGGACATTACAGGGGTCTGGAAAAAGTGAAAGGATCAAATAGCCTACAGATGTACCCAAAAGGTTATTTTATTGGAAGGGTACCATTGGCTAGATTAGAAACAGGGCAGGATGCAACTGGGATGTTTATGTTAAAAACAAATTGACCGGCTTAGTATGCATGTTGGGTGTACCACTTGCTCTAATGATACACAAACACACATTACTTCATCATTATTTTATGGTATAAATTACTCTGAAGGCTTATATTGACTTCTAATAGTCTATTATTGCCATTACACAATGGACTGATTTTTATGAGTGGTACACTTATTATATTCCAAAAGGAAAGGAAAAGTGGTGTTGAATACCCACAAAGTCACCTATGTTTTTTTACTGATGCATTCACGGAGAATCCCAAACCATCTCCATTGGCTGCATATACCCTTTCATATCACATCACTTATACCATCTAAAATCATAGCATTCATTACAACACTTTTCATCTCACAAATCACATCATTTATGAGAACACAGTGCATGGTGGATTGGAGAGTTATAGTTAGTGTAGTGTGGCTACCGAGTTCACTACACTGTGTATGGAGGTGCTCAAGTTATAATACTTTGAACTTGGTGCAAAAATTATATTATTTCAAGGTATAACTCTAACTGTAGAGTATCTAATGTTCCTTTGGTTTTCAGTTTGGTTTGTATAGATAGAATAAATAAGGTTTTCTTGATTGTATCTAAGATTTAACCATTGTTTTTTTATTTGAACTTCATTGTTTTTTGTTTTTTCTAAAAATAAAAATGTGTTTCAAACGGTAGAGTCCAATGCCATTGAGTGTAGTGTCAAATGGAGTGTCATACAGTCTACAGTCATAGAGTGCAGTGTCGTAGAGTGGAGTGTAAGGGAGTAGAGTGGAATGGCATAGGATACAGTGGAGTAAAGTGACTTAGAGTGGAGTGGTGTGTCATAGAACAGAATGGTGTGTAGTAGAAAGGAGTGGTGTGTCGTAGATTAGAGTGTCGTCCAGTGGTGTAGAGTGGGGTAAAGTATCGTACAGTTGAGTAGAGTGGCGTAATGCAGAGAGAAGTAAAGTGTCATAGAGTGGAGTGGTATGTCATAGAATAGAGTGGCATGGAGTGCAGTAGAGTGTAGTGGTTTAGGGTTGAATCGAATAAAGTGTCATTAGTTGGAGTGACATATTGTAGAGTAAAGTGGAATGGCGTACAGTGGAGTGGCATGTCATAAGGTAGAGTGGGGTGGTGTGGCATGTAGTGGAGTGGCATGAAGTGGAGTGCTATAGACTGGAGTGGCATGGAGTGGATTGGTGTAGAGTGGCGTGGCATAGAGTGGAATACCATGGAGTGTGTAGAGTGAGTGGAGTGGAGTGGCATAGAGTAGGGTGGCATAGAGTGGAGTGGAATATAGTGAAACAGCGTACAGTGGAGTAGTGTTGATTGGATTGGAGTGGAACAGAGTTGAATGGCATAGAGTGGAGTGGTGTGTTTGGGAATTGTTAAATCCAGATGTCCAATCACAGGCAGGAATCAGTCTGGTTCAATACAGGTTCTTTATTGAGAAACCTTCACAGCAGACACGAAGCAACGTCATGTTGTATAGTGGAATAGTATACAGTAGAGTCTCGAAGAATAGAGTTGCATACAGTGGAATAACGTACAGTGTAGTGACTTACAGTGACATACAGTGGAGTATCATACAGTGGAGTGCCACACAGGGGAGTGCCTAAGACTGGAGTGTCATAGAGTGGGCTAGCATGCAGTAGTGTGGCATAGAGAGGAGTATTGTTGAGTTGAGTGGCGTGGAGTGGAATACCGTAAATTGGAGCGGCATTGAGTGTAATTCCGTAAAGTGGAGTGGTGTACAGTCGAAAAGCATATAGTGGAGTGGCATAGATTGGAGAGGCATACAGTGGAGTAGCGTGTTGTAGAGTACAGAGGAGTGGTGCAAAGTTGATGGCTTGTCATAGAGTCGAGTGTTGTGTCATAGAGTGGAGTGGCATACAGTGAAGTGGTATGGGCTGGAGTGGAGTACAGTCGAGTTGCGTGTTGTTAAGTAGAGTGGAAAGCTATAGAGTGGAGACACGGTCTGCCACCGCACCCTAGTACGGCGCCTCAGCAACGTCGGAATCCAGGACAAGGCGCTGGAGTGGATCACCTCCTTCCTCGACGGGAGAACACAGAGAGTCCGCCTACCACCGTACAAATCAGAGGCCACCGAAGTCATCTGCGGCGTCCCCCAAGGATCATCTCTGAGCCCCACCCTCTTCAACGTCTACATGAGCCCCCTCGCGGCCATCGTACGCAAACACAACCTCAGCATAATCTCCTACGCCGACGACACCCAGCTGATCCTCTCCCTGACCAACGACCCCGCCGCCGCCAGAGCCAACCTGCACGAAGGGATGAAAGAGGTAGCCGAGTGGATGACGACCAACCGCCTGAAACTGAACTCGGACAAGACGGAGGTCCTCATCCTGGGCTCCTCTCCCTCCGCCTGGGACGACTCCTGGTGGCCTCCCGCCCTGGGCACCGCACCCAAACCGACAGACCATGCACGCAACCTGGGCTTCATCCTGGACTCCTCCCTCTCCATGACCAGGCAAGTCAACAACGTCTCCTCGGCATGCTTCAACATCCTACGCATGCTACGGAAGATCTTCTGGTGGATCCCCACCGAGACCAGGAAGACCGTCACCCAGGCCCTCGTCACCAGCCGACTGGACTACGGCAACGCCCTCTACGCCGGGACCACCGCCAAGCTCCAGAAGAGACTCCAGCGGATCCAGAACGCCTCAGCCAGACTCATCCTCGACATCCCACGAACCAGCCACATCTCCGGACATCTGCGAGACCTTCACTGGCTCCCCGTCAACAAAAGAATCACCTTCCGCCTCCTCACCCACGCACACAAAGCCCTACACGACCAAGGCCCGAGCTACCTCAACAGCCGAGTCAACTTCTACGCTCCCAAACGCCACCTCCGATCAGCCAACCACGCCCTCGCCGCCGTCCCCCGCATCCGAAGAGCGACTACAGGAGGAAGGTCCTTCTCCCACCTGGCCGCCAAGACCTGGAACTCCCTCCCGACCGACCTGCGCCTGACCCAAGACCACCTCTCCTTCAGGAAGAAGCTGAAGACCTGGCTGTTCGAGCAGTAGCGGCTCCCCCCCCCCCCCAGCGCCTTGAGACCCCACGGGTATGTAGCGCGCTTTATAAGTTCACTGATTGATCGAGTGGAGTAGTGTACAGTGGATTGGTGAAGAGTAGACTGTCTTACAGTGGAATAGCGCAGAGTGGAGTGATGAACAGCAGAGTACTGTACACTGGAGTGGCGTACAGTGGAATCACGTGCAGTGGAGTGAGGTCTATTAGTGAAATATAGTGAGGTACAGTGTATTTTAAATTTTTTCACAAATGTACATTTTTTAAAAGTAATTCATTTGATAAATTAAGTGATTTGTAGGTATTACTGGGGTACTTTAATTAATGTTCCCTACCAATTGGTGGTATTAGGTTGGGAAAAATATAAAACCTACTACTTACCCATGTCTAACCCAGAACACACCCAAAGTGGAGGTAAAACAACATGGCTCCCTTTTACTTTTCTAAAGGCAGCTATTTTTCAATTATATACTCCTTTGTCATCGGCATGTACCATGAAATACCTTGAAATTTCACGAAATGCCACAATATTACTGTGCTGTAAAATCGCCTCAAATATCACTTAGTTTAAATTCCTTATAAATGTTGAATTCCTAACCTACTTACCTGTGCTACCAAAAAGGATACTTTCCATACAATAATCTATAATCTGGTTCCACTGTATGTCAATTCATTCTATGCCACTCCACTGTACACTATTCTATTGGATGGCATTCCACTGTACGCTAGTCCAGTGTACCCCACTCCACAGTATGCTAGTATGGCAGTCCAGTCTAAGACACTACACTATAAGCCACTCCACTCTCACTCCACTCTATACTAATCCACTCTACCCTACTCCACTCTATGCTATTCTGCTCTATATTACTCCACTGCTTGCCCCCCCACTCAATGCTATTCCAATATATGCCACTCCACTGTATGCCATTTTACTGTATGCCGCTTGACTGTACTCCACTCCACTATACGCTATTCCAGTGTTTGCCACTCCACTCTATGCCACTCTCCACTGCGCCACCTGACTGTAAAGCACAACAGTCTATTCCACAACACTCTATTCTATGACAGTGTACGCCACAATACTCAATGATAAAACACTCTATAATACAACACTTTACAACACTGCACTCTACCCCATTCTATTGAATGCCACTTGAGTCTATTTCACTCTACAAACTTTTACTCCACTGTACAACACTCTAAACCCCTCCACTCTACCAAACTCTACTCCACTCCATACTGCTTTCCTCTTCAACACGGTAGTACAGTCTATGCCACTATAAATCACTGTAGTCCACTTTATGCCACTTTACCAGACGATACTCCACTCTACAATCCTCTATGCAACTCCCTGCTTAAAAACTTTTCCAGAAAAATAGCCAATTGAGGTGAGCAGATTCGGAGTGTCACTGGAGGTTTAGGGTGCTTTAAACAGGAGCTGCTTTCCACCTAAACTTGGGAACTACCCAGAGTTCTCTGCTTCTTTTTTGCATAAATTGTGTGGCACTCTAAGCCTGAAAGGGTATTGTTTTTACTTTTCCTGGGTGTCTAACATTCCCATCAGTTGCGCCACTAAACGTGGATGTATTACTGGACCCGTTAACGGCCCACATACTACAGTGTCCCAAAAGTATTCCCATGTTGATGTCGGCATTCTTAGAGCCACCATGGGATGCTTCAGCTCCTGTTGGATTGGATACAGGCACTACTTCAGGCACACAGGCGTGGATGTTTCAAATGCTTTCTCAGCATCAGCTGTGGGAACTGAAGAAGATCATCTTTGCCCAATTGACCTGATCTGTGAGGTGTTAGAGGGGCTGTTGATTGCAAAAGTAAGCAACAGTGATGTTGCATTCACCACACAGAGCACATAAACATTTGGTTTTCCATGTACTGGGAGGAATTTAGCCTTTTCTCTAAACAACAGAAATTAAAATGTTAAACAAAATTTATTTTTCCTTCTATACTAGTACTGAGCACCATGGCTTTCAGACGCTCTCAGTTGCTACAAACCATATATATAAACATATTTTAAAGTACTTATAGGACTTTCAACATATATAAAGGATCTATGGAGTTTTTAGGCATTTTTATATACTTTAGATATTTTTTATTCTGAATTTTATTTTTCATAATGTTTTTACAATTTATTAGAAGGACATTCACTTTTAGTATATTGTCCTGTCGGATGAGGAGTGGGTTTTATGTTTTGTAATGTACCCCAATATAGGCCTGGGTAGTCACCTAACCTTTCACCTACATTTTCCCTGTCATTGTACTACATAACAGTTTTCGGTATTGACCTTTTACCTAGTTAGGTGCTGCATAAATGTTGTGTGGTTTTCCCAGAAAATGGCCTCATTTATTTTGCATGAGGATTCTCAGAATCACAGCAGGATTATCATCTTCTGCATAATAGTATATGTAGAGGGGCCTTCCCTTTCGCCATCCTAAGCCGGCATGACACAGCAAGGTAGAACCCCTAAGGGTACCTTTTTGGGCATATAAACACCATATCTTTGCTGGGGCATACAGAGGAAAAAGACTTCCATGCTGACATACTGACGTGAGACTCTGAGGTTCCTGCACTCAGACACTCCAGCACACAGTGGTCTGACATCCCTCGTGGGGTGTCCATCTCGAAACCAAGACGGGGTCGTTCATTCTCTCACACCAGGCAATGGGGTTTGCTTCATCCTAGGGGAATTCTTGGCTCTCACCTACATACATGCTAGGTACACTTAGGTACATCTAGTTAGGGTTGCATCACAGGAGTACGGATTATTATTGTCCTATATTTATATACCTGCCTATATTCATTGTTTTAGCACTGTGGTAGGAATCTACAATCCGTTTACTCTATTGGTACTTATAATCATTTATATCTGTTTCTGTTTTAGGGTTGTTTCAGCACACCTATTTTACAAAAGAATGATGCTGGTTCAATAAATTCTTATCGAAAAACGTCCCCACCATTTATTCTATGTATCTCTCTGAGACAAAGTGAGCACGAGTGACTGAACAAAAAGTACTGTACTGTTTCCACCATCCCTGGTGGGACAGGGTTTTCATGTTTGATAGTTGCCAGGAACTATTCTCTCCTTGGTAAGATAATTTTACAGTAGCACTGTGAGCTACATGACATACAGGTTAACAAACCCTGTGGGGGTGTCTGGAATCAAACTGGACATCAATCCCACAGTCTATATCATCTAAACGCACAGATCCTCTATCGATTTATAGGAACTACACGACACTCCACACCGAAAAAGACAGGAGAAGCAGGCAGGGTGGTCTCCGGCTGTAAGTATGTGAATTGCATTGTATTGCATTTTAAATAGTAATACCTTATGTACTAAAAAATGCAGTTTATCTATTGGTCCATATGTGTATAGGGAGATAGCTACTAGGGCATGCCATGTCTGCTTGTGTGTAGAAGGTTAATATATGTGTTTAACGTGAGGCACATATTGCACATTGTATTTTAAGTATAAAGTACAACTTTTCAATTCCATTTTACATGGATGTTTTAAATATATGGTAAGAAATGCTGTAGACACAATGCATGCATAGCCAATGTAATGGGTAATTGAAAGACAGCCACTCATTGCAGAGTTTTACTTTAAGCAAATTTTAGCATTCACGTGTGTCTTATGGTATTAGGATATGATATCGCCCACCTTGGTAAACCACAGCAATAAAAGTAGCATATCACTTAACTGAATGCCAAGCACCAACATGTATCTGGAATTGTTGAAAAATCAATTTAACAACTTGCTTTTTAAACTTCTAGCAAAACACCGAGATTTAAGACGAAAAAAGGGCTCTGTGCCTCAGACATCATCTGCATTTTATTTTCCACTAATGAATACATTTTCACTGAGGAGATTAGTGGATTATTTTATGACACATAACGAAAAGAATCAAAGAAGTAAGTAATTTATCATGCCAGAGCACATTTTAATTAGTATTTGGAAATGTCTGAAATGCGCTTGAATTCATCTGCCCCAAAAGCAGCTTTAGCTGTCTTGCCAGCCTTGTGTTTTCTAAAGAATAAAATACAAATACATATGTAGAGGCTCTCAATCAACACTGCTTCACCATTGGTTTGTTCAAATGACGCTCAAATAATGCTCCCGCGCACAACAGCACAAAGTATAGGTACATTGGCTAGCCTCTTCAGCCTTTGAATGATGTTCACTTGGAGGGATTGTATTCTAAACTTGCACATGTATAAAAACATCTAAAAAATATTTCCCTAAGAACAGTCCAGTTTAGGCTTCCCAGTGACGGCTAGTCCTTATGTATAGTAGGATGCCAACATCTATTCCCATAACATCAACACATCTATATAAGTTGCTATGTTGACTCATCACTATCAACCAGCTCCGGAATATTTATCCATTAGAAAAAGAAGCACATGGTATTAGAGTAGCAATAGTGTATATACAGATTTCTAGGTTCAAACCACAGCCCCTCAGATTTGTGATTAACATGTTAAGCAATTGTGCGTGACTTGAGCTGGACCTCTTGTAAAGACTTAAGGAGTTACTGCATATTTGCAGCCCATGCACCTGTTGTGTAGGTGTTGCAGTTATATGCATTCATTTTGTGCAAAAACTCAAGGATGTTACTGGCATTTCAGAATAGGTGAGCAGTTACCATTCTTCATTTAGGTGTACATTCTAAATCCTAAAAATAATGGAAAGGCTTACTGGTAGTTACCCTTGCACCATGGTGCAGGAGCCCCTATTTTGTAGGTGGGATTGCTTTTGTGCAGGAAGGGGCCCTTTTGTGCACAAAATCATTCCATAGAGGTGTTTTCCTCTTTCTATGTGTGTTGGAGAATGAAGCAAACATAGAAAGAGGTCAAAACAAGGATAAATAAAGATATTTCTCCTTGTTATGCCTCTCCTGGGGAGGCGTACGATCCTGCCACATTCCCAGGTTTGCAAGTCCTTGTAAATCCAGGAATGCATCAAAAACCATTGGAGTTGAATGGGAACACCACTGCAACACTCATGGAATGCCTCTCTTGTGCAGAGTAAGGTGATGCAGCCATTCGTGCTGTGTTGCCTTACTCCAGATTTATGAGCCATTTGAAGCCACACCATGTAGCTTTGCGTGGCATCATAAATGTTACTTAGAGTCTTGTGTCACACACGTACCTCTTTGCGTGGTGCAAACCTCACGCGAGCTTCTCATAAATATGCTCTTAAGTGTTCAGCCAGAAAGAGAAGTGGCACTCAGAAATGTTATACACCCTCCTTTGGCATTAATCTTTTAAAGAGACTGTATACCACAGCTCCAGTTTTCTTTCTGACCTACATTACAATTTTATGTGAGCATACCTGGCTTCCTGTTAGTACACCTGTAGTTCTCCATCTTCTGCGAGGATATCAGTTGGTACAACAGTACAAGGACAGCTTCCCATTTTCATTGTATTCTTCTGTGAGGGTAGCATAGTGTAAGCTCAGCTTTCAAGCAATTGTATTCTCCTTTAATGACCGCTGTGAAATAAAACTGCACCTTTCTTAGTTGCTAATAGCAATGTCATGTCACTCTACATAAAAAGAGGACAGACATCCTACATCTTTGGATTGTGGCTAGACATGTCTGAGTCCACAAATGAGAAAAGTAAATACAAATTCTGGCTATAGGGCAAAACAAAGAGTTCTTCATATGTACAATCCATCAATGGTATAAATAATTAAATCTGTATTGACAGTGTATGCTGTTCAAATAAAGATTCTTAATGCATTCCACAAAAAGCAAAAGGACATTTCTAAGATGATACAAAGAAGGGGTAATAAAATGGTACTGGAGGGATGATCCAAGGCGTGTTTAACAATGTCCCAAACCAATACTGTAAAAAAGCTCACATGAATCCCTTCCTATATGCATGAATTCAATTTAATATATTTGCCAATTACACCCCAAACCTAATATAGGCTGGGTAGCCATACCATGAATTATTATCAAAATACCCCAAAGATGGTCCTTTTTGGGGGGAGTTTTAAATAGCGTGAACTCGTCCCAAAGGTATCAGAGCACTTTACATGAGCACCAGTTGTGTTCCAGACAGATATATTCATTTTGATAGGCATGGGAGTATTAAGTGATTTGCCCAGAATCACAGGATGTTGAGCGTCCCTGGCAAAACTTCAACTCAGTTCTCCAGCTTTGAGGTGGACCACTCTAGATTCACAATACGAAACCCTTAGCTCAGTCCTGGTAGAGTGGTAAAGTGCAGACAGACTTTACTAGAGGAACATTGCCACTATGGTTCATAAGTAACTGACATAACTCAATAAAAATCCTACCCCAATTTACAAAAATAGAGTATATTTGTACCTTAATCTAGACACCAAAAATTAACAAAAATAACAAAATAGCATAGATACAACCGGAGTTATGAATTGTCAAAGCAATACAAAATAAAGCAGTACAATACAGTGAGACTTTATCATTGCAGTCAAGGGCAAAAGATGTAAGACAATCGGTCACTTAAGGGCCAAGTTGCCTTGTAGCCTTACAGAGTAAAGGTGAGGCGGGCCACACCCCAATATTTAGTTCAATTTTACCTAGACCGTGGAGTCTGGGTGCAGAGTTGTCCTGACTGTCCTTGGTGCAGTTCAGGACCCGTGATAAAGCAGCTTTTTCCACAGGGTCTGTGCTACTGAAAAGAAAATGCTAAAGAACAAGAACTGAGTCATAGTCAACATTGGTCACAGGTGTTGTGGACTGCCCTCTTAATGCAGTGTTGATTTGAGGAGTTGGTTACCGGGCTGGTGACCAATAAACCTTGGTAGCAGTAAAAGTGGGAGAAAGTAACTCAAAGGCTTGTTGTTAGATGACAAAGGTCTCCTCTTGGTTCTTTCTTCAAGTAAGTTGTTCAGATCTGAGGATTTTGTATCAGGAGATTCCTTAAATCCTAGATATAGGGGAGATAGGGGTGTGGGAGCTAGTATTGAATGGGCAGCTAGTCCCTGCTAGGCCCTGCAGCTAAACTGCTGCTGAGCAGACTATATCCGGGGGTGTGGGTCACCTTTTCTATTCAGAACCTACTATTGTTGCCCTCCTAAAGGTGGCACAATTCCATTTTAGGTGTACAGATAAGGCTGCTCACCATGGAGGTGTGGACAGCCTTCCTGGAGGTGTATACCTTCGGCATACCTAATTTCCCACGTTGCCCAAGTGCAAGCATGCCTGGAGCAAGGCGAGGGCCATGTCCTCTTCAGTGGGAAAGCCCAGATGCATATCAGATGTGGTGCAGCCTTTGAAGCTCACCGCCCTGATGTGTCACTTCACTAGCCTGTTGGAGAGGAGGAAGGTGGGACCTCCTTTCTGCTCGGCCTTTGTTTATGACTCCTGGCAGTGATCACATAGCCTGGAATGAGGTCAGAATCCTGTCTTGGTGGCAGTCGGTGCATGAAAGCGCAGACTGGTCAGCCAGATCACAGGGCAGCTGGGACAACCAAGTCAGCAACCTGGAAGGTGCCACATGGTTGTATGCCAGACTTCCCTTGACACCAGATTCGTGTCAGGGGAAAGAAGGTACAATGTTTGACACCCAACGTGACATATTTAGGTGGTACCTTAAGGGTGCAACCAACCCAGGTCTTCCCGGGTGCAAATCTCATGTTATGCTATGAACCACCTATCACTTATAGAGACATATAAGCTTGCACCTATATGTCTATACTCTTAATGTACTGCACCCTGGCCTCTTGGACGTGGGAGGCCTTCTCTCAGCATGACTGACATACACCAAAAGCAGTGCGTTTGTCTGTGTCACCCATGGTGAGGGCATAGTAGAGTTCGAGCAGTTTGCACTGCTTTTGCAGTCTGTAAGGGCAGACCTGCTGCCATAGTATGCTTGGGTCACCCAGTGTGGCACAAACCGAGTTACATCCCTGGGGCCTCTTTACCACCTATGCCCTGAGTACCTCTGATCCCATATGCTAAGGATTTATAAGGGGGGAAAGTCTCTGTCAGTTGGGATTGCCAATTCACACATATCAGTTTAAGGGAAAGAGCATTAGTACTGGAGCCTTTCTAACAGGCTTAAGAGCACTGACAGAGTCGAAAATCAGCAACTAGTAGTCCTAATGTGGCCAAAAAGTGGGAAGGGACATCTTCAAAAAGCCCTGTTTTCTTACAAGCATTACACATGAAACCAAGAATGCAAGAATGTGCTCATCCCACACGCAAGGCAGATGTGACCTTGAGTTTCCCAAGTTAGAATCAATGGTCCATTCATAACCCAGGCCGACCTTTCAGGCTCGCTCTCTACACAGTAGCAGGTCACATGTTTTCCTAGCAAGAGCAAGAGGTACGGGGAAATGAATCCAACATGGTGTTTCTTCAGAAAAGGCCCTATTCTTAATATATACATGATTCAAGTATATTCACAATGGAGGGGTTAACTTAAAATGGTATGCTAATATATTGGATACATTAGGCCAATATTTTATTATATTGATTTTATATTTCTTCAGACCGCCCTTTTGGCGTGATGTAGCCAATATACATACAAAGAAAGAACAGGTTTTACTCCAAAAACACACCTTCATCTATTTACATTAGATCTGCAACTTCCTTTTGTACTAACTCTTTCTCTATTTTCGCCTGGCGCGAAAACTGTCAGCGAGGACGTAAGCTTGGCAGTGCAATAAGAGCAACATGCTTGCCCGCAATGTAGGCACAGGCAAGAAGTGAATACCACCCCAATTACTCCAGCTAGGATCATAAAGATCTTTCAACCCCAAGTGGACAAGAGGTTCCCAAAACCTCCCAGTCAGGGACCATGTGCCATTTCAACATGTATTTCTGAAGCTAAAATCATGCAGTCTTTGAACATTCTTTCTATCAGTTCTATTAAAACTAACTAATTGACATTCCAGTGCCTGCAGAAGGTGAGATTACCACTACCTTGCACAAAACCAGTATTCATTTGATTAATCAGTTCACTGAAAGCCAAGGATTTTTACATGAGAAAAATACAAATTGAGGCCTAAGACCTAAGTGAACTTATACTATTGGATGACATACATGAAATGATATGTTCTGTTTGATTATATACAGATATTCGGATACATATTCTAATAATGACATTTCCTTATTATATATGTCTGATTGATTCAACTGAATACACACGTTATTACACAAAAACTCTGACTTGCTCATGGGAAACATTTTGCTAAAAAAAAAGAACTAAAGTTCTCAGCGATGTTGAACCATTGGAAACCCTACACTTCATTTTCTTATCTAGCCAGGACACCTTCATGCTTCCTTCATTACATTCAGGCAAGCACTTAGATGCATGATACCTTTTTCTCGGGCATCTCTCAGAACCTAACTCTAATGCAGATGCCCTGTACTTCCAGGACATCTTTATTACATAATTACTTAACTTGGAGGATAGTAAATATATATATATACTACCATAATTAGGCCTCTCAACCTATACACATATAGCAAAAATAGGGACAAGACCAGATCATCCTTTGCTAATGAAAATGAGAAGCAATCCATGGGCCCTACAGCTAGTAGAGACTACCATTAATACATCTGTGTCAGTCCTTGTGTGGTATACAAACGGCTCATAGAGATTAGTAATGCTCTCAGATGAAATGGTGATACTATTTGTCTGAGTATGGGATTAATGCTGCTCTAGCAAACAGAACACTACTCTAAAACATTGTTAAGGACAATCACACACATTCAATTCTTTTGGACCATTTTTTGGATACTGGGGACGGAGCCACTTCCTCTTCCATAGCAATTTAATCAAATGGGAACTTATCGAACATCTACTTAAATTGTACTGAAATCGTTTGTGCAAGCAACTATGCTCAAAGTCCGTTCTAAGCCTCTTTCGCAGGCTTCTATCGTCCATCAAATCTTCTTCCTCTGCGTTGGGCCTCTCGATTCAGGCCTTTCCATAAAAATAGTTATTCCTAGTATCTGTTGGAGTGCCCTCCTGGCAAACACTCACAGCTCACTCAAAAGTCTCAATGTCTCTAGTCAGTGCACCAATGTCTCTCCTCTGCGGCAGGCACAACAAATACCCTACTCTTCGGTGGTCGCGGGCGCAGATCTTATCGTGCAGACCCAGGTACTGTTAATCAGGAAAGAACAACAGGCTTTTGCGTTCAGCAACACTCTCAGGCTCCAACACTTGTTATTCAGTGTCAGAGGATACTCGGGCTGCTCTTTCATTCTAATTTTCCTTTCAACATGGGTATCACAAATATAGTGCCGTTTGCCAATCTCAGATCCTCCGGTGCACTGCCCTTCTGTTGTAACGAAGGAAAGGAAAGGGGTGGCTAAAACGTAGGCCAAGGGGCTCAAGGGACCGCGCGCTGTCAGAGGTTACCAGCACATGACAGGTAGAAAACTGAAGCCTCAAACCAGTCCTGCCATCAACAACAGGGATCCTTCTTCCTTCGCTCTTTTGCACTGAAACACTTGTTCTGTAACAAATAGAGAATCAGCTCTTCCTTCTTCTCTGATGTCCAACGCCGTCTGATGGAACAAGCACAATGCTTTGGAGATGCCATTGATGAAGCGCTGGTAATCTCTGTCCAACTTTGCTACTTTCTGGGTGCTGGGATTGTAGGTCCAAGATGTCTGCCCCTCATCTGTAGCTGTCACTGATGGGAATTAGAACTCAACTTTATCACCGTTCTGCAAAATACTATGATTCTTCCTTTTACTCTGGAAGATCCCGCAGAACCTAGTGATGTAGGAAATGTGACACAGTTGTTAGTTTTCTTCAAATTAATACAAAAACAATTCATTGTTATTTAACAATGTGACTGCATGCAGGTGGCCTGCAATCTTCGAGGGAATGGCCAGTCGCCATGGGACTACTGTACTCTAGAATGCACTGTCACTCTCATAGGATACAAAGGCAAAAGGCAGTACTTCTAGTCTCTTCAATTGGGTGCTCTTTATTATTTTCACTGATTTCAACGTGGGGACATTATCCTCTGCCATTCAAGGGTAGATAGCTACATAGGAAGTCTATCTGCTGAAAAACTCTTAAAAAAGGAAATGTTCTACACTTTCGCTCATACATTTTTACATTACTTATACCAAACTGCGGACACTTCTAAAATGATTCTTCTTAATAAAAAATAAAAAAAAACTAGATTGGACGCCTAGGACCATGCTCTCATGCTATAGGAGCAGCATGAAAGATCTAAAACTGCTAATTTCACAGGGCTCTTATCTATAAAACAACATGTTCTTCAAAACATTTTTGCCAAGGGTCACATGGGCATCTTCCTACGTTCTGCTTTCCCTAATCCAAACTATGTAACATTAGCTTCCAATAAGGACTGTGAGTTTATTTACACAGACTAGCTAATAAAGAACTAGCAATGCACTTGCAAGACTACAATAATGGCGTTATCACCTAAGATTTGTAGAACAAAACTACCCACAACTAATTCCTCTTAAAGATCGAAATAAAACATGAGAAAAGGAGAGAGTAACATACATATTACCTAGCCTTAATTTGTAAGGGAGCTAGCGGGGAGTTAGCCTCCCTCCTCCAGTTTGACAGGAGTAAATCTGAAACAGGTTTCACTTCTGGCAACACTATTAATCCCTAGGTACATAGCACTTGTGAGAGGGCCAGAAATCCCTCCAGCAAATGTACAAACGTCATTGCCTCAGCCTATAAGCATTAGTGCTGTATAAATATAACAAAACTTATCTATTAATTAAAGTTCACATATACAATTATAAGCAGTGTGCAATAAACTTGTTTCATAATATAGGAGTCAGCTATTTGTATTATACCTAAATGTAGGCATTTTATTGAAACCTAAGGCATATTAAAACTGCTCTGAATGCACAAATTGTGGTTGTAAATTAATGAATTTTTGCCCAATGTCGACTTTGCTATTTGGGACACTTAAAAATAGTTTTAAAATGTGTGTGCAGTACAGTGAAATCCAAGTTATTCCGATAATGGGTTTGCCTATTAATATCTAATACAATATATCTAAGGAAAATTCTGTATAATTGTTTATTTTATTATAGAACACGCAATTTCATTTTTGAGGCCTTTTATCCCTATTAAGGAATACAGAAAAGGAAATCTGGTTTCCTTTAAGGAGCAAAGGCAATACCATACACTACCTAGGAAGCAGAACAGGATTAGCTAGTGCAATATCAGAAAAGTTCGGGTCACCTTTAGCAAGAGCCAAAAATTTAGAATTTCCTCCCTAGGATCCAATCAGGGAACTTTTTTAATCAAGGGCTGCCCATCCCTTAGGGGAAGGAGCAGTAACATGGCTAACTGCAGGTGACACACTTTAAATACGGTATATCTCTTTTTTTCTGTAATACCATTATAGCCAGATAGACAAGCACTGGTGAAGTGTTGTCTGTCTTGCTCACAGCATGAAGTATCATATCTGTGAAATTTAGTAACAAGTCAAGTCAGGTCAAAATCCACTTTATTCGATTATTTAAAATCATAAAAGTATGCTATTCAATCACATAGTAAAATCGGAGATACAAAAATAAATAAGATTATTTACATAATATACAATTCATATGTACATAACACACAGTGTTCGTCAAGTGCATAGATTTCCAGATTATCATACAGAATGTACACACTATCTACAGGTCAACATTTAGTAACCGGGGGTTCATAATCATTTGTCTATTCAATTAAATCTTTGAAATTTCTTAAGTCATTGGAAATTACTTTTACTCAAAATATGTTTCCTCTAATTGCCTAGATTTTTTATTACGAATAGATGTTACAAGGAAGTTTGCTACCCCGAACATAACAGCAGAGGATTCCATTAGCTGTAGATATAGTAAATCAGGTTTTACTTGTATAAAACCCCTATTTTTCAGCAGTGGCGTAATAAACCTTTTCCTTACCTCTGTATAAAAAGAACAGAAAAACACAAAGTGCATCGTGTCCTGGTATGAATGATAGTCACATTTACAGGGAGCGGCTTCCTCTGGTTTACTCCATTCCCTGTAATTTCCCAGTAACACATGCGATTGATTAAAACGGAATTTGGTTAACAGCCATCGATGAAAGGGTTTGGTGACAATTGTCAAGTAAGGTTGGATAGACATTGTCAATATCAACAGATAATGAGCCCTCACTGTAGGTTTACAAAGTTCTGATGCTTCGCGATCCAATTCCCTAGATTTTATAAAATAGTTTTTTACCCAGTTAATATCGGCTTTAATTAGACTTTCTGGGTTGGAATAGATCTCTGGGCGCCCAAGATAATTAGATATGGATTTAATAAAAAACAACCATTTTATTTCTGCCGCTTTGTCTAGAGCCATACAATCCTTAATAATCTTGTGATTCAAAGTCAGGGCGGGATTTATCCATGTTCTAATCCATTGCAGGATAGCTGCCATATTCAGATAATCTGAGATATATCCCATTCCTAGCTCAAGATGTACAGCAAAACTGGCGGTGGAATGGGGGAGACCCAGAAGAGCTTGCAGGAATTTATTTTCCTCCCTCTGTATGCGGGTTGTGTCCTTGTAGCCCCATATTGCGGCCCCATACCTAGCAATGGCCACAGATTTTGCTTTGTAGATGGACAGGATTGCTTCCCCCGGTTTGCCTCCCAGTCTCATAGCAAAGCCAAGAATGGCAGATGTTGATCTTCTTATGCCAGCTGCTTTATTTAGTAATTGGGGGGCCCAGGAGCCTACATTATCAAACACAACTCCTAAGTAGGTTAAGACTCTAACCTTAGTTATTGTGCTGTCATTACAGGAAACTGTTTTAAAATGCTTTCTACATTTCCCTAGATACATGACATGGGATTTGTCTGTGTTGACCACCAAGTCCAACTTATCCATATACTCCCCAAATGAATCAAGCAATCTTTGTAAGGCGTTAGGTGTTCTTGCCAACAGTACTGTGTCGTCCGCGTATAGGAGTACAGGGATGGGCGTTCCTCCCATACGCGGAATATCTGATGTTACAGTTGCCAGGACCTTTTCCAGGGAGTTGATGTAAAGTGTGAACAACATTGGGGCCAATATACAACCTTGACGCACCCCTCTGCCGGATTTAAATTTAGCAGTGAATTTTCCCTCTTGCGTCATTCTAATTGATGCCGACAGGTCCCTATGTAACTGAGCTAGAAAGTTCACCAGAGCCTGGTCTAATCCCAGCTCCAGGAGCATCTTCCACAGCTTTGACCTGTTGACTAAGTCAAAGGCTGTGGATAGGTCCATAAATGCCAGGAAGATTGAGCCTTTTGACGCTACTGTGTATTTGTTGATTATTATATCTCTTTTTTTTCTGTAATACCATTATAGCCAGATAGACAAGCACTGGTGAAGTGTTGTCTGTCATGCTCACAGCATGAAGTATCATATCTGTGAAATTTAGTAACAAGTCAAGTCAAGTCAAAATCCACTTTATTCGATTATTTAAAATCATAAAAGTATGCTATTCAATCACATAGTAAAATCGGAGATACAAAAATAAATAAGATTATTTACATAATATACAATTCATATGTACATAACACACAGTGTTCGTCAAGTGCATAGATTTCCAGATTATCATACAGAATGTACACACTATCTACAGGTCAACATTTAGTAACCGGGGGTTCATAATCATTTGTCTATTCAATTAAATCTTTGAAATTTCTTAAGTCATTGGAAATTACTTTTACTCAAAATATGTTTCCTCTAATTGCCTAGATTTTTTATTACGAATAGATGTTACAAGGAAGTTTGCTACCCCGAACATAACAGCAGAGGATTCCATTAGCTGTAGATATAGTAAAGCAGGTTTTACTTGTATAAAACCCTATTTTTCAGCAGTGGCGTAATAAACCTTTTCCTTACCTCTGTATAAAAAGAACAGAAAAACACAAAGTGCATCGTGTCCGGGTATGAATGATAGTCACATTTACAGGGAGCGGCTTCCTCTGGTTTACTCCATTCCCTGTAATTTCCCAGTAACACATGCGATTGATTAAAACGGAATTTGGTTAACAGCCATCGATGAAAGGGTTTGGTGACAATTGTCAAGTAAGGTTGGATAGACATTGTCAATATCAACAGATAATGAGCCCTCACTGTAGGTTTACAAAGTTCTGATGCTTCGCGATCCAATTCCCTAGATTTTATAAAATTGTTTTTTACCCAGTTAATATCGGCTTTAATTAGACTTTCTGGGTTGGAATAGATCTCTGGGCGCCCAAGATAATTAGATATGGATTTAATAAAAAACAACCATTTTATTTCTGCCGCTTTGTCTAGAGCCATACAATCCTTAATAATCTTGTGATTCAAAGTCAGGGCGGGATTTATCCATGTTCTAATCCATTGCAGGATAGCTGCCATATTCAGATAATCTGAGATATATCCCATTCCTAGCTCAAGATGTACAGCAAAACTGGCGGTGGAATGGGGGAGACCCAGAAGAGCTTGCAGGAATTTATTTTCCTCCCTCTGTATGTGGGTTGTGTCCTTGTAGCCCCATATTGCGGCCCCATACCTAGCAATGGCCACAGATTTTGCTTTGTAGATGGACAGGATTGCTTCCCCCGGTTTGCCTCCCAGTCTCATAGCAAAGCCAAGAATGGCAGATGTTGATCTTCTTATGCCAGCTGCTTTATTTAGTAATTGGGGGGCCCAGGAGCCTACATTATCAAACACAACTCCTAAGTAGGTTAAGACTCTAACCTTAGTTATTGTGCTGTCATTACAGGAAACTGCTTTAAAATGCTTTCTACTTTTCCCTAGATACATGACATGGGATTTGTCTGTGTTGACCACCAAGTCCAACTTATCCATAAACTCCCCAAATGAATCAAGCAATCTTTGTAAGGCGTTAGGTGTTCTTGCCAACAGTACTGTGTCGTCCGCGTATAGGAGTACAGGGATGGGCGTTCCTCCCATACGCGGAATATCTGATGCTACAGTTGCCAGGACCTTTTCCAGGGAGTTGATGTAAAGTGTGAACAACATTGGGGCCAATATACAACCTTGACGCACCCCTCTGCCGGATTTAAATTTAGCAGTGAATTTTCCCTCTTGCGTCATTCTAATTGATGCCGACAGGTCCCTATGTAACTGAGCTAGAAAGTTCACCAGAGCCTGGTCTAATCCCAGCTCCAGGAGCATCTTCCACAGCTTTGACCTGTTGACTAAGTCAAAGGCTGTGGATAGGTCCATAAATGCCAGGAAGATTGAGCCTTTTGACGCTACTGTGTATTTGTTGATTATTAGATGTAGGTTTAAGCATTGATCTTCCGTACCTCTTCCCCCTCTAAACCCATATTGGGCGTCACATAGGATATCTTTATCTGTTGCCCAGGCATTTATTCTGGCCAGAATGACTTTTCCCAGTATTTTGATTGATGAGTCAATCAACGAAATAGGATGATAACATCTTGGGTCCCCCCTTTGTCCCTTCTTAAATATTGGTATTATAATAGAGCGGGACCAAGTCTTAGGGAAAGTGGCCGGAGTAGAATTTACTGCTAGATTAAAGACATTAGTAAGTATTATAGACCAAAGCTCAGGACTGGCTTTATACATATCAGGCGGTACCCCATCTGGTCCTGGTGCTTTCTGCCCCGGTGTTTCGGCTATTGCTAGTTGTACCTCTTTAATAGTAATACTCTGTACGGGCCCCACTAGTTCTTTAGAGTGTGTCTTGTAAGTGTCAAGTTCCAAATTGCTCCCGTATACATTCTCAAAATGGTTTAACCATTCCCGTTCTGTAATATTAACTTCTAGCGGGGCATTTTCCGTCCCGTTGAACAAGGGAGAATTTACGATAGTCCAGAATTTGGAATTATTCCTTAGGGTAGCTTTATCAAATAGTGAGTCCCAAGCCTCTTGTTTTAATTCCTTTTTCCAAGTTTGTAGTGTAGTTTTGTATAATCCCCTTAAGAAGGAGACCTTGCTCTTATCTCTAGGCTTCTTCTTTAGAGCGTGCAGAAGCTGGCTATGTATTTTAGTGCAGTTATAGTTAAACCATCTATGCACCTGGTTGGGTTTCTGTTGTCGCTTCACCGTGAGTTCTGATGAGACCTGTTGACAGATCGTTTCAAAGGATATTATTACATCACCTCCAAATCTGAGTGGGTCCCTACAAGTGTTAATTTCATTCCCCACCTTAGATTTAATTGTAGATAGGAACTCCTCAGGTATAATTTTGTTCCATTTTAATCTCCTCCCCTGGTCCTTAGCAAAAACTTCAGTAATTACTTTAGGGGCCTCTATTTTATTAAAAGAAAGTGTAGTATTGACCATTTCCAGGACCACTGGGTTATGGTCACTAAACGTAGATTGAATGGCATTATAAAATAAAACAGAACTTAATAATGCAGGAGATAGAAACATATAATCTATGATGGTTTCGCTTTCCCTTGCTTTATATGTTGGAAGCCGGTCCTTTATATCAGCAAACCCAGGTTCGAACAGGTCTACCTCTGTGAGTAGATCCTCCAGGGCTGATCCCTTAGCTGAGTGTTCGAAATGCTGGTAACTTGAGTAAGCAGGGTAATCTACATCTAAATACTGACAATTTAAGTCGCATAAGTGGACGTTAAAATCACCCATTAAGATGACAGAGAAAAAAGTGGTTTGAGCTTCTTTATATGTAACAAGTCCAACCAACTGTTGCGCAGCAATGGGCATCGTCATGACCATCCCCTCACAACACAGGGGAGCTTGTGTTAGTAGTAGTAAAAAAAAAAATTGTCAATACGACACAAAGACAAAATCATACATAAAATAAAAAACACATATGCCAAGCCATCAGGTATACTTGCTGTATACCAAGCACTGAAAGCACAAACAAATTACAATAGCGCATGCAAACGAGCAATGACGCACAATACTTTGTCACACACTTTTTGCACAGTGAACCTGCAGCCCAAAACCCAATATTCTGACCTGCTTAATTTGTCAGGCTTAAAATCAAAATTCAGTTTTTTTTTATTTTTTACTTTCCTCACCCTCCTTTTGACAGCAGGTCACCTTAGTGGTGATGAGCTGTCAATACAACTTACTGTGTCAATTCTGACACACAGGACCAGCAGGAACAATTCATAAAAGGAAAAAACACATAGACATGAAAACACATGAACATTTCTTTTCAAAGGAGTTATGCAAAAACACATCTTGTTTCAACATACTGCTGACAGCACCACTCTTTTACCCTTATTTCCTACCTATAACCAGTCAGGGCGCACATTTCACCTTTTTCCTCTCACAACCATGACATTTTATTTTGTCTGTCAACCAAACTCACGTGTCTTGTCAGCCTTAAAACCACCCAGAACAATCCATGAATGATCTGTGGGCTGAAGCAAAAATACACACCACACAAAAGAGAAGCACTGAAAATATCAACTGTAACTTTTAATTAGAACACAATACATAATACACATTAACCAACCACAAAATCGAAAAATGTACTTAACTGTAACTGTTTAGTAAGCATGTTAAGCCACCTTAATTTTGACTTTCCCTTCCTTGTACCACAATTTTTCTTGTGCAAAATAAATCTGAATTTGCTAACGTTTTTACCTAGGCATGTAGCCTACAAAATTCTAAGAAAGAGCTTCATCTAATTTTCAGTCTAAGACTAATGCAACATTTCATTTTCTATTAAATAAAAGGCAACTGCGTGGACATTGTTTTTCAAGAGCAGAGATACAAATGTATCATTTCTGCAGAGCATTTCCCATGATGTTGGGACTTTCAGAGAAACCCTTTTTCATAATTTTCCTTTGGAATAATGTTCTCTAATCTATTGATGTTCTCATGGAGAAACCAGAAACCCCCTTTTTGAGGCCTGGTTTAGCAAGGCCATTTAGAAATGCACTTCTCAGAGACAAGGCCCTAATTTATGAGGCCACAGATGTCAGCCTCCTTCCATTGCTTACAGAGAAACTAAAAATAACACCTCAGCGTGGAACTTTTCTGGACAGTGAGCGAGCCACTGCAAGCGCTCCTAGCCCCCACCTTCTGTTCACTCTGAAGCTGTCAAAGAAAAAAAGCGTTCCTAATTCCTCCTGACCTGCAATAATTCACCCTATTTTGAAAAAATAATTTTTCCTTTTTGGGGCTAAAAATTATTTCTATTCTCAGGTTATTAAAAACATTTACTGTGAATAATTCACAGAACCTAATAACGCACATACCAGCTTTTAGAACAAATGTTTGTTACTGCCCTATGCAATGGTACACATTTCATCAACCTTAAATGGATGAACGTCTCAGTAGGTCCAGCTAGAGTTAGAACCTTCATCCCTGATATTAAACACACACCTCTGCACCGGGCACATTGGCTCACTGAGCCATTAAAAATAACCCCAAATGGGAGCCACCTGTAACTTCTAAATGCACTCATTAATTCATTTTGAACTGATCTGTTCCATGTTTTACTTTTCATTAGTCCTTGTGTACATCAAGGGTGTGTACCATTCTTTACATACATATCCTGACTCGGGCTGCCCTCAGACAGGGCAGGTCAATTCTCAACCAAATGCATATCATTAAGGCGGCAACAATATCCAAAACAGCTCAATTTAGCAACACATAGCATAATGAGTGCTGTCACAAATTCTTCATTAAATCATATCAACCAACTTTCAAACATGGCCATATTTCATTCACTCTCCACATATCATTAACCTGGCACCAACCATACACATTGAAGTTACACACAATGTATCACAAAAAGAAGGGAAACATTATTTTTATTTTTATTTGTTTGTTTCATACCCATTTCTCCTAAATCATATGATCTCTCTTATTTAACATAGATAAAGTGCATACATTTCGATCAATAGAAACAATTTGGTCATGAATTCAAAATACCTACTGACATGTCTTATACTCGAACAGAGCCGGTCGACTCCTGTTCGGGGAATCGATCACCCTGGATTCCAGACCACTTAAAAAAATTCACAAAAGAGACAGTCCAAAGACTGCCCTGGGATCATCAGACAGGCGTACCACGAAACGTCTTACAGACTATCCCGTAGTCCTGTGCTGGTGGGGCCGGGCGTTATGGGCGCAACCCCAGACCCAATTGCTCCTAGGGGCCTTTCTGAAGAGGATTCGGCCGAGTGAGCACCCAAAGTGCAACACTAAGGCGTCTGATGTTGTCCCAAATAATCACAGAACAAGTCTGTGGGGCATATGCCCGTGCAGTCACACCTCTGCCACGTCAGACCCCTAGATTCCCTGTGGTTCACTAACCACTACATTTCATACTCAGTTAACTGTTCTTCAGAGCCACTTCTCCAAAGTGCTTGTTTCAAAGTCAACAAAGGACTTACAACACAATTAACTCACCTGGTGCAATCAGTTCTGGTTGCAGGTTCTCCCCTGACAGCTCCTGAAGACCAATACCTCATAGGATTCCGGCGAGGGGTCAATAGCAGCTGGGGCTCTCTGATCGCGAGAGCGGAGTTCAGCCAGAATTATTAGTCAGTCCACCCCCTCGACCAGAGCGCTCCCCTTAATGTCCTAATTTCACCCCGTAGTACAGGAGGACAACCCCATATGCGGAATCCCGGACGAGATCCCCAACTGTGATACTAGAAAAATATAAGTCCAATAGAGCCATACCCTCCTATAGCCCCAATACCAATTATCAAAAAATCAGTCAGTTGGCAGTGAAGAAGTTTCAATCATTTATTCCAAATGGACTCTGCGCAGAGGAGCCTCCCCATCCACACCCAGTCAGTGTGATAAGAAGACTGCCGGTTCATATTCAAAAAGGTCATTATATACTTTCAGTTCAACACACATAATCACTTGAAAAGGAAGAACACCACTTGGCCCCTTCGCTCCAGGAAGAAACCATATATGGCACACATGATTAGTTCAAAGCTTAGCTATTCATTACTGGGCAGGTCAGGAAGGGTGACTCCCTTTCATTCTCAGGCATGGGAGTACAGGCACAGCGTCTGCAAGAATGTGCTTATCCCACACGAAAGGCAGATGTGACCTTGAGTTTCCCAAGTTTGAATTGATGGTCCATTCATAGCCCAGGCCGACCTTTCAGGCTCGCTCTCTACACAGTAGCAGGTAACATGTTTTCCTAGCTAGAGCGAGAGGTACCGGGAAATGAAACCAACATGGTGTTTCTTCAGAAAAGGCCTGATTCTTAATGTATACATGATTCGAGTATATTCACAATGGAGGGGTTAACCTAAAATGGTATGCTAATGTTTTGGATACATTAGGCCAATATTATATGATATTGATTTTATATTTCTTCACCACTCTGGATTGATGTGTTAGTAACATGTTTTCTGAAGGAGCACTGTTTTGTTTTATGCTCCTGCGATATGTGTTTGGCACCAATTGTTCTAATCTTAATGTATCAATATGCATATTTTGAGATTTTTGAATTGTTACCATCTAAATTCAAAATAGGTTGTTAAATATGTTATAATTAAATAATAAATGTGTGTTATTTTTATATTTTTAACATTAATTTATTTCTATTTATGTTTTTAACAATTTTGAATAGTTTGATTTAATTTAAAATGATTTGTTGAGGGATGTTATTTTAAATCCCTAACTCATTGTTTTCTATTGGAGGGTGTTGCAGTACCAGTGGTTGGCTTGCATGGTGTTTGGATTACTACAAAAGTGAAAGTTACCACAGATGTGTAAGCTACTACAAAAGTTTAGTTTGTGTTTATCACAAAGTGGTAAACTTACTCAAAAGCGTGGGGGCGGAGCTTGCCACGCCTGAGGATGGCTGCCTTATGAGTGAGTTTCTCCGGCGGCCTTGTAATCCTTTAATAATCCTGCACTGTAAGCCCCTGCAAAATAACTGCATCGGAAGCTGATGGCATTTCAGGAAAAAAAAACTTTTGCTGTATAAATCGGCCCAGAACTTCAATAAATGGGAGGCTAACTTTGGACAGCGGCAAGGCCCTGATGAGACCCTGAAAGTGAAACCGTGAGCTTGTGTGAATGCTGGCCGAACGGCTATGCTCGCGCAACTGGGAGGCGGACTCGTAGGGAGATACTAGGAGCTGCGGTGCCCAACAGAGAACAGTGTTGTTAGACCACATACCAGCCTTGGGACTGGGAGAGTGACCCAAATGATGATTGAGTAGAATTGCCGGACCCGTTGCCTGGGGCCCGGGGGAGGTAAGAGCATTGCCTCGCGGAGACTGCGAGGAGGAGAACGGCTCAGAAGCCCGATAACTCTGTAGTGCACAGCCTAATTGAGCAAGCATGCCGGCCGAAATAGAAGCGAGGAAAAAAACTGCAGCACAGCCAGATGTATGGTGACTGCATTACTACCCGGAATATTAGACCGCAGTCGGCAGCACAGTTCTGCTCACCGGCCTAGTTGACACAGAGGGCATGGACACTTCATATCAGACCCTGCGGGTGTATGGGAAGGCCCATGGCAGGGTGTCTAATGAGGTAAGGCTGGAGGCGCCTGAGGGCAGAAGATCAAGAGTGAAACCAATAGAGGGCTGCCTCGAATATCGTAGCTGTGCTACAGTTTCTAGGACACACAAGCGGCTGTAGGAGAGGATCCCCTCCCTGTGCACAGACCTTGATCCCCAGACACACAGCTTGCAGGGATGCCCCAGAGAGGGACTGGTGGCCGAAGTGGTGAATTGCGGCTCCACTATGATGCTGCATATGAAGTGGCAGAGGAACATGGGGCTGTGAACAGAGCAGATTATAAATAAACAGGCCCTCCTTGATGAATATCCCTGGGAGCACTACCAGAGGCATATATACGGCCCCTCCCCCACTATCCGCATATTGAGCCGTGGAGGGTGAACAGTCCTGGTCCACGATTTGAACTACTGAGCCCCCCTAATGGCACCCTCTTGTAATTCACAACAAAGTTGTGGGACTCTTGCTCACGTTGTGGGTGGGAAAACGCTCTCGATCAGCTCATACCTCAGGCACATGGAGTAGTAGTGAGTGGATGGCAGATCCCCACTGAGTAAACACGTTAGAGATCATAGGTCTTGTACTTCCATATCTTGCGAAAACAGTGGATGCGCCTATGGAGTGGTAGACTTGCATCTGTCCTGTGTGGAGGTCGGTGGCTGGGGTTCCAACTGTGACTGAGCTGACCACGGCAGACCCAGAGCTTACTGAAGTAACTCAAAAACGTGGACAAGGCAGTCTAGCTTGTTCCCTGTGCTGTAACTCCTACGCTTTCTGCCTAAAGTCTGCATAGTACTAGTGATGAAATTATTGAGCCACGTACAGAACAATAATGGGGAAGACAGACAGAACCCAATCAAAGCCCCATTTCGAACAGCCCAAAAAGGCCACCGAGAGTAGCCAAGATGAATCCCAGGTGGGGCAGTCTGCTACGTCATCTGAGGGCACTGAAGCGGTTGGTGATGTGCAATCCATGTTTGCAACGATACAAGCCACATTATCCAATATAGATGGGAAGATTGACACTCTGACCTACAGAGTAGATTGGATGTCTGAAAGTCTGGACAAGCATACAGAATGCATTGATATGGCAGAACACAGAATATCTGAGGCTGAAGATGGACAACAACAGATTGATACAAGACAGGGAAAGATGGATAAAGCCCTGGCAACCCTGATGGCGAGGGCCGAAGACGCTAAAGCACGCTCAAGATAGAACAATCTATGCTTCATGGGTATTGCAGAGTCAACCAATACAGGGCTAATGGAAAAAATACATTGAGAATTTGATGATCATGCTGTTGGGCAGGGAAATGTTTTCCGATGTGTTCATCATTGAGCGGGTGCACAGGTCAAAAAGTTCTTACGAGTAAAAACAAAGCTTTGAGACCAAAATATTTCATATGCAATCATTTACCAGGCCCGATTGCGAGTAACAGATGGGGGCAAGGCCACTATATACAATTTGCTAAAGGATGTCTTAAAATTCTTACTAAACAGATCAACCATAGCCCCTCGCAGGAGATCACAGAGAACTGGTCCGGATAAACAGGCAAGCACATTGGATGTTGAATGACAATCTGGAACTCCCGGGACCAGCTGCGAGCATCAGTGAACTATAGATTGCTTCATTGTCGTTATGAATACAGACGACACAGATAAGTGATATACTGGGCTGGGGGATTGGTCAGTATAAAGGGCTCCCGAGTCCTGGACATAGATTTGTTTAAACACGCAGTTGAGCTATTAATGACTTTCGAGGACAATGGGTGTGGTTCAGGGCACTAATGTTTGCAGTGGGCTTAAAGTGGGCATTAGACTTGATTTCATCTAGGCGACCATCCGTGTGATAGTATTTGACCGGCATATGGCTGGTTGCTCTCACCACCCTGTGTGCACCACTCCAAGTTAAAGTTCCTTTACGGAGTTGGGGAGGCGGGGTGGGAATGTTAACATTTTATGGGGCTTGTCTTGGCTGGAATTGGGATGGCGAAGTGGGTGGGGGAGGGGGTAGACATTTGAGAAAACTGGTCAGCATCTGTATAATGGATGTCACATTCACCAGACATTTTAGATTCACAAACTATTGTTCAGCCCATACTAGCCACGCAAACTCAGTATGACTGCCATAGAGTAGATATTGCCTGCATTCAAGAAACACTCCTCTGGACTACACTGAAGGTAGAATAGGTATGAGATGGGCATCCTACAGGACGGCGTCCTCCTACTCTAACTGTGCTAGAGGAGTATTGCTCCTTATCAGGTGAGGCACTCCTTTCACCTTGATTGGCTCAACCAAAGATTATTAAGGCCGCTACGATATAGTCCAGGGAACTTTTGGGGGCATCCCCCCTCACTATAGTCACAATATATGGTCCAAACACTGAAGAGCCTGCATTCTTTATACAAATTTGGGCAAAACTGTGTACTCTGACGCCTACAGCTGTAATATGGGGCGGAGACTTTAATACATGCTTAGACCCATCCATGGATAGGTTCTCAGGAATGAAAGATAAGGCAGACAAGCAACTAGGGCATTATGAGAAGGTATGGACACTTATGGAATGGTGGATGTCTGGGGCCTGAGACACCCAAGGCACAAAGAGGGTACTTGTACATCCACAACCCATGGTACATGGTCGACAACTGATTACTGGATTGCCACTCAGGAGGTCTGTACATTGACCACATCTATCGCACATATGCCTAAAACACTGTCAGATCATGCACCAGTTCGCCTTGCGCTTTCCATACCCACCCATACCCCGAGAAAGTACACATGGCGATTACAACCTAGCGTGCCATTGGACCAGGTATTTTGCTCTGAACTACACCAGGTCATAGTGGACTACTTTAATCATAATGTGGGCTCAGTAAGTAGCACCAGGGGGTTGTGGGAGGTCTTTAAGGTCACGATTCAGGGACATTGCATAGACAAACATGTAGGTATTTTGAGAGATATCCAACAGCAACTGACCAGGGTCGAACAAGACATTAGACAGTTGGTAACGGAATTCCCGATCACACAGGACCCCAAGATATTAGCAAATATCAGGCTGAAAATAGACACCTGTCATGAATTTACAGATAGTGAGGTAAAGTATATCTCGCGTAGATATACAGTGCATAACTATGGGTAGGGTGGACGAGCTGCTCGAGCCTTGTCACACAGAATAAGACCTGCGCACATGATGTCTTATATCATGCAAATATCAGATACACAAGGTCCATCTATTTATGACACTCCATCAATACTGAACTCTTTTTCATGATACTACACCAATCTATATGCCACACTCACTAACACATTCCTATCCGACATACATCAGTACTTAGATGACACTACCCTGGCGTGGCTGTCAAATAAACACTTTGAATATTTTTGTCATCATATTACTGAGGACGAGATAAGAGAGGCAATTAACTCTCTCCCCAATAATAACACCCCTGGTCTGGCTGGCCTTCCTGGGGAGTTCTGTAAAGAATACAGAGACTTATTAATCCCACACCTAGCTGAAATGTATGAGGAGGCCTATGAAGAAGGTTTATTACCGGCGTCACTTCGTGAAGCGCTGTTGATCACCCTCCCTAAACCGGATAAAGATCCAACCAAATGTGAATCCTTTCGCCCCTTATCCTTAATAAACATAGACGCTAAGATTTTAGCAAAAATAATAGCAACCTGGATACAACCCTTGCTGCGTAACTTGGTTTTGCGCGATCAGTCTGGCTTTATACTCACAAGGTCCACTACACAAAATCTGAGAACCATTTTCGCGATGTTCCACCATTTGAGTCCAGAACTGTCAGCTGCGGTGGTCCTATTAGATGCGGCGAAAGCATTTGACTCTGTGGAATGGTCATTTATGTTCACGGTGTTGAGCAGAATGGGTTTTCCTGAACAGTTTTTACGTTGGAGAGCACTATTGTATACAGAGCCGAGTGCACGTATCAGAGTTAATGGTAATACATCGGACCCAATGAAGATAGGCCAAGGGACTAGACAGGGCTGCCCACTTTCGCCCCTTCTTTTCACACTGGCCCGAGAACCCTTGGCATGTAAAATTCGACAGAGACATGTGGACACTGCACGACAATTCCATCTACGACCAGTCAATGTCACCTTGTATGCTGATGATCTGGTCCTTTATTCATGAAAACCTGATACCAATCTCAGCACTCTCATATGTTAAATTTGAAAAATGTTAGGACTCTGTATGAATTGGGATAAATCAGTTGCTATCCCCCCTACTCCAGTTACAACACAACCTGTTTGGATTACCCATTAAAGTGGTGTACTGAACCTGTGAAATATCTTGGCATTTAGATACATTGAGATCCAGAAACGGTAATCCGGGAAATCTATGGTACGGCTCTAGCTAAATTAGAAGACCAGATAGATGGGTAGATTAAACTGCCCCTTTCATTAGCTGATATAATAGACATACACAAAATGGTTGTGCTACCAAGATTTCTCTATTTATTTATGAACATCCCTATCTGGCTCACAGAGTCACTATTTACTAAATTGCGCACTGCCATGTTATGACTTACAAAGGCCGGGAAACAGGTGAGAGTGGGCTGGTCAGACCTAACCAAACCATATATCCAAGGGGCTTTGGGGCACCTGATTTGCAATTGTATTTCTAATGTGCGCAGGCACAATATGCTCACTACTGGTTACACCCGCACGGCCATATACCACATATAGCAGTGGAACAGGATAGTGTGAAGCTGACTCCTCTGATCACTTTTGTATCGAACCCGAGGCGTCCCATCCCGAGAGCTATAATCCATCTGGTGATTTGCACATCGCTGGCATGGTATATGATAGCTAAACGAGCACAGAAACTTCTCGTTTACGCACCCGCGTTACCCATGTCCCATCACCCGCACATAACAGTGATGCAGGAGACAACAATTATGTCTTTATTGGAGGGAATGGGGCTGCGCCTTATGAGTGATGTTTTCCCACATAGCCAATTCATATCACAGACTGATGTCTCCCTTAGCGCACATCGCACTCCCTTAAAGATATTTGCATATCTATGGCTACGTATGGCAGTAAGGGAATTATACCCTTCATTCCCAGATGAACCACAGGCCCTTAACACTCTGCAGGTTTTGTTTTGTTGACTTCTCCTACACGACAACGTTTAGTGACACGGTTGTATGAACAAGTTCGCACACAAAATAAACTGTTACAGAGATGGGAAGAGGCAGCTGATAAAACTATTTAAAAAAAAGGACTGGAACTAAAGCTGTGGACAGATGCAGCTCCTCACATCAAATTGCAATTTGCGCATTATTCATTTAAAATTTTTATTACAAGCTTACTACACACCGGCAAAACTGCACAAATATGGTTTGCGAGCTGATGATAAATGCCACAGATGCGGCACCACTGGTGCAGAGTTTTTGCATATGGCATGGGCTTGTTCCTAACTTCTTTCATATTGGAGGGAAGTGACTGATGCCCTAGCTCAAATGCTGTCAGAGCAGATACCCAATGAGCCGCTGGTCTGTTTGTAGGGGATGTACAAGATAAGGCTGGCTAAAAGGGATAAAATACTGGCCGTAGCACTACTGCTGGCCAAGAGACATATAGCTATATGCTGGGGGAGTAGACGCCCACCGGATTGGGTTGCAGATATGACGATTGCAAAGAGACGCTGGAAACGTATGCAGAAGGAATGCCACAGGCCTCCACACCTAAAGATTTTTGGGAAACATTTGTGCAACACCTTAGATCTCTGCAAATTGACGATTGATTGCCTACTGTAGCATATCAGTAACACTTGAAGATGTGTTTTTCCAGGGCAATTACGTAGAAGAGAGTAGTTGTAATAGACTGTGGTACGAATTAACTATCTGTGGGTTGAGGGCGAATAGTATGGGCATGATTGCCACTGGGATGAAGACAGGATCTATACTTCTTAATGATAACAGAACAAGCTGTATATGTCAATAAGGGAAATGTCATTGTGATATGTAAACTGTGTAATATTGGTATCTATGATGTACACACCTAGGGGCATATTCCACTTTTTTGGCTTTAAAAGCCAAGAAAGTGGAGATAAAATTATCTCCCTAATACCTAGCTGTCGCTTACACCAGTTAGCGACAGCTAGTAGGAGATAGCGACCATCTTGGGCCCCGCTTTGCATGTCAGTGATATTTATCACTAATGACATGCAAAGTGGGCGTGCCAAGATGTTAGCGACTGGAAAAAGTCGCTAACATCGCTATCTCCTATTACCAACTTTTGGAGATATTCGCGCTAAACGTGAATATCTCCAGAAGCTAACACCTGCCCCTGAGCAGTTCTTAGCCATGTTATCCAATGGGAAGTGGATAACATGGCTAAGAGCATTAGCTCAGTAATGCATGAATATCGCGGACTTTTCAGCGATATTCATGCATTTCGGCCAATTTTTATTGCTTAGAAGATAAACCTTGATAATAGCAAGGTTCCTAAGTGATAAAAATCGCCGCAGCTCGGCGATAAAAATATCCCCGCTAAACCAACATAGCGATAATTATCGCTAGTTGTTGGTAATATGCCCCTGTATTCTTATTGCTGACCTGAATAAAAAATAAGAAAAACGTACTCAAAAGCGTGACCTTACTTGTAGTTACGTTTGAGATTTGGAGCAGTACACTTGGAAATACTAATACTGTATCTACTTTGTAGATTTAACGGGAGTTCTTCAGGTGGTCGAGCCTCTGCTTAGGGGCTTTGAGCAAAAGATAGTACAGTTGGCGATGAATTATATTGGAGAGACAACTAGAGTATGAAATATTTGAGAGTAAAACATTTGAAAATGTATTTGCATTGTATTTGCATTGTCACAAGCTAAAGTAGTGGAAGCACATAGATTAGAGCTTGAAATACATTCATTGGTGTTTGAGGCACAGACTATGGTACAAAGACTGTTATAGCACTGATAAATAAGCGAACTTTATCAATCCCAGCTTTTGCTTTAGGGATTCGATATAAACTGAAAAACATGGGCTAATATGAAAAGAGTGAAATTAAAAGGTCTATTTGTAAAATATGGCATTAATTATAGTGATATTTTGTGTAAATGCCTATGTCTCTGAAAAAACTTTACTAGCAAAGAAATAGTATAGTCTCTCTTTTGAAGCCCATTAAGCATTCATTAAGGCTAAAAGCACACTATTATACTTGGACAGATATAATATTCATCTCAGCAGGATATTTGTCTGTTTCCTTGTCATTAGAGTAGACGACTGTTGTTATTTACGCTTGGCTTAAACACAAGCATTGCATAAAAACATAGACTATAAAGAATTTAATTGTAAGTGCATCATTAAAAAATCTGATGAGCTGAAGCATCTGCTTGTGATTTGGCCAAGTTTTAACAAAGAGAGACAACTGTACTTGAAGCATTTGAGTATCAGAAAGATTCCTAACGCATATGAAAATTGGGACAGCAGTTGAACATTTTTAAAGAGGGCTACGATGCAAGTTTCTTGTACAGCATAGTGGGTGATGTAGTGTATCTTTTTTCGTTGTGAAGTTTTGTATACTTAACCTATTTCAGTACATTTTAATTAAATTATATGATTTTTCTTTAGGGATATGTCTGTATATAGACTGCATTCTCTCAAACAAATATGTGATGATTTTGAGACCCTTTGTTGTAAAAGGGGTATGGTCAAGTCTCTAAGTGGCATGAAAAAAATGGGGGGTCTCTCAAAGGAACGTGGCTAATGTAATTAAGGGCATGGCTTAAAACTCGTAAATGAAAAAGCTGTGCTTCATATAATGTGCCGCCCAACTGGTATTTTGCTGCTTCTGTCATTGCATCCAGATATAGAATACAACAAGTACCATTACATCTACATCAAGCCTAAACTATTGGCTTTGCCAATGGGTGTTAGTTGCATAAGCAACAGCTATGACTTCCTTGAATATAATATGTCAATCCTTCAGTTCTGAAATTATGAGACTGTGAAAGGACTTTAACGAGTCTCTTTGAAGTTACCCCAAAGGCAGTGAAGGGTGGTACTGCAGCAGAGTTAAGATTTGTTTTTCACCAGCATGTTGATGGCAAAATTTGAGAGCGCAATAGGGGCCCATCTCGAGACCTGCTTTTTAGCACTGCCGGTGTACCCGGCCCACTTAAAGCCCTGGGTATGGTACAAGTATCTTTCAAGAATATGCTTGTCAAAATATTGGCAGATATAAATATCATGTGTAAAATATAATTTACAAAACTATTGCTCCCTTTCAAGTAATAATATTAACTCTATACAAAAATAAACAATATGTTTATCCACAATATTTAGTGCATTATATTAACTTGGGGTCACAATGTTTCAGGCTTCTAGCCTGTTAAACACGATCCAGCAGAGAATAACCCTGCTAAGCTGAAAAGTCCCAAACACTTCTTGGACATCCTTTGGGTATACATATTCATGCTGAGAGGAACCTAGTTGGTCCCCAATCCATTTCTTCTCTGACACGGAACTTTTGTGTCATCCCATCCTCAGAATCATGGCAGTTACTTGCTGAGGAGGAAGAGAATGACACAAGTGAAGATGGCTTTAGATAGCAATCAAAGTGATTTGACATGAACACCTGACAAATGGATCCAAGAAATGCCTAACACCTTGACCATTTCCATTAGTATGTTGTTTTATCTAATTTAGATTTATCGAGGTCACTTCAAACTTGAGGTTGGGACTTGCAAAAGTTGATAACAAGGGGTGAGTTAAGGTAAAACCTTTACCAGCAAAGTTCTTCTAATTTGCAAAGTTTACATCAACGAATCCTGCAATACTTTCAGATTTTTTCCAGTACAATACTTCCCTGTGGATCTCACAACTAAGCTGTTTCTCAGCTCCAGGTTGTTCCCCAACGTATGATGAGAAATCTTGAGGCTGCGTAATGGTTCCAAGTGGAATCCCAACTGGTGTGGCATAGGCTGGGGCAGATGATGGGGGTAGGCAGTAGCATAGGTGCAGCTGGAGCCATTGTTACAGTGCACAAGGGAAAGAGAAAAGGTGACCTTGCAAGGTAAGGGGGGGGGCAAAAATGCTAGAGGATCACATAGTGGAAAGGGTATAGCAGTGGAAATAAAAATAGCTCTTATAATGAATGACCACAAGTGGTGCTAGTCCACATAATACCCTTCATAGCAGTGGGCTAGGCTTCCACTTGAACGATGGGTGAAGGGAGTGAACGGAAGCTTAAAATATTCTCCATGCCTCCACAATATGGCCTTCCTCAATGAGCTCAGATTAATATGTGGTGTGACAAAAATAAAAGCGACTATCTTGTCAGGGTCAGATTTGGCAGGCTACTCCGATGTGTACATGGGGTGGCTTTCATGTAGTTTCATGTGCAAGCTTTTATACTTTTGTATATGTAGCAAGTTATATTTTTTCAAATGCATGACGGTGGCACATCAGTGTACTGAATTAACATATTTTGTTTTACATTTTTTCATGGTGCAAACTGTTCTGATGGGGCCTGCACCACTGGGATTGGACGCTTTGGAGGGGGGGCACGATAAAAGGGCATTAAGGGCACAGGGAAAATAACCACACTCGCACTCAGGGTCGTATTCGGAAGTGCCGCCCACTTGCGGACGGCCTCCTTTTATTACCTCCCCGCAGGCCATGTCTGGCCTGCGGATGTATGAATGTGTGAGGGTGTGGTGTGTGTAACAACTAGAACGGGGACCATTACACAAACATGTTTACTCACGGATAAACTCCTTCTATACCTACTCCAATTCCGGGGTCTTCTGTCCTCTTTCCCATCAAATAAATCGATCCTGTTGATGTATGTACAACAGATTTTAAGGCAAAAATGTGCCTGCAGATGTTTTATTCTCCACAAATGTGCAAAATTGATGGTTTTCCATCACATTTTCCAGATGTATCTGCGCTAAAACAGCCACATCCCACCTCGAGAAGGTTTACTGACACTGGAAATTATGTCATCCCGACAGAGAATTTGCAATTATGAATTATGGACCAGATTTATCAAAGTCTAGAATTGCTCTTGTGTCACGCACACTAAAGTCAGATTTACCAAGCCACGCAAGGCCACCAAAAGTGCGCTAGCACAAGGAGAGGACAAGAATGTGCCATTTAATGATAAATACGGCACCTTTCTGCCCTCCCCCTTTCACGTGGCGCAGCACAGCAAGGTGTCTCGCTGCTTTGTGTTGTGTGAAATATTGATAAATCTGCCCCATGCCTACCCAATCACAACTTAAGTATGCAATAAAGTTTGTGAATTGGTTCAGTTGTGTCCTAACGATATAGACTGATTAACCCCTTCAGTGCTGATGACAAAGCCAGCTCGTCATGGGCATTACCTGCGCTACGCGCATGACGAGCTGGCTTTGTCACGTAACGCGCGATTTTCGAATCTTCAGCGCGCAGCGGGAAAACCCGATAGCGCGCATGCGGGTAAGTAACCACAGGCATCCCCCTGAATTTACTTCATCCTTGAAAACTGTCAATGCGGAATATGTGGCAATGTTTACACAGAAAAGGCCTCAGTTGCAAAGGTGTGTGTTTACCGGTATCCCTGCCGCAGGGAATGTTTAAAAATCCGCTCTTGACCAAAGCAGGTCTAGACCTGCTTGGTGACTTGGCCTATCCCCTTTCTAGACTGATAAACTGAAAATCTGAGGTTAATTTGAGAAGACGCCTCATAGTACCATGTTACACATACAAAATGGAAAAAATATAATGAAATCCTATTTCAAGGCTCCAATCAGGAGCTGAAGAGAGTTCATTAAAGTGGCTTTTCATTTTGCGTGAGAAGCAGCGATTTGCAGCACTATTTGTAAGAGGTTTTTATTTATATCCACCTCTGGCCTTCTACTTCTAAAGCTGCCATGCAGCCTACTATGTTCACATAGATAATGCATCTAAGAAGAAATAAGCAAACCTCTCAGGGATAGAGACGAGGATTGTGTGGGGGATGTTATCCGCATAAACACATTTTTTAAAATGATGTAAATTGCAGTGACAAAATGAATTAAAACACTATTAATGTTTCATGTTGTTCCTGCCATTTTTTCGTGTTAGCTGTCTAGCGGTGAAGAGCCTGGAACTACCCATTAAGCGGATACCAGAAAAGCCAGACAATAAAAACAACAAATATAATTATAAAAAAAATTTCGTGTGTACTTCCCCGCCCACGGAACATAATGAAAACAACAGGGGACAAGTGAGGACAAGAACTATAGCTCATTATTAATATCTGAATCTTGTATCATGTTCCCTAATAATGTGCTGAGGTGCTGGTAAAAGGAACCAGAAAGTATGCTTAAGATCACAAAATGGCCAGTCATTATTATGATGGAAATAAAGGATTATTTTTGTTACACAAGAGTTAGATGCACATCCAGGGAAAGAGACTGTCTCTTGCAATAATATCCGGACTTGACTGCAACGGGCAGATTTACTTAAATTTTGTTCATAAAAACAATGATGTAGGATTTACTTTCCAGCAAAAAACTGCACAGGAAAGTTGCTTGAAAGTAACACAAAGCTCACCTTTTTGCTGCTTTGTGTTACTTTTCCCTCAAGAGGTGTTCCATGGGTGGTACCTGGTCGTCTCATGCATACTCTCATGGGTATAGATGCAAAGCCTTACCTACTAACAATGGTAGACAGCATTGCACCAAAAATTAACATTTCTTTGAGGGAATCGTTAAAAAACGAAGGGGCATATCAGCAAGGAGCGGCGATGAATAACACAAAGCGTGCTTAGCGCTTTGTTATTCATCGCTGTCTATCTCTGGAATGTATCGCCCTGGTAGCGCGTTATCAACAACGCGTTGCTCCAGGGCGATAACAATTCCAGAGATAATGGGGGAAATCGCCGTTTTGCAGGGAACATCGCTGGTTTTCCAGCGATGTTCCCTGCAAAAGGGCGATAACCTCGCTGATACGACCATGTGGTCGTAGCAGCATAATCCACCCCCTATGTTAGGGATGGGTAAGTCAGGATTTTAGCAGACATTCGTTTTTGGAGAAAACAGCAGTTTTCTCCAAAAACGAACGTCTGCTAAAATGCCAGGGCAGCCTTGTAAATATTGCGATGTGCACATCAGTGATATTTGAAAGGCTGTACTGCCCAGTGACGCCCACTTTGCATCTCATTAGAGATGCAAAGGGAGGCATCAGGAATAAGGGTGCTAACATGCGATTATGCATGTTAGCACCCTCTTGTAAATAGGGGAATAGTTTTATCTCCCCTTTTTTGGCTTTTACAGCCAAAAAAGCAGAGATAAAGCCCTTGTTAACATGCTCCCAAATAGTTTTATTTCTTCAAACTTTTCTGTCTTTTTACTGCACAGCACATATCCAAACATGGAGCACTTTTCAAATTTGTGTAGGAATAGTATTGTAGTTTGTAATAGAATTGTACCCTCTAGTACAAAACCTATGCTAGAGTTGCAGAAGTTACTCAATAGGTTGACACAACGAGGGATGTTCTGATTATGTTAAGGAAATGAAGGAAGTGTATTGCAGGTTTCGCAGGGAATTGAAAATGTAGAAATAAATCCTTTTCAATTAGTTACTGCCACATACTGCAGTCGTTATGTCCAATTAAGCTCAAAATTATGTAACAGTGTAAATTATACATGAACAGTACTCTGCGGCACTGAAACCTGAAGCTATAGAGTTGAAGCTGAAGTTGCGTTTAACATTAGGTAATTTACAAAGCTTTAGATATCAACTTGGGAAGCACTACTTACATATAAAATTGCCTTTGCTGATCTGATTGTGAGCAATCTTTGCACAACGCAACAGTGGGTCTCCTTGACACCAGCATCGGTTTGGGAATGGGTATCAGGGGGCTAAATCCACCCTCGGGGAGGGTGCCCATCAGGAAATAGCAAGGTGGGCCTGGAGGTGCGTGGAGGGGTGCTACTGAGAAGCACTGCTGCCGCTTTTGTTACTGGGGCCAATTTTACAGCACTGCTGCAAAAACACCCCCCAGTAACAAAACCGCCCCCCCCCCCCACTGGTCATAAACCTGTCCCCACCCTTCTGGCCCACCGGGAAAACTCCCAGTGCCCGCTAATGCCAGTCCGGCCCTGTTTTTGAACCTTCAGTAATAAAAGCCAAAGTACATCTAAATATTGCTTTGCATACTCCATTCAACAACTTAGCAATCATGCAGGCCTCCATTGCCTAAAGAATGGAAGGATTAGGCAAGGTGGAAGCCAGTGGTTTCTGCCAATAAGAGCCTTCTGTCCTTTAATGTGGAGTGCAAAAACAACAGGTGATGGACAGAATGCAAAACAATGTCATACATTCACCCCAGTACAGAGATCTGGGCCTAAATCCATAGTTTTTTTGCTCACCATGACATTCCAGTTTGAACCCAGTCATATGCAAATCAGTCTTGACCCTGTGCCCCATGGGAACAGTCCAGCCCGAACTGCCAGGCCAGGTCCTCCCTGGACTGGAAACAAGCATCCAAGGACCGGTTTCGGGCTTTCAGCCCTCATCAGCCTGGATAGCTTGATGCCAGTGGCATGGAGAGCACGGGACTCACGTTTGAGCATACCCGTCCCACTCAGGATGACAAATGCAAAACCAAGAGGTGATGGACAGAATGCAGAACAATGTCATACATTGACCCTAGTACAGAGATCTAGGCCTAAATCAATCGGTTTTTTTGCTCACCATGCCATTCCAGTTTGAACCCAGCCATATGCAAATCAGTCTTGACCCTGTGCCCCATGGGAACAGTCCAGCCCGAACTGCCAAGCCAGGTCCTCCCTGGACTGGAAACAAGCATCCAAGGACCGGTTTTGGGCTTTCAGCCCTCATCAGCCTAGATAGCTTGATTCCAGTGGCATGGAGAGCACAGGACTCACGTCTGAGCATACCCGTCCCACTCGGGGTGACAAATGCAAAAACAACAGGTGATGGACAGAATGCAGAACAATGCCATGCATTCACCCCAGTACAGAGATCTGGGCCTAAATCCATTGTTTTTTTGCTCACCATGTCGTTCCAGTTTGAACCCAGTCATATGCAAATCAGTCTTGACCCTGTGCCCCATCAACTGTTGTTTTTGCTTTAATGTGGAGTAGAAGAAGTTAATGATATATTCGTTGCTTCCTCTCTTCTAGAGTGCTTAACATCTGAGTATCTTTTTGTGGTCCCTGTAATTATTACAAATGGCAATTGCTTCATTATTTCCTCTTGGCCATATTGCATTGTCTGTGAGTCATAGGCTCTGCAATCTGCCTTCTTTTTGAGAAGTAAGCCAGCAAGGATATTCCACGGGCTGTGTTCTGCCTTTCAGAGTTGTTTTTATCAGGCAGCCATTTGTACTGCCTGGTGTGCCTTCAGCACTTTCAAGTGGGTCAGCATTGTGTAGGTCACTAGAAACGACCTCCTGGGGCCACCTCATGACAAAAGATTAAGACCTTTGCTATTTACAAAACTACTATACAAAGATCTCCATGCATGTAAGTTTACTGCTAAGTAATAAATGAAGGTGGAATAGGGAGAGAGCTGGGAAGAGGAATATCGTTTTAACTATGTATATTGTAAAATGTTAAAAATGCTATACATAATTACTAAGGGGCATATGTAGGTAGCCGTTTGCGATTCGCAAACGCTGAAATTTGGTGAATTTCGGCGTTTGCGAATCGCAAACGGCGTTTTGATATGTAGGTGCCACTTAGCAAAATAAGGAATCACAAAAATTGCGATTCCTTATTTTGCTCATAGCATTTAAGGAATCGCAATTTTGCGACTCCTTAAATGCTATTTAGGGGTGCTTTAAAAATTGCGATTTTTGCATAAGGAATCGCAAAATACCACCTACTTCAAGTAGATGGTATTTTGCGAATTCCTTAAAAAATGCATTTAAAAAAAATTTAAAGTGCCATGTGGCGCACAGACATGCCCTTAGGGCATGTATGTGCGAAACATTTACTTACAGGCACATTTCAGGGGTGCAACAGGTGTCCTTTGGACACCCTGGCACCCTTGGAATTGCGATTCTCAAATTGCGATTTTCTCATAGAAAATCGCAATTTGAGAATGTATCCCCATTCATTCCTATGGGCCTTTTAGCCCATAGGAATGAATTAGACACTCATTCCTTAATTGCGATTCGCAATTTGCTAATCTCAATTAAGGAATGTTAGAGATTCGCAAAAAAATTGCAAATTTTTTCCTACATTCCATTTTACTATTCTCAAATAGCGATTCCTTAAAAATCGCTATTTGGGAATCGCAAAATGGAAATTACCTACATATGCCCCCTAATCTTTATTTTAACATGTAAAACATAATTTTAAAATAAATGATTGTTTTAAAAATGTATGTACATTAATTCAAGGCATAAATTCTAACAACATTTTATTAATATTAAATAAAAAGTTAAATGTTAGTGAGGTTGGTATTTTGTAAAGTACTCTGTAAATGTATAAATTAGGTTAATCTATTTAAATGAATCAATTATTTAGCACATATACTTTGATGAGTTAAAGTGCTGCAATATTTTATTTTCTTAGATCTAGGTCAGCATATGTTTTAAAATCATTTACATTTATATTGTATATTAAAATAAATGTAATATATTTTTTCAAAGAATAATAAACGTTAGTAATTTTCCTATACTTTCAAACTGGCAGATTTCCACATTGCTTGTGGAGATCTCGGCCTATGTGTGAAAAGGTACTAGAAGTTACTTTACACTCATAAATTCTGCTGCAGGAGGCTCCCACCCAGACCTGCGCAGGTGGAGACATGTAAGTTTAAATCTAAATACAAATCTACTCTTGTACTAATGTACATTTATACCTAAGCTCAGGAGTATATTAACATGTGTAAATTTACGTTTGTGAATGATGCCCTATGTTACGTGATGCTGTAATAAGAGGTGATGTATGCATTGAAAATGGTCGGTCTTTCTGAGGATCCTTGTGGACATCTGCAGATGAGGATGCTGTCATCCTCGGTGCACAGTGCCAGGCTGGCTGACTGGGTCCTTCCATCGGAGTGCTTGTCCTCGGGTTCGGATATTGTGTAGGTGTTGGATGATAATGAGGTTGAAGACTATTGAATGCTGCAGAGAGGTCCAGGAGGATGAGGGCAGCTGTGTCTCTTCTCTCCAGATAATGCGGATGTAATCTAGACAGCAATGAGGGCAGTTTCCATGCTGTGGTTGGGTCTGAAACCAGACTGAGGAGTTTGAAGTAGTTGGTGGTCGTTGAAGTATTGAAATAATTCTAGTAGTCAGCGGTTCCATCCGACAAATTAGAATGTGATGGCCCATGAGATGGTTAGAAACAGCCATGTTTCCATTGCGGCTTCTGCTGCAGCTACAAAGGGGCCGGAGCACAATCTGCATAGGAAAAATGTATGTTTTCAAACATCCATGCGCTGTGTGCCTGGCTCCATGTGGTGCCTGGCACGTGGGGTATGGTTGTTTGGAGGGGCATCACAGGTGACCCCAAGGCCTCATAGCAGAGGCCATGGAGGGACAAAGTCAGTTTCCATAAGCCTTTCTTATTGCAAGGATTCTCCACAAACACAGATCTACGCGCAGGAATATGGGACCTTGGTGTATAGGGACTGAGTCTTCCTACCAGCTTTGTACCCACAAGCCCAGGACGGAGTAGCTATAGTGTTTCACTGGCTCTCCAACTCACTCTTTGAGAAACAAATGTTAGACACCCCAAAACACAACACTCCCAGATCTCTCAGTAATCGCGGTACCAAGACACACCCTTTCGCTCTCACTCTTGTACTTGTCCACAGGAATATCTGACAGAGACACAAAACAGTTTAATATATTTTAACTAACTTGCGCTAACATATAGTATACGTGCTACAACAAGCAGAGAAATGCATAGTTCAAATACAGTCAGCATAGCAGCTAGTCCATAAATCATAAAGAGAGATGTCATCATAGAAAGACAATAGAGCCTAACCTCCCTCCCCTTGCTAAGAAGCTGTATTATTATATATTAGAAGATCTCTGAGCTTTGTCAGCAGACCCCATACCTTAGTCTATAGATGATAGATCTGCATCATAGGTGCTGTCTCGCTCTTCTCCCTGGAAACGTCCCTCTCCAAGTGTGTGCTACCTATTTGTGTAATTTATTAAAACCCAAGTACGTTTGTCCAAACAACAGCTGCATTGGTATGTTTTGTCTAAGAGCTAAGGCCTTTTTAGAACAAAATAAAAAGGGGCATTGTTGTTCGACCTTGCACATAATGTTCAGCCAAAATCCCAGGAGCATGCAGAGAGTGAACACAGTGATGAGTTCTCATGTGAAAACAGTCATAGAAATTATTGCAAAAATAAAGACGTGTAGTTCTATCTTAGTGAAGACCAAGTGACATTTTATGGCGGTTGGACCGTCATTGAAAGGCTCTCTGAAAGGGACATCGTAATCCCTATGGCGGTGCATGGTCAGGCACCCCCTATTGTAGGGTATTACATTCCGAATGATGGTCGGACGGGATCCTTGAGCCTTCGGAATCATTGGTCGGTTCCTCCACCAGCTGCCTCTGACCGCCGCACATCATAATGCTGCAGTTGGACTGCAGCACCAGATGTTGGTCGGACTGGAACTAACATTGTAATGATGCCTAAAGGGATACATTAGAGTCTAGCATGTAGATTTAACTTTTATAATCAAAACCACATTCTGAAAACCTCCAACTTTACCAATAAAATATAAATGTTGAACTTATGTATATTTTGTTTATGAATTAGGTACAATAGTTCATAATTTATGCATTTGTTTATTGTATACTAGTTTCTGTATTTTTGACTATTGATTTGTGGTCCAAATCTTAAAAATAGTTTGGGTCTGGGTTACTGGCTACCAGTAGTATAGTGCTTAATTGGGGATGCACAAAAGTGAATAGAGTGTGGAGTGCTCATCAAGTACACATTTGTTTTTCATACTTCATTGCAGGGCTCTGAGTAGGACAGGTATGTTGCTATGTAGGCCCTGTGCCCAATGTACCATTGGAACCAAGCTAAACCTGACTGATGGGCCTTAATAAGGGAAAAACCAGTCTTGTGTTGCTTGTGTTCCAGTTGAAGGAGGAGTGGGCCTAGCAGTTCAGGCTGAACTGTTCATATTGGAGCAGGGACAAGAATGATATTAATATGGCAGAGTCCAAAGTAAGATGAGATGTGCAAAATAACGATGGACTGGGTTGCGGCCCTGAGTAATTACTAGTGGCTGAGATTATTTCGAACATTCCATCCTTCACTTTTTTGTACACATCTTTGACTATTAAGTACACAGCAGAACATGCAGTACTCTACAAGCTTTACAACTGTTCCATTCCCTACTGAGATTTGTAACATGTTTGAATCTGGTAAACATGCTTTCTGTAGTCCATTCAGCCACCATGCAGCACGTCCTGCTCCCTCTCTCTCTTTGCAGATTCTCCTATTCCTCACATCCCCTTACACCATCAGGCTTCCACAGAAGATTCTGCAATTCATGCGGAGCTAAAGAAACTACAATCTTCCCTCTTATAAATCCAAAATAAACATTTTAAAATATGGTCATAAAGAAAAAATCAAGAAACATTGTCATCCTTTTGAGAAAAAAAGTATTGCAACACCAGTTCTGTCAAGACAGGGAATTAAACAGAAGGTAAGCACTCTAGATCATATAACTGGTTGCAACAGACTAGGACTATTAAGATTACTAATGTGTACTAATGTACAATGTCACTGTTATTGGCTATAGTTGTACTTATAATCCAGTAAATATTTAGTTGGCTTCGTTATTCTGTTACTGCTCCTCGACATTTTATCTGTTGATGAATTTTCATTTTCTCTTCACACCCTTTTATCATTCTCACCTAAATCTCTCTCAACACCTCCAGCATTTTTAATTACCAATGAGCTATACAAATTTGAGATGCGAAAATCTTAAGTCTTTACCACATTCCTACAGAATGTATTCACCTTTATAGGATTTAAATACATTGTGACGATTTTTACGCCTCTAGGATTTTTTATCCTGACCACATCACTGACATTGACTTTTGTCTCTTTTATTGAATTATTTTCTACTAACCACCTTTTCCTTTCCTTTTCCTTCTCAATTGACCTCCAATTCCACATCCTACACCTTTATCATTCATCCACATGCAACAAACTTAAAACATGACGTTTAATTTCTCAAAAGGAACTTTTGCTCTGACAGAATGGGGGGGGGGGGGGTCAAGCAATATGATTCAACTCTTCCATGAAGATGTTCTCAATTCTTTTAATGAACTTTACCTTTCTGTATGGCTTCTTTGATGACACAGTTGAATCTTTCAATCATTCCATTTGCCTCAGGGCATTGAAAGTAATTGTTTTTGTTTTCCCTCAAACATTCTTCCATTTCCTGTGAAAGTAGTTGAGCTCCATTGCCCATACGAAATTGTCCATGGAAGATCCTCCATGCTGAAAACCTCATTAAATAAGTTAAAAACATTGCATGTTTCAATTCAATTAACAATACACACATCTGACCATCATGAATACATCTCAGGCAATGCTTTGACTTAATGTTGTCTCTCTGTAGTACTTCTGGTCCCATTTAACTCATGTTATGTTTTCCCACATTTTATTCAACAATGCTCTTAAGGTCATAGCCAGCACCCTGGTCTTGTACTGCTTGTCGCACTTTATACTCTCCACACAGTCTCTGAGAGCTCTACCTGTCTGAACTTCCAAACCAGCCCACCAGGAATCCATTCTCAATCTAACCTTAGTTTTACAGATTCCCAAATAGCCTTGTTATGCTAAATTGACTAATAATCTGCTAATCATGTTCAGTGTTATCAGTTTTGAACCCCTCCAAACCAACCCTTGTTCTTCAGAGATTTTTCCTCTGGCTTCCTAAAATGTCCTACATTCAGAAGTGCAACCGTTTTTAGACCTCCATCCATTTATATTGTGACCAAGGAGTTCCTGCAAAATCTCATCATCCTTGACTAGTTTATTCAACTCACCTTTTCCACATATACCATGTAGACCATTATCCAGTTCTCCTGGACTAATATCCTCTTCATCGATTCTTCCAGGGTTAACCAACCTAGAAAGACATTTTGCCACACAGTTGTTTGCCCTAGGTATGTATGCATTACATCAAAATCAAATTCATGGAACAAGTCAGCCCCTTTGCAGGTTTTATTTGACTCAGCATCAATGCCCTTCTTATTAAATACTTCTTTTAGACATTTTAACCACAAAACGAATTGCCAGTCTATTCATTAAGCTTCTTTTTCAATGACTGGATAACTGAATTTAATACCTTTTAGGCATTGTGAAATAAGCATCATTGTTCTTTTGTCCACTCCTTCACCTTGTTTTTAGACTTCTCCAAGCTCTTTCAAGCTTACATTCATCACCAAAATCTTTGTTTTCTTTGAACCAGAGCTCTAAAGGCTAGGAGCTTTAACCAATCCACCCTTCTATTCCTTAAGAAACCTTCCGATAAGACTCAGACTACTCAAATTCTGCTCTTTTTCTTACCAGATACAGCAAGTTCTTTGTGCGATCTGAACACAGTGGAAAAAATGTGTTGAAATATTCAGTCATTCCAAAGATCCTGACTAACTCCTCTTTGTTTCCAGCTACTGACATATCTGGTATATCTATTACTAACTCTTTTTTTGGCTTTAAACATCCAGACATTATTTTGTGACCCAGAGGCACAAATTCTTAAATTCTAAAAATGTACATTTTTTATATTATTATGTCAGACAACAATTATTAAGGCTACTTAGTAATGCCCTGAGTCTATTTTTAATGTTTGTCGCTGAAAGGCAATAGACTAAAATGTTGTCTTAATATATCTTACCCGGAGATTCCCTTTAACACTCTCTCCATAGCACTTTAAAATACTGAAGTGGTAGAAATTACTCAAAATGCATCCTTATATGCCTGGAACAAGCAGGAGGAGTGATAAAAGCTTTGAAGTTCTTACATTGTTTGCACAGCTTGATTTAGTGTGACATCAGTGTGAGATCAAGGGTTGAGAATATTTTGGTACCCCTCAGTTATGACAACATTTCTGATTTTTTTAAAGAAAATATCTGCCTTTAACAACACATTTGTTTAGCTCCCTTAGATCAATACATAATCTCACTTCACCTGAAGCTTTGTGTGGTAACACTACTGGGCTACCAATATGTTGCTTCTACTTCTTAAATTAGTTCTTCATTCTTCAATCTTTCTATTTCATCTAATATTGCTTGCCTCACAGCTTTGGGTACACCTCTTACTTTACTTATGACTGCTCAGGATGCTCCTTTTGGATCATTTTGTGTTCATACACTTTCAAACAGCTAAGTTGAAGGTTGATGTAATGAGAATTGATATTGATGCTGTATGTATATGCTTTTATGCTTATTTTTAATGACCCAAATAAAGCTTTTTTGAATTGAATTGAATTGATAAGTAAACACTTATGGAAAGTCTTCTTATGTTCGATTAACTAAATATATGCTATTGCTGATATCATGTACTGTTGTTGCTGCTCCCAAATGTATGGGAGAATTACTATCAGGATACAAAATTAGTCCCATGTGTCCCAGGCAAACCCAAAGGATAATGCTGTCTCCTCTACTGGAGACATATATCTTATTTGCTGCAAACCTTCCCTTGTACTCTATTTCACTAATAAAATGTCCTTTGAGATTAATAGGTTTTCCACCATAAGCTAAGGGTGTGATGTCTGCTTTGCACAATTTTACTTTGTCTTTCAACGTCTTATCAAAACAATCTTTGGGCATCAATGTAATTTGTGCCCAGAGTCAAAAAACTTGCGCTTGTCAATGCTATTCACTCCATCTAGATGTCCATCTTCATCTTCATTCCACAATCTAAATCTTCGTCAGAGTTAATATCTACAAGATCCATCTCTCAAATGCTCCCTTTTATTATTCTTGAGCCTACAGTTCTTGATGAAATTGCCTTTCTACCCACATGATTTGCATGCAACACTCCATGCTCGGCCCTTCTATCATTCACTATGTGATCGACATTTCCAGATCTGAAGCATTTCCCTTGAAACTTTCTCTCTTTACTATTATCTGCAACCTTTTGTCTGACACGCTGAACCTTCTTGTAGTGTCCCTTTTCTCTCATTATCTCCTCTGCACATGTAATTGAATGTTCGATCTATTTCACCATAATAGGCGTCTGTTATTCAGTTCAAAGATACCTTTGGGTGAACATGCGCTTTACAAATACATGTTATGTTTATGTTATGTTAATTACCACCTCATTTAGATTTGTATTGTATTTTTGACAGTGTTCATCACTCAGTCTCTCAATGTTACATACCCACATACATTGGTCTCTGATGCGCTCTTCCAAGGTTGCATCTAATTTGCAAGAGGAGGCCAATTTATTGAAATCTATGCCATAACTCTGTACCGATTAATTTACTCTCTGCTTTCTCTTCCCATAGTGATACCTCTCCAAGATTATGCTAATTTTGGGAAGACAGTGCAGATCCAATTTTTATGCAGGTTTCACATTCATTGAGATCCCAGTTTCTTCCCTGCTCAGATCAGGAAGATGGTCAAATACTTCAAGGCCTTCAGGGTCCTAGCAATGAAGCAATACCAAGGTTTTCTTTCAGCTCTCACAGAGGTACTATACACTGGCGTAATGACCAAAGATTTTTTCCATGTTGCCCACTTTAGTGCTGGTTTACCTGGAGAAGAAAGAAAAAATGGAGGCACTGTAACATTCTGCATGATGTCCAGATGTATATAAAAAATAATACCTACTATGTTAATGTGAATACTAAAGTATGAGTTAGAATAAAGTGTGCAACAGTAAAGTCTCAAATACTCTGGTATTCTATTGTGTTCCTCTTCCACAGAACTCAAATTAGTCCCCCGAATATATAGTGTTAGACTGAAATCCCTGGTACAAGATTCACAAGCTGAGAATTCCCAACCTCCTAAATATTACTTTGAAGTGCTTCTCCAGTAATGTGCCTCAAACTTGTACCAGCCACAGACAAAAATAGCAGAATTGTTTTTGTTTTCATTGTACAAAATTATTGGTGTCATGATGCCATGAACACACTTGATAACAGTTTGCGTTTTTTCCTTTTATTAAAAACATATCTGTTGCTCACAGCGTAGATGAAATGTCTGCATCTTTTTCCTTTTTCAGTTCTTGATGTCACATGAATATTTCTTCCATATCGTTGAGTCCAACGAAGGTGTTAAGACCTTTGTTACAGCATGAGTAAAGGTATCAGCATGAGCTCCGCTTTGATTTCCTCCAGCGCACCTGGCTGATTTCAGGCTGTTGACATGTTAACCACATACACTCCTTCTATTATTGTGGCCACATGTGGTAGCTGTGTACAAGGATACTCGTGCGGGGGCGGGGATTTGATCTCTATCTTATCACTCTAGATCTAAACCCCTTTCTGGTCGACTGAACCTTTATTGCCTGTCATTGAGGAAAAGAAAGTGCATCCAATACCAGGTTAGTTCAATCAATAATGGGCTCGACTCAGAAGAACCACAGACTACTTCTAAGTTTGAAGATTTATTACAAAGTCAAGGTTAACTGCAAGTACAGGCATCTCAAGATGAGATTCAAAAGATATACGGGCACCACTACATACATGTGCTCCCTAAAGGCCCTCAGGCGAGCAAAGAATACTATAAGAACTAATTCTAAAATCAAAAGAGCTGCAAGCATAGACACGTATTGTGATTTCTCCGTCATTTACAGCAGGAGGGAAAGGTTCAGGTTAGGCCGTCCCTACCCTGCTCTGGATGGTATCCCTACTTAACAGAATCCCAACCTATCAAAAGGTGTCAGCTGTGAATGACTTCCTAGGAAGATCACCCACTCTTAGTCTCTAGGTGAAAACCTATGAGCTCCAGTCATGACCCCTCTCTGCCTACCCATCCGCTCTCTGAAAGGTCCTCAGGCATCTGCTCTAACTCCACCCAGGGGTGCTGTCCCTAATACAAAAACACAACAACATTCGAGACGCCCCTCGTGAGACGCCCATCACGTGGTGTCAATTCTGGCTCTTTCCATGATGTTTTTCCTCTGGGCCTCGTGCGTTAGCGTTGACCTTGCTTCTCAGACTCTTCTCCGGCCCGCCGATACCCCCAAACATTCCGGAATCCGCCTACATGTCTGCACCAGTCTCTTGAACAGAACTCTATTCATCCAATTATTAATTGGAACCCCCTCACATTTGCAGACAGACATCCGTAGCTGAATCCCCATTTTCATAGACTCCTAACAGAAGTTTGCAACTTATTTCCTGACACAAGTCGGCCTGTACCAGTACGTGCAGATTAAACCCCTTTCATCATTTCAGGCCTACAACCCTTCTTGCAGCAATTAAACTAAAATAACATGTTAGCATAATTTCTTGAATAATAAGAAAACACATCTATGGAATATAAATCTAACAAATAAACAAATCATTGTAACATTAGTGCAGTCCATGTTGATGAAAGGTGTACCTTTCTAATCCCTTCTGGCCTGGCCATGCGGCCTGTCCCCTTCTGTGCTTTGCAGCATGACATTCTTCCATTAGCAGCTACATAACATGGACTATGATTAATCACGTCTAATAAGGTTATACATTTTTCGCTCATTTCTACATTAGTTCCACTTCTATATGAAATCTCTAGATGAACTACACATTTCGAAGTATATGTGTATATAATTTCAGCACTCATAGCATTTCTCTTATGAATTGTGCATACTACTCGTAACTTTGGTGTACTCATACATTTAGTTCAGTTTGCGCTCTCTCAGTTCCCCCCTTTGATGACCTCTCGGGGTCATCACCAAAATTTAAACTGAACTAATTGCTAATGCTCCTCGTTTCTGCGTTTCTAGAGCCCTCAGGCTCCTGTACTGATTGTCTTGTATTGCAGCCAATCTCTGTAACTATTCTCTCCTGGATCTTTCCAACCTATTTGATCTGTACCATCGATACGACCTCACCAATCCCCACAACATGATCACACAGATCACTATTATGATGATAGGTTTCAGTATGTACCAAACAAAACTCCTCCCTATGTTGGCGAACCAACCTCCAACTTCACCCATTCCATGACCCACTTTTTCCCAAACATTTTCTTTTGATAAGTCTTCGATCTCTTTGTGAATATTGGTTATATTCATAATGACCTTCTCAAGAGGTTTTGAATTGTCTGGAATGTAAGTGCAACATTCCTGGACCTTCAAAGCCTTACAGACTCCGCCCTCTTTTGCTAGCAGGACGTCTAATGCAAGACGGTTCTGAAGAACCATGGCCCTTATCGATTGCATCTCTCCTTCCACCAGCATTAAGGACCTAGCAGTGCTGGCAGACAACCTATCTACGACTGTAGCCAGTCTCCGGATTTTGACATCATTCAGGATCAGTCCTAAAAGAGGAAATGCAGCTCCAAATACATCTCCAACCATTTCTGCATCTCCTAGGTCTCTTCTCCCTCTTGCTGAGGTCTTGCCCTCGATGATCTCTAAGTCTTGGGCATGGTATATTTTGGGGTAGACAATTGCCAGGTAACATGATCCATACCAATTGTCAGGTAGTCTCACGTAGGCATTTCTTCCACATACAAAATATACATTTGGAATCACTTGCATCCCTTTCAAGAAGTCCTTTGTGTAATATTCTAGTCTAAAAACATGTTCACAACTGACTTCTCCTACGAATACATTTTCGTAATACGTTTTACTTCGGTGAAGACATAACTTCCCTCTTTGTGTACGATCTAAGGCTATTGGACCACTACTACCCTTTCTCTTGTGTGCCTTCTCTTCCTCGGTCCAATCTGTTTTCCACTGTCCTGATTTCTTCAGAATCTTTTGCCTTCTGTATCGATCATCCACTTGCCCTATAAACTTCTTCTCGACTTCTGACACTTTGCATGTCAGATTATTTCTGCGGGCATGTGAAGTATCTAAAGTATCCCAAGGAATGAAGAACTTGGCCAATCTGTCTTCACTCTTCCAGTAGTCCCACTTGTTCATCTGCTTGTAATTTGGGACTTCTGGTAACACTGAATCATAATTAGAGAAATAGTATTCAAAACTATCTCTCCCATAAAATATACTAAGCAATAAGCTACATGTAATGCCATAAGTCAGCGGGAGGTGATGATATCTAATGCCTTCATCTACAGACGCCGGCAACTGCATGCAGACGTAGCAGTCTTTGACCTCCATGGCATCCACACATATTCATACAAAAGTTTAGCATAAGCGTTTGACCTATAGTCGCCTTAGGACTCATCCATGTGTAACCTACGGGCTTCTGCTGCTAATAACGCCTTCTCCTGTATGTTTTCCCTTTTGTTATCAGCAACAGTGGGTTTCGGTGTCACTACAGATTTTTCGTCTGTTACCTTTGCCTCACTCTCATGTCCCATTACATATGATACTGTAACTACTAAAGCTATGAGAAATATCACTCCTACTATTAGTGTGCCTATTATACATTTGGCTCTACGATTCTGACTACCGGTCTCCATTTCTTCAGACAGTATGATTCTCTCCCTTTAATTTCAACACAAAGTTCTTTCCTCTTTGTTCCTTTACAGTCTCTCTTAATCTTTCAGCCTTTAGAACCACACATTTGGAAGCTGGCAATCTCCTTTGCAAAAGTCTTTTTGAGCTTTATCACAGACAACCCTAGCCCTTCTCCGTCAACTTATAGGAAAGGTCCCTAAGTTTCTCTGCTTCCTAGGCGCTAGGTAATCTTCTTTTTCTCAGGTATTTACAAAGTCTTTAAGCATCTACGATGAGACTCGGGCCTGCAGCTTGAACAGCATAATTCAATATTTCCAAACGAAGAATGTGCTCTTCATGGCCTGTTATCTTTGTTCCAAAATCGGGGAATTGCAATTCAGTGAAAAACATGTGCTTCAACTTGCTTAAGCGGGGAGGGTTGGGGAGTGTGAACGTTAGTGACCCTTCTGCTTCGACTCCGGGCACTAACAGTTGTACTTCCACTGTGATGATGGGTTCAGAGCTGGACACCAGCACCGCTCTGATCCTCCCTGTCGCTCGTTCCCAAGACATCTGTCGCCAGATATGTCCACTCAGGGGTGGCGTATCTTCTGTTAGGCACACGTATTCTCCTTGATCTTCTTAGGTCTGGTGCTTCAGAGCCCTGAGCACCTTCTTCCAGGTCTGAGTCTTCAGATATTGGAGCAAGGGTTCTCTCTGGAGTTGACCTCAGGCTTGTACTCCTTCTTTGTGGCCAACTAGCTTCTCCACGCCTTACCCTTCTGCTCCGTGTCCTTCTGTTTTGCTCTCACTCTCTTTCGGCTGTGTCGGTGTCCGACTCGTACTCCCAGCTACTTTCTCCTTCTGTAGCGTCGTCTGTTTCGCTGTTGTACTGACCGTCCTCAGCTTGGTCAGACACGTTTCCAGCTTCTTCTGGCACCTCTACAGCTTGGCTGGCCCCCTCTATGACTTCTTCGTCCGCAGCTGGACTTACATCCGAGAGAGGAGCTGTTTCTTCTAGAGGTGCTGGAACCCTCCGCGTATGAGACGCGTGGATCCAGTTGGGCAGGCCTCCCACCTTTACAGCCGCGTTCGTGATCAGGATGATCTGGTAGGGCCCACGCCAACGAACATCTAGGCAGCTTCTTCTTACGTGCTTTTTCACAAGGACCCAGTCTCCAGGACACAGGTCATGGCACAGGTCCTGGCACGACGGAACCTCGGCAGCCTGCACCTGAAGGGACACAGACTGAATGGCGTCAGACAGCCCCTTACAATAGTCCAGGATCATATCATCTGTGATGTTTAACAGTGCAGCCGTCGGTACAGACGGCAATCTCATTGCTCTCCCCATTAACACCTCGTGGGGTGACAGTCCCGTTCTTCTGTCTGGGGTACTACGGATGCTCATAAGGACCAATGGCAGAGCATCAGGCCAACTCAGAGAAGTTGATGAACACATTTTAGCAATTCGGGACTTGATGGTACTGTTTATCTGCCCCACAATTCCTGATGCTTCTGGTCGGTAACTACAATGCAATTTCTGGTCTATGTTCAGGGCCGCACAAATCATCTTCACAAGCTCGCTGTTGAAATGGGTTCCCCTATCTGATTCCAAAGAGGCCGGTACCCCGAATCGTGGTATGATTTCCCTGAGCAATAACTTGGCTACTGTGAGGGTGTCACACCTACGTGTAGGGTATGCCTCGACCCATCTGGAAAATATGCAAACAACCACCAGGACATAACGAAGGCGGTTGCACCTTGGCATTTCGATAAAATCTATTTGCATCCTATTGAATGGACCTCCAGACCTCCCTATGTGACTCAATGCAACTGGTGTTCTTTTTCCTACGTTCAGCTGCTGACAGGTCACACAACGCTGGCACACTGCTTCTGCTGCTACTCTGAACTTAGGGTTATACCAGGTTTGTCTGAATACTCTCAGCATAGCATCTCTCCCTAAGTGTACTGGACCATGGATTTGTCTAGCCATTGGGCTCACCATCTCATTTGGTAACACTGCTCTTTCATCTGCTGAAACCCAGAAATGAGCCTCACCCACCACACATCCTGCGGTTTCCCATGTTTGCTTTTCAAAATCGGGTGCATTTTCTTGCATACATTTTAACTCGTCCCAAGTGTCTACGGTTTCCAAAATCATGGCTAATTCGGTTCTGACCTGTATTCCACCCACTTCCACCTCCGTGAAAGAGTACCCTTGTTCTGCGCAATACCTCGCGACTTCGTCGGCATATCTATTGCCTTGTGACACGAAGTCCATATTTCTTGTATGGGCGGTACATTTTACAACTGCAATACCTGCTGGACATTGCAAAGCTTCTAACAGCAGACGTACAAACTCTCCATTGCGAATGGGAGAACCTGAAGAGGTCATGTAACCTCTTTGAGACCATAACTGCCCGTAATCATGAACTACCCCGTAACCGTATTGGCTGTCGGTGTATATGGTGACTCGAATTTGGTTGCTTGCCAGACAGGCACGCGTCAAGGCAATACTTTCAGCTACCTGAGCGGAGTGTACTCCTTCCAGGCATCCAGCTTCCACAACTCCAGCAATTGTACAAACAGCGTAAGCTGCTCTCAACTGCCCAACTTCGTCTCTTACACATGAGCCATCGACAAAGAAAACTTAATCTGGGTCAGTCAGTGGCTCATCAACGATGTCGGGTCTCGGTTTGGTGCATAGTTCAGTCACATCAAGGCAATCATGGTCTGTACATACATCATCATCAATGTCACCTGGAAGTGGCATCAAGGTAGCAGGGTTCAAAACAGAGCATCTCTTGAGGGTCACGTTCTCTGCAGCAAGAATAACTTGCTCATAGCGCGTGAGCCTGCTATTGGTCAGATGCTGTGTTTTGGTCCTGGTCATTAACAGTTCAACAGAATGTGGCACATACACCTCTAACGGGTGCCCCATCACGATATTCTCGCAACGCTCGATACTGACACCTGTTGCAGCAACGGATTTGAGACATCCGGGCAACGCTGCGGCTACTGGATCTAAGGTAGCCGAAAAGTAGGCAACTGGTCTACGGGCATTCCCATGGATCTGGAATAAGACAGACAAAGCACAACCCTCTCTTTCACAACAGTAAAGCAAGAATATTTTATCGTAATCAGGCATTCCCAGAGCAGGAGCACGACACAGGTCCTCTCTCAGCTGCAGGAACGCCATCAAACAGTCTTTGTCCCATGGTACCGGATCACTCACCTCCTTGTGCGTCAGTTTTTGCAAGGGTTTTGCTTTCAGTGAGAAGTTTGCTATCCACTGTCGGCAATACCCCACCATCCCTAGGAACATCCTGACTTCTCTCTGTGTTTTGGGCGCATTCATCTTCATGATCGCCTCTATTCTGTCTGGTGACACCTTCCGTTTCCCTTTCTCAATTCTGTGCCCCAAGTACTGCACTTCTGTCAGGCAGTACTGCAATTTTCCCGGGGACACCTTATGGCCATTTGTAGCTAAGTGATTTAACAAAGCAATGGAGTCCTCCCTGCAAGCTTCCTCAGTTTCTGACGCCACAAGCAGGTCGTCTATGTACTGGACCAGAACCGAATTCTGGGGCAGCACTAGACTTTCAAGATTTTTCTTCAACAGCTGATTAAAGATCGATGGGCTCTCTGTATACCCCTGTGGAATACGACACCATGTTAATACGCGACCTTCCAGCTTAAAAGCGAAAAGGAAATGGCTATCCTTGTCCAATGGGATCGAAAAGAAAGCCTGACACAGGTCTATGATGGTAAACCATTCAGCTTGGAACGGTATCTGAAACAATATCACTGATGGATTCGGTACCACTGGACAACATGAAACGACTATATTATTAATCTTTCGAAGGTCCTGCACTATTCTGAATTTTCCATTTGGTTTCTGCAAACCCATAATCGGGGAGTTACATGGACTACCCACGATTTCTTTCAGTATTCCCTGCCTGATCATGGACTCGATCACGGGCTTTATGCCTGCAATCGTTTCGGGAGTCAATTTATATTGGGGTGTTCTTGGAAACTCAGCATGCGGTTTCACTATGATTTTCACTGGGTCTACTCCCTTTACTAGTCCAATCTCTTCCCCAGTGAAATCCCACACTTCTGGTGCCACGGTCTCTCTCAGGTCCCATGGGAGCTCATCCACTGTCAAAGTGGGATACAGCTCCAAGCATATTCTTGAGTTTGCGACTTTGAAGTCGGCGTCATCATCATTAGTCAAATCCTCCACTCCCTGCGGGGTGCAGTATATGGTACAATTTAATTTACACAAAAGGTCTCTTCCCAATAGACATACAGGACTAGAATCGCAAACCACAAACTGATGCTCATCGCTGTATTTCCCTATTTTCACCTGCACTGGTTCTGTCAATAGGCTGGTTATTCTCTTGTTTGCGACCCCCACTACTTGGATTGTCTCTCCAGACATGGGCAAGCCTGGAACTGCTGCTGATCTTATCGTGGATCGAGTGGCTCCTGTGTCCACTAGGAATGTCGTGGGGCACCCTGCCACTTCGGCCTCAACGTAGGGTCCCCTTTGGTCCACTTCTAAGGCTGCCCCGAGGGTACAGTCTTCTCTCTCCACTCTCTGTCCTGTTAGGGGATCAATGTAATAGCATTCCTCTCCTCCTACAAACAGAGGCATCTGTCTATATGTCTTTCCCATTGTCCCTACTCTAGGTGGCTGTGGGAACTGGGCTCGTGGGGGTGGGGTCCCCCCTTTGAGCACCTTTCCTTGGTATGGCGTTACCCCTCTTCCTGGAGTGCTTTGAACCTCTTCCTCCTCTACTTCTTGTTCTCCAATTTCGACGTTGTAGGGACACTCGCGTTTCCAATGCCCCACCTCGTTACACTGGTGGCACCGGGTCGTCTTTTTCAATGTCGCTATATCTACCCTAGGTCTAAAGTTGGCGTTCTCCTCGCCACCTCAGTTCTGGTTATTCTGTTTCCTGCTCCCAGTCCCTGTTCCCTGCTGCTGTTGCTGTTGTCCACCCTTACCAGCTGACTGCATCTGCACCACCATCAGTTTTTCCTTTAGCTTCTTTGCTTTTGAGTCTATCTCATCACAGCAATACCTAGCATATCTCAGAATTTCATCCAGCGGTTTATTTTGCCAACAAATCAAGTGTTGCTGAATCATTAAACTAATATCCGGTCTTAAGCCCAAAACAAATTTAGACACAAACTGCCCTATGTCTTTAGGATCCATTACGTCCAACCCGCTATACTGTTTAAACGCCTTCAGCAATCTTTCATAATATTCATGAACTGTCTCTTTGGGTTCCTGTCTAGTTCTATCTATTTTGACCCAATCTATGTCCTGCATTGGCACCTTATCTTTCAACCAAGTCATCACTCTCTCGTATTTTGCCATTACTGTCTCGGGCGGTCCATTAGTCCGTGCATCTCTCTCTGGTTCTGATGTGGGCCACTCAGCACTAACCTTACATGCTGTCCACAAGTCTCCTGGTACCACAATATCAAACAGTGTGTTCAGGTCTATCCATAGTACTTTGGAGATTTTTACGAACCTCTCCACTTGCTTATACCATTCAACTGGATTCTCCCTCAATTTAGGGAAGGAGTTGGTAAAGGCTGCTAAGTCCCCCCTACTCCATGGCACATGCATATAGTTCCCGTTTGCAACCTCACGCAAAGGGTATGCCTCTATTCTCTGCAGTCCTCCCTCTGGTGTCATCCCGAGCATGCTTCTCCTGACGGTCCCTTTCTTGGACCACCTTTCTTCCCATTTATCCAGCGCCCTCCATGTCCTTATTCCTGTGATCAGTTCCCTTATGTGTGTTTTTAACCCTATTGTTCTCCTCTCATCTAGGTCCTGATCTGAATAATGTAGCCTATGGTTACAATGTAATGCTTTAGTCCTCGACAGGTCCACCATATATTTCCCTGCCAGTTCGACTAATTTCTCATGTACTGCTCCCGCTTTTCGAGTGATGTCCTTTGCCATGAACAATATCTCATCCTGCTCGTACATCTCCATTCTTTCTAGAGGCAAGGTACCATCCACCATGTCATCCAGATCTGACTTTAAGCTGGCGACATCGAGTCTCTTAGCTTTTATCTCGGCTCTCAGTATGTCTTTCTTAGGTTGCTCATTGGTCTCTCTTCCGTCCCAACTCCGGGTCCTACGCTTGGGCTCAGGGGAGTTAAGGAGAGTCCTCCCTTGCTCCCATCTCTCTAAATCCCATGCTCGGCCATCCTGCCTGGGGAGGTGATGAAACACGGGCCTGTTTCCCCCAATCCCATTTTGTCCATTCTCTCTGGCCTCCCTCACTTCATGGCAGGATTCTCTGCTGTTCTCCACCCTGTCATTATTCCCTCGCTGCCTAGTGTCACTCAGTATCTGGTAAGACCCTTCTCGGCTCCCCATATCCCCCGGACTGCGTTCATGCCCGTAATCACAGGAGTTATGGCGAGGCCTCTCGCAACTCCCGCTCTGTCCACCATTGCCAGACGCATAGTGGGTGCACTTAATGCTGTTTCTGTACTCTTGCGTTCTCCTATCCCCTTCGCTGTGACTTGGGCGAGACACCCCCCCTCCCTCAGGGCTCCTGTTTTCCCGGTCTGGTCTACCTCCACTCCTTGTATGACGGGTGTCTCCACTACTGTCCTGACCCTTCTCGTCCCACTCCGGATGACTTTCGTCAGCCCCGCAGTGAGTCCGGGTCCTGCTATCCTGGCTTTCCCTTCCAGCTTCCGCAGCTATGATGCTCATGTGAGCCTCCACTGCCTCATCCCATTTCTTCATGTACTCGCTTAACTCCTGGAAGGATTTCCGTCCTGATCCCCTCAGATCCATCGGCCATCTGGGGCCCCCCGGATCTCCTGTTGGATCTACTGCTGTATGTACTGGGGTGCTCCAATCCCTTGGTCTGGGCAACTGACTTGGGGAAGTGATTGTATCATTCCTCCTTGCCATTTCTGCTTTCTCTCTGTCCACCCGTACCTGTTCCTCCCCTCTGGCTCTCTCTGGGTCATAAATCGATACTATAGGGCCTATAGTAACAGGTACTATAGTAACATGCTCAAAAAGTGGCAGGCACCTGCTTTGGGCGTCTTCGCTCTCTTAAACCCATTCTGGGTTTTTTTGAGCCTACCACTCGCCAGATCATAGTCCAGGCTTTAGTTTTATCTCACCTGGATTATTGCAATGCCCTCATGCTAGGATCTAACAAGACTGCAATAAATAGGTTGCAAAGAGCACAGAACGCTGCCGCCCGCGTTCTATTTGCTCTACCTAAAACCTGCCACACGTCCCCCCTTCTCCGTCGACTACACTGGCTCCCTATACAACAGCGCATTCACTTTAAAACCCTCTGCCTTACCCATAAAATCCTGTACAATGTTGGCCCCCATACTCTGCAAGGACTGTGCTCTTTCTATACTCCCACGCGTGCACTCCGCTCAGCGGACCTCTCACTGGCCTGTACTGTCAGAATTCGGAGGAGCAGAGCTGGTGGCCGCTCCTTCAGGTATCTGGCCCCTAAGCTCTGGAATTCTATCCCCCCTAAAGCTCGGGCTACTCTAAATCATCTGCAATTTCGAAAACTTATAAAAACTTGGTTGTTTGCATCCATCTAGCACTTCCTGTACCTTCCTGGATCTGACATGTCTGCAAGCGCTGGGACGCCCCGTCGCTGGGGTAGCCATGCGCTATATAAGATTCCATAACATAACATAACATACTTGCAAGGCATCTGGCAGTGCGTAGGATGTGGCACGCTCCGTCTCTGGCACCCTTTGTACCACAAACCTTCCGACTACCTGCTGCAACGGACTAGGTTGGGACAGTTCCTTCTTTGCAGTGGGATCCCAATCTGTAATGGGAAGCGATCCATACTCCCCTATGCTAGGCCCCCCTTCCCTGTTGGGCTCATCTTTTCCTGTCTCTTTGTTGTACGGGGGATGGCCTATCTGTTAGTAACCTATTTATCAGGCTGTCCTCTGACTCGCTCTCATCATCTTCTTCTAATGGGCTTTTGTTTCCTGCCACTTCTAACACTGGGTACAGTTTGTTTACTTCAATATTATGCACTCTCCATCTTTTAGCATCCGCATCCCATTTAGAATCCTGCACTGCTCTTACCGATCTTTTCACCCTTTCTTGGCGTCTATTCAGGTTCCTCTCGTGCGCTGCCCTAATCCTTGCATTGAGAGCTTCAAACTGGGTCGGTCTAGGCATAGGTCTCATTGAGGTCATGACTGCTTTTAATCGGTGTAGTACCTCTAATCTGAACGTCCCGTACTTTGGAAACGTCAGTTCCTCATTTCCTTCTGTAATTTTACTCCACTCTGAAATCCACAATATAGTGTGTAACCCAACATTTGCCGCCATATAATAAGCCGGCGTACCCTCTGGCGGGGCTTCTTCCCCTTCATACGATCTCCGCCTCTCTCTTTTAAAAGCCGCTCTTAACCATTTAAAACATTTCATGATTAAACGTACAATTTCCAGCCTCGCTATTCTGTTTACTTCCTGATGTTAATCCACCAATCCTAGCGCGGCTTTGCTAGCTGGCCTATCACAGCGCGGTCTTGCTCCGGCGGGCCAATCCCAGCGCAGCACTTTCTGACGTCACTCGTCTCCGCTTCGCAGCAGCACCCCTCCTTTCTCAGCTCGTCTCCCGGTCATGCATGCGTCCCATTCATACACCGAAAAATGACTACTTCCGACCAAGCCGTCACTTCTCTTGACTGTACGTCCACAGTCTATCTGTAATTGTCACCACAACTGACGAAATGTCTATCGTCTCTCTGATAGGTTGCTTCCACACACAGTAACTTTCGACCAGCGTCCGTTACTCACGCACTCACTCTTACGTTCCCCCTATCTCGGTCCTGTGGGCGATCAATGGTACCTCATGACCCCCTTCACACTGGTTGACAATTACTCTGGATGTCCGATACACCCGAACCACTTAAGCTCTCTTTGAACTTAAGATTTGCACCGGTTGCGCACGCTCACAACCTGTTCCACAGTCACTCTACAGACATTCAACTCCGCCAGACATTACAACATAGATACAACACAAAAACACCGCAATCTAACACGCATGACCCTTTATACTCACTCTCGACCGATACTGCTGCTTTTCTTGTCTCACGTCATCCGGACCCTCTTCGGCGGGCGGTTCTTCCGATCATCGATCTCTAGGGGCCTTGGGGTAATCTAACCTGGCCTAGATCACCTTCCTCAAGAAGGCAACCATCCTCTATAGCTACCAACTGCGGGGGCGGGGATTTGATCTCTATCTTATCACTCTAGATCTAAACCCCTTTCTGGTCGACTGAACCTTTATTGCCTGTCATTGAGGAAAAGAAAGTGCATCCAATACCAGGTTAGTTCAATCAATAATGGGCTCGACTCAGAAGAACCACAGACTACTTCTAAGTTTGAAGATTTATTACAAAGTCAAGGTTAACTGCAAGTACAGGCATCTCAAGATGAGATTCAAAAGATATACGGGCACCACTACATACATGTTCTCCCTAAAGGCCCTCAGGCGAGCAAAGAATACTATAAGAACTAATTCTAAAATCAAAAGAGCTGCAAGCATAGACACGTATTGTGATTTCTCCGTCATTTACAGCAGGAGGGAAAGGTTCAGGTTAGGCCGTCCCTACCCTGCTCTGGATGGTATCCCTACTTAACAGAATCCCAACCTATCAAAAGGTGTCAGCTGTGAATGACTTCCTAGGAAGATCACCCACTCTTAGTCTCTAGGTGAAAACCTATGAGCTCCAGTCATGACCCCTCTCTGCCTACCCATCCGCTCTCTGAAAGGTCCTCAGGCATCTGCTCTAACTCCACCCAGGGGTGCTGTCCCTAATACAAAAACACAACAACATTCGAGACGCCCCTCGTGAGACGCCCATCACGTGGTGTCAATTCTGGCTCTTTCCATGATGTTTTTCCTCTGGGCCTCGTGCGTTAGCGTTGACCTTGCTTCTCAGACTCTTCTCCGGCCCGCCGATACCCCCAAACATTCCGGAATCCTCCTACATGTCTGCACCAGTCTCTTGAACAGAACTCTATTCATCCAATTATTAATTGGAACCCCCTCACATTTGCAGACAGACATCCGTAGCTGAATCCCCATTTTCATAGACTCCTAACAGAAGTTTGCAACTTATTTCCTGACACAAGTCGGCCTGTACCAGTACGTGCAGATTAAACCCCTTTCATCATTTCAGGCCTACAACCCTTCTTGCAGCAATTAAACTAAAATAACATGTTAGCATCATTTCTTGAATAATAAGAAAACACATCTATGGAATATAAATCTAACAAATAAACAAATCATTGTAACATTAGTGCAGTCCATGTTGATGAAAGGTGTACCTTTCTAATCCCTTCTGGCCTGGCCATGCGGCCTGTCCCCTTCTGTGCTTTGCAGCATGACATTCTTCCATTAGCAGCTACATAACATGGACTATGATTAATCACGTCTAATAAGGTTATACATTTTTCGCTCATTTCTACATTAGTTCCACTTCTATATGAAATCTCTAGATGAACTACACATTTCGAAGTATATGTGTATATAATTTCAGCACTCATAGCATTTCTCTTATGAATTGTGCATACTACTCGTAACTTTGGTGTACTCATACATTTAGTTCAGTTTGCGCTCTCTCACTCGCCTCTTTGTTTCAATGAGGAGACTGAATCCAGTGTTGAGATTTTTAATCATGTGTATTTCTTTAACGCCTCAGTCACCTGTAAGCAGGACCTTCTCTTTAATAATGAAGCAATAGATTACTTACTACGTCCTTCCCTCTCTCTTTACAAATACCCACTGTGCCCCACGTTCCATTACATCCTCATGTTTCTTTACTAGGTTCGACCCTTCTCAATAACCCTATATACTAAAACAGGTTAATAGTCTTAGTGGTTTCTAACATGCCCATGTCACAAACATCTAAAATGGTTGATTTCTTTAGCTATGAAAAGGACGAGCATATGAGCATTCAAAATAGAATTGTTCCATGCTCTGGTGCAGCCTAACTCCCCTCTCAAAATTATGGCAATGCTAGATTAAAATTGCAAGAAAATGTGACATGATTTAACTCACTTTCACTGCCTTTGGGTAGGCAGTCTTTCGTTGTCAGTGCAAAGGCAAGCATAATGATATCACTTCTCAAAAGCAGAGCAAAGTAAATACAAAGTAGTAAAAACTAAGAGGGACAATGACAGTGAAATGGTATGCAGCTGTTACAACGCATTTTTTACAATGCACTACCACTACAACGCAGGCATTACAACGCATACCATTACAACGCATTGCGCTGGGGGGCGCTCTAGGATAAGAGGTAAGTTTAATTTACTATCCAACACCTTCCCTAGGGTCCACGGGGACTGGAGTTAGAATAGTAAATTATACTTACCACTATCCAGCACCCCAAAGCGCTATGCGTTGTAATGGTATGCGTTGTGAATACCGCGTTGTAATGGTATGCGGAGTAAAAGTATGCTTTGTAACGTCATACATCCAAAACATGCCCAAGAGCACAGATGTGTCATAAATGCCCATGTATTGAATCCGATCCCAGAATATCAAATGTGGGCAGTGCCATTTTTTTTAATGAACACCTCAGAATAGTTGGCTAGTCAAGTAAATGCCATGGTATAGCTTTACCTGAAGACATTGTGCGTGCATGCATTTAAAAAATACAAACAGCCATGAGACCGTTATTTAGAACTATGGGGCAGCCACTGAGTGAAACAGAGTATTGAAAGAGCAAGGACTGAAGGAGCACATATCTATCTCTGTCCTGCAAGAAAAACCGCAGCAGCCACTGAGCATGCTTGGGTTGCTGGGCTTGAAGATAGTTTGATCTGAGCAAGCTCAGCCTTGCTATCAATATAAAGCACTCTCCACCCAGCGACCCTGGGTGTAGAGCCAAGCCGTGCATGGCAATGAAGAACACTCCAGCTGCTCAGTGCAGAGCACTGTAAATGCTACTGCACCATGCATGGTCTGCAAAGCTTAAAAAATAGTAGAATTAAAAAATATATATATATGGAGAATTTAGCTTATCACATCTCGCACTGAAGCATACTATATTATAAGCGGATATACATGCGATGAGGCTAAATGCTTTCACTCAAAGTGCAAGAGTGTCAAATAATAAAGTGGGCAGGACTATTGTCCCATTCTGTATTTGGTGGGTGGAGGTAAAGGATGAAAGGCAATGTAGCAGATCTATGAATGAAGACCATTGATCACAAAATGTGTGTGTGTGTGTGTGTGTGGGTGTGTGCGCATGTGTGTGGGGGGTGCAGTGTGTGTGTATATGTAATAGTCTGTCAACAAACTAAAACTGTATCTAAGGCCAGAGCTAAAAATAAGGAAAAGCATAAAAACCACCTATATCATATGCAACAGAGAACATCATCATGCTGATCCCAAGAGGAAGTATTGAACTGCCCTGTCAGACATTGTGCACTGATACATGACATCCAGTCAAGTATTTATAGAGACAATTGACTACATCTTTCCCAGTGTTAAAGCAGTGTGCAGATCATAGTTTGTAGATTGGCGAAGTGCAGAGGGTGTGAGTGACCTGAAATCCGTTTACTGCTGCCTTTTGAAGCCAATGACATATATGAAAACAGTGGGCCTGCATTCTGTTAAATTGTTAAATTCAAATGCAACTATGAAATAAGCTATCAAGGAATAACATTGACAAAACATTGACAACATTGACACAACTCCTCTTTGAGAACCGATCACAATTTGCATACAAAGTGGATTGAGTACCTAAGTCACTGTATAACTCACACTTCAATCCCCATGAATGTGGTTTTACTCTGCACACTGTCCCATTAACTTGACACTAGGCACCACAACATATCCTCACATTTCAGTTGTAGTGTTTCTCAATGGTGAAGCAAGGTAGCCCATCACCCCCTTAAACTGATGTCACAGCCTACATCAATCTTGACATTAGGCTCTGCTGCTATTCCTCACACAGTTCTCCAAGGCCCTCATGACGAGCAGCCAGATTTTTGGTGTGATATTTATCGCACCTGATATCATTTGACCACATCAAGTCAAAATTCATTGAGTGCATTTAATTCCTACTCAACGAAAACACACATCCAATGGATACTTTCCAGGTTCCCCTTTTCTTGTTCAATTTAAAGTGAGCAAGAGGTTCTAGTACATAACTATGAACCACCACATTGTCTGTATTTAATTAAAACAAGGTCCTATACATCACAGTGAATACTAAATGTAAGAAAACATGTATGTATAGGAAGTGCTTCATGTAAGTAGCCACCAAAGAGCGATTGGCAGGTTCTTGCCAACTTACTCACTCTTTTATCATCCACAACTTCCTATATAAGGAATGAAGCCAACACCCAAGCAAGTGCAGAAGAATGTTGTGTGTGTGTAGCCTAAAAACTCCATCTTGCGTTGTACACATCTCAACAACTCCCTATGGATTCCTGTAAAGGGAGGAGATACTTCTTCCTCATTAGCAGAAAAAAGTAAACATTTTTTTACCTGCACTCATGGTTAAAAAACACATACTTCGGCCCCCATTAGGATGACAGGCGGACTTTGTTCGCCCGCCATCCCATCGGAATAAGGGACCGCCCGCCATAAGGGCGGGGGTCCTGTGGGGGGTATTAGGATGTGCCCGCAACAGTGGCGGGAACATCCTGCCTTTTTAGCATTGTGGAGGGCGGTGCTCTCTGCACCGCCCGCCACAATGCTAAAAATGCTTTAATGCATTTGCATAAACATAGCGGCAGGCACTGCACGGTGCCTGCCGCTTTGTTTATGCAAATGCAGGGGGGTACCACAGGTACCCCTCGTGTGCACCCCCCACCTCTCCTTCACTCTGGGGGACCGGCGGAAAAGGCATCTCACCAGGCCCATCATAATATGGCTGGCGGTGTCTGATAGACACCGCCACCATATTAAACCTTTTCCGCCCTGGTCGCAAGGCGACCGGGGCGGAAAAGTGGCGGACGGTCTTTCCGTCCGCCACAGTCCCCCCCCGCCATCCTAATATGGCGGGGTAATTCAGGTGCGGATGGCGGGTGGATTGCCCCCGCCAGGCTGGTGGTGGCTACCGCCAGCCTGGCGGGGGTAATCCGCCCGCCATCCTAATGGGCCCCTATGTCTTTAAGCAGAATGGCCAACATGTTTCATTGCCATTTTACTTTCTGGCAAATTATTCAAGGCACGAGGACCCCATTCTACCATTAAATGCACTGGACCATGTGGTTAGCAGGTGGGAGCCTACCAGTAGACCACAAGAAGGAAATGGGAACAAGTTTGGGGGACAATGCTAAGTCGCCACTAGGCTCAACTGCATCAAGTCAAAATTCATTGGTTGCATTGACTCACACCCAATTACGAGCTTTAGGGAATAACATACAGGCTTTGGTGACTACTGCACCAACATCCAAATGCTCTGATAAATGCAGGCCATTTTTCCTCCAATGAGTATCAAATGTTTTTGACCTTCTGATATATTTGAAAAAACTCAGAAATTCAATCTGTGCAGTAACAGTAGTTACTGAGATTACTGCAACCTACCAGGCTACTTATAATAATAGACTGAGAGTATTTCTATGTTGTAACTAGGTGTCCATGCTACTCCTCATGCCTGGCAGTTTACCTCTATCCTAAAGTTATAATCCACTGTCATTTCTAATATTGTTCTTCCAGTGTGCATGTATCCTGTGCACCCCTCCTGTTACTCAGATGACTCTCCCTGTGTATATGTGTGTCCTGACACTTCAAACCTCTGATATTTCTCACAGTGTTCTTACTGTATCTTTTCATTGCACTTAGGTACACCCTCTAGGTCTCATGTTGTATTCCAAGGTGCATATTTATAAAGAGTTCAGGCAACGCAGTGAAGCATGTTAAGTTGTATTCCTCCCATCACCTCTTGTGTGTTTAATGTAACACCCTAAGTGGCAACGGTATGCCCAGACGTGGTCCCTGTGCTCATTTTATCACTGGGGCTAAATTACAAGCAACCATTGAGCCCCAATCAGGGTGAAACCAGTCTTTGGTTGCTTGCACTTTTGTTAAGAGAGGACCTGACCTTGCAGTTCGGGCCGGGCTGCTCCTATTTGAGCTGAGTCAAGGCTTATTTGTATGTAGCTGGGTCCTCACTGAGTTGGAATAAAGGAAAATGGAATTATACGTTATAATGTTACACAGAGCAATTGCTAGTGGTTCGACTTATTGCAAGGATTGCTGGCATTGCCTTATTGTTGTTAGATAGCGCAAGGGAGTCTGTGTTGTACTCAATATTGTTTGTGTATAGGATGGGGTCCAGTCCTGCACAAAACTGTGCTTTATGCAGAATGAAGCAAGCATGCAAACAGAAACAAAATGAAAAGAAATTAAAAAGTTTTTTCTCTTTTCATATGTCTCAGGGAGGGCAGAATTGTGACCCACATCCCTGTCTACAATTCTTAATAGATAGGGATTTGCATTAAAACCTATAGATGGTTATCTGGGAATGTCCACACACCAGCCCTGTAATGCCCACTTGACACAAAGTAATGCAAGGTAGAGCATTACACTGCAATACTTTGGGTTACACACCAATGCAGATTGTTATTTGCATTTGTTCGTAACTCCCAGCAGAAGACTCTGTGTTGGATTGTGTTAAAAAAGAAACGAAAAATTGACACTAATTTTTTGTAAATCTTGGCCCCAGTGTATATTGTGTTGTGACACTACCTATTCCTGATATTTCTTCCACTACTGTTCCATAGTGCCTCTATTGGGACACTACCTACACCTGGTCTTCCTCTATGCTGCCACTTGATAGACTGCTCTTTCTTAACTTCTCACCTTAATCACTGTAAAATCAAAGCTATATTAGGAAGCTTGACCTTGTCATTTGACTCTCGCGCCAAGATGTACAAAGGTTTTGCATCAGGTTTGGGTTACTTTTTTAATGCAACCCCGAAGCAAATCCTTTTTGTGAATTTACAAACCTATTGGTATTTGAGTTGCTTTGTAAGGGAAAGTAACTTAAATCAGCATGAAGCACTGCTCTGCGTTACTTAGCACCAAGGGTGGTACATGGGCGTTCCCGTGCAACCACCCATGCGTTTTGACACAAAACCTGATCTACTAACATTAGTAGAGACAGTTTCGCGCCAAAAGTAATCCTGCTAAAAAGCAGGAGTTAAAATGAGAAATGCTTTCCTTTCTCCTTTCTTTTCCGACTTTGCATGTGTGCTGCACTGTACAGCACACACACAAAGTAAGAAAGGTTTTTAACCTTTTCTAGTAAGTGTGTTCTTGTACTGGAAGGGTGCCCTTCCAGCAGGGACATCTTAAGGATTTTGGGGGCCCTGGGCCGAACATATTTTGGGGGCCCCTGTTCAGAACATTTTTGAATATATAGTACAATTTAAGCCCCTGTTTCCCACGCCGTTTCCGCTTCCTCAGCTGCATTAGCGATCCAGTTTGCATCATATGCATTAGCCTATATATTCCCGATGTAAATTGGAACACGCAGCTGACAGCGGTAGGATTTAGTGTTTCCTTCCCTTCTACTAGGTTTTTAATACTTTTTAAATTGTATATGTGTGGCTGAATTACTCTGTGCTTTTTAACAATTTCTCCTACCTACGCGCACTTGCACTTTACTTTATTCTGTTTGCCTACACCTCCTTAGCTGCTCCGATTCGCATCTTACTTTTCTTCCAGTCCTGGTCCGCTGAGGCTGATACACCGATTGTGTGGAGGGCTGGAGCTACTATCAGGCTCCTCACTTCCGCCCACACAGTTTCCGCTTCCTCAGCTGCGTTAGCGATTAAGCGTGGGCGGAAAATCCGTTCCGCTCGCGGATTTTGCGGATTTTCGGGAAATCCGCAATCCGCGAGATTTGCGGATTTCCCGCAAAATCCGCAAATTCGCACGCAGCGGATTTTTTTGGCGGCGCGCGGCGTTGGTGATACAATTTTTGCGGCGCGCGGCGTTTATCATCTTTTGCCGAGTTGTTTTTTTCGATAGTTTGCGAGTGCTGCGCCATTTTGGATCTTGCTGTGTGATCCCGCGGGAATTGGCGAGCGCGATTACGTCATCGCGGCTTGCCAGCGATAGTTTGTCAACGCGAGTACGGCGAGATCACGTCTCGCGGTACTTCGCAATTGCGAGATTTGAGATGCGGCGAGCGAAAATATAAATTTGCAATTCTGCACAAGAAATCCACCAGCAAGCAGCATAAACCTTCTAGAAATGATGATTTTTATGTGAATAACTCCTTAGTTTGACATTTGCCTGCACTTTTTTAGCGAGGAGTCCATTTTGGGGAGGGGGCAGGGGGGTGGGAGGAAGGAAGTGCCCCATAGTCTTCAACTTCCTGTTCCTGTTCAGCAGGCTCCTCCCAGTGCTTTGTCCATCTCCTGGTCACTTTTCATTTGGATGTGGACCTGGAAGGATTACTTTTTGTGGATGCTGCTGGATCTTTGGATTTGAGGCCTTTTTGACTTTCTTTGGATCACTGTTGGATTAGAAATTTTACAAGTAAGTTTGTTTGGGGCATTACAGTTGCTGCAACTAAAATTTTGGGATTTTCGATTTTTGGGCTGTTTTGGGGCCTTTTGCCCAGGGGTACTCAGTGGTGGGTGGACTGATTCTTTCTGTGGGTTGTCTTGAACTTAAACATCATGGAGGCCATAGATGAATTGGGATTGTGCTGATTTTTCTGTGTATTTCGATTTTTTTTTTTTGTAAAATTTTGTGTTTTTCGATTTTTGACCTGTTGTTGGGGCCTTGACCAGGGGTAGTGAGTGGTGCATGGGCCTAGTCTTTCTGTGGGCTGTCTTGAATTTAAACATCATGGAGGCCATGGATGGAATGGGATTGTGCTGATTTTGCAGTGTTTTTCGATTTTTGGGCCTGTACTTGTGGCCTTTTCACCAGGGGTATTTGAGTCTAGCATGGGCCTAGTCTTTCTGTGGGCTGTCTTGAATTTAAACATCATGGAGGCCATGGATGGAATGGGATTGTGCTGATTTTGCAGTGTTTTTCGATTTTTGGGGGTGTTCATGGGGAGGGACATGCCATGTGGCTGGTGGCCATTTTGAGTGCAGCTACAGGCACTGGCCATGTGCTGGCAGGCAAGTGGCCATTTTGAATGCAGGCTTTGTTGTTAGGCCTCCAACCATTTTGCCTACTTTTCAACCTTTATTTATGCCCAGGGGTAGTGAGTCTTGCATGGGCCTAGTATTTCTGTGGGTTGTCTTGAATTTAAACATCATGGAGGCCATGGATTGAATGGGATTGTGCTGATTTCGCAGTGTTTTTCGATTTTTGGGTGTGTTCATGGGGAGGGACATGCCATGTGGCTGGTGGCCATTTTGAGTGCAGCTACAGGCACTGGCCATGTGCTGGCAGGCAAGTGGCCATTTTGAATGCAGGCTTTGTTGTTAGGCCTCCAACCATTTTGCCTACTTTTCAACCTTTATTTATGCCCAGGGGTAGTGAGTCTTGCATGGGCCTAGTATTTCTGTGGGTTGTCTTGAATTTAAACATCATGGAGGCCATGGATTGAATGGGATTGTGCTGATTTTGCAGTGTTTTTCGATTTTTGGGCCTGTACTTGTGGCCTTTTCACCAGGGGTATTTGAGTCTAGCATGGGCCTAGTCTTTCTGTGGGCTGTCTTGAATTTAAACATCATGGAGGCCATGGATGGAATGGGATTGTGCTGATTTTGCAGTGTTTTTCGATTTTTGGGCCTGTACTTGTGGCCTTTTCACCAGGGGTATTTGAGTCTAGCATGGGCCTAGTCTTTCTGTGGGCTGTCTTGAATTTAAACATCATGGAGGCCATGGATGGAATGGGATTGTGCTGATTTTGCAGTGTTTTTCGATTTTTGGGGGTGTTCATGGGGAGGGACATGCCATGTGGCTGGTGGCCATTTTGAGTGCAGCTACAGGCACTGGCCATGTGCTGGCAGGCAAGTGGCCATTTTGAATGCAGGCTTTGTTGTTAGGCCTCCAACCATTTTGCCTACTTTTCAACCTTTATTTATGCCCAGGGGTAGTGAGTCTTGCATGGGCCTAGTATTATTGTGGGTTGTCTTGAATTTAAACATCATGGAGGCCATGGATTGAATGGGATTGTGCTGATTTTGCAGTGTTTTTCGATTTTTGGGCCTGTACTTGTGGCCTTTTCACCAGGGGTATTTGAGTCTAGCATGGGCCTAGTCTTTCTGTGGGCTGTCTTGAATTTAAACATCATGGAGGCCATGGATGGAATGGGATTGTGCTGATTTTGCAGTGTTTTTCGATTTTTGGGCCTGTACTTGTGGCCTTTTCACCAGGGGTATTTGAGTCTAGCATGGGCCTAGTCTTTCTGTGGGCTGTCTTGAATTTAAACATCATGGAGGCCATGGATGGAATGGGATTGTGCTGATTTTGCAGTGTTTTTCGATTTTTGGGGGTGTTCATGGGGAGGGACATGCCATGTGGCTGGTGGCCATTTTGAGTGCAGCTACAGGCACTGGCCATGTGCTGGCAGGCAAGTGGCCATTTTGAATGCAGGCTTTGTTGTTAGGCCTCCAACCATTTTGCCTACTTTTCAACCTTTATTTATGCCCAGGGGTAGTGAGTCTTGCATGGGCCTAGTATTTCTGTGGGTTGTCTTGAATTTAAACATCATGGAGGCCATGGATTGAATGGGATTGTGCTGATTTTGCAGTGTTTTTCGATTTTTGGGCCTGTACTTGTGGCCTTTTCACCAGGGGTATTTGAGTCTAGCATGGGCCTAGTCTTTCTGTGGGCTGTCTTGAATTTAAACATCATGGAGGCCATGGATGGAATGGGATTGTGCTGATTTTGCAGTGTTTTTCGATTTTTGGGCCTGTACTTGTGGCCTTTTCACCAGGGGTATTTGAGTCTAGCATGGGCCTAGTCTTTCTGTGGGCTGTCTTGAATTTAAACATCATGGAGGCCATGGATGGAATGGGATTGTGCTGATTTTGCAGTGTTTTTCGATTTTTGGGCCTGTACTTGTGGCCTTTTCACCAGGGGTATTTGAGTCTAGCATGGGCCTAGTCTTTCTGTGGGCTGTCTTGAATTTAAACATCATGGAGGCCATGGATGGAATGGGATTGTGCTGATTTTGCAGTGTTTTTCGATTTTTGGGGGTGTTCATGGGGAGGGACATGCCATGTGGCTGGTGGCCATTTTGAGTGCAGCTACAGGCACTGGCCATGTGCTGGCAGGCAAGTGGCCATTTTGAATGCAGGCTTTGTTGTTAGGCCTCCAACCATTTTGCCTACTTTTCAACCTTTATTTATGCCCAGGGGTAGTGAGTCATGCATGGGCCTAGTATTTCTGTGGGTTGTCTTGAATTTAAACATCATGGAGGCCATGGATTGAATGGGATTGTGCTGATTTTGCAGTGTTTTTCGATTTTTGGGGGTGTTCATGGGGAGGGACATGCCATGTGGCTGGTGGCCATTTTGAGTGCAGCTACAGGCACTGGCCATGTGCTGGCAGGCAAGTGGCCATTTTAAATGCAGGCTTTGTTGTTAGGCCTCCAACCATTTTGCCTACTTTTCAACCTTTATTTATGCCCAGGGGTAGTGAGTCTTGCATGGGCCTAGTCTTTCTGTGGGTTGTCTTGAATTTAAACATTATGGAGGGCATGGATGGATTGGGATTGTGCTGATTTTGCAGTGTTTTTCGATTTTTTTGTGCTCTATAACTGAACTGATGTTCCTCTGTCTTCCATTTTTTTTAGGTGCACAAGACTCAAGAGAACCACCAGTGCCAGGAAGAAGTCCTGCAGCGGTGTGTGTGTGCAGCATAACGTCACGCGACGTCACGTCTGGCCTCAGACAACTCTACAATTCGTGCAACTGCGGCCTGCTGTCTGACCTGCTCTCAAGAAGATGGCCCCGCCCCCAAAGAAAGTTCTCCGTAGCTCCTCTAGCAAGAAAGTTGCTAGTAAGGAGCAGAAGAAGCAAGTTACCAAGGAGGCTGGTGTGCCACCCGCCACTTTTTTTGGGAGCAAAAAAAAAAGTACGCCTGCAGCAGCAGGATCTGCTGGGGACCAAGCTGAGAGCAGCACCCCTGCTCCATTGGGTTCAGTGCCTCCACCACCACGCCAACTTAAGTCAAAGCCCTTGAGTGCTTCAGAGGCAGTCAGTGTACTTCTCCAATCACCATCGACCAGTGATGTTGGCTCATCGCAAGAAAGTAGCAGCAATGTCCCTGAATCAACACAGGTTGTTGTAACTCATCTGACAAGTGTTGAACAACCACAGCCGCAACAACAACACCATGTGCAAGTACACGCCCAAGTACATGTGGAAGGAGAGGCAGCAAAAGCAGATGCGCAAGCAAAGGTGCATGGAGGTTCACAAGTGCCCACAATAGTTGTTCCTCCCGAAGTAGGGGCACATTTGGAAATCGACAATGAAGCTGAGGTATCATTGGAAGCCACTCCTCCTGATGATCATTCATTGTCTTCCACATCCCTAGCAAGGAAAAGATCAAGGGGGGTGTCTACATCTTCTTCAAGCCCACCTCGTTCTGGTGCAAGTGATCTGTCTTGGGAACCACAACTGCGGTCTGACAGTGAGGCAGAGGCACACCATGATCTGACACCGGTACCTAAGCGTAAAAGGAAGGTCGTCCAAAAACTCAAACCTATGGAGTGTGATGAGGCTCAACAAGAAGTGACAGATACTGCTGGTGATGAAGCCTCTCACGATGACGACGAGCCAGTCATCACAAAGGTCACTGCAGCCCCACCGGGCATGCAGCAAAGAGACATTTTGACCCTATCCCGAGAAGCTGCTGAGCGTGATGATGATGTCGGCGAGGAGGCAATGGAAATGGAATCATTAGATTTGGAGTTAAGTAGTACACCAAAACCTACCGCTTCCATATTTCTTCGCAAGAAGGTACCCACCTCGTCCTCGACCTCAATTCGTGGTGGTGAAAGTGCAAAACGTACTGAAGTTCGGCAATCCACATCCTCCACTTCATCTGTCATTAGCAGCAGGACCACCACCACCAGTATCGCCGCCTCCTCCGGCCCCCGAAGACATTTCAAGTCTCCAGTTTGGGACTTCTTTAGTGTTTGCCCAAAAAAGGAAAACGTAGCCATTTGTAGCCTTTGTAAGCTTCGATTTAGTCGTGGTAAGCTTGGTTCTAACTATGGTACCGGAGGCCAGAGAGGTCATCTTGAGAGAAGGCACGCTGTCCAATGGTTTCCGCACCTAGAGGCGGTCAAGAAAGCCGGAATTGCACGTAATGAAAACGTTGATTTGTCATCTGCTGATGACGAGGAGGTAGAAGAAGACGATTCAAACACTTCACTTACACCCAGTTCCCATGTCAGCAGCACACCCCATGGGAGCCACACTAAGAGTGTGGGAGAGAGTGAGACACCAATGCGGAAAAGTTCATCAGCGAGCGTAACTGGGTCGAAGAGATCATCATCATCCCGTAAATCATTGGTCCAGGGCAACATTAAAAAGATGTTGTTTACAGAAGCGCAATATGAACGCAACCACCCAATGACCCGTCTGTATAACACTAAGCTGGCTAAAATGCTAGCACTGGACCTTCTCCCTTTTTCTTTTGTAGAAGGGGTTGGTTTTCTAGAATTAGTGACAGCGCTCTGCCCTAAATGGAAGGTTCCTAGCCGGTTCTATTTTGCCCGAGTTGCGGTTCCAGCACTACATGAAGATGTTCTGAAGGTGATTGGGGCAGCTTTGCAGAAGAGTGCTGTTCACACTATACATCTGACAACAGACATGTGGACCAGTGGCGCAGGCGCTGATTACATGTGCATCACTGCACACTGGGTCTCTTTTTCAGGGGCTAAAGCAAAGCTAAACTCAGGTGTTGACACTAACATTGTTTTTAAAGGTGCTCGGAAACATGCAACACTAGCCATGTTTGGTTTGGAGAAACGTCACACAGCAGAAAACATTTTGGATGTCTTTAACACAAAGGTCCTTAACTGTCTGTCCCCACTAAAACGCAAGGTTGGTTATGTTTCCACGGACAATGGCTCCAATATAGTTAAGGCCATGAGGGACGGTTACTATTTCAGAGTGCCGTGTTTGGCGCACTGTATAAACCTGGTTGTCCAAAAATTCTTGGGTAATAAACGCAGTGCAGCGTACAGTGTATTGGAGAACTGCCGAAAAATTTGCAAGCATTTCAGGCATTCTTTTAAGGCCCGGAAGCAGCTGAGGAGCATGCTATATCAATGTCAAATGCCAGTGAAAGCACTCATCCAGGAGGTGGTAACACGTTGGAACTCAACCTTCTACATGCTTGAGCGTCTGTATGAGCAGTATACGCAACTCGATCAATATTTCTTGAAAGAGGGTATAGAGGAGCTGAGGATGGGTGGGCCGCAATGGAACATAGTTGAAAGCCTAACACGCATGCTTCGTCCTTTTGAGGTCTTCACGCGTGCAGTCAGCAAGGAGGACTCTAATTTGGGAAAAGCTATCCCATTGTTGTACATGCTGGAGGACCAACTGAAGGAGGTGTGTTCTGTGTTTGGAAAAGATGACAAAAAGAAAGACTCTTTGCTTCTGGCTGAGCAATTATTAGAGCTCCTACAAGGTGATGAACGTCTTAAAAAGATCCACTCAGAACAGCATTACATTTGTGCTACTATTCTGGATCCACGCTACAAAAAGGCGCTGGCAGGCAGAGCATTCTTTCCTTTTGGTGATGAAGATGTTACAAAGTACAAACGTTGGCTAGCCTTGTCAGCCAAGAAGTTTGAAACAGAACGGCTGGAAATTGAAGGAAATGGCAGTACATCAGCAGGCCATCCCCAGTCAAAACAATCCACTTCTGCACCTGTGGCTGTGGCACAAGTGACCTCTCAGCCGTTAAAGACACCGGCAACCGGATCATCTGCACGAAAGACAACAGAAACATTGGAGGCTGAAGAGGATTGGCTAGCTCTGCGTGGGTTTGGTTCTCAAAAGGTCAGAGGCACAGCAAGAGCTACGCAAAGTGGAGGAACCTTGGAGGAGGACCTTGAGTCGATGGTGAAGGACTATCTGAATGACTCCACAGAGGTCTATGTTAATTCTGACCCATTGGCGTATTGGCATGGGAAAAAAGAATTGTGGCCACAGCTCACCAACCTGGCTTTAAACTACTTGTCTTGCCCACTCGCAAGTGTGTCTTCTGAACGGGTTTTCAGTGCGGCTGGTGGGATTGTAACTCCCAAACGGAGCCGCCTCTCGCCCAAAAATGTGGAGAGGTTAACAATGATCAAGATGAATCAGCACCTCATACCACCAGATATAAGAGTACGAGAGAGCGTGCCGGATGAAAAGGAGGTGGCCAGCAACATAGATGAGGGAATTTCTACTCTGTCAGGTGGCACTGACCTCACCCTGGCTGAATTCGCAGAGTATGATGACGAAGCCTTATTCTTATTCCTGGACCGTGATACCGACTTCGAGCCCTGAAAATGAGACAACGAATCAATAACTTTCTTTTTCATCCTTATTCACTTTTATTCCTGTGTGTCTGTCTTTCTTTGTTGTGCACAGTTAATATAATTCAAACTTTAATCAGATAATCACAAAAACAAGCCCATCAGCAGAACTGTCTTCACTTGTTTGCTAATTTATTTGAAGGTGCCGCAGTCTGCATTCCTCAGGTTCACAAGTTCAGAAGAACATGCTCCTCTATCCTCCTCCTCCAGACTCCTATTTCCATCAAAGCAGAGGGCTGGTTTACGCCCAATGAAGAAAGACTCAGCACTTGTGGGGGTGTTGTTCTACCTCTTTGCAGGTGAGTTGACGGGTCTGGGGCCATTGCTGGGAAGCACTAAAAGTGGTTTGGACCAAATCCGAGGCGGAACATTTTTTGTGTTTTTGATGACTTGCTTGCCTTTGAGGTGCTCTTAGGGGGGTTCCGTCTGTTTGTGGGTGAGTTTCGTGGTCTGAGAGCATTGCTGGGACACTCTAATCTTGATTGCATTTGCTTTTCAGGAAATCCGTCGTGCCAACCCCGACTTATGGCCTAGCTACGCAGCGCGTTTGGACCGAAGGCCCAGAAATATTGCAAGTATGAGATTTTGCTTTTGGCCTGTTTGGGGGTGTTACGCTTCTTGGCGGGTGGGTTGCCGGGTCTTGGGGCATTCCTGGGAAGGTCTAATACCGGGTAGAAGTGGTTGGGAGTGGGACAAAATCCAGGCCGATTTTTTTTTTTGGGCTATTTCTGACATTTTGCTCTATGTAGCGTTTACGGGGGCCTGTTTGGGGGGCTTCCTGGTGTTTGCGGGTGAGTTTCGTGGTCTGGGAGCACTGCTGGGACACTCTAATCTTGATTGCATTTGCTTTTCAGGAAATCCGTCGTGCCAACCCCGACTTATGGCCTAGCTACGCAGCGCGTTTGGACCGAAGGCCCAGAAATATTGCAAGTATGAGATTTTGCTTTTGGCCTGTTTGGGGGTGTTACGCTTCTTGGCGGGTGGGTTGACGGGTCTTGGGGCATTCCTGGGAAGGTCTAATACCGGGTAGAAGTGGTTGGGACAAAATCCAGGCCGATTTTTTTTTTGGCTATTTCTGACATTTTGCTCTATGTAGCGTTTTCGGGGGCCTGTTTGGGGGGCTTCCTGGTGTTTGCGGGTGAGTTTCGTGGTCTGGGAGCACTGCTGGGACACTCTAATCTTGATTGCATTTGCTTTTCAGGAAATCCGTCGTGCCAACCCCGACTTATGGCCTAGCTACGCAGCGCGTTTGGACCGAAGGCCCAGAAATATTGCAAGTATGAGATTTTGCTTTTGGCCTGTTTGGGGGTGTTACGCTTCTTGGCGGGTGGGTTGCCGGGTCTTGGGGCATTCCTGGGAAGGTCTAATACCGGGTAGAAGTGGTTGGGACAAAATCCAGGCCGGTTTTTTTTGTGGCTATTTCTGACATTTTGCTCTATGTAGCGTTTTCGGGGGCCTGTTTGGGGGGCTTCCTGGTGTTTGCGGGTGAGTTTCGTGGTCTGGGAGCACTGCTGGGACACTCTAATCTTGATTGCATTTGCTTTTCAGGAAATCCGTCGTGCCAACCCCGACTTATGGCCTAGCTACGCAGCGCGTTTGGACCGAAGGCCCAGAAATATTGCAAGTATGAGATTTTGCTTTTGGCCTGTTTGGGGGTGTTACGCTTCTTGGCGGGTGGGTTGCCGGGTCTTGGGGCATTCCTGGGAAGGTCTAATACCGGGTAGAAGTGGTTGGGACAAAATCCAGGCCGATTTTTTTTTTGGCTATTTCTGACATTTTGCTCTATGTAGCGTTTTCGGGGGCCTGTTTGGGGGGCTTCCTGGTGTTTGCGGGTGAGTTTCGTGGTCTGGGAGCACTGCTGGGACACTCTAATCTTGATTGCATTTGCTTTTCAGGAAATCCGTCGTGCCAACCCCGACTTATGGCCTAGCTACGCAGCGCGTTTGGACCGAAGGCCCAGAAATATTGCAAGTATGAGATTTTGCTTTTGGCCTGTTTGGGGGTGTTACGCTTCTTGGCGGGTGGGTTGACGGGTCTTGGGGCATTCCTGGGAAGGTCTAATACCGGGTAGAAGTGGTTGGGACAAAATCCAGGCCGATTTTTTTTTTGGCTATTTCTGACATTTTGCTCTATGTAGCGTTTTCGGGGGCCTGTTTGGGGGGCTTCCTGGTGTTTGCGGGTGAGTTTCGTGGTCTGGGAGCACTGCTGGGACACTCTAATCTTGATTGCATTTGCTTTTCAGGAAATCCGTCGTGCCAACCCCGACTTATGGCCTAGCTACGCAGCGCGTTTGGACCGAAGGCCCAGAAATATTGCAAGTATGAGATTTTGCTTTTGGCCTGTTTGGGGGTGTTACGCTTCTTGGCGGGTGGGTTGCCGGGTCTTGGGGCATTCCTGGGAAGGTCTAATACCGGGTAGAAGTGGTTGGGACAAAATCCAGGCCGATTTTTTTTTTGGCTATTTCTGACATTTTGCTCTATGTAGCGTTTTCGGGGGCCTGTTTGGGGGGCTTCCTGGTGTTTGTGGGTGAGTTTCGTGGTCTGGGAGCACTGCTGGCTATATATACTTTACTTTGCAAGAGGTTTGAAGCAAATCCATGGTGGCAGAGGGGACTTAGGGCCTAGCTGCAGAGAGCGCGCGGAGTGATTTGGGAAATTTGTGAAAAATTGACTAAGTCCCCATTTTTGTACTTTTGCTCTTTGGCTGTTTGGGGGTCTTCTACTCGTTTTCTCCTGGGTTGACGGCTCTGGGGCCATTGCTGGGAAGCTCTAATACCGGATAAAAGTGTTTTGGACCAAATCCCAGGCGGAATTTTTTTTGTGTTTTTGATGACTTGCTTGCCTTTGAGGTGCTCTTAGGGGGGGTTCCGTCTGTTTGCGGGTGAGTTTCGTGGTCTGGGAGCACTGCTGGGACACTCTAATCTTGATTGCATTTGCTTTTCAGGAAATCCGTCGTGCCAACCCCGACTTATGGCCTAGCTACGCAGCGCGTTTGGACCGAAGGCCCAGAAATATTGAAAGTATGAGATTTTGCTTTTGGCCTGTTTGGGGGTGTTACGCTTCTTGGCGGGTGGGTTGCCGGGTCTTGGGGCATTCCTGGGAAGGTCTAATACCGGGTAGAAGTGGTTGGGACAAAATCCAGGCCGATTTTTTTTTTTGGGCTATTTCTGACATTTTGCTCTATGTAGCGTTTTCGGGGGCCTGTTTGGGGGGCTTCCTGGTGTTTGTGGGTGAGTTTCGTGGTCTGGGAGCACTGCTGGGACACTCTAATCTTGATTGCATTTGCTTTTCAGGAAATCCGTCGTGCCAACCCCGACTTATGGCCTAGCTACGCAGCGCGTTTGGACCGAAGGCCCAGAAATATTGCAAGTATGAGATTTTGCTTTTGGCCTGTTTGGGGGTGTTACGCTTCTTGGCGGGTGGGTTGCCGGGTCTTGGGGCATTCCTGGGAAGGTCTAATACCGGGTAGAAGTGGTTGGGACAAAATCCGCGCGGAAAAGCCTTTAGTTTTGGCACTTTTTGTAACTTAGGGTTCGTTAGGGTTAGCCCTAGCAGCAGGATTGCATGTGTTTCGGGGTGTTCTAGATTTTTCAAACTGAGTTCTGGGGTCTTAGAGCACTCGTGAGAATGTGTAATTTTGGTTGCAAGTCATTTGAAGAAAATCCATAGTGGGAAAGGGGGGATTTGGCATAGTTAAAGAAAGCCTTTGCCACTATTCTTAACTTAGGGTTCGTTAGGGTTAGCAGTATTTCTATTGCATGTGTTTGAGTGGGGGGGATTTCGAGTCTTGGAGCGATGCTGGCTATGGCTACTTTTGCTTGGTTGCTTGCAAGTGGTTTGAATGCAATCCACGGTGGGTAATGGGTAATTAGGGTACTTCGGCCTACTTTTACTTTCAAAGTAAGTTTTGTCACCAGTTTTCTGCTAGGCCTCGTTTTTTGAGATTTGATTGGGGGTCTTCTACATTTTTGCGACTGGCTTTAGTAAGGGTCTGGGTGGGAGCACTGCTAGGAAGATCTAATTTTGTTCTAAAACACAGTTTACAGTACACCTAGCTTGAGGGGCAAGATCCGCTACATTAATTTGCCCATACTTATTTATCCTTCAAAAGGTGACTCAGAGTACGCACTTTCAAAAACATTGTACTGTCTACTAGGAAAAACAAATTGTGACTTTTTGCACTCCACAGCCTACATACCTTATATTTATTTATCAGTGGTGTTGTAATATTATATCACTTCCTGTTTTTCGTTGAATAATTACAGGCCGGGTTTCAGTCTCTGCAATGGGGAAAAAAGGATGGAGTCAGGCTTCACAGTAGCGAGCCACAATTCAGCATCAGGCAGGCAGTGGACAGGGTGTCTTCTGGTGACCAACATCGATGGACGAAGCGTCGGCTGCAATGGAGGAGTGCCGCTAATAGGAGGATTTTTTTTCTGCGGGCAACTTACTTACCACTTCCAACAGGACCACTACAACCACATAGATACAGTATCCTTTGCCTTTTTCTCTGACTGTGACTGCATTTCTTGGCTCTCTCTCTGCTTCTACATTGATCCCTTAACACATCACTTAGTCCACTCCACTATCACATCTGCACCACACATAGTCATTTGTAAGTGCTCCTACGTAATTCGCAAGTCGCAGCATGCCCCAGGCCGTAGAGGACTGGGATGGCCCCAATGATGAAGCATGTCACCAAGGGGCAACCCTGGTGAGTGAGGGGACACCTAGAAAAAAAGCAATTTCTCCTTTTCTATCTACTATACCTTCTGTCAGGTTACGCAGCCCCTAAGCGCCTACCGTACTATGAAACTACATTTCCCATGAGTAGGCGGGAGACTTGCAGACTATTTAGTGAGACTATATGAGAGTACCCTTGTATGTTAGGACAGCACTTCACTGATGCCTGTCTTGTCTTCTGTTACAGGTATCCTTTCCCTGCTGACCCTACCTTTACCCATCCCACATTTTTTATTTTAGTTTGTTATTTTTCTCCCCCGCCTAATGCCTCGAACACCCTGTGTTTACACTTCTGGGTGTTGGTGACATTTGGAGGTGGAACCATATTTGCATCGACTGGATCACGGGGAGTAAACCTGACACCTTCCAGACCAACCCCATTGAGTGTTGTTGTGAATGGATTTATAGTGACCAGCAAGGCTCTCGGGTATCTGGCTACAGAGACCTTATGTTGAATATCGTTATCAATAATTCCACACAGGCCCTGTACTGTCGCATTCTTTCTTTCCACAGTTGTCGATGATATATTCTTACTCTGCTTGACAAAGAACCATTGCTAATGTGAAAGAACTTCAACCGAATTAGTAGTTATACTTTACCATTTGTTAGGCTACAATGTGGCACTGCTCTACTGTACTTCTGTCACATGCTATATTCTCAGTTGTACCGTTGAATTGCTCAGGAGGACAAACCAGATTTCATTTTCTTTTTTTTCATAGGCATGCAACTGCCACTGTGTCACAACAATAGTACCACCGCTATGAGGAAATTTTATCCGACCAAGATTGCCAACGTTATTCGGTGTTTCCCGTGGAGCCAGCCCTGGGTCTAGCCCTACTTTCAAACACAAATTACAGGTAAGATAAGCGTTTGGTGGTTTGGGGGTATAATGGAGTATTAGTACGAGAGACGAGAGACTGAAGGTAGTACTACTAAAGTCCTAGGACTCTTGGATTCACTTCACTGAGTCTGTGAGAGGCACTTAGTGTTGAAAACATTTGGGCATTTACACTTAAAGGAAGAAAATGGAACTAAACTTTCAGGAAAACAGTCAACGTTAAACCCCCACCCACCAGGCAAGCAGTAAAAAACAGGTATGCTCAGATAAAGTTTGAAAAAGTATATTTATATCCCTAACAAAATAATCTCCCGCAAGACCCTCCCTAACCCCAACGATTGTCCTTCAAAAGTCCCCAAAAACCCAACTCCCAATTCCCACCCCCCAAAAGTCTCTAAAAAAGGGGCAAGGGACACTATGGGTGGATGCTGTTAACTTTTTGGGCCGGGGCATCATGCTCCTCGCGGAGCAAGGCGAGCTCCTGCTGAAGGCGAGACACCATCAGGGTGGTGCGGCGCAGGCGTGCCTTCACTGCCTTGCAGGTGCAATGCCTGTGAGAGGCAGCTGTTGGCCTTGCTGCTCGGTGGTGGCGTTTGCCTTTGGCAGCCCGGCTCAGTCTCGGTGGACCACTGTGCTGGGTGGCAGCCCGTGGGGCCACGGAGGCCGATGCAGACGACGTTGTTGTAGTTGTCGACTGCACACTTTCCACGTCCTCCAGGGCCACCAGCCGCCGATATTCCGCAACAGTGGCCTCGATCCTCCGTTGCCGGGCCGCTCTAGCCAGCTCCTTCCTCCTTGTCCGTTTGGAAGGAGAACCTATATGAAGAAAGAAAGACATAGTCTGTAACCAATGCTCTTTTAGATTAACTCAATCATTCAGCAGAAATTTGTGTTGCAGTACAACTAGCAACTTGCAAGCGCATTACATAACTATTGAGGCCAGTATCTATCTAACCTCACACTTCTTCATCCTTGCTCTAACATTAGTGGGAGTTTAAGGAACAAATTCTACGAGCACTGTGGACTTCCATTGGAGTCGACTATGAAAGTACACCAGTCTTATTCTTCTTCTTATCTCTTGTTTTGGAAAATTGGTACGTTATTTTCTGCAAGCCGGCATAATGCCAGCGCGGTAAACTTGCACCCGAGAAAAAGAGACGCACGCCATGAGGAGTGACCTAGACTTGCGTTGCCGTTGCGTTACTGTACCCGTCCAGTACATGCAGGTGGTGAATCTCTTACTTTTCTATTACGGGTGGCACTGAGAATACTCTGTTACAACTCAAGGGCTACTGCTTAATTAATTTAACTTTCACCCTACAGTGGAAATGAGTACTAGAAATGGAAAATTGAAGAAGATAAATAATCTGATTATCTATCACTTCACATGGGATGTTTTTGCTTATATATGGGATGACTTTAGGTGCTTTGCTTTTTATTGAGTGACCAGTGATACATCCACACATGAATGACTGAGTACTACTAAACTTATTAAGAGAGGTAGGGAGTGGCCACCATAATAACCGGATCTATGCAGTGCTTGCAATACAAACTACTGCTACTATTTATGGTAGTATTTGGACAAAATTAAAAGTTATTTTCCTTGCCTTTCCTACACTGGAACGGACGTGCGGGTGCAGTGTTACATGCTCTTCAAAGTTACACTTAGTTCATCCACTGACCGTCTACTCTCTCTAGATCATGGGTACTCACAAACTTTCTCTCAGGGGCTACATTTACAGTGTAGTTTGGGGCCGAGGGCCGCACTGGTGGGGGCGGAGTCAGAGGGGGCGGGGCTAATGCAAAACGATAACTTGTGACCATGAGGTTGCACACAGGTCCCTGCAGCAGATGCCCTCATCCACTGAGCCACCAGACCCAGCATTTACATACATCTCTCTCCCTCCTGCTCTCCCTCCTGCCCTCCCTCCATCTCTCTCTCCCTCCTGCCCTCCCTTTCCCTCCCCCTCTGTCATCTCACTGTGTGTGTGTCTATCTGTGTCAGCCTTCAGCCCGGGTTGAGACCGCTTCCTCAACGCGCACACACAGACAACAACACCAAAGTACTTAACAGGTCTTTAAAAGACCATTAACATTTTATTGAGGCTTTGTTTGTTTTAGCGCCCCTGCTTCTCCACCCTGACAATCACTGCTTGCCCGGCCCCACAGAGCAGAGGCTTTGTTCTATTTCACCTCTTTGTGGCCTTGCATCTCCACTCTGCTCTGTGGGGGCCGGGGGAGCAGTGATTGTCAGAGTGGAGATGCAGGGGCGCTAACAGGTGAAATACAAAAAAGCCTCTGCTCTGTGGGGGCCGGGGGAGCAGTGATTGTCTGCAAGGTCTGCGCACCGCCAACGAAGGCTTGCCGGGCCACCACCGGCCCGCGGGCCGTACTAGGAGTACCCCTGCTCTAGATACACATATGCTATCTAAGAGTCAGATAGTAGCATGATCCAGGTATATGGACACATACAGTTTCTGTGTCACCCACCCAGGCTGTTGTCCTTCCACCCATCATTGCTTCATCATTCACCCAGCCATGCATCTCATATTCTTGCCTTCCCAGCTAGTCTTCAATCTCAATAAGTAAGGAATATATAAGAGCTTACCTCTGGCCGCCACCACCACCGTCTCAACTCTCACAGCCGCCGCCTCCTCCCCTGAAGAATCGCCCTCCGCCTCCGTGTCGAGCACCACCACCTCCACACTGGCCCCGCCACCAGATGTTCCACCTACAAAGTACATTTAAGAATGTTAGAATAAAGCACTCACTAGTCACTAGTATTTGGTCTAGGAATGAAGACATGTGAAAACAATGTAATTTGTGACTGTCTACGTTAAAGTTAAAAAAAATGTCCCTTTTTCCAGGGAAGGTTGTCTTGCTGCACTTTTTGGCACAAGTGATGAAGGCTGTTTTTTTAACACGCACCATTTTTCTCCACACAGACAGAAGATGGACTTCTAACAACAAGATCAAGTTGAAACCAGGTGAGAGCTCGGCTCGACCACAAGAAATGTCTTCAATTAATCGTCAGCACTAACCACTTTTCCATTATCAGTTAAACGTTTAGTTTTATTATGACTTCATTTTAATAAATGTGTTTACTTTTAATAAAGCTTTTAAACTTAAATACAATCTGTGTTTTTTGGTCCAGACTAGAGTGACTGAGCGAAAGGTTTTGCAATTTTTGCAAGCATGAGTCCAGATAGAACACTTCCAAAGACATTATGGACAATCCCAGAGGACTGCACTAAGTTGATAGAGCTATTGCTGACTAGAATCATGGGAGTTTCGCCAACCGTGCAATCTTAGTTAGCTACACAGACAGACTAATAAGAATAATCTAGTAATACCACAGGGAGTCATAGTAGAGGCAGGATAAGAATTTAGATAGTCTACAAGAAGAGCAAAGACAATTTTGAAAAAAGTCAAATGAGGAACGCTAGGAAAAATAGGTACTAGTCTAAAATGAAAACTTACTGGGGCCAGCAGAGGAGCCCTCGCCTGCCCGATCCTGGCCCTGTTGATGAACAGCATCCGCCGCCTGCTGCTCCTGTGTCCTCCTCTCGCCCCTGGGGGGAGCTGACGTACAACATGAAAGAAAGAACAGAAAACATGGATGATTGTTGCTTGTCAATGTCAACCAAATCAAACATTTCAAAAGAACAATAACAAAATATTTCTGCGAAATGATATTGATTATGGTTACTTTTCATTTATTTGCGGACCTGTGACTTCGAAAGTCACGTAACTCACTAAACAAAGTACTGAAACGTTCACCTAGGACTGGCAGGCAGCAGTCCGCAGGCAAGACGCAAAGTGACAGACAAACTCCATTGTGATTTCAGTCAGATCAGTGACAACACTAACAGTTGCCTGCTACATTACCAGTCATTTAAATAGTCAAACTATCAATCCACCGCCACTATTTTTCTTATTGTCAGGGTTACAAAGGAAGGGGCAGATTTAAGCCCTTGCGGCTCTTTTGCGCCGTTCTTGCGTGACTTTTGTGACGCAGCAGCTAAACAAAAAAGGGCGCCATGGTGCGGCGTATAATATTATAACAACGTGACGCATTTGGGAGATGCATCCCGTTATAAAGCCCTGCGCCATCAGGGGGCGTTCCGGCGCAAGGGAGGGCATTCCTGCGCTGGAAGGAAAACATCCTAATAGTGGCTGAGGGAAATCTACAAAATATCAATCAGTCACCTTTAGGACAATGATGCGTCACACAAACCCTGCACCTGCTTGAAGCAGACGTACGGCTTGACCCAGCATTGGGGAGATAGGGTACCCCAGAGCATTGATGGAGCTGCGCCATCGTTGCAACGCAACTCCAGCAGTAAAGCTTCGGTGACGTTTTGGGCCCATGGTGCGCCGCATTGCAAATACGGCGCACCATGTTTGGTGGTGGTAGCGGGCCGCACAATTAATGGCGCATCCCTGCTACTTTGCAGGGATGCGACGGTAATTGCAATTCTGCCCCTTAGGGGCATACTTACTTACGCGTTCTGGCGCATCTCCAGAGATGCGCCAGATCAAATGCGTCACGCAAAACTACCCTTGCGACACGGCAGATGTGCCTCATTTACAATGCGGCGCGCCCTGGCGCAAGGGTAGGCACTTGCGTGAGGCATCTCGTCACGTAAGAGCGGCGCATCGCTGGAGTCACGTCGCCAACGCAATGCAACTCCAGTAATGCTCAGGGCCACCCAATACTTAACATGCTGTGTCAGTCCTTTCGCCTGCTTCGAGCAGACATAAGGAATTGAATTGACGTAGCAGCGTCGCAGAAGTGCCTGCGTTAAATCTTGTACATTTCACGCAGGCAACTTTGCGAGGCGCACAGCCGCTGGACCGCGGCGCCCACCCTGCGTACTAGGAACGCACCCATTGTGGTGCAGGCCCATGGCTTTATAACATGACGCATCTCCCTAGATGCGTCATGCTGTAAATGACTCGCAGGGATGCGGCACGTTTACGCCGCTGTTGCGTCACGCAAGGCAACGTAAATGTGGCGCAAGGGGCTTGTAAATGTAATCTGCCCCCTAGTGTCTAGCATTACGCAGTTCTGTAAAGTACACTCATACATAATAGTTACTCAGGCCAATGAGACCACGAAATAGAAAACAAATAAGCATAGTAGCAACGCCACTGAGAAGGAGAGCAGTGCACCTGAAATGCACAGAAGATTTTGAAATATAATTTAACTACAATGTAATCGTCATCAGCGGCATTATTGGCTTGCTCCATGTAAAAAACAAATATTTGCAATACAACAACACAGAGCAGGAGAAAACATCATAGTAGTGAGTGATTAAATGGCTACTACTACTCACCAAGCCCGGGTATCTCCAAGCCGAGCTGGTCCAGCAGGTCGCGCTCGCGGTCCAGGAGGTCCGTCCAGCGATGGGTGACCTGGCTGTAGGTGCGCTGGACCCCGTAGAGGTGGGATATGGCCCAGCACACCTTCTCCCACCGCTTCCGGCGCTCCCGCATGTTGTACCCGCCGGCCGCGATCCTGCCGCCTCCCGCGATGGTCCTGGGCAGGCGGCGCTGGACGAAGTAGACCAGCGCGCCCACTTCCTCCGGGCTGAAGATCTCCCGTCGCGTCACCTGCTCCCCCCTCAATCTCCCGCATGCTGTCCTGCCACTGGGTCCAGCACTACTCCCCGCCGCCGCTGCGGCCCTCAAGTGCCTGGGCAGCTTCACGGCGCCTGGCTTGACCATGGTCTGGGCAGGTAAGGTAGGAAGAAGTAGAAAATTAAGAAAGAATAGGATAGGGAAGAAGAAAAGAAAAGAGTTTAAAAAAGTAGTTTAAAAGTAAAGAAAAATAGCAGAAAAGACAAAAATATACAGCTAGGAAAAGAGAGGGATAGATAAGAAGCAAAATCGTAAAAAAAAAACTGAAAACAAGCAAAGGATGGCAAAGATACCAAGAGGATTAAACACCATGCCCAGACACAGGAAATGAATGAAAAACAAGATGGCCGGCGCCCGTTCACGAGCGCAAAAGTAAGTTTGCGCGAGATTTTCCTCGCGATCTCGTGCGAACCTCTAGATTTCCCGCGCGATCTCGTGCGAACCTCTACTCGCAATGCGCTTACTGCGCGAGATTATACATAGCGGGCGGAAACGGAAATACGTCACGCAAACAAAATGGCCGCGCCCGTACTCGACCTTGGGGTAAATTCGCGTGTTGCGCTGCAAGCGGCTCGCGAATACTGCAAAAAAACTCGCGAAACAACAAGCCGCAAAAAAATAAAATGCACATTCGCACGAATTGGCGGCTTCCGCGGTCGGTTTCGCACGACGCCGCGCCCCGCGAATACCGCGAAAAAAACCGAAAAACGATTTCAGCAAAAGCAAAAGCAATGAGCAGGTGCAAAAGGTCAACCTCATGATTTGTAACGATTCTTTGTAGTGCTTCCTGAGGGGGCCCTCCAGAATTCGGTTGCCTGCTTGCAACTATTGTGTGACCCTGCTCTGACCTTAACTGTATGCCACAAAGGTCCTGATTTACAGCTAAAGGAGCAGACAAGCAGGTGCCAGGCTGGAACTTTAAATTCTTTCAGTGACACATTAATTAGCCCCTAATTCATTATTGTCAGTTGGGGCAGGGCAGGTGTTGTAACTAATTTTGCAACAATGAAAGCACTTAGCAAGTGCAAAAGATCACTAATCAGGGCGCATGAAGGAAGCAGGTGCCAGCTAAAAAAATATTCTGTGACACATTAATCAGCCCCAAATTAATTCAGGTCACTTGAGGCAGGGAAGGTGTGCTTTGCTTTGCCGAAAATAATGTACACTGGACAACCAGAGGGTGTGGTGATGAAACAGAGGGTGGCATGGGTGGGCCAGAGGGTGGCATGAGTAGTCAGAGAGTGGCAGTGGTGACAGAGAGTGGCAGTGATGAAGAAGAGTGTCCCAAACAGGCTGGACATGTAGAAACAACAAGTTCGCAAAACTTGCGACCCGACAGGTAAGTTCGCAAATTGCGAAATTGTAAAAACCCTCGCGAACTGGCAGAAACACGGGCGAACACAAAAAAAAAAAATCCGCAAATTCGCGGGAATTCGCGGATTTTGCGGATTGCGAATCCGCAAATCCGCAAAATTCGCGAACGCGAGATCCGCAAAATTCGCCCATGCTTATTAGCGATCCAGTTTGCATAATAGGCATTAGCCTATATATTTCCGGTGCAAAAGGACGCACCCAGGGGGCGCACTGCTGGCCTGTCAAAGGGAAGCCCGTCTGCGCCCGGAGGCGTCCCGCGCCAGCCATATTGCCCAGTTGCCCTCCGGTGAGTTTATTCCACTATATTACAATAGGGAAAAACTGCCTAGCCTTAGGCAGCTACCATTATGTCAGTGTACAGCAGCTGATCTGAGCTTGGAGGTAGACTTTCGATGCAATAAGTGCAACTGGTACACCTCCTCCAGTCCTGGTCCGCTAAGGCTGATACACCGATTGTGCGGATGGCTGTGGCTACAATCAGGCTCCTCACTTCCACCCACGCAGTTTCCACTTCCTCAACTGCGTTAGCGATCCAATATGCATCATTGGCATTAGCCTATATATTCCCGATGCAAACGGACGTGCTCAGCGGGCGCGCCGCTGGCGCACCAAAGGCAAGCCCCTCTGCACCTGTCAGTATTCCTGAGGCGTCCGGTGCAGTCCATGCTTCTCAGTTTCCCTCCGGGAAGTTTCTTCCACTATATTACAATAGGGAAAAACTGCTTAGCCTTAGGCGGCTACCATTATGTCAGTATTCAGTGGCTGATCTGAGCTTGGAGGTAGACTTTCAATGCAATAAGTGCAACTGGTCTCTCCTCCAACCCAGGAAACTCACACTCAAGAACCTACCACGCAAATAAGAAACCAGAGGACTTAAAGGCCACCCTTTTAAATTGTCGCTCCATGCAAAAGCATGAACCACACATTTATGACCTACTTTTAGACGAACAGCCTGATCTTTTATTTCTCACTTAGACCTGGCTGTCTGAAGCCTCCAACCTTACTATCACCTCAGCCAACCCTATGGGTTATAAAATCCTTAGGAGGGATCGACCGTGTGGGAAGAGGGGGCGGTGTCACCATAATTTATAATAAAAAACTAGACTGCTCTCCCATCCTGATGAAAATCATCGAAGATGCAGAGTCCTTAGGCTTACGCTGTACCTTATCCCCCCATCGTAGCCTAGCTAGTTTTCTGATTTACAGAACTCCCTGTGCAATTGGAAATTTTATTACTACGCTTAATACAGCCACCGCCTCCCTGGACTTAAAATACAAAAACTGCCTCATTCTGGGAGATTTCAATATACGTATGGACAATTGAAAATGCCCTCAAACAATTTCCTTGATGGAGATGCTGCAGGCCTGCAACATGTTTCCATCTATTTTTCGGCCACCCATGAGAAGGGCCATACCCTGGACCAAATTTTTCACAACTTTGCCATATCAGTAAGCCTACCTCTTCCCATTACCTGGTCTGACCACCTCCTATTAAAATTAATAATTCCCAACTCTACCACTGCCCCTCAGGCTAATGCAGGGCAGAGGGTCCCTAATTACAGAGCGTTCCATAAAATGTCCATCCCGATGTTAGCAGATGCCCTTGGTCATTCCTCACCGGAGCTGTCTGGCTGTCCAGACTCTGACGCCTTCTCAATTAATTCAGTGGTACCGGTTGTTTCCCGCTCCTCAAAGAGGTTGGCCCCACCAACTCCATGGTTTACCGATTCCCTCAGATCTAGCAAAAGAAATTGTAGAAAAATGGAACGGAAATCGCGTAAATCCTATCTACCTGAGGACAGGAAGGTGTATAAAGACACCTTAAAAGCTAATTACATTCTCGTGAAGGCAGCCAAGAAAAACCTCTTTCAAACCAAGATAGAAAATGCCCAAATAGGAGTAAGGAAATCTTTAGCATTTTTAAATCCTTTACCGCCCGAAAGCCGGCACAAAGGAAGGAGCATGCACAGAAGAATGGCTAAGCAAATAGCTCAATTCTTCCACAAAATGATCTCTGTGATCCAACAAGCCTTTACTAACATCTCAGAGGAAGAACTGACCTTCTACCTTAGTTCTAATAGCAAATTTCATTTCTTGGATCCTCCATCTTTACTAACTTTCCCTGAGTTTCAGCTTGAAGAGTCACTGACCCTTCTCCAAAGCATTAAGTGTGTCTCTCCTACTGACCCATGTCCAGTGAATATCCAGAACCTATTAGCTCCCACCATAGACCCCACGGTAAACCAGCTCTTTAAGGCTTCCCTCTCCTCAGGCAGCATACCGAAATTATGGAAGAATGCTAAGATTCTTCCACTGATAAAAAAGGCTAACGCCAAACCAATGGAGCCTGCCAACTACAGGCCAATCTCTCTTCTTACAGCCCTCTTCAAAGTATTAGAGAAGCGTGTAAACAGACCCTCCAAAAACACATTGAAGATGGGCAGCTCCTTCATGAGTCCCAATCCGGTTTTAGGGCTAACTACAATACGGAGTCCACTCTGCTGGAAGTGACTGAATTTCACACGGGTAAGCTGGACCAGGGAGGCAAGGTTGTCCTGATACTGCTCAATCTGTCTGTGGCCTTCGATACGGTCCCACATGAGAGGCTCCTGGAGAGACTTGCTAACATCGGCCTGGGGGGACCGCCTTAACATGGATGTCATCCTTCTTGGCAAATAGATCTCAGGACATCTGGCTCTCCCTTTCTCATCTCCGGTTCCGGCCATGAATGTAGGTGTCCCAGAGGGCTCCAGTCTAAATCCTACCCTTTTTAATATATATCTGTCCCCCTTTGCATTTCTGGTAGAGGAAGAGGGCGGCAAAAGTATTTCCTGTGCTGATGACACTCAGCTTATTTTTACATGTGAAAAAGGAACCGAGTTTGACATGGCAATGATTAGGTCTTGCCTCACAAAGGTTTTTAACTGGCTTAAGATCAATCAGCTGAACTGCAATGCTGACAAAACTGAAGTTGTTTTCTTTGGTAATCCAGAAACACCTCACTGGAGCTCTTAGTGGCCAAAAGATCTGCCGCCCCCGCCCGCGGAAAAGGAGAAATTCACAACCTTGGTTATTGTCATAGACAAGACACTCTCCATGCACTTTCAAATCCAAAATCTAACTGGTGCTTGCTTTGGCATACTCTAGATGCAAAAAAATTGTGGTCACTGTTACTGCTTGAGAGCAGAAAGATCGTGGTGCAGGCTCTGGTGACATCAAAGCTTGACTATGTCAACAGCTTGTACCTCGGTCTTCCCAAATCCTTTCTCCAGCGCCTACAAGTGGTACAAAACGCAGCGGCCTGAGCCCTCCAGAGATCTAAACCCAGATCTTTTATGACCCCTATTCTTAAGTCTCTACAATGGCTCCGCATAAAAGAGCAGATCGACTTCAAAGCGATGACCATCTTCTTTGAAGCTTTCCATGGCTTAGGAGCAGCTACCTAAATAAGCGTGTTAATTGCTACTCAACATATAGACCCCTAAGATCTTCCAATGCCAACCTGGCCATCATGCCTAAAATATGCTGTGCCCACACTGGAGGCAGGTCTTCAGCCTTCTAGATGCTAAATTGTGGAATAGACTTTGTGGAATAGACTCCCTGAGTCTCTGAGACCAACCACAGCCCTACTGTCTTTCTGGAAGAACTTAAAAACCTGGCTTTTTAATAACTGATGGGTCTTTTACGCACGTTTTCCACCCACTGTCACACTCCAGGACCCTCTAGTCTGAGTAGCTGCGCGCTTTACTAAATACAATATTTCATTAGGTCCCTGACAGTGCAAAGGAATACTCGTCCAAATTCTAAGGGCCTTCTTTATAAGACCTTGCTTCACTTTTATGCTGCCTGTATGTCACTTTTTGTGACGTACAGGCTGTGTAAAAATTGTGCCATTTTGCGCCCTATTTACAAAGTGATGCATCTAGGCAGATGTGTCAATTTGTAAACCCCAGCACCACATTTTACCCGCGCCAGGTATAATGTATGCAGGGTGGGTGTTCCCCCGCAACAAGCCTCGTAGAAGTGGCGCATTGAAATCTAGGAGAACTCAGTGCGCCACTTCTAGGATGTCATTGCATCAGTATCTTACACCTGCCTCTCAGCAGGCGTAACACTAATGCAGGCCCTTTCACATGGGGCTTGCCCCATGTAAAAGGACACATTGCTGGTGTTGCATCTATTTTCAGACACACCCTAACAATGCATCACTTTTGCGCCTAAAAATAAGTCAGAAATACTGACGTATTTGTAACTCCTTGCAACATTATGCGTCATACAGTAAATATGACGCATCCATCATGTCGCAAGGGGGCGCACTAAGAAGTGACGCATCCCTGTTTTCACACAGCGATGCATCACTTCTCATAAAGAAGGCCCTAAATGTGTTTACATCTAATATTCAGGGATGGTTATGTGTGTTTTCAATATTGTAACACAGCAGCAGCTCACCAATATTACTGCAAATAATCTCAGTGAAGCCCCCCCATTTCTTATGTTTGGCCTTGTTTTGATGTAAAATAAACTCTTTTTAATGTATATTGCATGAAACATAAACACACTCTGCAAAATAGCTGTACTAGACTCACACATCAGGTACATAAAAATAGACTAAAGATAAGTGTAAAGACAGTATTTAAAACAATCTGTTTAAGAAATATTCAAGTTCGTTAGGGCAAAACTCTGGAGAACGGAGCTGACTCTGTCAGGGGGCCCCTGGAAGGCTGGGGCCCTGGGCCAGAGCCCACTTTGCCCATGCATTAAAACGTCTCTGCCTTCCAGTACAAAACCTATGCAACAACTTTGGGTGCGGCGCTGCGTTGCGTGACACTTTTGTAAATGTGGGTCTCAGTCTCATATTTTGCTTAAATCCAATAAACTGTGTGAGATGACTCTGTCCTGTCAGATATTTATTTGTTACAACATATTCTTCCGCTCAAGATAGATTATATTGGATGTTCTGTGCACAGTGCTTGGAAAAAAGCGCATGCACATGACAAGCTTAGTTTCTCAAATAAACAAATGTCAGTCAATGACTAATCACTGCTTAATCTTTGTTCTCTGAAATCCATATCTTGCTTAGGAAATAATGGGTTTAGATCATTTTATTCTGAGACGAAGGTTTTTTATCCACACAAAGATCGGCCATTTTGTTATTGCCTTCAAAGTCCTGAAAATCTATCGTTTTTTGAGCTCACTATGCACTCATTACTGAATGGCCGCTGCCTTGCATTGTACTTTAGGGCAGGCGATAGCACAGATGTGACTTCACCATATCTAAATGTTATTGGTTGTTTTAGGAGAGCTGATAAAAATAGAAACTGAAATGAGACATTGAGCCTCGGCAATATGTGGCTTGTCTCTTCCAGTAACCCATCGACCTCTTTCTTGTCAATAAACTGAAAAATCAATATGTTGGTGACAGTGACGCTGTTTTGTCTACTGTTATGGAACACCAGGGTATGGAGAATATGAGGACAGCTCTCAGTTTACGATATGATGACAATGTTCTAACTTCTGTTTAAATATTCAAAAGAAAAACATTTTTGGGGGAAATCTTATGGAATTAAGATATTTTTCGTAGAACACAATTTTCTTAATTTAATACCACAAGAAAAAATATCGCCAGAAAACCACAAAAAAGGTGGTATGCTAATCGAATAAGGAATGAAATATAGGTACGCTTTGATGAGGTATATGAGCATGTTTATACTGGTATTTATATAGCACAAACCTAGCTCGGTTGCAGTAAAGTGGAGTGTTTCACTGCACATCAATCGGGGATGTACACATTTCAGAATGACTATACTTCACAGATTTAGAATTTAATTATATTGTTATATATTATGATATTTCTCACATTGGCCCTCATTATGAGTGATCTAATTCCACCCAGAGTGATAAATCCAGGTGGATTAACAGCTCACACAATAATAGGTGTCTCAATAAGTCCATGCTCATAGACACTGGACCTACCTTTGATGCTGCAGAGGCAGTGGGCAGCTGAACAGCGCAACCATGCCTGACCCCAGCCGCAGATTGAGAGGAGCATAAAATACTCTCCCCATACAGGATAAAGCAGACCCAGACTTCCTCCCTCCCCATCGCACCCATCCATCTCTGAAAGGCTCTTTTCCAGACACTTTCAGCCGGCCCAGAGCAGGCGGTACATGCCTGCGAATTTCTTCCCAGGATCATTGATACTCACACAGTAAATTACTGTGGGGCATATTTATCAAATGTCTGACTTTGCCCTTGCCCTTGCCCCACCCAAGATAACAGAAGTGTGATGCAAAGCCTAGAATACATTTGCAAGCCACGCAATGCCACCTTGTGTGGCCCTGGGGTGCTTTGTAAATCTGGAGTAACACAAGTGAGTTCAAGTTGCTGCCTTGCATTACTCTGCCACAGGTAGGCATTACACGGGTGGAAAGTGGGTGTTCGCATAGATCAACCCATGAATTGTGATGCATTCTCAAGTTTACCATGAGTGGCAGACCTGGGAATGTGTCAAAATGCTACACCTTCTCCTGGGAGGTGTAGTGAGAAGAAATATCCTAATCTAGCCTTAGTTTTTCCTCTTTGTATGTGTGCTGTAGTCTGCAATACAAGTATAAAGTGGAACAAACACCTAAGGAATGTTTTTGTGCAGGAAGGTGTCCCCTTCCTGCACAAAACCAATCCTTCCTGCAACACAGTCACCCTTACAACATGGTGCTAGGGTACCTGCATTCGTGCTCGGCAGCCAAAAGTGCTCCAGTGCATGGATAGAGCAGAAATGAATGCAGTGCAGCGCAGGAAGTTGTCTTGCGGTGGTTCAATATGTTGCATAAAAAAATGATAAATATATCCCCAAGTATCTCCAAGTCTGTGTGGATAGCCCCATTCCAGGGAAAAAAACTTGTAATCTGTGGATTGTTCTGTGAGAAGAGTCCCAAATACATAACTCTGGCCCTCCAGTATCCACACACCGAAATCCACCTACTTGGTAATGAGGGCCACAGTTGAAATTGTAGACACAGCGAAATCGAGTGATTTGCACAGAATGACACACTGTACAGTCAAGTGGCACTGTAGAGATCACCTCACATTATCTGAAGTAAACTGTGTAACTTGTAAGGTACGTTTGAGTGCTGTTTGGGCCACCTCAACCTATCCTGAATTGGCAATTCATAGATTGTAGTAGCAGTTTGAGCTCCGCACCTTGTGAGAAACCCAATGCAATTGTCTTTTTTTTTTTACCATCCTCAGAACATATTTTGTTTGGCATTTGACAAAATCAACTACATAGAAGTGAATGTTTCAGCATATGGAGATATGGGAAAGTGGTTCTGAAAAAACATACAAAAGAAGCAGTGCCATGTGCACTCCACCCCATACCTCCCAGGCATGCATGAAATGCAAAGTTAGGCTGATAGTGAGAGCAATCAATGCAGGATGGGGAACATCCTTTACGACGCGGATGTTACCCCGCGCTACCATTACGTTGCGTCACTTACAACGCAAGTCGTAACCACGACTTGCGCTGGAGGGCGCTCAAGGACAAGGAATAGTTAATTTACTATTCCAACACCTTCCCTTCTATCCACGGGGACTGGTGTTGGAATAGTAAATTAAACTATTCCTAAGTCCGCACCCTACAGCGCAAGTCGTGGTAACGACTTGCGTTGTAAAACACACGTTGTAACGGTAAGCGTGGTAATAGCCCGCGTCGTACCGTCATACATCCATGCAGGATTCTGTAGAGTTCAAAGGGGAATCAAGAAGGTGAGACTAACAGCAATTCATGTCAAACTGCTATTTTGTACGTTTTATAATTGCCTTAATAAATGTTTAGGCAACTAAATATTTTAAAAGTTCTGATAAACAGAGGGGGGCTTTGAAACTTAATAACCAGAAACGACCCAAATACTGAACCTGATTTGGTATATTTATTATATCAAAGATCGAAAAGGAATGAATACATAATAAATATTGTCTCACAAACTTTTAATATAGAAATATCTTATTATTGCTAATAGTAGATAAGAATAATTCATACATCCTCATTCATACTATCAAGAATAATTCATAGTGTAGTATGACACAATTATATCTTCCTTTTAACATGTTATTCCTTCATTGTTCTATTGACATTGAACATTTCCAATCTTTACTTAGAAGGTGTAACCTGCTAGATTTTATTCAATAACATTTTATATTTAGTGAACTGGCTTTTTCAATTTGTATATTTCTTGTTATTCTTTTTAAAAAAAAATATATATATAGAGGTCTGCCAAATTACGAGGACTGTAAGAATGAATCTTTTGTCAAACATCATGGCTGTGTATTTCCATCTCCTACACGAGTTTCAGCTAAACAGCCTTCACCAGGAAGCCATGTACAATTGAAAAATTCTATGAAAATACATATAACACAAAATTGAGTCGATGTCTGGAGAAATTCCCTCATACATTTTTAAATAACTACTATTAGTCTGTACGCCCAATGCCTACAGTGCCACCTTATAACCCAAACATGTGTAATGAGACTTGTAAGTGAATAAAATATCATGCTCATAGATAGCGTGGAAAGAGTTTAGAGCCCTGGACACGAGTATGTTGGTATCAGTTTTCAAGGCCCTTAAATGGGCTCATGTATAGAAAGTATATGACACCAGATAAAAGATGGTTCATATAGTCCTAGAAGACAATGTATGGCCCTTTATAAATAGTTGAGATATAAATCGAATCACCAAACCATCACCTAATGAGACTTGTAAGTGAATAAAATATCATGCTCATAGATAGCGTGAAAAGAGTTTAGAGCCCTGGACACGAGTATGTTGGTATCAGTTTCCTAGGGCCTTAAATGGGCTCATGTATAGAAAGTATATGACACCAGTTAAAAGATGGTTCATATAGTCCTAGAAGACAATGTATGGCCCTTTATAAATAGTTGAGATATAAATCGAATCACCAAACCATCACCTAATGTGACAAATAGCTTGTTTCAATTAATAATACATCTAAGATTCACCTATTTTGTGTAGATGGATCCAAAAGTAAACTTTCTCATCAGACAGATTCCAAAGAATGTAGAACATGTTCTGTGATCAGGGCAGAAAAGGATATATTTTGATTTGAAAAATGGTACAAAAGTTACAAAAGTGCACTAACTATCGCTACACTTCACATAGTTTATCGGAGTTAGTAATATCATATAGAGCAGGGTCTGATCAACATGTAATTCATTTTTTTTGCTATTGAATATGCTCCTAAAGGATGAAAGTAAGGCCCATATTAATGTAAATGCAATTTATGCCACCTTAAATGCCATATTTTCCTCATCCCCAAATTCCTCTTACCTGAACAGTAGAAATTTGGATGTTCCATAATCCTGTGTTGCCCTGTGCCTAGACAAGTGCTTATTCCATGTATCTCGTCGTTCTGAAACTAAGTCCTGTTCTTATGTTGGAGGTGAACGTTAGATTGAAGTCCTACGCCTGGTATGGAGCCGTAATATGTCACGGACACATTTTAGGAAAATGCTGCGTCTCCATCAATAAACGGATATGCTAACATTGCCGTTTCCTGCGGTCTAAAAAGGTGCAAAAGGTAAATCACTAGTCTTAGTCCACAGAATTCAGGTGGGCCAATTGATGACAAATAGAAGCATGGCTATCAGCTTACTTCTGGTTTGGTACTCCTTTGCTCATAATGGCAGCCATATTGAAATGGTCAAGAGAGTGATCTACTTCTTCATGAGGAGTAACGTATGGTGTATAGACCTTATATTTAATAAACCATAGCCCTATTGGCAGCCATATTGGGATGGTCGAGAATGTATCATATTTCTTCACAAGGAGAGATGTGTTATTCATCAGGCTTATAATAGATAGACAATAGTCCTACGAAGGTATAAATGAGCTTATATATAATAACCAATAGCCTTATCGCTCGTGATGGTGGCCATATATGAATAGTTATTAATGTAAACTATTTTTTCACAAAGGGAAATATACGAAGCATTAAACTTATAGATGATAAACCATAACCTTAAAAGGGTGGGCATGATATAAACCTAATCCTAAATAACTTAAGTATATCTAGATATCTGTGTACTGGTCTAAAGTGACACTGAGCTTATATCTATTTATAATATAACTAGCAGCCCGTCCCGACCTTGTCCGGGAGCAATCAGGCTTCCCCGATGCCCCGACATTGTCCAGCAGCCCGGGCCCCCGCTGTGATCATTAGTGCCCTTTGTTATTTGGGGTTCTTGGTATTGAGCACAGTGTACTTTTCTTTTGGAGCGATGTGACATTGCTGCTGTTTGGCTCTATCCATGACGTGACCCCCGCCCGCCCCGACATTGTCCAGCAGCCCGGGCCCCCGCCCGCCCCGACATTGACCAGCAGTGCGGGCCCCCGCCCGCCCCCAGCCTGCCCCGTCCCCCGCCTGCCCCGACCCCAGCCTGCCCCGACATTGTCCGTGGGTCCCCCGGAGCCTTACCTCAGCCGCCGCTCCTCCCCCGTGCTCCTCAGTTCACTGCTCTGCAGCTCCTCACTGCTCCTCCCGCCTGTCCACCGCTCCTCACCGCCTGTCCGACACTCCTCACCGCTCCTCCCCCACGCCATGTCTGCGGCTCCTCCTCGCGTTCCTGGACACCGCTCCTCCCCGCGCTCCTGACGTCAGCACGCAGGTCGCGGCCGGCGCCACTTCGAAGGGACTACTTTTTTTTAATGTAAATTTTTTAAATAACGCATATTTGAATAGTTTATATAGCCTATGTCCATCTGCACTCCCTGACGATTACAATGATGTATCGGGTGTGTGGATTGGCGCTGTGGTTCCCGAGTTTACCCGCCTCAAAGGTTCAAAGTTCTTACTTTATAATAGTAGTATAGATCATCCATGTTTGGGACTATGGTAATGAACCATTTATATTTAGAGATAACATGAAATGTACGTTCTGACATTAGAATCGGCATATTAATTGTCCCTATTTCAGATACTTTGGGGCAGATGGCGCATGAAGCTAGCAGATAAATGTTGTTTAAAACTAATAGAGGAACCTTACTAACAGCAATCCTGTTAAGGTGTATTCCTGAACTGTGGAAGGGATCTGGACAGTAGAGGGAAAACTGCACCCTCATTTGCTATTATATCGAATTGCCTGATCCCAGGGGATTTCGCTGTTCAATCCTTGTTTATAGGTATCCAACATAAAGATCAGGAAAGCTTCTCTCCATTTCCGGATCTCTGTGCTCAGGCTACCTGTCTTAGTATTGATTTTCTCTAAGATTATCCATCTGATATCATCTGCTGTATGTGATTTCTCTATATAGTGCTTTACCAGAGGTGCAGCTATTTTTCTAGTTCGTATTGCGGACCATTGTTCAGTGAGCCTAGTGGCCATGGTCTTGGAAGTCTCCCCCACATATCCAAGCTGACATAGACAGAGGAGAAAATATATGATATTGCTGTTTTTACAATTTGTGAGGCTTTTCAGTTTGACCATATATCCATTGAGAAACAAGCTGTAACCTGTAGGTTTAGTGTAAACATCAATAGTAATATAATTAACAATGGTACTTTTGGGTTAGGAACACCCTACTACCCAAGGTGTTGTTTACATCTTGGGTCCTAGGACCCCAGCTGTATGTAATATTTATAAGATCGGAAACCCAAGCACTCATATGGCATAATAACAGCATGAGATCAAGCAGTAAGGATTTTATTTGCGTAGACATACAGTTTATTAACACAGTAAATATTCTTGTATTCTTCTGTACATTCCACTTTTACAGATTCTTGCTTCAAAAACTGCCGACACGTGTTTGGTCATTACATGACCTTTTCAAGACTTTAAAAGATAAAGAAGTGTTGTGCATCGAATTAGATTCCGTATGCATTTTCCCGATTCATGCCCTTATATATGTACAATTCACATTGCCCTTTTATAGGCAGAGAAATCCAGTCCTTATTTAGGCATAGGCCATGCTACCCAAATACCAGCATGAGAACAGGGGTGGGAGCACACCACTTCACCTCCCAGCAAGGTTCACTCGTGGATGAAGCACCTGCGCGCCAGTGAGTGTGCTTCTTTTTCTAATGGATGAATATTCCGGAGCTGGTTGATAGTGATGAGTCAACATAGCAACTTATATAGATGTGTTGATGTTATGGGAATAGATGTTGGCATCCTACTATACATAAAGACTAGCCGTCACTGGGAAGCCTAAACTGGACTGTTCTTAGGGAAATGTTTTTTAGATGGCTGAAATGCCAGAAACCGGTCCCCGGTAGCTTGTCTCCTTTCTGGTGAAGAATTGGCTTGGTAGTTTAGTCTGCCCTGTTCCCATGATGCACTGGGCCAGGGACAGACTGATTTGCATATAGCCAGGTTCTGAGCTGGGATGGGGCAGTGAGATAAATAACGGTGATGGATCAAGCCCTGATCTTTGGACTGGGTAAGAGTGGTCTGCTCAATTCAGACACTTTGTTCATCACCACCCCCTTTTGTGAATCGATTTTGGCCACTATAGGTGTGGCAGGGTATACTCAGACATGAGTCCCTTTCTCACTGCTCCATCAGGATTCAAGCAAGCAGGGCCGAAGACGGCTGAAATCCCAGAAACCGGTCCCCGGTAGCTTGTCTCCTTTCTGGTGAAGAATTGGCTTGGTAGTTTAGTCTGCCCTCTTCCCATGATGCACTGGGCCAGGGACAGACTGATTTGCATATAGCCAGGTTCTGAGCTGGGATGGGGCAGTGAGATAAATAACGGTGATGGATCAAGCCCTGATCTTTGGACTGGGTAAGAGTGGTCTGCTCAATTCAGACACTTTGTTCATCACCACCCCCTTTTGTGAATCGATTTTGGCCACTATAGGTGTGGCAGGGTATACTCAGACATGAGTCCCTTTCTCACTGCTCCATCAGGATTCAAGCAAGCCGGGCCGAAGACGGCTGAAATGCCAGAAACCGGTCCCCGGTAGCTTGTCTCCTTTCTGGTGAAGAATTGGCTTGGTAGTTTAGTCTGCCCTGTTCCCATGATGCACTGGGCCAGGGACAGACTGATTTGCATATAGCCAGGTTCTGAGCTGGGATGGGGCAGTGAGATAAATAACGGTGATGGATCAAGCCCTGATCTTTGGACTGGGTAAGAGTGGTCTGCTCAATTCAGACACTTTGTTCATCACCACCCCCTTTTGTGAATCGAGTGAGTGGTACCAGACCTGATATATTGTTTGCCGGCCTACTCAGCAAACCCCAAAATGAAAGACTGTAGTCTCTACTGATAAAGGTTAATAAACCAGAAACACGTGTCTAGAGTTCAGCACTATCTGCGCCAACCTTGACGAAACACTCGAAAAACTCAGAGCAAGCTACAAGAGACTGCATTTACCAGAATGCCAGGGGCGAAGCTTGCCTGAGAGGTCAGCGGTGTGCTCCCACATCCTGTTGTCTATTTAAAGTACTCTTGTGAGTCATTGGGCTGACGAGCTAGTGGATGAAGCACCTGCGCACCAGTGAGTGGTGCCGGACCTGATATAATGTTTGGCAGCATACTCAGCAAACCCCAAAATTAAAGACTGTATTCTCTACTGATGACGGTTAATAAACCAGAAACACGTGTCTAGAGATCAGCACTATCTGTGCCAACCTTGGCGAAACACTGGAATATATAGGAGCAAGCTACAAGAGACTGCATTTACCAGAATGCCAGGGGCGAACCTTGCCTGAGAGGTCAGCGGTGTGCTCCCACATCCTGTTGTCTTTTTAAAGTACTCCAGTGAGTCATTGAGCTGAAGAGCTCGTGGATGAAGCACCTGCGCGCCATTGAGTGGTACCGGACCTGATATAATGTTTGGCAGCCTACTCAGCAAACCCCAAAATGAAAGACTGTATTCTCAACTGATGATGGTTAATAAACCAGAAACACGTGTCTAGAGATCAGCACTATCTGCGCCAACCTTGGCTAAACACTCGAAAATATCGGAGCAAGCTACAAGAGACTGCATTTACCAGAATGCCAGGGGCGAAGCTTGCCTGAGAGGTCAGCGGTGTGCTCCCACATCCTGTTGTCTATTTAAAGTACTCTTGTGAGTCATTGGGCTGAGGAGCTCGTGGATGAAGCACCTGCGCACCAGTGAGTGGTACCGGACCTGATGTAATGTTTGCCAGCCTACTCAGCAAACACCAAAATGAAAGACTGTATTCTCTACTGATGACGGTTAATAAACCAGAAACACGTGCCTAGAGATCAGCACTATCTGTGCCAACCTTCGCGAAACACTGGAATATATAGGAGCAAGCTACAAGAGACTGCATTTACCAGAATGCCAGGGGCGAACCTTGCCTGAGAGGTCAGCGGTGTGCTCCTACATCCTGTTGTCTATTTAAAGTACTCCCGTGAGTCATTGAGCTGACAAGCTCGTGGATGAAGCATCAGCGCGCCAGTGAGTGGTATCGGACCTGATATAATGTTTGGCAGCCTACTCAGCAAACCCCAAAATGAAATACAGTATTCTCTACCGATGACGGTTAATAAACCAGAAACACGTGTCTAGAGATCAGCACTGTCTGCAACAACCTTGGCGAAACACTCGAAAATATCGGAGCAAGCTACAAGAAACTGCAATTACGAGAATGCCAGGGGCCTACCTAGCCTGAGAGGTCAGCGGTGTGCTGCCACCTCCTGTAGTCTATTTAAAGCACTCCCGTGAGTCATTGAGCTGACCAGCTCGTGGGTGAAGCACCTGCGCGCCAATGAGTGATACCGGACCTGATATAATGTTTGGCAGCCTACTCAGCAAACCTCAAAATGAAAGACTGTATTCTCTACTGATGACCGTTAATAAACCAGAAACACGTGTCTAGAGATCAGCACCATCTGTGCCAACCTTGGCGAAACACTCAAAAATATCAGAGCAAGCTACAAGAGACTGCATTTACCAGAATGCCAGGGGCAAACCTAGCCTGAGAGGTCAGCGGTGTGCTTTCACATCCTGTTGTCTATTTAAAGTACTTCCTTGAGTCATTGAGCTAACGAGCTCGTGGTTGAAACACCTGTGCGCCAGTGAGTGGTGCCGGACCTGATATAATGTTTGGCAGCCTACTCAGCAAACCTCAAAATGAAAGACTGTATTCCCTACTGAAGACGGTTAATAAACCAGAAACACGTGTCTAGAGATCAGCACTATCTGCGCCAACCTTGGCGAAACAATCGAAAATATCGGAGCAACTACAAGAGATTTCATTCACCAGAATGCCAGGGGCGAACCTTGCCTGAGAGGTCAGCGGTGTGCTCCTACATCCTGTTGTCCAAATACCGGCATGGCTACTTCCATCCATTCATCTACGTCACAACGATTTCTTGGAATACCAGACTCTTAAGCTGCAGGGACTTTCCCTTGCCTGGATATTGATTTCTCCAAGAACTCATTTATTATGTATGAACATCTATTCCTTAGAGCTTCATTCATGACGTTCATATGCCCAACTCTTACGTCAATACTGGCATTCCTAAACACCTTCAAGGTATAAATATACCTTCACTTGCTATGGCAAAGCACGGTGTGGTTCGGTGCAGTTCGACTACATACTTGCACGATGCAGCTCACTACAGCAAGTGCCGAAGGAAGCCAACTCTCCAGCTGACGCACTGACCAGAAGCTGTCATCCTCCTGCCAAGAATCCAGCTTCAGTGTTTCTGACTCTCTCATTCTAAGGTATGGAGCTGACTAGAACCTAGAGGAACCTTTGAAAATTCTTGGCAGAACTTTACAAAAACTAAAGACAGCACCTACTTCTTTCCTCGTACTACACTTAGGTTAGGTACACTGAGGTAGGCATATTTTATAAGCACCAGTTGAATATTTTATCCTGTGTTGTTTATATATGTATTTTTATTTATGTCATAGCAACAGACAATGCTATTACAGTATTATTTTATAATACTGTTTACGCTGTACGCATTATACTTCGCATTCTGTCTAACGATTGTAGCAGTTCATATCTCTTGCAAGAGAAATAAGACTGTTCAATAAACACCTTTTATTGTAACGCCCGTCCCTCTATTTCTATGCAACTCTGTAAAAACGAAGCATGCAGATTGACTGAGTGAAATAGTTATCTATTGTTTCCAGGACTCTGAAGATATTGTTTTAACTCTAAGGGAAACAAAGTTGTCATGTTTATGCGGTTGTCAGAGACTAATCTCTTCTTGTTTATTCAAGAAAGTTTCTAGTGACCTCTGAGTTAGCTGGCACACACAATTAAGTTTAATATACTGGATAGAGACATGCTGACCTCAGTCCTATGTCAAATCTACAGTGTATATTATTCCAATGCGCAGAGCCTATTGGGAATATAGGAACCACACTACAGAAGCAGTCCAAAGGTATGTGTAAACCGATCTAAAAATTGTTTCTAATAGTCCGTAGCAAGATACGTAGGAGGATAAACTACCTCATGATGTGTAGTGTCATCCAATATCACTTTTGATTTTCTGTACAATAAGTCTTGATTTCTTTTAAAAAGCTGCCAAGCATACTCTGTTATTCTCTGCTACAGGTCCATTGTGAAAGGTATTCTCACAGGCAGTATTTCAACATCCAGCACATATGTCAATTGAACAGTGCTGTAGGAACCATCTGAGTCACCTGTAGTGAAGTGTGGTTAAAAATCACTGAATGCATGTCCAGCATATAAGTTCTTAGAATCCACTATTATAGAAGACGTCCAAAAGTATGAAGTACACGGGAGACGCTAGGAAGACCGGTCAAGATAGGAGCTTAGTAGGAACTCACTTCCTGTACTTGATACTTTTGGACATCTTCTATAATATTAGATTTGTAGTTGGATAAAAGTAGATACTACTGAGTTTGCTATATAGACAACTTAACGTATACTGGACCAATGCAGCAACACTGCATGCCAACTAGTCACAATTGGTCAAATGACAATTCCATTTCATCTTCTTTATCAGGCAAGCAGGTCCAAATTTAGCAATGAAGAGATGTTGATCTTAGATAAAACACAATTTTGCACCTCTAAAAGCAACAATTGTAAACTATAGTGGGATCATGTATGGCCCCGTATGGATTTTATGTTGTCTTTCAGAAATAAATTCAACTAAACTCCTTGGGGCATATTTACGAGAAATTACACATTACTGTGTTGCGTCAGCGATGTGTCAAAACTACTTGTGATTCATTACAACAGAATCCAACACCGTGGATGTGTCGTATTTACAAGACAGCGCACCATGGCATAATGACCTGTGTGTATCAAAACGATTTATGAATCCATTTGAGCAATGTCGTTATGAAATCTAATGCTTCTACTGCAAAAGTGACACAGGGCTGACTTACAGGATGTAGAGTGTCACAAATTGCCCCTACATCACTTTTGAGTGCAGAATGCATCAGAAAAGTACAAAAACGGATGCATCGGGCAAAAGAATGGCACACTTTACAGAAGGCAGCCATGGATCACAGATCAGGCAGCAGAAGCAAGCGCAGCAACCCCAGCACCAGCCAGGAAGTAAGATGAAGTTCAACTTCAGTGAGGAGGAGGTTGACTGTGAGAAAGATCTTGTCGGAACACCAAATAGGGTTGGACTACAAAGCCCAGACGCCCCTGCACGTACAAGACTACATCACGTTTCACCAGAAACACGGACGAAGACCTGTATCTCTCCTCTCTTTCCACAGCGTGAGGTAACGGCTAGAGGAGGCGCTACAGAAAATGGACGAATAAAAACAGACGCCACACAGAAAGCGGGGTCGCTGAACGTCGAGGAGGCGGGACCAGAGACGGACCACGAGGAGGACGCCGAATCTCGGAGCCGGGAGCCGGAGCTGAACGCCGAGAGTCAAGACAGCGTTTCTGAGCGTGGAGAAGAGGCGGGGGAAACCGAAGACCGCTGGACGGAGGAGTGGTGGTGTCCCCCGGAGGAGGCTGGAGAGCGTGCCGTGACTCAGGAGAGTTACGGCGGGCCGGTGAGTGACATTGAACCGAAGCCCATTTGGGGAATTGTTGTGTGTTGTGGGAGGTAGAGCGTAAACTGTGGGTGGTGGATGGAATTTAGTAAACGGGAAACCGTAACGTTCACCTGTGAGAAAACCGTACCCGACAGTATCACTTTTTGGTTGCTTATCTTGGGAGTTGTTGTGACTGGTCTATGACTTTACCTCCGCTAAATTATTATCCTAATCTCGTACCAATTCACTACCTACCCCTTAATCTGCCACTTCCAATACCTTTATGCACAGCCTTTCACCGTCCCCATTTTCGTGCACTACCTTCCGGTGTAGGAGCAAGGGTTTTGAACCAACAGTACCACTGACGGCCCCTTTCTCTTTTTCCCTCTCGGTACCTCCGGTAAAACAACACCACGGAGACCCTATCGTCCCAGGAACAACAACCACTGGAAGAAGAGGGAGGAACACCGAGTACCACGGCTAATCCTTTCAACACTGGAGAACTTGGTGCCGCGAGAGGAAGTGCGGAACCCGTTGTGAAACCTAAAACCTTGTTTCCTGATAATAAAAGTGCTGTTCGCCAATATATTCAGCCTCCGCGTCTGTATATCTGACCTGCCCTCCCACATTGACATCTTGTTTATGGAAGTGACAGAGCACCAACATCATCACTTTTCACCTCCAAATTGCATTAGGGAGGATAGTGGCCATTTGGCAGTCCATTATGAAAAAGATCAACAGTGTGGGGCAAGCGAAGAGGAGAGTCATTGACTGCAAGAAGCGCTGGCATAATTATAAGCGCAGGTTGCAGGAGAAATTGGCCAATAACATGAAGGCAGTAATGAAGACCAGCACCCCAGAAAGAGCTGGATACCTTGGAGGTGACAGCTTCATTCCAGATGAGTTAGTGGCTGGAGTGCAGAACAACCACAGCCCAGGGTAAACATTAACAAGGAGCAATGTGAGCTAAAAGGTCATGTGCAGTGCACCCAGCTATATCCCAGCGCTTCACTGTGCTGTGTGCAGTGCAAAGGGCAGGCATCTGGATCATGTCCTGTTAAGTGGGTCAAAAATGTCACTCACACTGTCCGGTTATATGTTGCACAGCTCTGTCCAGCACTATCATGTTTCTCCATTCTATGGGTGAAGCGCAGCACCAGTCCTGCTTCACTTTTGTATAGTGGCAGTTGTAATTGGTTGCACAAATACAGGGCTTGTATACCACAACCTATTGCAGGGCACCACTGCACATTATTTGCTGCACTGCCCTGTGTCAAAGAAACGGGCAGGAATGCACCATATCTATGAAATATGGCGCATTCCTGTCCTCCCACACTGCGCTGGTGCACAAATGACTTCCCAGCACCAACGCAGGTGCATGTGATGAAATCAGCTTGTATTGTGCGGGAAGGGACACAAATACTCTAAGTCAAGGAGGTGTTCTATGAGTGTTGATGTGGGTGCTCCCACTTAACATAATGGAAATTGATACTGTCCCAAATTTACAACATCACGTACACCTGGGGCAGGCCCAAAAACATACACCTCATGACAGACGTACGAGAAATCTTTACAGTTCTCCTTTTTTTCCACTTTCCGCATGTGCTTCATTATGCAGCATATGTAGAACGAGAAAAACCCCTCTTGTGATTGTTTTGGGGCAGGAATGGGCCACCTCCTGCACAAAAACAATCATGCCAACAACACGGACATCCTTGCACCATGGTGCAAGTGTGCCTGCGTTGGCGCTCAGCTGCAAATTGTGCACCAGCTCTTGCTGAAAGAATAGGAATGCCCCATATCTTGTAAATACGATACATTTCTGCCCATTAGAATTGGCATAGGGCTGCGGCAAAATGACTTGCAGTGCGACCGTATGCCAATTATTTGTAAATGAGGCTCAAAGTATTGTGCGAAAGCCATGCAACTACAAGCTCCTGGTATATAAGGACTTACCAGTAGCCCCACCAACTTCGATCACCAGGGGACCCAGGAGATTTTGCTCCTGGTTGATGACAACAGCCCACTAATGCTTGAGTTGGTGGATGCTCTACTGGACATTGAAGAGGCAAGATAGCTGAAAGCGCGCTTTCTCCCTATGCTGAAGCCTCTCACTGGTTGTGTATCGCAGGCACACCCTGCCTCCACTGCCAATCATGTTGGTCAGGTAGATGCATATCAGCCACTGTAGGCCTCCCAAACTCCTCTTCCATCAGGTTCCTGGCCCTGCCCGACATATCCCTAAGCAACTGTATTCACATTGACTTTGTAAAAAAATATTTCTAGCTTGCATTTTTGGTGCCTTTGAGCACCTTTTTAGTCCTATGAAGATGATTTAAATAATTGAGTAATCATGAAGAAGGCCCGCAAAAATAACTGTTTACAAGGATCACATATCTAGATACATTTGTTGCTTATAAAGGTATTATGATTGCTATATTTAATATGATTACACGGTTTCATAAAGTTCATATTGCAATACTTTATTGGTGTGAAGTTTGCTATGGATTCAGCCTAGGTTTTGCAGAAGGTCATGATCAAAGCACTGATTCATCATCGTCCAGCTCAGAGCCAAGCTGTTCTCCTGATGAGTCTGCACCCTGTGCCTCCTGCTTCAGAGCAAGAAAAGGTTACTATGGGTCTTTTCTGCCTGTTTCACTGCCAGGGGTGTCTTTCTGCTCTCCTGATCCCCAACAGCTTTGGTTTTGTGAACAAATCTCCCACCTTGTTCTGTGGTGTCGCCCAAATCTTGATCCAGTATAGTGATAGCATTGTCCTGTCATCACACCAGTGCTCTCCTCCTCACGGATGCTAGGTATGTACAGTTCTACACTGTGCAGGTGGACCACAGAGATCCAGGTAATTGAACTTCTTGAGCGTGCCTGAAGAAAAATGTTATTACAAAGAACAAGGGTCCTTAGAAAGAAAAACTGTTGAGAGAGATGAATATAGACCAAATGGAACTATATTTTTTAGGGGAATGTCCAGCCGGACAATTTATTACCCTGGTACAGGAATAATCATAAAACAGTAAAACACTGAGTGTGATAGAAGCGGGACAACAGCCGATGTCCGACTAACACACTAAGAGAACATACAACATGAAGGAAATAGCAGGCAATAACAAGACATCTGATTATTGTAAATCATATACCAGACAATCTGTAACATACAAATATGCAAAAAAAAGTGTAAATCAACTTATGCATTTAGTGTAATTGTGTCGACGACGTTTCGAACCACAAACAATAAAGGTTCATCCTCAGGACAGAGGGTAATTGCCTTACGAATACACATTTGTCAAAGTATCACTAATGTGAAGATCAATATGCCATACCATAGGAAGAAAAAGGAAACATAAAAAAGATTAAGACATGTCATTAGAACATTGTTAAAACTGCGTGCATACATTGCATGACTCATACCATGCCAAAGTGCCGACGGCAGCGGAGTGTAGTACATGCTAGGTGCAGGCAGTGTAAACAACGGAAGGAGCAGGGCTAGTGGCGCAGCGTATCATCAGTGATTGTGGATGACTCTGACTGGTACAAACAGGGGTGCAAAAGTAGTGTGTGATCGTGCGGATAGTGAATCGGCGACGGAGTAGGTGTGCCGGTAAATGAAGGCACTGGGGTGTGTGGGAATGGGGTAGGGTCTCAAAATAGAGCTGCTTACCAATTGTGTAGCACTCAAATTGAGAGAAGGGATTTTGTTTTGCTCAAAGGCAAAACACGAAATTGATCTGTTAAAGGAGAAAAGAAACAGTGAAGTGGCTCGAACTGTTAATAATGTTGCAAGTCTGTGAGAACTGGCACCGAATCTTACTTTGGAAATAATCCAGGCTAGAATGAGATCTGTGAGTGAAGGGGACAAAATGTAATTAGGGTGATGAAAAAGTGATAGCGTTTGAGGTAACGCTTTCAAGTGATTACGGCTTACCCGAAGGAAATTGCTCTCGGTATCCGGGTCTGTAAAAGTAAACAAACAAGCCGGCGGCGTAAATGCCGGTATCTCTTAGCTACATAGAGAAGGAGCAATCAGGGAGCAGGAGTGGGTCTCACCTGGCACTGCAGAGCGCAAGTCCGCAATGGGGGTTCTTGCTGGCACGGGGAATCTGCGCGGCGTCGACTAGTTTGGCAAGACGCGATGTAGTAAACCAAAGGTGTCACATGGGGGCTGTGGACCAATGGGCATATGGCGAAAGCTGTCGGCCATTTTCGAATGGGAAAAAACAGGAAGGGTAGTGATACTGGGGATAACAAACGAAATGGGAGTGCATTTATATTTAACAGAGTGAAAGACGGGGCAATACATGCCAATACGTTCAAATCACTTTAAACATGCAGTGACAAGGTGCAAGCATAATTAATACATTTATACCATAGGTTCACAGTTTCTGGCAATAATAGTTTGTCACTTCATGTTTAAAGTGATTTGAACGTATTGGCATGTATTGCCCCGTCTTTCACTCGGTTAAATATAAATGCACTCCCATTTCGTTTGTTATCCCCAGTATCACTGCCCTTCCTGGTTTTTTCCCATTCCAAAATGGCCGATAGCTTTCGCCATATGCCCATTGGTCTGCAGCCCCCATGTGACACCTTTGGTTTACTACATCGTGTCTTGCCAAACTAGTCGACGCCGCGCAGATTCCCCATGCCAGCAAGAACCCCCATTGCGGACTTGCGCTCTGCATTGCCAGGTGAGACCCACTCCTGCTCCCTGATTGCTCCTTCTCTATGTAGCTAAGAGATACCGGCATTTACGCCGCCGGCTTGTTTGTTTACTTTAACAGACCCGGATACCGAGAGCAATTTCCTTCGGGTAAGCTGTAATCACTTGAAAGCGTTACCTCAAACGCTATCACTTTTTCATCACCCTAATTACATTTTGTCCCCTTCACTCACAGATCTCATTCTACCCTGGACTATTTCCAAGGTAAGATTCAGTGCCGGTTCTCACAGACTTGCAACATTATTACCAGTTCGAGCCACTTCACTGTTTCTTTTCTCCTTTAACAGATCAATTTCGTTTTTTGCCTTTGAGCAAAACAAAATCGCTTCCCTCAATTTGTGTGCTACACAATTGGTAAGCAGCTCTATTTTGAGACCCTACCCCATTCCCACACACCCCAGTGCCTTCATTTACCGGCACACCTACTCCGTCGCCGATTCACTATCCGCCAGATCACACACTACTTTTGCACCCCTGTTTGTACCAGTCAGAGTCATCCACAATCACTCATGATACGCTGCGCCACTAGCCCTGCTCCTTCCGTTGTTTACACTGCCTGCACCTAGCATGTACTACACTCCGCTGCCGTCGGCACTTTGGCATGGTATGAGTCATGCAATGTATGCACGCAGTTTTAACAATGTTCTAATGACATGTCTTAATCTTTTTTATGTTTCCTTTTTCTTCCTATGGTATGGCATATTGATCTTCACATTAGTGATACTTTTACAAATGTGTATTCGTAAGGCAATTACCCTCTGTCCTGAGGATGAACCTTTATTGTTTGTGGTTCGAAACGTCGTCGACACAATTAAACTAAATGCATAAGTTGATGTACACTTATTTTGCATATGTGTATGTTACAGATTGTCTGGTATATGATTTACAATAATCAGATGTCTTGTTATTGCCTGCTATTTCCTTCATGTTGTATGTTCTCTTAGTGTGTTAGTCGGACATCAGCTGTTGTCCCGCTTCTATCACACTCAGTGTTTTATTGTTTTATGATTATTCCTGTACCAGGGTAATAAATTGTCCGGCTGAACATTCCCCTAAAAAATATAGTTCCATTTGGTCTATATTCATCTCTCTCAACAGTTTTTCTTTCTAAGGACCCTTGTTCTTTGTAATAAAGTACCTATGCATGGTCCTTAGCATATTGCGCCTTGGGTTCCCTTGTCTTGGTCAAATAATGAAGAAAAATGTTAGGCACGCAGAAGAAGTTCAAGATGATGGAGGACCTACCAGTCATGGTTATAGTATATACCTCGATATTTCACCTGCAGCTACTAATTCCTGCTGCATACAGTTCTTCACCATTCCCCACACCATTATTCATATCAATGGTGCACCACACTGGCAAACACATAGCAGAATCTTGCCTTAAAGACTACGAAAGGGCTAGACCTTCAGGATTACAGCTATCTTCATGGCGTCCATGTGTATTTATGTGACAAAAACAAGAGAGCTAGCTGAAGCATGCCATAAGAGATATTGTAATTCTCCACATGGAAAAATCTATTCAAATATATTTTGCTGTCTGAAAATAAAGACCAGCAATTGCCTAATTGTGCCTGGCAGACTCATATCAGACAGCCATCTTCATTAATGTGGATGCTGCAGCTGCCTATTGATGTATTTCTTTGATATCGATTAACATAATTGATCCCTGGTATTTATAGACAGGTCAAGTAATATATAAATGTTATGTTATGTTATGTTATGTAGTGTCTCTTTTATAGCGCATGGCTACCCCGAGGGGTGTCCCGGAGCTTTGGCAAAGAGATCTGAGGAAGAAAACACAACACCGCTACTCGCAGAGGCCGCAGGAGATCATACAGAATAAAAGCCAGGTCTTCAACTCTTTTCTAAAAGAAAGGAGACAGTTTGACTTCCTCAAGGACACACGAAGCTCATTCCAACCACGTGAAGCCAAGTATCGGAAGGAGCGACCACCAACTCGGGCCAGTCTGATAGGCGGGACATCGGCTTTGGCCAGCAAAGTCGACCGTAGGGTCCTCCTTGGCGCATAAAAGGCCATGCGCTTCCCGATATATTTAGGGCCAATTGAATGAAGGGCCTTAAAAGCAAGGGTCAGGATCTTGAAGGTAATTCTTTTAGAGATAGGCAACCAATGCAATCTCTTGAGCAGTTTGGAGGCTTTTGCCCTCCGCGGAAGACCAAAAATGGCTCTTGCCACCGAATTCTGCACAATTTGCAGACGGGCTAGCAAATATTTAGGCAGCCCTAGATAAAGGGCATTCGCGTAGTCCAATCGCGATCCTATTAAAGCCTGAACGACGATTTTTCTGTGTTGCAGAGACAGCAGCGGAAGAAACTTCCGAAGCATTTTCAGAATGCCAAAACATTTCCCAGACAACCCGATGATCTGGGGTCTGAAAGAAAGGCTGTCATCGCACAACACGCCGAGGTTTTTAGCTTTTACAGAGGCCGCATCAGGAGGAAACATATCCTGGGGCCACCAAGTTTTCCAGCTGGGATAAGGTGGACAGCCGAAAAAAAGCAGCTCCAACTTGTCGGAGTTGCATTTCAGACTGTGCCGCTGAAACCAGTCAAAAACCGCACTCAGGCAGTCCTTGATCCTCCTACCATCAAAAACCTCTCCCTTCTTACACGTAAAAAGGAGCTGGGTGTCATCAGCATAGGATATGATCTGGGCACAGAAGGACTCCGCAACCGTCGCCAGAGGGGCCATGTAGATATTAAAAAGGGTGGGGCTCAGGATGGACCCCTGAGGGACCCCCACCTCTAGTGGCGGCATTTCAGCGGAGTACGGAGGGGCCCAGACCACTTGTCGGCGGCCGGTCAAGAAGGATTTAAACCAGTCCCACACCGTCCCCCTAAGACTGATCTCCCAGAGTCTTAAAAGGAGACCGTCATGAGGGACGGTGTCGAAAGCCGCCGACAAATCCAACATAACTAGAATAGCCTTCCCCCCAAGATCGAGGGTATCTCTGATGGCATCAGTGATCTCAAGAAGGGCTGTCTCCGTGCTAAAATTAGCTTGGAAGCCCGATTGAGAATCATGTAGAATGTTGTTGCTCTCAATAAAGTTGGAAATAGAGAGCTGCACATGTTTCTCAATCACCTTTGCCAGAGCAGGAAGAAGGGAGATCGGCCTATAGTTAGCGTGAACAAGGGGGTCTAAAGTAGGCTTTTTGAGTAGCGGCAAGATCAAGGCATGTTTCCACGCCAGGGGTACCTCTCCCGAAGTTAGGGAGAGATTGAGCAGCGGATTAAGCAAGATGTTCACTGCAGGCGCTACTCTGCCCAGGCATTTCGTTGGACAAGGATCCAAAGGCGAACCAGATTGAAGGCGGGACAACAAATCCAGGGAGGTATCAAAAGACAGAGGCAGAAAAGCTGAGAGAACGGGACCAAACTCTTCTGCTGGAAAGGGGAGAGAAGTTCGTTGACTGGCCGTTGAGGTAGGGCCTACAACCGAGAAAGAGTCCTGAATAGACTTAATTTTATGAACAAAAAAATCTCCAAGTTGGCTGATCCAGGCTTCGGAATGAGAGTGAGAGGGCGCACTCAAGGAGGGGTAAATAAACTCCTTAACTATCCTAAAGAGTTCTTTGCTTAAATTTTCCGCTTCATCGATTCTGCGCTCCAGGTATACTTTTTTTCCAACAAAAATATGCTTATGATAAAGCCTGATCGCATCCCGATATTTTAGTTTGTCATCCGGATCATAATTACGCCGCCACACTCTTTCGGCTTTTTTGCAGTCTTGATGCATTTTCACTAAAAAGGGGGTAAACCAAGGGGCCGAAGTAAGTCTAGCCGTAGACTAAATGCGTTTGTTATTGCAATAGAGGCACTGGTGGCTCAGCAATGGCTCCTCAGCATGTGGGGCATATGGTTCAAGGTTCAATTCACTCTCTTTACAGACGATATCCTGTTATACGTCCAAGCTGCAAATGCGGATTAGACACCTCTGGTGCATTTGTTTGATGAATTCACAGTGATCTCTGGGCTCAAAGTAAATTGGACAAAATCATACATCTTTCCTTTTCAGGCGTCCTATGAATTGCCTTTTCCTCTGCAATTGGACCCTTGAATACCTCCTGGAACCGGTCCAGTTCTTAGGGATTAATATATATCATCCCACCACTGACTTTATCGGTGGCAACTTAGGCAAAGTAACTTGGGGGCATATTATCAAGGAACTGAGTTAAACTTATCACAGTTTTAGCAGCCTTAAACAGCAGCTAAAGAGGTGACAATAGGCTTGATAATACGCCCTTGAGAATTCCAATAGAAGCCCATGTTCACAGCAGAACATGGGCTTCTGTTGGAATTCTCAAGGGCGTATTATCAAGCCCATTATCGCCGTTCCTTGATAAAATGCCCCTAGATTCTTTCGGGCCCAGTTTATCTACAGGTCAGCACTTCCATAATTGGTCATGGTCCGGATAGCACTGGTAAAGATGGTGGTATTGACCTGTTTATTATATTCTTTTGCAATTTTATTGGTGCTCATTCCTGTTCCATTTTAAACAATTCGATACCTTATTAATAACTTTGATCTGCGGAACTGAATGTCATTGATTTGTGTTGTACACTCTTCAATTACCTATATTAGTGGGTGGGATAGCTCTCCATCATTTTGAGTGTTATTATGTAGCTGCACAGCTCTAGTGACTTGTCTGCTGACCAGCTGGCTACTCTCTTCATGAGGCAAGGCTTACACATAGAGACTAACAGGAGGGTGCACTGAATTATTCACTATTTCTCCCTGATGAATCCACTTCGCCCTGGTCTTGCATGCTTGGCTAGAACCGACATTGTTGCTGCTTGGTTTCCCTACAAGCACTGTTCAGCTTCCCCTAGGACAACTCCGACAGTGGCATGCAGCTACCTTGACCACATTGTGAGTCCTGTTTGTCGACAGTGCATTGCTGGACGTTCAAACTATAATGACAGACTTCAATTTACACCTGGGTCAATTCCTAACATATGAACACCTCACTGTCCACACTCTTCCGGGTCCAACATTAAGCACCAGCTCAACAAGAACTTTACCAAAACCTTTACACTACAGGCCCTGGAAGTAAATTGATTAGATGTCTCTATCAAGCCTTTCTACAACACTTCAATCATTCTCATCCTTCACTTCATGCTCATTGCAAGGCTGAAATAGTTCAAGCTTTTTATGATGCGGACTGGGCTAAAATCCTGGAATACCCCCACAAGGTGCTCTGTGTTTCCATCTTTTCTAAAATTGCATTTAACATCCTGAATCATGCATAATTCACACAGGCCAGAATCAATAGAATATTCCCTAGGGCCACCGCCACACGCTCCCGATGCTTGAAGATAGGAACTGCTTTGCTACATATGCTTTGGTTTTGCCCAACTCTCTCCTCCGACTGGTAGACGTTTCTCAAATTTCTAAATACTGCCATAGGCCGAGCGCTAGTGAAAACTACGGAAGTGCTCATCCTACCTAAGCCTGTTTCCCAGTTCTAAGCCAGATATTTCCTTCACCAAGCTCCTTGGTTTAGCCATTGTCACAGCCAAGCACAATCTAACGTTGCACTGAAGCATCTTTGCCCACGGACCTGTTACAAGTTGGACTAAGGTAATGCTCGACTGACCTCAATCCGAGAGCTCGCTACTACACAGAGAGGAACGCGCAGGCCTTAGGAAATAGTTCTTTTTACACACATTGGATACCCTGCTGGAGGCATTGAAGCTCTGCACTAAGGATGATACTCCACCCCCGTGATTCCCAACATGATCTCTCCTGCTTTCACTACAGGAATTTAAGGGGCATATTATCGAGAAACTGTGTTAAAATGATCGCTGCTTTAGCGGCCGGAAACTGCCCCTAAAGTGGCGATAATGGGCTTGATAATATGCCATAGAGAATTCCTATAGAAGCCCAGGTTCTGGTGTGAACCTTGGCTTCTATTGGAATTCTCAAGGGCATATTATCAAGCCCATTATCGACGCTTTAGCAGTAGTTTCCGTCCGCTAAAGCGGCAATAATTTTAATGCTGTTCCTTGATAATATGCCCCTCAGTCTACCAACACACAGACACTGCCACTGATTAGCGGACCAAGGGCTCACCACTTTGTGCTTTCAAGCATGGAACACTTCATTGCTCGGTTCTCACCTTACCACCACAGGGACTATAAGAGCTGTCTTCATTTACAGTTCGACATAGCAGCGTCAGTGTTAAGGGGAGGAAAAGTGGTTATTGTTAGGGGTTAATAGTTTACTACAACAGTAACAAAATCGTGCATGCTGTCAACCTGTTCCCGAAAATACTCCAGAACTTCTATTTGCTCTTGGTTTAAATAATTGCATAACGAAATGATGAAGCTTTAATATATACTGTGTGGTTTCTGAAGACATGCATCAATATTTTTTTTTTAAATAGATAAATAAATGGGTTTGTGAATCAATAGCCACAAAAATCTATATCTCATGTAGAGATTTCATTGGTATGCCACTAAAATATTTTCAAAACATATACTTTTTATGTTTCTATGTAACACCAACTTGATTGTATGTAGCTATCTGCGGACTCGGGGCATACTCTTGAATAAAACTCTTTCCAACCATAGGCGATGGAAGAAGGGGTGTGTGAGGTGCTGAAGGATCCCCAGAAGTAATCATGCTGGAATTCAGAAGGTGAATGATCAGTGAAAGTGCCTTTAATTTGTGTGTTTATCTAGTCACATTTGCTGTGTGTTCAAAGAGAAAGATCAAATGTCAGGGTATGCCTTTTGACAAATTGGTGCTTATTCAAAAACTGATGTTTACTTTTATTTCCCTGTCTATAAAATGAGAGGTTTTGTAAAAGTTATCTCGGTAACAACCATCCTATGGTACAGGAACTTTTCTAAAACACAACAATATTTAAATACCTATAAATGAACTGTACCCGTACTTCAAAATAAATCACCAATTAGGATAGCACAAATAAAACACATGTTTGTACTTCTGAAGTGTTCTGGAATCAAAGATTTTATTAGGATCAAAACAAATCGAGACACTTGATATGCTGATTTAGTGGCCATTTAAATGGAAACTGTGGTGAATGTAAATGACAGAGCGTTACCACACTACTACTCCAAAATGCTCTACTAGCTACATATCACATCTAACTACTCCTCTCCAACTGAATGAGCGTGGCATACTTGCTACACTTGTTTTTTTACTGACTCTTGGATTTTTCACAAAGCTTATGACTTCAGTGATATAACATTAATGGCAGCACCCTCATTCTGAAAATTGTTCCAGCACCTCTGTTTCCAACAGCATGTATAATTTTAAAAATGCATTGGGAGAAGTGGCAAACTTGGCAATGCAGACCTCAGATAACTGGGAATACATACCTACTATTTAACATTCAGCACCACTAGAAGAGGGTATTTTTTCCTAGACCTGGTAAGACCTCACTGATAAGGTGAGATGCAATTTCACTTGAAAGTTTTACACTCTATAAATGTAATTAAAGAACAGAAGGACTCCTACAAAGATCCATAGAGGGAAACATCTGCCTGATGGAGGGAGACTTGATTAGCCTTTCTATTTGACACATTTTGAGGAACTCTTGACCAAGGATAACTCCTGGACCAGGAGACTCAGGGGTGGCAGCGGTCCACTGAGTTCATCCACTGCCAGTGGCTGCAGACAACCGTCCTATTTAGGGCATCACACAGAAGTATGCAAAATCTCAGCCAGCTGTAATTACTCGGGCTGCATCCCAGGCCATTGTTATTTTATGGACTGTGCCACCTCAGTTTGGACCCTGCCATATGCAAATCAGTCATCATATTGCTCGGCCTAATCTGAGGTGGGATTGTGGACACAAGAACAATGGAGTGGGATTCAGCTTGGGTAATTACCAGTGGCTGAGATTAATTCAAGAATTCTTCCCATCTTTTTTTTGTTTACTTCAATATGACGCCCTATGTGAAACGGTAATGCCCAGATGTGGGTCCTGTGCTTCCTGAGTCACTGGAACTAACATGCACCAGTCTAAAGAGCTCCGACTAGGATGGAATCGGTCTTGGCCGCTTAAGCCCTGGTTCTTAGAGAGTCTAGCTTGGCAGTTTGGACTGGACTGTTCCTATTGGAGCTGGGTCAAGTTTGATTGACATATAGCTGGGTCCAATCTGAGGTAGCATTGTGGGCAGAAAAATTATGGACTGGGATATGGCACTGAGTAATTACCAGTGACTAAGATTAATTCAACCATTCTTACCATCACTTTTTGTTTATTTCAGTATTGTTGACCCAGGCACAGGAGCAAACAAACTCTCATGAGGCACTCTGAGGCAAGATCCTGCCCTGGGTTGGAAAAATGGGAGAGAGCTGATGAGGGCCATAGTTACAAAGATATGTTGCTCTTCAGCTCTCTCCCTGACCTGGTGCACTTGTGGCTGCCTAGTACCAATGCAAGCTCCTTTGCTCCCTGCTGCAAGGGCACTTGCCTTACTGTCAGGATTGTTTTTGTGCAGGAAGGACCTTTCTGTGCAAAAACAACCCAAAGATGCATTTCTCTCAATCTATGTTTGATGCAAAATGCATCATGCATAGAAAGAGGAAGCAATAAAGAGAAATAAACATATTCCTCCTAGCTTCGCCTCTCTGTGGTAGGCATACTGATTTCACACAATACCAGCTTTGCAAGCCTTAGTGAATTGGAATCGAGTGAAATCCATGTTTGGATGCACAGGAATGTTCATACTCCACCCATGGAATGCCAACGGGCAAGCTGCTGCATTGTGTTACAATCCTTTACAAAGTCACGCAAGCCCATGCAAATCAGGCCTTGCATGGCTTTGGAAATCCAAATAAGCCTTTGCGATGCCATGTGTCACCTCTGCGACACAAGGGTGACGCAAAGTAAATCTGGGCCTGAATGTGTTTTACATAGGAATAGGTGCATAGCTAGTGCACCCTTGAGGGACTCTTGTGGAAGGGAGCAAACAGATTGCAGCTACCCCCCAGAACCCTGGTGCAGTCAAGGGAGGTCCCTCTGCACCTGCCATTGGAGGGACTCACTGCCTCTTCTTTAAATTTATGCTAACCCTCCTACACTGAAAAGTGGAACTGTGATTTGAGCCTGCCCCTACCTGCACTGGTGACAGCACAATTTGTTTTGAAATAGGGTGCCCTGTCCTGTCCTGTGCAGGTACCAACCGATGAAAGTGCACCCCTTTGAGTTGTGGGTCAGACTATCGTAGTCAAAATCATAGTCAAAATATAATTGGCTATAAATATTATGTCCTACATTTAATTCTCAAAAACATAATCCAGTGAGTGTAGATGTTCTATTATTAATTCCATTGTGACTTCAGTTTTGTATATGATATTTAGGATACAACACTTCGATATTATCGGGACTGCGGTATTCGGGTACAACACCATGTATTAGGAGAAAACCAGGGCTCGAGTCGGGGTACCACGTGGGTGGACGGCGTCCCCCCACTTATTTTACTGGGGGGACGCCATCCCCCTGCCAAACAGCTGGACTTCACTCTTTGGCCTCTCTGGGACGAGGAGCTCGGCACCTTTCGTGATGTCACTTCCGGTTGTGACGTCACTTCCGGTGACCCCGTCCCCCCACTTATTTTTTTACGACTTGTGCCCTGGAGAAATCTAAAGTGCTCTGGCCCAATGGCCATGTAAAAGTGACTGTACCCAAAACTTCCCATCCTACACAGAGACACCTCTTGGTGTGTCTACACTCCCTCGTATGTATCACAGCTAAAGCACCCAAACTTGTATTAGCAGAAGTCAATTTGGGCCTGCCTTCATCAGCTGCACGTGTGCTTCAGTGGACTGAGGGAAAGTGCAGACCAAGGAGTACTAAAGAACTGAGGCCCATTTATACTAACTCATTTTCCATGGACAGAGAATGGGAAAACAGTGAGAAACATTAGGCCCTGGGCCCTTCTGTTCACCTATTTCCCAACCCTTGTCTATCTATATGCCATTGGCTGTAGCAGCCCACTACTGCAAGTGGTGCGATATCGCCCTTTATCCAGCGTGGGGGGCGGGGAGAGAACTCCTCCGTGACGTGATGGAATATATTGTTTCCTCTTGAAGAGGCAGCAGTTTTCAGTCTGAAAATCAATCATTTTCCCTGATTATACTGCAAAGATATCCTAATTGTGAAAAAGGGAAAGCATTAAAATGTGTCCTTTTAACATATGCGTGGGAGCTACAGGTGACTCGAAAGTAAGTGACTTGGAATGAAATACTTATTGTTTCAAGCCTTTGTGTTATACCTGTGTGATCAGATTTACTAACTTAATTGAGTGTCATATTTGCATTTTCTCTGTAGGTGTATCCAAGTGTGAAAGTGCAACTAACTGTCACATCAATCATACCTGTCATCACACTGAAAATGACGTCTATGAAAGCGAATGTGTTACAGAACCTGTGCGTTGCGAATATTAGTCTAAGATCCAGTTTATAAACACAACTATGTGAAAAGAAAGTGAATGCACACAAGAATAAAAAAATAACACAATGAGGTGAATAAACTGGAGAAATGAAAATGTTTAGGAAGGACAAGACACGGGAGTTTAATGCATAATATATTCATCATGAAACAGTTTCTCGGTTGTGCATTAAATTAAATTGTGAAAAAATCTGTAGCATCTTTTCCCTAAGTACACAATGAGCCATATCGGTGATAGCAAATGTGGCTTAATAACAAATGTAATTTAGCGCACTTGCACTAATAAACATGCATTTACACTTCCTTCCACAATGTAAAGGTCAATTGAAGTTCATTACTAAGGTATAGCACAATTGACATGGAAAAATACTTTTTACTCCTTCACAGAACTGCAAGTAATAATTTATTTACACAGGGGAATAACTCTAGTAATAGTAACATAGTATTTCCGGTGGGATTTTAAAATACTTCACACATTTAATCCTAAATGTATGCACACACAGTGGTGGTCAGAGTTTCCTTAGGAAGAGCGTTCTTATATCAGATTTTTTTTGCTAATTACTTTGGCACAATTTGAGGCATATGCATTCTTTTTTCCACAAAACAAAAGTTTATGCAACATAGGGGCATATTATCAAGGACCGGTGTTAAAATTATCGCCGTTTTATCGGCAGAAAACTGCCGATTAAACGGCGATAATGGGCTTGATAATACGCCTTTGTTAATTCCCATAGAAGCCCATGCTAACATCAGAACACGGGCTTCTATGGGAATTAACAAGGGCGTATTATCAAGCCCATTATAGCCATTTTATCGGCATTTTCCTGCCGATAAAACGGCGATAATTTTAAAACCGGTCCTTGATAATATGCCCATCTGCTTCTTGGAAAGTTTTGTGCCAATCCATCAAGCAGGTGGGCAAGAAAAATGGTTCTTCTAAATCATAGATTGACAATGTTAATTCTCATTGGAAACGCAGCTCTCAAGCACAAGAAAAGTAGCTAAATGGAATTACATCAAATTTGTTAAAAAGTTACAACTCTATTCAGAAAGCATACATTTTGTGATTTGGTGCAAATCCATTCAGCTGTTTTCAAGAAATTTGCGTTTACACAGTAGCTCGAATGGAGTGTGAAGGGGTAATCACTGGCTGGCTGTGGGAGAGTAATCCTCTGTTGGCCATTTCAGTAAAACAGTACTGGAACCGGTCATGCAGTACCAAGTGATCTGGTTGGATGGCCACAATTGTGAAGAAATGTTGCCCCCAAAATTCCAGGACTCATAAACTCGTCCCTGTTCCTCAAAAAGTTTCTAAAGAAAGGTGCAGAAGGCCATGCTAGAAATGCCCAACCCCCAAGGACTTGTGGGTGGACCAGGTCCTCCAAAGATTGAAATTTAAAAATAAATTGAGGTTCCTGGTACCATGGTGCTTACAGTGATCTTGCACGGTTCTCCCATGATCTGTAGTGGGAGCTGCTGCACTAGCTTTCAGACCCATGGTACAGTGGAAATTTACAAGCTTCCACAAGCAGCTTGCGTGCTACTAATGTGCTATGGGGTGGAAGCTTGCATAGTGGGTCGGTGGGAATTCATAGATACACAAATAATAATAAAAAAGAGAGGTTGCGAGCTGGGTGCTCATGGAGGGATTCGCCGCCATCCAGTGGGTTGGGCACAGGGCACTGGCCAGGCCCTGTGACCAACCCCATGCTGTTTATGGCCAGAGACCATGTGCAATGGGGGTTGCCACCCCACGGCTGGGTTGGGGTGCACGGCCTGGCCAGAAGTCTTTGGCTGTGCACAGCATGTATCGTGACAGCAGGTTGAATAACGTGATGATCAAAGAACCCCAAAAATTCACTGAAAAAATCAAAGTTTAAAGAGATGTTATGGTTAGGCTTTTAAATTAGATGAAAGCTAATGTTTAATAACCTGAAAACCACTGAAATTCACAATTCATATTTTACTGAGTGAACTACAATTTATAACCTCACATATTACAGGTATTTGAATACCTGGTATTCTTGAACAACAAAACAGATCCCAGAACCATAATCCCAGCTGTCACAAACAGTCCTCATACCTGATATCCAGGTGACACCATTCACTGCCTAAAACAGATACATTTGATGCGGGCTATTCTCAAAACCCTTGCATTCTCAAAACATTCTCAATCCTTTTCTGCTTCCTCTGCATGTATTACCAAGGCTAGGATATACTTCCCAAACATGTGGTAGTGTTAATATGCCTGACAACTCTCTCAGATACCAGATCAGTTCACTTATCACGACTTTCCTACTTTGGGGCAGAAACGGATTGGAGCAGCAGCACAGTGTGAAGGAGAAGAAGGAACAGTTTCTCTTCAGAGCAGTGTGTAAACCCCATTATTTCTTTACAAATATAGTTAGAAAAAATGCGCTGTAACATATATCAGTTGCCATTATTTAAAAAAGAAAATTCTCAGGAGAGCATAAAGATGGTCGTATTTGCTTTCATAGCTATGCGTTAGTAATTTCTGGGCCTGTTTGTAATTCCAGGTCAACTCTGCATCAGGCCCTGCATAGTGACCCACACATAATATTCATGTGCCAGGCCCTGATAGTCTTAAACTCCTAATGACACAGTTCATGCTATGTAATAATTTCATAGTTACTGCATGTTTGTAATTTTATGTAAAATTTAAAGCAAATACCTGTCCTCCATCATTATCTCCATGTTCAGACATTGTGTGAAGAGGGAAGGATTTTAATGAAATGAATTTATGGAAAAAGGGTTAGCACAGTGTGGGGAAAATGGTAATCCTACAAGCTTGAATAACCTACAGCCAATATATAGGCTATACCTACTCTGCTGAGGCGGATTTCCCTCCCCACCATGGACGTGTCTGGTTTGGAGGCGAGTAGGGGTCTCTGAGAAAGGCACAACTAAACTACTTAAATAGATCGTTAAATAAGACCTCAGCCAACGCTGGCAGCACCATGTTGTGTAGTTCCTACTAATCCATAGGATCTGAACGTTTGTTGGACAACATAAACTTTGGGTGGGGGCCTAGACTGATGCTGGACACCCCGTCATGAGATTTGTTGGCCTAGAGTCAAGCAAGCTCACAGTGCCACCATAGGCCCCCCTAACCTTAATAGGAAGCAAATGGTTTCTAGCAATCACTGAACATGACAAAACGGACTCCTCAGGAACCGTGCTAACAGATCAGAGTCTTTCGCTCAGTTACTAATGCACTCTTGCTTTCAGAGAAATATACAGAGAATACACAGTGGGACGTTTTGAATATATTTATTAAACCAACGATATTCATGTATAGAATATATATGCTGTGAGAATCAGTAGACACAAGCAGATGGAAGTAATTAAAAGCACAAAGAGCGTAAATGGTAGATATAGTTCTACCTTGGTGCTAAAACAGTGCATATATACAGGCATATAAGCAAGGCAGTAATCAGGCGTACCCTTACTATGCAAGCCCTTCTCTAAGTGTACCTAGAGTGTGTGTAGGTGTGAAGCCAAGAATCCTCCCAAGGGATGATCCAACCCTATTACCTGGTGGGAGAAAATGTAGGAGCCCATCTTGGTCATGAACTGGACTCCCCCTTACGGAGATGTCAGACCCATGCGTGGTGAAGTCTCAGCATGCATGGACCTTCGGTGTCCAGTGAAGTGCCTGCTCTGTTAATCTTTTGGGATGCTTATTATTTATAATAGAAAGCAGCCTTGCGATGTACCTATAGACTAGCAATGTTATGGATATGTAGCTAACCCTGTTGCCCAGTGGATGAAGATAGGAAGACATTTGTACATAGTGCATACAGAGGCCTTGTGCATGATGTTTGAGACATTGTGGTAACGTTATGCAATGCTAGATGTGTAAACCAAGTAGTTTCAGAGAAACTAATCCAATATTGTTGCGCATGCAACTATGTGCAAAAGGTCACAGCCGAAACGTTTTTGTGAAAAACAGGACAAAGTAAGAAATGAGCCACTTCACAACATGGGCCTAACCTGTGCACATAACACCTTAAAACATGTTTCTGGATTGCCATGCATTATAAGGCATATATGAATTATGAGAAAGTGAATAGTGAACGAAATGTCCTCAAGACTCACAATGCTTACGCCTACTCACAACATGTCACATTTAACATTATAATGGTGAGGAAATGAGTTGTCATTTGGGCGAGATTACTGTATGAATTTAGTACAGATGGGGGCTTGGCATGAAAAAAACCTTTGCTGTAGTGTCACCGCCCCTCACATCACATGCCGCCCCAAATCATGGCCTTCACCAAGAATCCCTCATTATCACTTGGAGCTGAAGGGCAAAGAAACCACCGGAAGAAATGTTTATTCTCCTCTGCAGGTCAGGACTTCCACAGTGCAACAGATAAAAAATAATTATGCGTCTGCCAGTTTGTAATCTTCTGGATAATGCAGCTATATTAGCATGGAGGTAATGAAAACCCGAAGCTTTTCAATTACTTGGATGAGGCTGACATATCCATTGGCGCACCTCATGCATACAGAGCTAGACGCCTGACTGAATACCATCCGGGTACTCTAAAGCCCTACCACGTGCACAGCCAGCTACCGAAGCTGCAAACATCTGAGCTGCAAAGGCCTCTGCTCAACATACTAATCTGGTCTTTAGTACCGTGGACATGGTGTGACTAAGATAAAACGTAAGCTGCAGACCGTTCATATTGTGGAGCTAAACTAACAGCAATAGAATGAACATAAGGTATTAAAACAAACACAGTTTTTATTCCACTTGCCTCCCTTTCCTTTCCTGTTTCTCTTAGTGCCCAAAAGGTTTTGCTAGCATTCCAATCTCTCGTGCAAAAGTTAGGAGAGCTTCTTGTTGCATCGGTCTTCTGCCTGGGCCGCTTTGGCACTGAGTGCCTGCCTTATTATTGATCATTGGAACTTGAAATAGCACTTAAAGGACACAAATGTCCTCACTACCCTAGGCCGTGCATCTGAACCACAACTGCAAAAAATATTTGTAGGTCAGGTCCTATTTTCCTGGTCAAACATGGGCCAAGACGTCTGATTAAACTTGAGCAAGCTCACCCAGTTACAAAGTGTTCAGAGTGGGTGTGGCATGTCTGTTTTAGGAGGATTGTGTCTCATCTCCCTGGTGGTTATGGTTAGAGAGGGACGCAGCTAAATCCAGAGGGGATAGGAAGAGGAGGGTAACTATGGCAACATGCCTCAGTTTGTTTGCAGTGTAATAACGAAGGGGAGACTAGGTATATTGAGAATTACAGCAAGTAATCTAGACAATTCCTCCCAACTGGAAAAATCCACAACCCCAGCCTCATTACCCACTCCAAAGTAAACCACTTCAATTAATATGTAATTTACCCCTTCATCCAGAAAGAGGCTCTATTCCACACATAAATGCAATTTCACACACTAGTCAATTTGATTTTGTTGCCAAAAGATTAGAATATGGCAGTATTTCTAACACGAATCTGGGTCCATATTAAAACATTTAAAACATCAATATATTAAATATTGAATGTTTAATCGAACATATTTTAACAACAGGTATTTATTTTGTATGGAGGGCATGCATTTTTTCGTTCATCTGCCTCCTGCTCCTTTCCCTTTTAAGGATTGAACATATCTCTTACTTCCCCAACACCATGCCCGCCATCTCCACTCCCTGCTGAAGAGTTAATTTCTGTGTAGAGAAACATGGCCACTGTCACTATATGAAGCACAATTAAATCCAAGCAGTCAGAGGATTCACTATAAATATATTTCAAACAAGGATTTCTAAAGGTAAATAAAAATGTGTCAAATTTCCTGACCCTAAGCATGCATATTTGACACACATAGGATTAGGAAAACCAATATGTTTTATTTGTCCATAATATATGCACCTTCACCTGTTGTTTTTACCTTCAATAGTCAGAAGTTATGGTTAATTGAGTTGGAATGTTGTTGTTGGAGGGCAGGGGTGTCATACAAGAGTCTGGTGCCATTCAAGTAGGAAGAACGTATTTAATTACACGGTAGGACCTAAGATTACACTAACAGCAGTGATAACCTGTTAGGGCTCCATTCTCTTTTAAACTGTCATCAACTCCATGCACCAAGGACACAGAAAGCTATATTCCATGCGTCATCACGTACTAACAGAATCTGCACCCATTTATAACAAAATGCCCACTCTGCTCTGACATCACTGATGTGCCACGTCATATATTATTACCTTTCCTTGCACATGGGACAAACTAGACATTCAACGTTACTCAATCAACCTCTTTCCTTACACCGAAGATGCACTTCAAAGCAATGCAAGAATTACCCAGACACAACAAGAAAACAAATCAAGCACTTTCTCCAGCTTGCACAAGCAATGCACACATGCCTACAAGAACAGCATATGCTACCACTCTCTCTCTCGTACACACTCAAAAAAGCAGCTCAGCAATTGAGCACGCTCAACACCCAGGCACATAGCTAGCCAAAAGAACATGACTACAAGCCAGATGGAAGAAAGCACCAAAATCTGCGGGAGACGACCTTTACTACGCAGGCGTTTCACCGCTCTAGGTTTACAATGCAGGCTATACAACGCAAGTCGTTTCAACAACTTGTGCTGGAGGGCGCAGTAAAATGGATTAGTACGATTTACTATCCAACACCAGCCCTACTGTTCGTAGACTGGTGTTGGAATAGTAAATCGCACTATCCCTAAGGACAGCGCCCTTCAGCGCAAGTCATTGAAACGACTTGCGTTGTTAAGCCCGCGTTGTAAGATACTGTGATCAACATGATCGCATGTATCTTCATGCATTAAAAATCTGCATGCACCTTTCGCCCCCTCTAGAAGCTGCGCAAACATCAGAAGGAACTTCTCCCACATACAATGATGACAGCCTCTGGTATGCGCTGACTGAAAGTTCTGAAAACACAATTTTCTAATACAGAATAGACTCTTGTTACAGTCATTCATATGCAAAACAACAAGACAATCACCAGTGCACTCTTTCTCCAGTACCATTCACCTTTCGAAAACTCCCATTTTTACAAAAAGACAACTGGTCCCAGACTCACTATACCTGAGATATGCTCTGCCTCACAGCACAGGCAACTGAGGTGCTGCCTCAGCCCCATTTTCATTCAATACCCCTTGTGCCACATAAACACGTGCTGGTAACACCATACAGCACACATTGAGACAGTGTATTTCCCCTTGCCTGTCTTTGCATGTAAGAATCCATACAAACAGTACCTGAATCCACAGCACACAGTTGGGAACTGTTACCATTTCTCCAGTTTATCATCCAGGCGGCACTTGTAGTTCTTGACGATCAACTTACATTCCATGTAAGTCAAAATCTCCATACACTGTAAATGCCCATAAAACTGCAAAGTTAAAGAAGAACATTAACCATAGATGTGGCACTAAAAATGTTTGGATCCTCCTTTAGTAGACATATCCCATTTCTCACATGTATGAACTTTGTAGATGTTTGGAAACCTTAGCTCACTCACTTCTAACACATATCTGTAAAAATGAAGATACTTTCACATAACCTTGCTACACAAATAATCTGAGAGACACTAGAATAACTTTTCCCCATATGTCAAATGCCCCCAAAAAGAGCAATCCTTAATTTTAACTCCTTTCAGCAGGACAAGGAAGAAAGCTGTAGCCAGAGACACTTCAATGAGGAGTATACCTCTTTTGTGAAGGACTTCTAAAAAGGATTTGCTGCTGCAGAGAAGAAGGCAGCAGAAGAAGCCATGAAGTGAATTCAACCAGCGATGCATCTCAGGCGGATAGGCAAGCAGGTTGGTCCTGGTCTCCTCCTAGTTCTCAGAGCAGTTTTTGTCCAAACATTTTCTAATTCCTCAATTTGGGGATTTGTCATCTGGGCACCTTTATCACCACAACCAAGGCTACAGAACTGGTGGGACAGCTCCTAGGGGGGTAGGACTCCCCAGACTGGGTCCAAGTGTGGATTCAAGACCGCAGGAGCCACTTGTGGGCCTGTAAATCTGAACATGGGGCCAGCAAACTAGCCCTTGGGTCACTCTGGGAGTTATGGTTGCAGGTGAAGATGCAGGGCTCAATAGCAGGGCTGACTTCTGAGGGTACACAGCAGACTCCAGGAAGCTAAGCAGTACTTCCAAGTAGAGGAAATCAGTCTTGCAGAATGCACAGCAGGTCACAGCAGTAGGCAATCCTCTGCGAGTCCTTCCGCAAGTCCATGAGTTACCCGAAGAGTGGATCTGAAGGTCCTATCTTTATAACCTGACGCCCTCCTTCTGGAAGGTGATAGAAGCTTCTAGAACGATTCTTTAAAGTGCCTGGGATTTCCTGCCTCCCCTGTCTCAAACCTGGCTGCAGTGACAATGTGGAGGTGTTAGGTCCTTTGTGCGAAGGAAGTGCATACACTATTCAATAGCAAGTGAAGCTTTGCTCCGCTCTGCCCCTTCATCCTGCCAGCAGATGGCCAATTGAGGCCCACTAATCCCTTTGTTGTGTGACTGTCGTGCAGGAATTCAAAAAATCTAACTGTCAGCTAGACCCAATCATGTGACCCAATACAGACTGCACGCAGAAACAGCTAAGGGCTGGAAAATGCCAACTTTTTAAAAGTGGCATTTACAAAATTGTAAGAAAAAATCCTTCTTTAACTTTAAAGAGGATTTCTCAATACATTTACATATATATCTAACATGAACTGGAGATCTGGTCCCAATCAAAAGTAAACACTTATTAAATGCAATAAGGCAACAAAATGTTATCCTATGGGACAGGTAGGCCTCCTAGTGGTGAAAAATGAATTTAGGAGTATTTCACTACCATGACATGTACATCTTAAAACTATATGTCCAATTTTTTAATTACAATGTACCCTGCCCTATAAGCTACCTATTGCCTACCTTAGGGGTGACATATTCAATAAAAGAGGGTGTTGAAGACTTGACAAGGAGGTTGTATTGTCAAGTCTTATTGACAGTTTAAAAGGTCATTCAGGCTTCAATAGCAAGCCTGTAACATGTTTTAAGGTGCTAATTAAGGGAGTGGCCCAATAAGTGCTGCATGCCCACTAATAGCATTTAATTTCCATGGCCTGGGTATATGCTATACCACTCTGCAAGGAACTTACAAATACATCAAATATGCCAATCAGGTGTAGGCCAATCAAACCATGTTTAGGGGAGTGAACACACACCCTTTAGCACTGGTTATCAGTGGTAAGGTGCAGAGTCCTATGGCCAACAAAAACAAATTAAAAAACAAACTGGAGAGTAAAGGCAAAAATGTTTGGGGGTGACCCTGCTAGATGGCCAGATCCAACAACTGCTATCCATGTCACTGCATAGAATATTCTTATGTTTTCTAATATTACATGCTTTATGATTTGGGCTCTTCAATGAGATGCTTCACTACAGGTTTTACACAACTCACCTGACCTCTTGTTCTCTCCACCTGGACCTTTCCACCAACCTCACTGGGCTTTCCTACCCAGCAGCCATGCTGACACACAGGGTTTCTCTCCATCTTTAGGTACGTTTCCTCCTCTGTTAGAATAAACTCCAAACTGCTACCAGAGTACTACATCACCATGCAGGTTCTTTTAACAGCAAATCATCAAAATGTTGCAGTTGGAGGACAGGGTCTTCATAGAAGAGTCTGGGGCCATTCAAGCAAGAGTTACTTTCTTTATTGTGAAGAACCCAAACATTACTCATGAATAAATGTTAACATAACTTAAAAGTGTTGTATCTTATTCTTGTCTTCCTAAATTTGGTCAGGCTGACAATGCTTTCTAGTCCAGTTATCATTTCTATAATTGCCACTGTTTTCGTATTTTTCATTCACTTGTTTTCACACGTTTGCAGTGTAAATATTGCCTTGCACCCTTGCACTTTGTGTACTTTTATGGTACGTGATTTTATAAAATGTATTGTTATGGTTTTAATTAACTGAAGCAATAAACTTTCTTACCGATACTTGGTTTCTTTCCTCAGCTGCCAGCTTATGGGTAGCACATACAGTTTATATTGAGCTTGTCACATGAGAAGGTCAAGGAATATTATCTCACCATTAAGCCCCATCAATCCCTTTAGCCAAGTCTGTAAAGTATTTATATGTCATACCGTTGTGTTGACTTTTTAATTTTTCCCTGTATTCAATTCGAAAATTAAAATGGAATGATTTGTGTGTCATGTATGCAGTTAATACTTTGTTTAAAAAAATGTTTATATGTAAGCACATGCAATCATTCCAGCCATTTAAAGTAGAATTGAACAGATGCCTGGCCTCAGACATCATATTATATCAGGCACAATGATATTTATTTGTTAGTTAATTAATGTATTTATTTCTTGAAATAAACACTTTCATCATAGGATTAAGGAATTGCAAATACCTTGGCGTTCCTGGAAGTAATTTAGGTACGACATCTAGGGAATTAATATATGGCGGAACTTCCCATCCATTTCCTACTCATGCCTTTACTCCGCAGTCACTACCCCGACTGCAACATTACCTCCCATTCCTTCACCACACATGTTGTTACAAAGACTTGCCTTACAGGGCGCTGGGCTTTGGAATAGTATTCCAACTCCAATCAGTGTATAAGTAGGAAAGGTGTTGGACTTAAATTTTAACACCAGTCCAACAACGCTCCCCTTACAGCAAGTTGTTGTAAACTATTGCACCCAAATGAATCTAAGATCCCTCTAGTGCCACACTTTCCTAAGGATAAACTTGTACAACCACATTAAAGAGACAGTGCACATTGCAACAGTTACACCCTGACAGAACATGGAGAGTAAATACAGGTGTGGGGTCCACTTCATAAGAGAGCTCATTCAGTGTTTCAGTGGCATTTCAGGCAGTTTGCTATTCTAGCACGGCCAAGTGGGAGTGCGTGGGATGATTTTTTGGACCCGTCACAGCCCACAGGACAAAAAACAAAATGACCCACACAGATGCTCTTTCAAGCTGGCTTATCTGGCACCACTCTAACATTAAGCTCAGCCTTAATAATTCTGAGATTCTGAATCAGAATGAGAGTAGTAAGGAACAACAGGCATTAGGAACAACCAATTTCTAACTGCTAGGCTCTGATTTTACAAATAGGACAACAGTAAGGAAGAGGGCTCTGCAAAAGTGAAACTATCCCTCACAGAACCAACAAATTGTCACTGTAGGGGGGACCAGAGGTTAGCAAGCCTTTTTTTTAGAAAGAGACGAGTCCACCCCAATTATGATGGACCCCCAAGCAGCAGCTGGAATTCAGTAACCTCTTACAAGTGATCAATTTAGTTAGACTCTTGATTGCAATTTCAAATTAGAGGAGGCCATAAAAGTTCACAAGAGTTAGATCCCTTATGAATATATTTTCGGGATGCAAATAATGCCAACCCCGGAGTTAGTTCTAGGGTGAAATTATAATTCTAAAATTACTTTACATTTATATTTTGAATTAATATTTTTAGTATTTTTTAAAATTAATAAACATTAATAATTTCCCCAATACTTTCTCATAGGGAGGTCTCTGCCCCAGTTCTGAAGATCTACACCTACCTACATTTACATCACTACTTTACACTGATAAACTCTTTTGTAGCAGACTCCATCCCCATATCTTAGAGAGTGGTGACATATAAGTCTACACCTAGCTGAATATCTACACTGAGAGCTAATAAATAGTAAAGATGAGTTGCACCTAGGTGTAGTAATACATATACTTCCCAGTACATATAAATGTGTATAAATACATTTGTGAAGTGGCCCCAAAGTCTTTAGGCAGTACTGAGTACTAAATAATGATTAGGGCATCAGAGTTTTTTATGGTATGAAATAACCAAAGTGCAGCCTAACTTTATGTATTAAGTTCACACAAAACAAACAAGAGTAATACTGATTAAAAAACCAATAGCCAGCACTGTGCATTCACTATTCCTGAGAAATATCAAAGTAGTACATTGTACAGAGTATCTATAAATATGGTCATCAAGCAAATTAGTGGTCTCACTTCCCAGGTTAATAACAGCACACAACTACCCAGGGCAATCTTTTAAAAAAATACCTCAAAGCATTCAAATACGGATGTTGGAATCCCCATATGACTTATGTCTGTGCCGAGGTCAACTGCAATGCCAGATGTTTCAACGTGATTTTTACAACAAACAGCATCCCAACGCCATTAACAAAACTGTGGCTGTGATTCCTTAACCCCTTAAGTGCTGCTGACGGCCAATGGTCGTCAGCAGCGCTACCTCCCCAGTGCTGCGCACGACCATTGAACGTCCATTCAGCACTAGTTCTAATGGACAGCGCAGCACTGGGGAGAAATGTTTACACGCAGCTAAGGTGCTAAACCACACCATCCCCACTCTTCATCTGGCTAGTAACAGAAGTATGGTTAAAGCATTAAAATTATCCTCAGTCAAAACCTCAAGGGTATAACTGAGGATATCACCTCTGCTACATTTCTCGAAATGCTGGACACCATAGGACATTTTCATACCAGGTGCTAGAATAATCAATGACAATAAAAGCAATGTCTGCACTCCTGACCCACAGTAAGGTCCATTTTATGTAAGAGATCCAGAGTGTATACCGCTCTAGAACTTAAAGTGCAGAAATTATGCCTATAATTCTTGGAGATCTGTTTAGTCTTGGCACAGCAGTATTAACACGTTTTATTAGTAATAATAATAATACTAATAATAAAGAGTTTGTAAAGCGCCTGGCTACACTAGCTAGTGTGTCCCCACGCTGTGGCCAGACGATGCTACAGAGAAGTAAAAAGAGAGCAGGCTGAGCCCAAGGAGCTCTATGTCTGGAAGAGCCATGTCTTCAGTTTTTTCCTAAAGATTTTTCCAGATTGTTCCATCCGAAGAGCCAGGGGAAGCATGTTCCACTGTTTAGCGGCCAGGTAGTGGAAGGATCGCCCCCCCCCCATTCGTATCCTCTTTATTACTGGGACATGAATTAGTGTGAGCGCAAAATTCGTTCTGCTCGCGGATTTTCGGTAAATTCGCAATCCGCGAACTTCCGCAAATTTACCGAAAATCGGCAAATCCGCGAGTGGCGGATCCGGGGGGCAAAAGTTCAAGCCTTCAAGCTTGAAGTTGTTGTAACTATTTTAGGATGACGCCGGTAAGCTGCCAGCGCCATCCTAAAATAGTAACTAAGTTAGCTTCAACAGGAAGCACTAATAGATAAAATAAAGCAGGTGCTCGAGCACCTGCTTTATTTTATCTATTAGTGCTTCCTGATAAGCTAATTTAGTAACTATTTTAGGATGGCGCTGGCAGGTTGCCGGTGCCATCCTGAAATAGTTACAGGATGATGGACAGCTCACTCAAGGGACCCCTGCGCCCTTCGGGGCAATTGCATAGTAACACACACATGGTCGCTGGAACTAGTTGAAGCTCAAATTCAGTGACTCATTCATCAGCCCAAAAACAATTGTGAGCGTCGTCGAGGCTGGGCAGGTGTGCCTTCTTCGCAAATCTACCGTCGAAAATCAGCTGTGATGCTGGATAGAGGCCTTTGTATCCTTGACTTTCACGAGCGCAATCCTCGTGCTGTTCCTGTGACCAGGAGCTTCTTTCTCTTCATCTGCTGCTCTGATCGGTCTCTGACCATTTATATACACAAGAGGCACTTGAACTCACACAGAAGACCCATCCCCATTTAAAAAATCCGCAAATTCGCGGATTTTGCGGATCCGCGAATACGCAAATCCGCAAATTCGCGGATCGTGGATCCGCGAAATCCGCCCATGCTTAGACATGAACCAGCCCTGAGACCTGAGAGCGCAAGGCCCTGGTCGGGGTATAGGGGGACGGTAGGTTGTATAAGTAATTTGGGCCTCTCCTCATCAGGATCCGTTGACTAAGACATAGGGCCTTGAATAGAATTCTTTCTTTTATTGGGAGCCAGTGTAGAGTAGTTCGGGCATTTTCGGATGAGGCTCTCCTAGGAAGCATCAGGACTATGCGGGCAGCAGCGTTTTGGATGTATTGTAATCTTTGCATGCTCTTTTTACTGGCGCCTATGTAGAGTGCATTCCCGTAGTCCAAGTAAGAGGTGACAAGTGCGTGGTCTAGAGTTTTCCTGGCAGCTACCGGGAGCATATCTAAGGTCTTCCGGAGGCCCTTCATTATGCCAAAGCACTTTCCTTCCACAGTCCTGGTGTGGTGATCGAAGGAGAGATTAGAATCTAGCCACATCCCCAGGTTCTTAATCTCCTCCTTTGGGTTGGGGTGGTGTCCAAGATGGCCGCAGGACACTTTGGAACCCGAGGAGGGAGCTCCGTGGCTGAGGATAGCTCTACGAGCATAAATCCCCGTCTAGCCTTCGGTCCCATACATCGGACCCGGACCCTCTCCCTACCAACTACCAGCCACTGCTGAGAGCCCTACCTGACTAAAACTGCACATCTGAGAGGATTGGGGAGAACTCGACTCACCTCCTGCCTGCGACCGAGACTCCATTGAGGCGGGACAGGGAGGCGCTCGAGAGTTTTGACCCAGCTGGGGTGAGTGTGAGCTGCCCTGACTTTTTGTTGATCACAGCGCTTCAAGACAGCTCTGTAGCGTGCTGAGGAGAGCCCCATGAAGAGGACGCCGCATGGAGATTTCCAGAGGGTTTGATGACCCTACATTACATTAAAGAGAACGCCACAAGGAGTTTTTCCGAGGGTCGGATGACCCTACATTACACAGACGCAGTGCTGAAGTTAGAGAAGGGTTCACGGCCTCAGTTGGGCAACGATATACAGGGATGTTGACCGCGGTTTGATTTGTAGCGGTCTGGCGCTCGAGGCCACTGCTTGTGCACTATTGTCATTGAGAGGGTGCAAAATGGCGCTGCGCCGACCCGTGCCTGGAGGGCCTGCCGAGTTACAGCTGTGGTAATCCACCGAATCAGGCCGCCGTTCAACATCGGAAGAGCAGAGTCCTGAGCCTGTTCATGCCACTGAACCCTGGTGACAGTGTGGCATCCAGACGCTCCAGCGGAGTGAGTGCGACACTTGCTGAAGACATGCGAGGTGAGGAGGAGGTGCGAGTTGCGGCGAAGGGGCCGCTGTGCTGCCTCCCAGGGCGATGGGGCATCTGGCGGTGAGCTCCAGTTGCTGGCCTGCGGTGGGGACTAACGCTGCACTCAGCCTGCAATTGATGGGAATGCCAGCCCTTCTCCCCCTTTACGGGCAGTGGGAGTGATCCAAGGCCTGCCACTGATCCTGAGGACAATGGCCGCATCCCGAAAGAAAGAGACTCCTGCCAGGGACCCCTGGGAAGACAGAAGAAGCCCATAGCCACCACTGAAATGGCCTCCTGATACAGCAATATTAACCGGCCACAGATAGAGAGGTGATGAGAGGGCGCTGGTTGTGGCAGGGGGGCCGCAGCACTGCTTCCTGGGGCCGCTGGGGCTTCCACTAGCTATCCAAAACCAGATTCCAGTGCACTCAGCCCTTGATCGGTGGGACAACCCTCCCCCTCTCCCCTTGCAGGAAACACATAACACAAACAGCCACATAACCCTGTTTTGGTGGAGGTTTGGCATCCATTTGGGCCTCCTACCATGGGAGCTGGTGAAGGGCGCCCCCCTCCATAAGCACTAGGTACTGCCAGCCATGGAAACAGAAATGGGCTTGCTGTGTACTGCTGGGCATGGAAAGAAAGAGAAGGGCGTGTTCCTTCCCCCCATTGGCAGCCATCTTGGAGTGTTTCTTCCTATATATTACACTCATAGCCTGCTTTGTTACCCCATTTCCGCATTGTTGATGGTGAATATTTCCTATATGGCCTTGTATGAAACAGCCTGCCTGAACTGACTACCCTCTAAGGTTTTTTTTTGTATGAATCGGCTTGCCTGAACTGCCTTCCCTCTGAGGATTTATAGCCACAGATTGCCTCCTTGGAGTTTGTTCTTCCATATTTATCCCACACATGTGACTGCTTAGTTTGTCCTATCACTGCATAGTTTGAGACGCCTCAGAGGGACGGTCCATTAATGCGTCTGGGAACTGAAAGAGCAAAATGGCGGATCGCAAACAAAGCCACCATTTTTGTTGTTTCTTGTCCTCTCCCTCGGTCCGTTGGACTTCATCCTGCTGACCCTCAGACGTTGCTCCTCGGCTGGACGGCCTTATCTCTTTCTCCCCACCAAGTCCCCATCTCTCCTGTCACCTATCTCCTCTCCCTCCCTCTCTCTACCTCCTTGGATGTCTTATTTCTCCGTTCACTCTGGTGAAAAGTAATAAACAATCATTTTTAGCCTAATCGTTGTGAAAATGAAACCCTGAGTGAATTTACTATTTTGCATACATACAACACTAACCACTAGTATATGTAGTAGTTCTTTGTACTTAATATCACTATTTTGTGATTTTGAGCTTTCCTGTTTGCATCTCTCTCCTGAGTGACTCTATAACGTAGACATTTACTTTTCGGCTATCCGTATCTCTTCTTTGTGGAACTCTTCAACTCGCTGACTCCCTCCCTTTGTCCTCCCTGACACTTTCCTTTCGTGGATCCTGTGTTTCTCTGGATCGCTAATTTACCCTGGTATTGCATGTGTTATCTTTCTGCAATTAATGCAGTTTTCTTTTGCCATTTGTTCCCACTCTGTTGACCTGCCAGTTCCGACCTGCTTCCTAGCCCCCTGTTCCTTGCTGCCCTTTGACTAAGCACTCCTTCTCCCCTTGTTGGGGAGAGATCCAATATTCTTACTCTGGAGTCTCAGTGATCCCTCTGAGAGAGTACACAGCGTCAAGGGAACCATGCACAGCTGAGGCATGTTATGCGCCCCTTACCAAAGCACATCCTCTCCTCTTGTTGGGGAAGGATCCAGTAGGTAGGCTTTGGCGTCTCAGAGACCCCTTTGAGAGAGTCAACTGATTAAAGGGAGCCTCACGCAGTGGAGATGTGGGAATGATACCACTTCCCCTGGGATCAAAGCTTTCCCGGACCCTGGATGAGGTGTTTACCCGTTTACCGGTTTGTGCCCCCTTCACTCCCCCCTTCATGCTCTCTCTCTCTCTCACACTTCCATACCGCTTTCCCTCTTTCTTTATTTGTCTACTTCCTCTGCCCCTATCCCCTCTCCCCTTAATCTCTCCGCTTGCTTGCTACGCCGCCTGGCCCCTGTCCCTTGTGCCCTTTAACTAAGCACTCCTTCTTCCCTTGTTGGGAAAAGATCCAACTACTTATACTCTGGAGTCTCAGTGATCCCTCTGAGAGAGTCCACAGCGCCAAGGGAGCCACTCACAATTGAGGTATGGTATGGCACCCCTTGCCAAAGCACTCCCTCTCTCCTTTTTAGGAAAGGATCCAGTAGGTAGGCCTTGGAGCCTCAGAGACCCCTCTGAGAGAGAGTCCACTGCGTAAAGGGAGCCTCTCGCAACGGAGTTGGGGGAATGATACAACTTCCCCTGAGATCACAGCTTACTGTACTTTGGGCGCAGCTATTACTCGTCTACCGGTTTGTGCCACCCTACCTCTCGCCGTTCATGCTGTGTCTCTTACCCTCCACCTCCTCTTTCCCTCCTTCATTCACTGTCTACTTCCCCTGCTCCTACCCCCTCTCCCCTGAATCTCTGCCCTTACCTGCTTTTTCCCTTACGCATATTGTCCTTATTGCTTGTCTGGACCATAACATGTAACTATGTAGCTATGCTCTAATAACTGTGTATCCTTTGTGACAATGTAACCTGCAGCTATGGTCTGATGGTCATGTATAGCGCTCTGATACCTCCGGGTCTAGCCAGCGCTATATAAAACCTTTCAAATAAAAAATAAAAAAATAAAAATATATAAAAAATAAAAAATAAATCTAGGTGACCATATTAAGGGAGCCTTGCCCACAATTCGGACCTCGGTCCTGCCGCCATTCAGCTTTAAGCAGTTGTTAGCCATCCAGACTGCAAGCTCTTGTAGGCATGTGGAAAAGTTAGCGGCAGCTTCTTCCTGAGATTGGGACAGGGATACGACAAACTGCGTGTCATCCGCATATGACACAACACTGATGCCGTATTTTTCAATGATCTTAGACATAGGGGCCATACACAGATTAAAAAGCGTAGGGCTAAGTATAGAGCCCTGGGGAACCCCCTGGCCTAACCTGATATTCTTGGAGTAGTACTGCCCTTGGGATACCTGAAAGATCCTGTTCTGAAGGAATGAGCTTAACCATTTTAGAGTCAGGTTGGTCAGTTCACTATCTAAACCCAAGTCATGCTCTCACAACCTGGCCATCCACAGCAACTTCAAAAAACATAACATTATAAAAGGATGATTTAAAGTTCGGTTTAACCATACTCTGGCTATAGAAATATCTGCTTCCCCACAGACATCTCTAAAATTGGCAGAAACTGCCACCATGGCAGTTCCTGTCAATTAATTGAATGTGTGTCATGTGGCTCTATTAACATGAGAGTGCAGTACAGCACAATTCCAATAATTTTTTTGTTTTCAAAAACAAAATCCAAAGCGGGAATTTCTTTCTGAGTAAAAAGCAATGACTCCCTCACCATGGGAGATTTCTCCCATGGTGGGGGAACCATTAACATGGTTTTACTTTTCATTACACCACATTTGGGATGGCAGTGTATGAAGGTAAAATCTGGAAAAATATTTGACCACACTAAATAGGGTCACTAAAATGGCCAAAACTCTGTTGGAGGATTTTGTTAGTATATATTGATGACATACTTAAGTTCCACTCAACTCTAATGAGACGGGCAGAACTTTAGCTCAGCAGAATGGGTACTCAGTCTCCATTGCAATGGAGAGTCCTCTCCACCAAACTCTAAATCAGGCCTATAATTTGGAAGCCCAGCTTTTCAGACTTATTGAGCTCGACCTTTGTTCTAATTCTGAATATTTTTTCAACAATAAATACATGTATTGATATTTTGAAACGGTTATATAATTTAATTGAGTTTTAATTCCCTATCTGCTTTGGTTTGTACAGGAGGGTGCTGCAGTACCGGTGGTTGCCCATGTGTGGTCCTGGAATTAATCAAGCAGCGAGCTGGAGTTCATTTACTGCTGTTTTGGATCTTTTATGGTTGCAGTAACTTTAGGCGTGAAGTTTGTGAATAGCAATGGGATTTCTCTTTTGTACGTGCATGCATGCATTTCCCTAAACTGCTCTCTAACCCCCTCTTAATCTCTTCTTGCACCTCCCTGAACTCCTCCCCTTTAGTAGTTTTACAAAAGCTGAATTGCAAATATAATTTAGCTCACGTAACCTCTTAGGGGGTGCTGTAATTCCAGCTCAGTGAGAAAATGCTCAGTGGCATCCCTTAATGGTGCAGGGAAACTGGAACTTGGGGTGTGAAGGCACATCAGAAAGATAGTCAAAAACAAAGAGGCCTTTAATCAGTTTTCATTTAATTTCACTTCAAACAGTAGTAACTGTTTGTTCCAGTCAGAGTACAATCAAAAGAAATTAGGAATGAAGTGTAGTTCCCATATTCCCAATAGGCTCTGCGCATTGGAATAATATATACTATAGATGTGAAGTAGGACTTATGTCTACTAGGTCGCTATTGAATATATTAGACTTAATTGTGAGTGCTAGCTAGCTCAGAGGTCACTAGAAACTTTCTCGAGTTCACAAGAAGGGATTTAGGTTCTGAAAACCACATAAACATGACAACTTTGTTTCCCCCAGATGAAACTGATCTTCAGAGTTGTGTAAACAATAGATAGATATTTTACGTAGTCATTCGTGCATGCTTCGTTTCCCCAGAGGTGCAGAGAAATAGATAGACAGGCGTTTTCAATAAAAGAGTATTTATTGAACTGTCTTCTTTCTCATGCAGAAGTAATGAACTGCTACAATCGTAATACTGGTTGTAAAGTATAATGCGTATAGTAAAAAGAGTATTATAAAATAATACTGTAAAAGCATTGTATGGTTCCTAGACCATAGATAAATACATACATACATAACAAAAGCTAAAAAGTACTCAACTGGTGCTTCTAAAATACGCCTACCCCGATGTAGCTAACCAGTACGAGAGAAGAAGTAAGTGAGGTGTAGAATAAATTTAGTATTCTTTGCCAAGAATCTATCCAAGATTTCTCTAGGGTCTAATCAGCTCTGCACCTTGGTTTTAGAACGAAGGAGGTCAGTCTCAGGACTCAATTTCCCAACAACCCGCAAGGGTAGCTTGAAAACACTGGAGCTGGATTTCTCGGCAAGAGAAAGGACAGCGTCTCTCTCAGTGCATCTGCTGGAGGGTCGGCTTCCTTTGGCACTTGCTGTAGCAGGATGCGTCGGGCAAGTAGACAGTCGAATTGCTCCAAACCACCGTGTGTTTGCTATGGCAAGTGTGGGCATATTTATACCTTGAAGGTGCCGAGGTTGACGTAAAGGTGGACATAATAACGTCATCAAATAGTCTCAGTTCTTTGAAAACTCCATGAGTTCTTGGACAAGTCAATATTCAGGCAAGGGGAAGTCCCTAGCTGCTGAAGCCGAGTTTTCCAAGAAGTCGTTGTGGATTTTCGGAACTAGTGGAAGTAGCCCTGCCGTATTTGGACTAGGGATGAGCGGGAAATCCGTTACGCCCGCGGATTTTGCGGATTATTGGGAAATCCGCAATCCGCGGATTTTGCGGATTTCCCGCAAAATCCGCAAAAATAAATCCGCGGACGTAACGTGTTCAAAAGTTGAACCCCCACTCATGTAACTATTTTACAATGGCGCCAGCAAGCTGCCAGCGCTGTTGTAAAATAGTTACAAAGTTAGCTTGCACAGGAACCACTAGATAAAACGAAGCAGGTGCTGCTTTATTTTATCTAAGTGCTTCCTGTGCAAGCTAACTTTGTAACTATTTTACAACGGCACTGGCAGCTTGCTGGCGCCATTGTAAAATAGTTACAGCTCACTCAAGGGACCCCTGCACCCTTCGGGGCGATTGCATAGTAACACACACATGGTCGCTCGAACTAGTTGATGCTCAAATTCAGTAACTCATTCATAAGCCCAAAAACAATCGTGAGCGTCGTCGAGGCTGGACAGGTGTGCCTTCTTCCCAAATCTACCGTGGAAAATCAACTGTGATGCTGGATAGACTTTGCATCCTTGACTTTCACGAGCGCAATACCCGTGCTGTTCCTGTGACCAGGAGCTTCTTTCTCTTCATCTGCTGAACTGATCTTTCTCTGACCTTTTATACACACAAGAGCCCATACATGAGCAGGCACATTGTGTTCGCACGGGTTTCTGCAAGTTCGCAATTTGCGAAATTGTATAAAACCCTCGCGAACTTGCAGAAACCCGTGCGAACACAAAAAAAATCCGCGAGGATTCGCTGATTTTGCGGATTTTGCGGATTTTGCGGATTTTCGCAATCCGCAAATTCACAAATCCGCAAATTCGCGGATTGCCAATCCGCAAAATCCGCCCATGCCTAATTTGGACTGATGAGTTACGTCTAAATATCGTTATGATGTCTATGCCTATGTAAGGATATGGTGATTTATACCTATATAAGGGCATGAATCGGAGAAAATCACATTAGGGTCCTAAAATGCTATACAACAAGAAGAGCACAGAAAACAGCTTTCAATAAATCATAAATCACTGCCCTGTTTGCTTGTTATGTATATATAAGCATTCATGTGGCTTCAAACAAATAGCATTTACCAAGAAACCTTTATCACTGTTACGATTGACTCCAAAAGAGAATGAATGAGTGAGGCACATCATTGACAAATGGATAATTTTTTAAGTTTACAATTGTTTAAAAAATGAGGCTCATTTTAATTTGGGTCTTTTACTCGTAGAATGTTGTGGCATGCACGTTTCAAATTAGACCAAGACACATTTATTTTACCCTTCTTTGCACATATGTCTATAACCACTTAGATCTAGTAATGTCATTATTGAAATAACTCATATTCAAATGTTTAAGAACATTGCATCATAACTAGGGGTGGACATATCTTGCGTAATATGCCAAAATAGGTGAGGAGTGCAACCTTGCATTTAGCTCTTTTTTCATAGTGCAAAATGAATCCTTGTGCTTCAAAGTAGACCTGGGATGCATTTGTAGCTAAGAAACCATTGCTAAAAGCAACAGAACAAGAACAGCAGCAGCCAACAGCTGCTTTTGCTCTGTTCCTGTGCTCTCTAGTAAGAGTTTTGCCCAAAGGTATTCCAAATTATGCAAGCAGGCATGACTTCACAATTTTTGGTAATCACTCACAACAGTAACAGAAAATTATCGAAATCACTCTGATTACTCTTGCTTGATGAACATTTCACCAATGCCAAATCATAATGTACCATTGAACCACATTTTCACAAAAAATATCTACCATATCATTCACCTTCCTGCCTCCCACAATCACATCCTCGCATGTAAAGCTTTTGCACATTTGCTTCACACTCGTTCAGTAACAGAAGGATTTGGAGACTGCCTTTAATTTTTTTGAGTTGATATCCGGCCAGCACCCCAGTAATCTGCCAACCAACCGTCTGCAAATTTCATAGACTATCTGTGATTTGGATCTCACGTCTGTTGTCCGTGATGATCACCTTTACAGATGCCTTTTGTCCGCAATTTTGGGGATTGCAGGGAGCAGCACTGTTCCCCTACGCGAAGCCTTGGCTACGTGATGGGTACAAACTGTCATTCTGTGTGGCGATTGATTGTCACATTCAGAATGACAATGGGCCAGTCTGGGCTGTTACAGCATGTGGTGGGCCTCCTAGTGCCTCTGCATTCTATTTTTACCCAGGAAAGGAGTTAATGCAAAGCATGGTACATTTATGGCAGATTCAGCCTTTTTGATTTAGCAGTGTGTAGCATTAGTCGGTTGATTAGTTGGTTACTTTCATAATTGTTTCTAGATATGGAACATTCATTAACACATTTTACCAAAGATGAGGTATAAAGTTTCATAGTAGAGTGGGCAAGTAGAATGTTTTTGGTTTCATTTTGGAGCAATTTTCAGTGAATGTGTACTGTAGACAAAGAGGAGCTTGTGTGACATCTGTTCATTTTGTCTTTTTGATATGTTATCATAAATGTGTTTTTTTCTAGTTGGATTCTGTATACAAATTAAAATGTAATAAAAAAACAATGTAATTAAACTTTATAGGTATGATATGTACATATAACAAGAGAAATACATTAATGGGCATCAAGTCTGCCAGAGTCTCTGCAAGTTATAGTACCCACTGTCCTATCTAATTATCAGCTTTACTTCATCATTTTCTGCCTACTGCGTGTCAAGCCAATGCTCAGAAGAAAGCAAGCTTCCTCAGAGCACAGCAGCAAGCTGTAGAGAGGCACAATGAGCTTCTCAAATTTCTACAAAAATAAAATGCTAAAATAAATATATAGTCACAGTTTGATTCAAAGTAGCGCAGAGGTACAACGTGCCTCTTGTAAAGCACAAGGTGTAACATGCAGATCAACAAATTGCTTTAATGTGACTAGCTCAGTGGGTAACTGCTGTTGTCACATAATTCCTTTTGTTACCTGCTGTGGTTTTTCCACAAACTTTCATTATTTCAAAGTTGCTAAATAGGGTTCATTTGGGTAATAATACATATTTATTAGTAAAAGCAACTCCAACCACCATTATATGTATTAAATCCTGAGTTTCTTTGTTTCTCCAGGCCATGCACTCATAACATATAATACCTACCAGTAGCGGCATAGCGTGGGTTGCCAGGGCCTGGGGCAAGGCAAGTATTGTGCCCCGAACCCGCATTAAGCATACAATTACAAAACAATGCATGTCGTAGGGATCTGTGCATCGATTGATTATTTCACAATAACCACGAAAAGAGGTATCTACTGCTCCTTAAAAGTACTTACACTACACCTCTTTGACAGCAATAACTAGAACACCTTACAGACAGGCGTGTGCCTGCCAGCAGCAGCCGTAGCGTGGGCACATATTTGGAAAAACCTCAGCAACACCATAGGCATTTAAGATGGTGACAGCTGCCTGAATCCATTAGACAGTGTGTCCACCACCTGCATGCCCATAGGCTGGCAGAGGGCACAGCCAGGACTACAGGAAGTGTCCACTAGCCCCGCTGGAACACAGAGAGAGTGTAAGGCAGCGGCATTAGCCAGGACGATAGACAGTGTACCTCAATGCTATGATCCAATAGCCAGAGGATGTGAGGCAGAGTGTACAGCAAGAACAGTGGTGTCCACTATCCCAGCATTACCATTCTCCACAGAGTGTAATGCTGGGACTGTACACACACTGCACAGTTGCGCATGGATGATGTCTACGCCACCCTCTCACTTTCAATGCTCTTGCATGACCTGAGAATCCAACTCTCACTCTTTGCAAATCAAACAGATTTAATGGGAAACAGACTCCAAAAGACAACAAGCAACAGTTTCTCTTAGAGTAGGTACTGCTGGTGAGGGGGTGGAAAATAAAGTGCTCTGTGGGAGCAGGTGTGGCTGCCTCCAGGTGTGCAGCGGCAAATCACAGCCTCCCTGTTCTGGGTCCAACACCCCTGGGTTAGTCAACGTGCTGTCCCAAACTGACACATGAAGTCAGGCATCTTGTGTGGAACTCAGGGTCAAAATGCTCCTTCTGCCTGCCAAAAAGCAGAAAAGTAATTCCTTGTATGGTGCTGTGGTACCACAAGAGTCATTCTGCTGTTGTGCCACTGGGTGGCCCTACTCCCGATATCACCGGGAGGTGGCGTGAGCAGCCTTCCACCTGCCCAACATCTTATACTGGTACAAGAAGGGCTATAAAGCAAATGAAATACATGTGAGAGAGGGGATGTGGAAAGATGAGAGGCACTGTTGGTGATAGTGAGGGAATTATTGAAGAGTCCCATAAAATATTGTCATTGTGCACAGTAAAGTCCTCATTTACCATTAGAAGATAATGCAACATGATGTGCTGTACAATGCACCACATCCTCCCAAAGTGTATGTTTGTTACACAACAACTTTTAAATATTGTAAATGAACTAGGCAAATTTTTTAACATCAGAGCGCTTTACAACATACATGAATAAAAAAACATAAGCAATATAGTACAGTGAGTATTATCTGGGATATCGGGGGCCAAAAAGATTGAGGTCATTGGCCAGATGCATAGAGTTGGTGGTTGAGGAGAAGTTCTTTTAGGTATCTCTGAAGATCGTGAAGGAGGGATTGGTCTCGATGTGGATAGGGAGAGAGTTCCAGATTTTTGGGGCATTCCCAGAGAAAGAGCTGGAGAGGGCTTTTCGTTTATGTCTTTTTGGGGGGATTAAGAGGAGCGAGTTGGGGCTTCTTAGGTTTCTTGACTGTCCAGCTTTTGTGAGTTTAGCAGCGAGGTAGTCCTGTTTGCCTGTGTGCAAGGCTTTATGGGTGAGACAGGCAGTTTTGAAGGCGCAGCGTGCTTTGATAGGTAGCCATTTTCGGGCCTGTAAAGCAGGGGTGATGTAGTCGTATTTATTGGTACCTGAGACCATTCTTGCTGCTGCGTTTAGGGCGGCTCTCATGGGGGCTGTGTGTGTTTTTGCTGTCCCGGTTAGTGTGGCATTACCATAGTCAAGTCTGGACAGAACTATAGATTGGGTTGCAGTTTTCAGGTCATTGGGGGGGTATGAAAGGTTGAATTTTGTTAGGGAGTTTTAGGTTGTAGCCTTTTGCTGTGGTTTTGATGTGGGAGCTCATGTTGAGGAATGTCTGACATAATATCGACAGACAGAATATCGAAATGCAAAAATATCGGAGCAAAAATATCGACAGCAAAAATATCGGAATCCTATCTTCATTAAGGTAAGTACAAAAATATCGAAAAAATATTATCGTAGTACAAAAATATCGGAATCAAAAATATCATTTTTTTAAATGTATTAATAATAATGTAAACATAATTTAAAAATACATATAATTTTACAAATATTAAATAAAAATATTAAAACAAAATTAAAACTAATACATATACATTTAAAATAAATAAAACACTTAATAATTTAATGTAATTTAAATTTTTATCATGTAATTTATTTGATTTAATGTAATATTTCTTTGTTTTTACCCTGTACGCCTGTACCCCAAAAACCCAAAACTGACCCTGAACCCTAAAAATATCCCTGTACCCCAAAAACCCAAAACTGACCCTGAAACCTAAAAATACCCCTTTACCCAAAAACTGAAAACTGACCCTTATCCCTAAAAATACCCCGTTACCCAAAAACTGAAAACTGACCCTGAACCCTAAAAATACCCCTTTACCCAAAAACTGAAAACTGACCCAGAACCCTAAAAATACCCCTTTAGCCAAAAACTGAAAACTGACCCTGAACCCTAAAAATACCCCTTTACCCATGAACTGAAAACTGACCCTGAACCCTAAAAATACCCCTTTACCCATGAACTGAAAACTGACCCTGAACCCTAAAAATACCACTTTACCCAAAAACTGAAAACTGACCCAGAACCCTAAAAATACCCCTTTACCCAAAAACTGAAAACTGACCCTGAACCCTAAAAATACTCCTTTACCCAAAATTAATTAATATTATTTAATTACCAATTAATTATTAATTAACAATAACAATAAAGTAAATATATTAGCACATTTGCTGTAATTAATTTAATTTAATAATTAATATTATTTTTCCCAATTAATTAATTAATAATAACAATAAATTATATATAAAACACATTACTATAATTAATGTAATTAAATAATTAATATTAATTAATTACCAACTAATTAATAATTATAAATATGTACAAAATTATATTAATTATTTAACTAATTAATAGAAATTAATTACCAATTAATTATTAATTAAAATATGTACAAACATATATCAATTAATTAATTATTATTAAATTACTTCCCACCCTATTCCCCTATAAACCCTAACCCGCTACAGAACATATTTATCAATTAATCAATTAATTAAAAATAATTTAAAATTATTTCTCAATTAATTAATTAATAATTCCTACTAACTAAAAATTAATTTAACATAATTAAATTACTTCCCACCCTATTCCCCTATAAACCCACAACCCGCTACAGTAGTAAAAGACAATATTTAATTAAATTACATTAAAAATAAATAATAAAACATAATAAATACAATATAATATACACTAAATTTATTTAAAAATTGATATTAGTAACATCGAAGTTATTAATTTCGATATTATTGACATCGATATTTACAACTTCGATATTACTGATATCATACCAATATCGATATTAAGACTGTCGATATTACTTACCTTCGATATTTTGTCCCATCGATATTTAAACTTCGATATTTTTGTATATCGATATTTAAAAATCGATATTTTGTCTGTGTACCCATGTTGAGGCTTTGGTCTAGAAAGATCCCTAGTGATGTGACTGAGTTTGCAGGAGTGAGTTTCCAGTTTAGGAAGTCAAGGTTGTTTATCCATTCTTGGATCTGAGGGGGTTGTTCGGGATTGGAGAAGAAAAGGATTTCATTTTTTTCTTGGTTGAGTTTGAGGTGGTTGAGAGTTAGCCAATTTTTTACTTTTGAAAGAGTGGAGTTGAGGCAGAGGATGTCATTGAGGGAGGAGATCTTGAGGTACAGCTGGGTGTCATCAGCATAGAGGTGGTAGGCGATGCTTGCTTGTTTTAGAATGGCAGTGAGCAGTTCCATGTAAATGTTGAAGAGTGTGGGGGAGAGGACTGAGCCTTGAGGGACACCTCGAGTTGAGGGGGAGATGTCGGACATTGAGTTTTTGATTTTTAGGAGTTGGGAGCAGTTATGTAGAAATGAGGAGAACCATTTTAGGACATTGCCATCTGCTTCAACGCATTTTTGTAGGGTGTCTAAGAGTAGGTTGTGATCGACCGTGTCAAAAGCAGCTTATAGGTTGAGTAGGACTAGAAGGCAGCATCTGTTGAAGTCAAAGGAGTTGTGAATGTCGCCTGTAATGCTCAGTATAGCGGTTTCTATGCTGCATCCCTTCCTGAACCCGGATTGGTGTGAGTCAAGTAGGTTATTAGATTCCAGGTGTTGGTTCAGTTGGGAGAGAACACATTTCTCCATGATTTTGGCTAGGAAAGGAAGGTTGGTGAATGGCCTAAAGTTTTTTAGGTCATTTGGATCAGCATCCGTTGTTTTTAGAAGGGGGATGGCTTGGCCTTGTTTGAGGCAGTCGGGCATCAGTCTGTTGTTTAGTGAGCTGTTGATAATCTTTGTCCGCAGTGGGGTTAGATTAAGGTTGAGGTTCTTAGCTAAGGAGGCGGGTAGAGGGTCTGCGTAATGGTTGGAGGGTTTGGAGTTAGCAATCACATTACAAATATCCTCTTTGGATAGAGGATTGAAGTCTTTCCACCGCTTGTGAGTGGATGGGGGACTAGGATTAGGGGTGACTTTGGGGGTCAACAGAGGAGCAGTCTCGTCTTCCGGGTGCATGTTGTGAGCTGGGGATGGGTGAGTTTTCATTAGGGTTGAGGATTTGCTGTGTTGGGATTGAGGGTGGTGGACTAAGGAGAGCTCAATATTGGAGATTTTGTCATTGAAGAATTTGGCCAGGTTGTTACACTGAAGTTTGGAGGCAGGGGGGTTAGCTTTGGTGGGCTTGGAGGTCTGTTTCTGGATGATGTTGAAACGTTCTTTGGGGGGGGGGGGTTGGCTTTGTCTAGTGCGTTCCGGAAGAAGGAGGCTTTCTCCTCGATTATGTGTTTTTTGTACTTACTGCGTTCTTTCCTGAGTTGGGAGGGGTTGATTGTGGATGGGTTCCCTCTCCAGAATCACTCAGCGGCTCTTACTTTTCTTCTTTCGGAGTTGAGGTCATTAAGGAACCAGGCTTGGGAGGGGATGCCTCTGACTCTTTAAGGTTTTAGGGGGGCTAGTTGGTCAAGGGCAGTTGTCATTGTCCTGTTGTACAGTGTAGTGAGCTCAGCTGTGTTGAGGTTGTCTGTATAGGTTGGGAGCAGTGATGTTATGGTTTCTTGAAGGGCAGGGAGGGGAATGTCTTTGCATTTTCTGGTCCATTGGTGGGTGATTTGAGTTTTGATTGGTGGAGCTACAGTTTGATTGATGCTGAATATAATGATGTGGTGGTCTGACCAGTCGATTGGGAGAATGGTATTTATGGTTATAGTTTCGTTTTTGGCTATGATAGCATCCAAGGTAGAGCCCTTGTTGTGGGTTTGACCCTTGCAGTGTTGGGTGAGCTAATTTGTGAGAAGGAGTTCATTTAGGGACTGTATAACAGTGTCCTTATCATTGTTCCAAGGGAGGTTGAAGTCACCCAGGATGATGTTGTCAGAGTTTGTTAGAGAGCACGGAGTTAGTAGGTCTGAGATTTGATCACTGAAAGCAGGAGAATTTCCTGGGGGGGGGATGTTAGATGAGATGGCACTTTGTTACTTCGTTGTTTCGGCGAGATATGTTGGTGTTGAGGTATTCAAAGGTTGAGGAGTGTATTTTGAGTTCAACTATATTGATGTTGTTCTTCTGGATGATGGTAATGCCACCACAGCGTTGGTCTATTCTGTCTTTTTTAATGATGGAGAAGCCAGGGGGGACTAGGAGGTCAAGGAGCGGGTGTGATGTTTCATTGAGCAAGGTTTCAGTGAGGAACACAATGTCAGTGTTGTTACTCAGTATGGCATCAGCCAGCTCTATTGCGTGCTTTGCTGCCATTATGCTTGCTGTTGGAATGGGTTTGGGAGGAGGGGGGAACTTGGGGGATGGTTGTGCGTTGGGAGGGACATTTTGTGGGCCTAGGTTGGTTGTTGTCTCTACCTATTTCGGTGATAACTTGGATGTTGGAAGGGGGGGTTTGGGTTTCTCTGGGGTCATATGTTTTAGCGAATGCCATTGCCTCTCTCAGAGACATATCAGGGATCGTTCTTTTTGGTCTGAGGGATTGGGTGTTGCGAGGGGAGGAGCGCCAGCTAGACGTCTGGAGTAAGCATGGGCGGAAAATCCGTTCCGCTCGCGGATTTTGCGGATTTTCGGTAAATTCGCAATCCGCGAACTCTCACGGATTTACCGAAAATCCGCAAATTCGCACGCAGCGGATTTTTTTGCTTGGTGATACAATATTGCGGCGTGCGGCGTTCACTTACCATCATTCAGCGTTTGCCGAGTTGTTTTTCTCGATATTTTGTGAGTGCTGCTCCATTTTGCATCGTGCTGTGGGATCCCGCGGGAGTTTGGCGACGCATCGCGAGAGTTCGCAATTGCGAACATGTAGATGCGGCGGGCAGCAACAATCTTCCACTCGCGAAATTACAAAATCTGCAATTTTGCACAAGAAATCCACCAGCAAGCAGCATAAACCTTCGGAAAATTATGATTTTTATCAGAATAACTCCTCAGGTTGACATTTGCCTGCACTATTTTGGATTTGAGGCCTTTTAGACTTTCTTTGGATCACTTTTGGATTAGAAATCAACTTTCACAAGTAAGTTTGTTTGGGGCATTACAGTTGCTGTTCTGCAGAAAAACGAGTTTTGCAAAACTGAAAGCACTCAGCAGGTGCAAAAGTTAACTCATCATTAGTAACCATTCCTGTAGTGCTTCCTGAGGGCCCCCTCCAGAGTTCAGTTGCCTAGGTTTGTGTGGGGCATTACAGTTGCTGTTCTGCAGAAAAACGAGTTTTGCAAAACTGAAAGCACTCAGCAGGTGCAAAAGTTCAAAGTCATCATTAGTAACCATTCCCTGTAGTACTAGTGCTTCCTGAGGGGCCCCTCCAGAGTTCAGTTGCCTACTTGCAACTATTCTATGACCCTGCTCTGACCCTCACAGCAGGCTCATAGAATAGCTACAAGTAGGCCACAAAGGTTCTGGGAAAAAAATTGCACTGCAACAGAAAGCAAATGACAGATAAGGAAGAAGGTGCCAGACAGGAAGTTTAAATTCAGTGACACATTAATCAACTCCAAATTAATTCATGTCAGTTGAAGCAGGGCAGGTGTGCTTGCTTTTCCCCCCCATAATCTACAGTGATGAATCAGAGGGTGGCAGTGAGGTACCAGAGGGTGGCATGGGTGAATCAGAGGGTGGCAGTGCTGTGAAACTGTGATGATGAACCAGACGTGGAAACAACAAAGTTGCGACCGCTGCGAGCCGAAAAGTAAGTTAGCAATTGCGAACTGGTACAAAACCCTCGCGAACTGGCAGAAACCCTTGCGAACACAAAAAAAACCCCTGCAAATTCGCGAGAATTCACGGATTTTGCGGATTGCGAGTTCGCAAATACGCAAATTCGCGAACGCCAGATTCGCAAAATTCGCCCATGCTTAGTCTGGAGGTTAGGCTGTTGAGGTGGCACCCTGGTGTTTAAGAGGGGGGGGAGTATTAAGTGTTTGTTGGTGAAGGTGAGCGTAGTGGTGTTGAGAAGGATTTTGTTTGCTGTGTAGTAGGGACAGGCTTCCAGTTATGGTTGAGAGGTGAGTCAGGGACATAGGTAGGAGGGAGTTGAGTTGTTTTTCTATGCGTGTGAGGCGCTCAGTTATTACCTCCATGGTCTCCGGGGTATGGGGAGGAGTGGGTTTGGGGTGGCATATCCGACTGAGGCTGTTGGTTGCAACAGGGGCTTTGAGGGTTGTTAGGGGAAGGGGGAGGGGAGGGGTTAGGTGGCGGGTTAGATTGAGGGTGAAGGTTGGGACAGGAGGGTCTGGGGTTGGGAGGGTTAGGGGAGGTGGAGAGGCATGTGTCTTGCAATAGGCAGTGGTGGGGGGATTGTGTAGGGTGTTTTATCGAGAGAGCTAGTGTGGTTTTGTCTAAGGGTTGGGTGTAGGTTAGGCGGGTGCTCCAGTTAGTGTGAGTAGGCGGATTGGGGAGGATGTTTTCAGAGGGCTGAGGGGGTGGGGCAGGGGGCAGGTTCTTGGGGTGGGAGGTGTGATTAGGGGGATGGGAGTGGGGGTAGAGGGCAATCTGGCCTGGGGGAGGGGGGGCAGTCTGCAGAGTTAGGTAGGTGAGGGCTTGGGGTAGGATTTGCGTCCGGTCTTTCTTGGGTTCGAGGTCGGGAGGGGTGGGGCAGTTGGGTGGGGTCAGGATGGAGTTTTGCAGCTTGGGGAAGGTGAGTTCAAATTGGTGTAGGTTGAAGTTGTTGGCTTGGACCATGACTTTGCCATTTCTGTATAATGTAATGGTGCCGTTATTGTGAATGGGGAAGACTTGGAAATAGTTAGTCTTTGGCCGTGGGGGATGTTGGTGGTTTTGGTAACTCGCAGGTGGTTAGCTAGGTTATTTCTCCATTTGGCTTGGTGGGTGGTGCAGAAGATAAGGTCTGTTTTAGTTTTGCCTTTGTTGGAGTTGTGGTAGAGGTCGGCTTTGAGTGTTTCAGGGTGTTGCTTGAGTAGACTATGTTTGAAGATTTTGGTGGCGTTAGCTGAGAGGTTGGGCGGGTAGATGATGGAGAAGGAGTGGGGACCATGGGGTTTCAGGTTGGAGAGAGGTTGGGTGCGAGTTGGTGGGGTGGTCTGATGGGGATTTTGGTTGGTTGGCATCTTTCTGATTGAGGGGTAGGGGGAAAGGGGAGATAGACCGGGGGTTTCAGGATAGGTTAGTGGGATGGGTACATCAGAGGTAAGCTGTGCCTTGTTGCGCTCTGTATTGCAAAATTAAAATCACTTCCAATATGTATTATGCCATCCTAGTGTACAGTGGGAGTTCTTCTGTCTCCTTCAGTTGAGTAGATTGGGAGGGTATTTGGTTGAATGCCCATGCCATGATGGCCACTGCTGAGGTTCGGTCAGTGCTCTTTTTATTATTACTTTGAGGCTCTTTGATTAGTCCTCTTTCAGTTTCTGCATGGAGTTGAGCAGGGCCAGGGCAGATAAATGAAAATGGGCACCTTTTTTGACCTATTGTGTATACTACTCATAGGAGATTCAGTAGAGGCTTCACTCTCAGGTCCATCCCAATGTGTGTCTGTGTGTAGGACATTGTGAACATTGAATGAATGTGGAATGCAGGCACAGCTCCTTCAGGTTTCAATCCTTTGCAGCAAAGCAGTTCAGGGTGCGCTGTGAAGCTCCATGACTCACCCAGTGGTTGCGGGGACGGGGCACTCAAGATGCGGCTCAGTACCGTCTCATTTTTCAGCCCCCGTGGTATTCGGATCCCGGGCCGCATTGGGAAGCTTCCTGGTTCAGGCAGTCATGGTCACCGACGGGTGCCATTTTAAAGTCAGGCGCCCAACTTCAGGAACTCTTTGTCGCCTCTCCTAATGAAAGTTATCCAGTGGTTGCCGAGACGGGGCACTCAAAATGCAGCTCAGTATCTTCTCAATTTTTCAGCCTCCTTGGCATTCTGGTTCAGGCAGTCAATGTCACCTCCGGGCGCCATATTAAAGTCAGGCACCCGACTTCAAGAGCTCTTTGTCACCTCTCCTAATGAAAGTTATCGTTGTGTCTCTTTTTTTTCCATGATCGGACTTCTGGGGTAGACGGGCAGTGGGCACGACCCACACCATAAATATTTCAGACTCCCGCTGGAATTCGATGTGCATGCGGGGAGATGCGCAGCGGACCTCCCAGTCTAGACTGCTGCGTGCGCGATGTTCCTTCCTCCACCGTGGATTTAGTTCGGGGATCCGAGATTTGTAGTCCGAGGATAGTGAAAGGATTGACCGCCGGGTCCGCTACCACAGCTCTGCACGGGGCGAGTGTCAATCACAGCGCCTGGTGTCCGCCATTTTTGTGGACCGGAGCTGCTTGTGCTTATCAGTCAATATCTCCAAGCCTCGCAGCTCTCACCTACACCTTACACTTTCCACACTGGACCACAGTGTCACGTCCCCACCACGCTCCAACATCGATGGAGTGGATTATGGAGCCCCAGGTGCCTAGTGATGGACAGGAAGCTTGCCGCACTGGTGCCCTGGCAGTCCATGCAGTGTAGCTGTGTCCCTTGGTCGTCGCAGAGATCAGCTCATCAGGAAAGAAGAAGTTCCAATGTATCCTTCATAGGGTTGCCGTAGTAGTGTTGTGCAGTTGGATCCAGGTGGCTCGCCGTTAGGGCAGTTTAAACAGGGAAATCTACCAAAAGTTAATCCCCAAACCGCGGTCTCCTACGGAGGCTCCTACTTGGCAGCCATCTTATCCTTGGATCACACATATCAGCAGTTAGGAAAGGGCAAATAGGCCTCTTGTTTGTAACTCAGAAGTGTGCTGGAAACAGAGTTTTAATAGGATCAAAACAATCAAGACACTTTACTTGGTGAAGTTCAAATGATAACTATTTGCTGAAACCAGTGGCGGCTGGTGACATTTGAAATAGGCGGGGCGTGGCATGGAGTGGTGAAGAGTGGCATGGAGAGGAGTGGCGTAGGCTGGGGAAGAGTAGCATGGAGTGGATAAGAGTGGCATGGAGAAGAGTGGCATAGGCAGGAGAGGGGTGGAGTGGGCTGGAGAGGAGTGGCATGGGCTGGAGAGGAGTGGCGTAAAGTAAAAAGGCAGTTTTCTGACAATAAAGTGTGTCCACCGCCACCAACTTTCAAACATTGTGTGGTCTGTGCTCAATGTCTGCAGCCAGTGTCAAATGTTGAATACCTCTTTAGAGTCACTTTCCCCAAGGGACGTTATCTCAGCAAAAAAACACTGCGGGGACAATACATAGTTGTAAACTGCAGTGCAAAATAATGTCAGTATCTCATGGTAATAGCTCCTAAGCGAGGATAATCAAGTCTGAGCTATGTAAGCAGTGATGGCAGATTTTACATCACGCTTCTTACTAGTGCATATATTGTTTTTTCCAGTCATCCCCAAAAGCAGTGAAACGTGAAGGTATACTAATTATTGCCGCAGTTTGGAACAATTTATAATATTTAAGATGGAGGGAATTTATAGAGGTCAAATGAACCCCCATCACCAATGCGGTTGACCCACAAAAACAAAATAAGTACACGTTATGCGTTGAATTCACTTTAGATGCTGCTAGTATGTGCTCTTGTTGCTCGGATCAACAGCACTTACTTCACGCACAGGATTTCTTAAGTGTGATCTGTAAGTTGCACCAGAGAAAGAGCTCAATCTACTGACCTATTTTGTCATCGTTACTATTACATTTCTTATGAAAATACCAACTTACACCCCCGTGTCTCATGTGAAATGCATTTCCTTTTCAGAGAGCCACCTGTTCAATCTCTTGCTTCAGCAGCAACAGTAACTAGGCGCCAACCATCACAACGGCCCTGTTAATAACAGACTCTGACTCAGAATAATAAAATAAAACCATCACAACGGCCCTGTTAATAACAGACTCTGACGCAGAATAATAAAATAAATGTAATAAAACTTACCTTGGCTTCCCGCTCTGACTCCCGACTCGAGTCCTGTCCCGAGACTGCAGACTCCCGCCATCCTGGATTTTGAATGCCTCGTCAGAGTCGTCACTGAAGGCTGCAGGCAGCCTCCCTCCCCTCCATGGCAGCCGGCGCTGATTGGTTCGGCCGGCTGCCCTAACCATGTCATTTCTCCCAGTCTGCATGCTGCAGAACGGAGAGTGGGAGGTGGCAGGGGGGAGCGGCTTGCCCACTGTTGCTAATACTGTCTGTTTGGACAGCCTCTCAGGCTGTCCAAACAGTCAATATTAATAACAGTGGGCAAGCCACTCCCCCAACCCACTCCCCCCTGCCCTGAGGCTCGAGTAAACATGAAGTTTTGCTGACTGCTTTCTCGCCGTGCGAGAAGGGCAGGCAGAAACAAATGGTAGTTATAAATAAATAACTACCATTTGTTTCTGCCTTCTTCTCGCACGGCGAGAAAGCAGGGGGGGCGGCGCCCAAACGCCCCCATGGTAAAACCACCACTGGCTGAAACCACCTTTAAACACATTAGTATTTGTTCGCTATGCAGTTCTATCAGTAAAACGGCATGTTGGCATTTTGCTTCCATTTCAATTGAAAATGTTCTGTATGTAAAAGACAGTGCGTCCTTCTGCTCCACAATAATGCCTCAACAGTGTATACAGTTTCTAGTCTGTAGCACTGTACCTTGCACCAATGAGAATCTGCAGGTTAAAGCTCGCAGAAATAAAACAGCTCAATCAGTATACTATTTCCAATATACAGGTAAAATAGGGAAGGCTGATATAGGCTAGCCAGGGCATTATATAGTAATGTCAACTCCTATCTAACCTCTCGGACGCACAATAATACCACAACACTGAGCAGTATGCAGCAAATTGTAGCTCATGCAGTCTGGTTAATAACTACCTTTTCCTGCCTAATACTCTTAACCTCACACAAGACATGTCCATTATAGGTCTTATCCATCACTCAGTACTGTACAAGCCCCTGTACCGGTCATTACCAGCTGAACAGAAATGGAATACATGAAGAGATCTGACACATAAAGCAGGCCACTTGGAGGATTGCACTCTAGTCCAGCACTGCAGCTCCCAATTAGCTACATCGTATGCGTGCCGATTTACATCTCACAATGGCACTCAGATAGGAGATGCTAGTAACAAAGTCTATCTGAGCAGATCTTCCCGCTTACTTCTCTCACCAAACATGCCTGCTCAGGACTATGAACTGTAAACAAAATATCAGACTGGACAACCCAGTGCAGTAACCATATAAATAGAATATGCTCATATGAAATTCCACAAAAAGACCTGCACAGCTCAAAGCTGTGTGCATACCAAAATAAAGTGAAGTGCACGATTGTCTCAACCTAATATAAACGTATTTTGATGTGTACTTATGTGTTTGTTTACTTACTTACTTATATACTGTTATGCCAACCTTTTATCCTGAAGTTTTGTCTTGAATTCTGACCTTTTGTCCTGAATTTGTGTCCTGAATTGTGACCCTTTGTCCTGAACTTTACACTTACCGTCCTGAATTTGCACCCATGCCAGTTAGTCACCCTACCTCACACCCCTTTCCGGGCCGGGCAAAAAATTGTTCCAGCATTACTCGATGGGTTGATATTTGGCCCAGAGAGCCATTGTAACATCACTTTACTAAATCCATATCATACCAGTAAAACCTGCTGATGGAAGTAAATGCTGTCACACATGGTGTACGGTCAGTTATCCACAATTTCCTACACATAAAATGCTGCTTGTAGGTGGTAGAATAAGATTGTTGTACACTGTGAGACATAGTGCTATATTTCTAGTTCATATCCAGGGGGTCATGAGCCCCCCTACTTTACCAGCTTGAGCGGGAGGATGAGTGCCACTGGTCAGTTCTAATTCACAGAAAACATTTAACATTTTGCTTACAACTGCTTTCATGTGATCAGAGAGCGTGGGTCTTTCAATTTCTCTTGTATGCTAGTGTGAGAGGATGGCATGATGAAGCTCTGGGGCAGAGGCACAAGGGAACATTAAAGGGAGGGGAGGAAGGGGTGACATAAAGATGTAAAGATGGTGAGATGGGTAGGCAGATGGATGGATGCAGAGATAGAAGACCCATGGATGAAGGGATCAAGAGAAGAGTAGATGAATGGAGAACAGTAGATAAAGAGAAGAGTGGATGGATGCAGACAAAGATTGACTGGATGAAGAAAAGGATGGATGGATTAGAAAAAAAAGGAAAGATGAATGAATTTTTGAATGGATGAATTTATGGATAGAAAGAAGGTAGAACACAAGTGTGTATATTTATGGATGAATAAAGAAAGGAAAAAGACAGGAAGAGGGATGAAGTGAAGAAGGATGGACAAAAGACGCATGCTTAGATAGAAGGATGGATGGTAAATGGACAGAAAGAAAGATGAGAGAAGGGAAGAAAGGAGGACAAATACTTGAAAGAAGGACAGACAGAAGGAAGAAACTGTTAGAATTCCCTTAAGGGGAGTAATGCCCTGAATGACCCCTGTCCATTATCACACTCACTCATTTATTGCTATTCGCGATATGGTTCAAAGAGGGTGGTATTTCATTATCTGGCTACTCCCTTGCCCACATCCCTACATACTCTTTCTAGCAATGCCCTGAATTTGAAAAAGCAACAGTAGAACTACAAGTAACAGAATGCAAAGCGATGGCATATCAGACACTGGGACCCACTGGCTCCTCATTACCGAGTTTTCCAATGGTGGCTAACTCTGCTACCATACTTTCATGTATCATTGTTACCTCGAAATAGTTTACTCCTATTGATCTATGGACTGCTTTCTTTTCCATTAGGGCAGTCAGGTGCATATAATCAAGAAGGCGTTAAAAGTATCACAGGTTTAGCAGCAGAAAACTGCTGCTAAAGCGGCGATAATGGGCTTGATAATATACCCTGGAGAATTCCAATAGAAGCCTACGTTCACATCAGAACATGGACTTCTATTGGAATTCCCAAGGGCGTATTATCAAGCCCATTATCGCCACTTTAGCAGCAGTTTTCTGCTGCTAAACCGGCGATAATTTTTAACGCCATTCTTGATAATATGCCCCTGAGTTCCTCCTCACATTCTAATTTTATGGGAGCCAATTAACAAGATGGCAATTCCCACAGGGCTTTACATAGTAGTCCTTCAATTTCTCCTCAGGCCTTAAGTAAAATCTAGATACCATATTCTTTGCCGGAGGCTCTACACTGATTCAATATATGGATGATTTGTTACTTGTATCTGCCACTCAGGACCAATGCAAGGTGACTCACTCTACTCACTATACTTATGAAATTGTTAAATGTCGCCACTTGCGTCAGTTACATTCTGCTGAGGTTGCTGAATGTATTGCTTTCACATCGGCCTGTGTTTTGGTCACGCAAAGGATTGTTACTATATTCACGGATTCAAAGTACTCTATTATTGTTGCAAACGATTTTTGGCTCATGTGGATTAAAAGGGAGTTCCCTACTGCTGTAGGAATATCCAACCAAAAATGTGCTTATGTAAAGAATTTGGAAAATGCTCTTAAGTTACCAAGTAAAGTAGCCATTGTCAATCCATGTAAATTGTAAAAACTGATAAATTTCCTATACCTATGAACAAAAATGTGTCTGTTAATGGTGGAACTACTTTGGGATGATAATGGTCATTGCAGAGCATGATGTGTCTTTCTGTATTGATATCTTCCTTATGACGACGATGATTTATGGTGAAGTGTGGGTGGGACAATAATGTAATGTTGGTATGCAGCCTTTAAAAGAAATAACGTTTGTTAGAAAAAAAAAGAATCAGGAGAAAAAACAAAAAGTCTGAAGCTGGGATGCAAATATTGATCAAACACATGTGGAAAAGGTACCCATAAGAATCTGGAAATTACAGCATCATGAAAATGGTGGCACCAAAATTCCCGCTCCTCAAAATGTCATGTTTGTATCACGGGCATAAGCATGTGAATGGAGACATTATGATTTGTGCTGGTGTGACCCACTGGTTTGCTGTATTGTCTTTCCTATGCCACTTTCCTAGCCCACAATATGGAACTAAAACCACTCTCTCTGGCCTCTCACATCAACAGGGCCCCTTCACCTATTTGCAGGTGGAGTTCATTCAGATGTCCCAATGCTGCTCCTATTCATACATTCTTGTGATTTTTTGTGCATGGTTTCTGGGTGGGGGGGAGCATACCCTTGCACACGCGCAAACACTGTCACAGTTGCTAAAAAGTTGGATAGGGATTTCATACTTAGTCGAGGTAGCATTATAGCTATTTAGCGAAAAAAGAAACCACTTTAACTCTTTCAAAGTGCAGAGCTGGCGCAAAACATCAGGAATACACTGCATTTCCCTTGTGCTTATTATTCAGAATAGTCGAGCAAGTTAAAGAGGTAAAATAAGATTTGTGCTTATTGGCTGGATGCACTTCCCTTGGCATTCTGGGCAATCAAAGTCATGCCATCTCAGAGAACTAAACTTAGTCCAAATTAGCTAGCCATGGGATAACCCATACTACTTCCTTCAAACCCTCTGGGCTCTCCAGACGCTCTTGACTTGCATGTGAATGATGATGCAGTTCTGCAATAGTGCAGGCTACTGATTTGCTGTCTATGCAGTTTCCAATCCTAGGTTGAAGCTGCCCAGCTTGACTAAATCCTACCATGATCTACAACTCGGATATTTGCATCCATCAGCAAATGTCTTTGCTTCAGCCAGCCCAGCTGGGAGAGCCCATATCAAAATATGCTCATGTTATGTTAAAATGCTTATAAAGCGCACCTACACCAGGCGGTTTCATGGCACTGCTCACCACGAAGATTGCTAGGAAGTGCAGTGGGATTCCTGGCGAGATCCAATCACCACACGGCAGAAGGAAGACAGAACCCACTGACACCGGCTCCTCTATTTCTGCTGATCCCACTGCTGCTATCCCACCTTTTTTCTCCTGTACCCCACGTTACTGACCCAGCTTGCACCGAAGCTGGAAAGAGGGCTCACAGCTGATGTGCCTCCACTGCCCCATCTGCATCTGAATGCAGCCCATCCTTCTCACTATTACTAGCTCTGTGCACAAGAGTTGGCTAACCTCACACAACCTGTTTCCATAGCAGGTCTTTCCAGGTCTGTTTGCAACAAGTCTTGTTGTTTGGGTAGTGGTGTGGTACTTCATCAAAATAAAATGTGTCTGGTTCCTAGAAATGAACTGCATCTTGCCCACTACTCATCCATAGAACTAGTGCTGATTTACTGTGAGAATGCATTTTTTGAGGGGACAGCACCACCAGCATTAGACTCTTTCTTTTAGCTGGATATGCACTCACCCACCCACCGATGCCCAAGGAAGTGTGCTCTTGATACCTGTTCCGTTCAGTAAGGAAGAGCAATCCATCGAACTTCATGTGAATAGATGATTTCCCCACAAGTGTGCCAATGTCTCTGAACTACTCCTTTCATCACTGCAGATTTCAACTACCCCAGTTAGATCAACCCCCAACTCTTCTCACGTTTATAAGGAGGGATTGCTTGCAATGCAAAGCAGTCAGTGCGAAGTGTCAATTGGGTCAAATCATATTTTGATTACGCCTACTAAAAGAATGTGGGAGTGCTGATGATGATGGACCATGATACAAGGGGTAGTAGAAGTAGCATAATTTGTCCTTTAGCCTCCATATAAATATAATGGTCCATACGTTATCCCTACTTTAGCCAGTCAACATCTCCTTAATTACTGTTGGAAGGTGTGAGGAAACAGGCTTAAAAAGCTCAATTTAAATTCTGTTTCTACTTCTATCTTCTTGACCACTGAGTGCAAAGGTGGTAAAGGTGGTTCCTGGGACACGAAACCACATGTCAGTCGTAACAGACACTGTCTCTACCTACCCCTATTTGACAGCCGTGATGAAAGACTGTAGGTTGAAGTGGTATTTCATAAAGGTTGCCATATTTCAGACATCTTGAACATCCCAATAGCAGAGTGAGACAATGAGGGAATGCAAGGACTTTAATTTGAAAGAGGACTTTGTTGAGAGTCCTGTTGCAAATAGTGATTACAGTGGAAGTGTGCAGAATATAGCTCAAGTGGTGGTGTTAAAGTCTACATTTTTCATGAAAATTGACCTCATTTAACATTGACGAAGATGTACCTGACATTAGAAAATGTGTTTAACTTTGTCATAACCATAGGGAAAAATCCATAGAAAATGTTTCTTCAAAGAATATGAAAAATTAATCATGCAGCTTCCTGAAGATGCCTTCTTCAGCATGTTATGTAAACGTGCAGCATAAATAAGTAGAAGGCTCTCATACCTAATGTGCTTTCATGACTAGGCCGAAATGTCTTGACTTTTCTTGACATTTGTTAAAATGTGTTTTAGAACTGTCGACCTAATCATCTGACTGCAAAATCATTGATTGCTCTAAAATGTATTTCCTTTCTTGCTCACACCATATGATTCCTTTATTTCACTAAACAGTGAGGGGCATCTTTACAAGTGCCTTGTGCCACTGGTGCATAATTTTCTTTGACACATCGGCAGTACACTGTACTGGCCCATATTTACAAGGCCATGCAAAGTGACCCTGCATGGCTTTTCATGGCCTTATAAATACGGCCCCTTTTCAAACATAACTTTGTGTGAAAAGGGTGTGCCATAGGTGTTGCTGTGGGTGATCCCATGTAACACCCATGGCTTCTGTCGCTTTGCCAGATTTACAACATTTTGTAAACATGGGAATGTGTTAGAATATTACACTTCTCGTGATAAGGCGTAAAGCAGCACAAAGAAGAGAAATACTTTTATTTCTCCTTGATTTCCCTCCCTCAAAGCGTGCTGCCTTGTTCAGCATGCATAGAAAGAGTGAAATACCATCTATTATTGTTTTTGTGTAGGAAGGTGCCCCTTCCTGCACAACAACTATCATCCCCACAACGCAGGCACCATTGCACCCTGCCTTGCACCATGATGCAACGGTGCCTACGATGGCGGATGGAAGCCAATTGTGCGCCAGCGCAGGGGAAAGCACAGGGAAGTGTCATTTTGTTGTAAATGACGCCCTGTATTATTTGCTATATTTTACAATAAATAGAGTATTAGTACTGTTAAGCTTTCTGAAGATATTGTCTGCATGGTCTCATAAAGACTTACTGATAGAAATGTTCGATTGCTTTACAGTAGCCCTTTGTCCACACAATGGGATTCTGACAACAGCTAAAAGAATAGGCCTGCAAAGGTTCTCATGAGAACCTTCCTCATGTATCCTGTGCAAGACATATTAAAAACCTTTAGATAACTGCTCATTGCCGTGAATGTTTACCATTGGAAATGGAAGGGGAGGCTGCAGACCATTGAAAGACCCATTTCATTTTGGTGAAAATGACTTAACAGGGCTGAATGTTGCAAATGGTGTATGTTTTCATTTATATGTGTTTCTAGTTAGAGAGGCATTCAACCCTGTTCCAGTCCATGACATTTCACCCTTGATGCTTTATACATTGTGTTCCTGTATTCTTGCCTGAATTGCTGGGGGCTAATCCTAACAGCAATTTCCTTTTGCTCTGAACTTTTTGTGGGGACACTTTCTCCTCATCTCATGTTGATAATAGCTACTGCAGTGGTTAATTTCATTTTGATCTATTAACAGTTGCTACAGCAAATTGTTGGTGAACGTGGCCTAGTTTCCGAACTGCTCTTTATGGGGACTTCATTCTTTGATTAACTAGATGCTCTAGAATCTTGCTCTTTTCCGAAAAAACTGTTACGGATTCTTATTTAGGATAGGACTCTAAAACTAAGAAAGGGACCATTTTATGCCGACTCTAACAAACTTTCCCCTTATTTCTGTAATTTGACTACTTTGAATAATAAATACAAAACCAATACTATTCTCTTAAAGAGAAATAAAGCTCGATTTCCACACCTAATCATTGACTGAACATTAAGATACTGAAAGTTGATTATTCTATTTGAACTAAAATTATTACAGCTACATTCTATCATGGTGGCAAAGATCCATGGCCTGAAGACAGACAGCAGCCAAAAATAGGAAAATACTTTGTGCTTGCACTGCTTATCAATTAGCCCCCTAAAGTTTGGGCGCTAACAAGGGCATGAGGAACATAGCAAGGCAGAGTTTAGATAAACGTACGATGTAGTAAGGTGCAGTGCAGCATAATGGGAATGACTGTAAAGCCCAGAGGGTTTAAGGGGCATAATTACTAGTAAAGTGGCGAAGCATGTCATTAACCCAAGAAGGCTGACACGCTCTGTCACTTTAAAAACACAGGGCTGCACCATATTTACAAGAATACGATGCAGCCATACATTTCCCCCAGCGCTGTTGTAAAATTTAGCTGCAAGGGGACATTTTTTATGTGCGGGAAGGTGCCCCTTCCTGCACATAAACAATCTTTATATGGTGTTTTGTAACTTCGGTGTGTGCTGCTCAATGCAGCACACATAGAAGTTGCAAAACATAATTTAAAAAAAATGATTGTTTATGTGCAGGAAGGGACACATTCCTCAACATAAACAATCATTGGCGTTTTGCTGTTTCCATGTGTGCTACACAACCCAGTACACATGGAAAAAGCAAAAACAAGGAAAAATTAAACATTTATCCTAATTTCGCCATGGTAAGACCAGGTTTGTCCTGGTCTTAATTTTATTGCTGCCCCATATCTACTCCACCCTTGTAAATATGGGGCAGCCTCAAAATCAATGGGTGTTGCAGTTGAACGTCCATCCCTTTAATGCTCAATATAGGTTGAATTATGTACAAGGCAGTGCTAAGCCACGTTCAGTGGCTTAATGCTGCCTTGTAAATAAGGTGAAGACGCAAAAGCAACCACAATGTCCTGAAAAGTGATGCTGTGGTGACAATAGGGGCTTGTAAATTAAATATGCCCCTTAGCCTGGCAAAAGCAGAGGAAGTGAATAATGATAGCGGCAGGATGAACATTGTGATGATATGTTTTACAGGTGGTACTAAAGCGGAGGTGATACAGACGACAAAAAATACAAGAGACATATATATATATATATATATATATATATATATATATAATTTATTTATTTATTTATTTTCAAGCATAGGATTCCTCTGGGCTTAATCAACGGATAGTAACCTCACCTTTGGACCTTCAGCGACCCTGCTGCCTGCTGCCTGCTGTTACCGCTACCACTGGCCGGACCCGCTTTGCGGGTCCCGCTGCGCGGTTAGCAGCGGCCGCCACACATCGCATTCCAGCAAGGGGCTGGGCGTCTCCACTGACCGGCAGGGCTGCGAGCTTGCAGCGGGGAACTCCAAGGACCAGGAGTCCCCGCGCGCCCGTCACCACCTGGGCTGCTCTCCCTGCCGGCTCCACCCCCATCTACCTTTCTTAACCGGCGGCTAAACACTCTGCAAGCGGATTCCTCTGGGCTTAATCAATGGATAGTAACCTCACCTTTGGACCTTCTGCGACCCTGCTGCCTGTTGCCTGCTGTTACCGCTACCACTGGCCGGACCCGCTTCGCGGGTCCCGCTGCGCGGTTAGCAGCGGCCGCCACACATCGCATTCCAGCAAGGGGCTGGGCGTCTCCACTGACCGGCAGGGCTGCGAGCTTGCAGCGGGGGACTCCAAGGACCAGGAGTCCCCGCGCGCCCGTCACCACCTGGGCTGCTCTCCCTGCCGGCTCCACCCCCATCTACCTTTCTTAACCGGCGGCTAAACACTCTGCAAGCGGATTCCTCTGGGCTTAATCAACGGATAGTAACCTCACCTTTGGACCTTCGGCGACCCTGCTGCCTGCTGTTACCGCTACCACTGGCCGGACCCGCTTCGCGGGTCCCGCTGCGCGGTTAGCAGCGGCCGCCACACATCGCATTCCAGCAAGGGGCTGGGCGTCTCCACTGACCGGCAGGGCTGCGAGCTTGCAGCGGGGGACTCCAAGGACCAGGAGTCCCCGCGCGCCCGTCACCACCTGGGCTGCTCTCCCTGCCGGCTCCACCCCCTTATTCACCAATCCCACACCCATAAAAGAGAAGCAACACCCCCGCTGCGCGGGAGGGCGCCAGGAGAAGCCCGGGACAAGGGCGGGACCGTTTGAGGCCGTTCGAGGACTAAGAGGACTGGCCTGGCCCACCCCCCTTGGTTCGTGCAACTGTCATCGTGCCTGGACTTCGAGATTAGTGAGTACTCTACAGGAACTATAACTGCCATACATCATGTGTACTCGGGGTAGTCGCAGTAAGACCGCACTGGGCTTGACCAAGCCAAATGGTACCTTGGACGATTTTCTTGTAAAAACAAACTTGGCAATAGATGCCGAAATCACTAAAATGCAGAAGAGGGTTTCAATTGAGCTAGACGCTGCGCGCAGGCTCTCCCAAACATTTGCTAATTCCAAAAACTCCTCCCTGGGAAACATTGCGTCTGCTGCATCCCCCCAACAGGTTTCACGCCCCCTCCCTCTGTTAATTCACGCCGACATTCATCATTCTCCCCCTTCTTCCTCTCCACTCCCATTAGACTCCTCCTTTATCTTCACTCCCATGCCTTCCGAACCGACTGAGGGTCATGTGCCTACTGAACAGGGAACCATTATCACTGTGCCGGACATCCCTGCCCCTTCCTTTTCTGTAGTAAAAAGTAAAAACCTAGATCGCCAAGCCCTGAAAAAGAAAAATAATGCAAAATCTGCTTACGCTCGCAAGAAAGCAAAAATTGCAAGGCAGCAGTTTTTCAATCATAGAAGAACTCTGCCCAACGAAGGGGAGCTCAAACAAACATCACATTCGGCCACTCAGCCAACAGGGGGTGATAGTAATCTTACCCATTTTAACATCACTACTGCCCCTGTTTCAGAGAACCTTGCTGTCTCTGGCGACAACTTAACAGGGGGAGGGCAAAATGAGCTAGGGAGGGACATGGACAAGGCGGGTGATGATGAAGACTTTCTCAAAACAGTCTGGGTTACTTTAAAACAACTATTGTCACCCTTTGAACTCAGACTGTCACGCATTGAGAATCACCTTCTCGAAATGGATAAAACCTTAGTATCCCTGGCCACGCTTAGCCTAAAACAGCTGGAAGCAACATATCCCCATATTACTGAGGGTGCCCCCCAGGTTAGTAATGATGGCATCCAACCTGTACCAGCCCCTAATGCTGGCATCCAACCGGCTCTAGCCCCTAACGAGGCCTCCCTTGCTCCTTTAATTCTGCCCTCACCTTTGCCCTCCCCATTACCCAAACCTACTCCAATTCCCAAACCCCGGTCAATTGCAAATGTCCCTGCCCCCCCCATCTAGTTCATCAAAACCAGAGATAAAACCCCCCAAAAAACAGGTGCAGCCCAAAACTTTTCCTAGAGCTGACCAGAAGGCGATCAAGCCTATTACCCCTCTTTCACAGCGCACATTTAACCAACATCAAAATCATCAGAACTTTCGCGGGGGTTATATTGATCTCCCTCCTGATGCCGGGCCCTATGTTGTTATCTTGGCTGGGGTACCTCCGCTTGACCCTGACACTGTGGAAACCCAGTGGTCCTTAAAGAACAAAGTGATCTACTGGCTAAATGTTAACAGGCAGCTCCCTCATACCACCAGGAGCAGGGTCTTAATGGTCAGGCGAGTCCCATGGGTGGGTCGCACTTATAAATCCATACCGGGAGACTGCATTGTGGTGTCATTTGCAGACCCTCACACAGCCCAACTCATCACCACGTGGGATCCATACGCGACTGACCAATCCATCGTCACTAAACCCCTTACCTTTTTTTACCCTCCAAAACATATAGTAGAGCTTCCTGGGGCCTGGTCTATAGTCCACAATCACAGATGGAAGGGGCAGGGGCAGGGATGGCAATCCACCAACAATTGGTGGGAAGGAGCACCCACTATGAACAGGTTTGAATGCCTAGATCAGGTGGATTGACTGGGAATCGTCGATCTCTCACCCCCGTCGAGTGCCCAAAATCACCCAATGAATGCCAGCAACAGTGATAAATCACCACCCATTAACAAAAATTCAACCCTTCCGGCGACAGAACAACCCTGCCCTGACCAGCGTCCCCTTGCTGTGCGGGCCACACAACATCTAGAGATGGCACATTCCCTAGTTCCGTTAGACGTAACGGGGAACGTGGGCCAACCACATCAGAAAAATAGCGACTCAAAGTATTCACTCCTATCCTGGAATGTAGCAGGCCTGGGTAATAAGATCACCCACAAACCTTGGTTGGAGATTGTGCAGAAGCATGGCATTCTTTGCCTGCAAGAAACTTGGCTTGTAGAGGAAAGTCCCATTATGGGGTATCGAACATTCCATTCACCCGCTGTTCCCTCTCCCCAGGGTCGAAATAAAGGGGGTCTGTGCATATATACATCGAATGTAGGGGATATAAAAGTATATAATTTCCATTCTGATCAATACTTCCAAATCCTTTCATTCAAATGGGGCACCACACAAAAGGTGATACTGGTGAATTTTTATAATAACATGCCAGTTAATGAAATGGAATTGATTTTGAACAAAATGACACACCATATTCATAATGTGAGAGATCAAAACACGGGGGACCACACAGTTCTGTGGGTGGGAGATTTTAATTGTGCCATCTGTCCATCTTCTGAGTTAGGTTTGTGCGGCCTTTCAGATCACGAGGAGGATGGCCCTTTTCACTTCTCACACACCAATCTGGGGTCTCTCCTTAACAGTATTATATTCTCTTTTGATCTTACCTTCATCAATCAGGCATGCTCCCCTCCAGTTCCCTTTGCCCCAACATACAATGGAAGAGGCTGTGAAACTACAATCGACTTTGCACTAATATCACCCACTAAACCCAACTTTATAACTTTCTGGGAGATCGGGGATGACCCAATGAGCGATCATTATCCTATTATCTTTGGGGTAAGGCTCGCAGAGGGGAAAGCAAAGGAATCCAGCGGGCCTCTTTATCCACTTGAGGTCACTTTAACAAAGATAAACGGCTATGTGATAAAGTGGGAGAAATTGAACCTTACAATTTTCTTCCACAACCTCATATCATCTTGCTCTACAGACATATTTGTCTGTTTAGAAGAAGACACTGATCCAAAGGCGATCATGGCAGCCTTCGCTAATATCCAGCTTTTCATTAAAGATATGCTAACTAGGAGCCACAAAAAGAATGGGAAACACACACGTGGGTGGTTTGACTCCAGGTGTACAGCTGCCCTAAAGAATTTGAAGAAAGTTTTAAACGCCATTCCCAAAGACAGGGTTCAAATTTCCCAGGCGAGACGAGAGTACAAGAGGGAAATTAACCATCGGAAGGCAACAATGAAAAGGGAGGCCTGGGAAGCTTTGAGGGAAGCTGCCAGGAATAAGGACACTAACCTCTTTTGGAAAGTTATAAGATCAGTATATAACACAAAAGATAGTGACAATTGCATAGACGTAGCAATCACGGCAGAGCTCTGGGTAGAACACTACGGCAAACTTTACACCAATAGCCAGGGCGACACCCAGAACCAACAAAAGGCAACTTCATCCTTGAATAAATCAACTCAGGATTACCCGATAAGTGACCCCCCAGTATCCCCCTATCCAATTGATCTGGTTTTTACCTCCCTAGAAGTGGAAGATGCCATCAGGGAAAGCCCGTCAGGGAAAGCCCCTGGCCCCAACCACACCCCAGTGGACGTCTACAAAACAAATCTGGATTTCTGGGCTCCCCTGTTAACTAACGTTTTAAATATGGGAAACAAATGTGGCTTAATTAACACCTGGTCAGATGCAATTGTAGTGCCCATCTTTAAAAAGGGGAACAGGGACGATCCTGCTTGCTACCGTCCCATATCGCTATTGGACGGCCTCATGAAAATCGCAGGAAGGATCGTCCTTAAGAGAATCCAGCACTGGGAGACAGAGAAAAAGGTCATCTCGGAACTCCAATATGGGTTCCGAAAGGGATTGGGTACCCAGGAACAATGTTTAAACCTATCCTTATTGATCTCCAAATACACTGAGGCCAAAAAAGTGGACCTGTTTGTTACCTTTGTTGACCTTAGCTCAGCATTTGATTGTGTGGACCATCTGCAGCTCTGGTCAACATTGGAACATATCGGGGTGGATCCTATCATTATCATATTCATAAAAGAACTATACAGAGATGCCGGTGCCAGAGTGAGGTTCGGGACCCAGGGGCAATGCACACAGAAATTTGCCATAAATAGAGGGGTTAGGCAAGGCTGCATACTTGCGCCCCTCCTATTTAGTTTTTATATAAATTGCATTGTAGAGCATTTAATAAATTTGCCAAGTGATTACCCAGCTGTCAATGGTAGGCCTGTACCCATTCTTTTATATGCCGATGACGCGGCAATCATGTCTAGGACTAAGGTAGGGTTACAGAGAGCCGTAACTGAATTCTCATCCTACATGGGGAAAAGAAACCTGAAAGTGAACACCTCTAAAACTTTCTCCATGTCCTGCACCCAAAAAAACAAAAGGCCACAATGTTCAATATATCTTGACGAGCAAAGAATTGAGATCACGGACACCTTCTCCTACCTGGGTGTTGTCTTTGAGAGGAAAGGAGGTTGGAAACATGCAGTATCTGCCAGGAAACTTGCCTTCAGCCGTGCTATTGGGGCTCTGCGAACTTTCGCAGCTAAAATCGGGGGCAAACCGATTGGTGAGATGTTACAGATCTATCAAGCCAAGTGTATAGCGACAGTCACTTATGGAGCAGGCCTATGGGGCTTCGAAAATGTGTCCTCACTGCAAACCTGTGAGAACCTTTTTATCCGCTATTTACTAGGTGTGAGCAAAACTACTTCGACTTTTATTACTCACATTGAGACTGGCCTCAAATACCTTAGCGACACTATAAAGCTATCACCGTGTTTGCTTTGGCACAAAATTTGGACCACTAGGGAATGCCAATTCAACAGAGAACTCATCACGGACTGTATGAACTTGGATGGTGCATCCAAAATCAAATGGCTACGATACGTCCAGCTGATGTTCTCTAACATTGGACATCCCCAATTTTATGATGACCCAGAGTCTCTAGAAAACTTGTCTAGGCCAGCTCTCAAAAAACTTTTAATCACACACCTGGAAAGCGCCAGATGGAACACTGAGAAACTTAAAAGCACTACCCTGAGTTACCAAAAAATTACTCCTATTGAAGGTTTACAATTGTATCTCAGGATTGAAACTGCACCTTACCCTCGTATGCTTCTTACTAGGCTGCGTCTAGGGACCTTCTTCCGTATGGTCACCTTCCCAAAACAGAATGATTGGACTTCGTCGAATCTAATTTGCCCATGCGATGATCATTCACCGCAAAGTAACATTCACATTATGTTCTTTTGTAATCTGTACTCTACCCCGAGGAAATTGTTCCTCTTACCTCTTCTTAAACGCTGGGGCATAAGAACATGTAAAACTGCTTATCTGAAGTTACTCTTGTTAGATGAGGTGTATGTTATCTTTGTTGTTTCTCGCTTTTTAATGTCAGTGATGAAATACAGAAACTCTATGATGTAAGCCTTACATGTTTAAACTAACTAGACACTCGAATATAAGGCCTCTGGTTTATATATTTATCACTGACCTTTTAATATATGGAAAAATGTTTTATAGATTCTTTACAAATTTTCTCTAAGTGGAAATCATTTTTAAATCTATGATATAAATTGTACTTGTATGCTTTTATGATTTCTCAGATAAATCGAATAAAGAAATTTGAATAGAATAGAATAGAAGCATATGATTCCGAGTGCACTTCTTAGTTTCGTGAGTTTGAATCCTAATTATACTTTTACCCCCACATGCATCAATGTAAGATTTTGCGATTCCTTATTTGCGAAAATTAGGCAATCGCAAATAAGGAATCGCAAAACGGGATGCAACAATTTATTCGCATTTTATTTGCGATTCAGTAAAAATCGCAATTTTTACCGAATCGCAAATATTATGCAAATTCTAATTTGCGATTTCGCATTTCCCATTGATTCCTATGGCCCAAAAGGCCCATAGGAATCAATGGAAATTGCGAAATCGCAAATTAGAATTCGCAAAATGTTAATGCATTCCATGGGTGCAGGGGGGGTCCAAAAGACCCCCCCGCTGCACCCCTGAAATGTATTTTAAAGTGGATGTTTCACACACACATGTCCTAAGGACATGTGTGTCTGTAACATGACAGTGTTTAAAATGCTAATTTGAACATTTTAATTCTTTTTCACAAATTACCACGAGGTTCACCCTCGTGGTAATTTGCCCCCCCTAATTGCGAATTCGCAATTTTAAAAACAATCATGCATTGCTTTTAAGGAATCGCAAATTTGCGATTCCTTAGAAGCAATCGCATTTTTGGAAATCGCTAAAAATAGCGATTTTGCCAAACATGATTGATGCATACTAAAAAGATATTTAGGAATCGCAAACGGCCGATTTTACCGAATCGCACCGTTTGCGATTCCTAAATACCTTGATGCATGTGGCCGCTAGTCCTCAGATGTATTGTGCTTCCTGAAATTTGAAGGAGCTTGGTGGATAGTTACGGAAGAGACTACCTGTGAAGGGCTCTGTGTGAAAAAATATGCTACACTGAATATTTCATTGTTCTTTGAGGGGTGACCAATGGAGTGGTCAATTGATAGGACTGATTTTGGCTTGTTATTTCAGGCCCTTTGTTAATATGCTTGCTGTATGAAGGTAGGGATTCACTTTTTTATGTATTATATCAACTTCGAGTCTTTTTTGGGTAATTAATGAATTTACTAATTATTTCATGTCCATGGTGTTTGACTTATCCTGGTACAGATCGGTAATTTAAACAAATGTCTATTGCACACCAAATATATTACCTGATATGTTGAGCTCATTACCTCTCTCCATACTTTACAAAGTCATAATCCCTCCTCAAATAAACAGTGACATGGCTGCAAAATGTCCCTTGCCACCTCTTTATTCATTCCATAGAAATTGTCTTCCACAAGCCCCCATAGACATTAATATTTTTTTCAAATCTTGTATTTTCAGTGATAAGACCACGGAAGGCCCTGATTTTATATTAAAAAAAGAGATTTGGACTACACCATTTCCAGATGAAAGGCAATATTTCTCTCCATGTGTTCCCTTACCTGGCGTGTCACGCAGTTTGATACTTACTTTCCCTCCATGTTAAAGAACAGTAGATGTTTCACCACCCAGGCTTATGTGCTGCATAGCTAAATACATATAATGCCCCAATGGCGAGACCGATTGCATTGCAAATTCTTGTTATATAATGTTAATGTAAAAGGCATGCGTCTTAAATAAGGAGTGAGCAGCTGGCAGCTTAAACTGCATACACAGATAAGATGAAAGGACACTTTGCATTATACTCAAGAATTAAACCACAAACAGTGGCAGAGAGTTTAATCATGTAGCCTGTCACATAAATTACCACAGAAAATCTTTAAGAAGTGCAAGAGGTTAGGGGGCGTAGCCTTCCATCAACAAGATATATCGTGCCATCTCATACAAGTAGGAAATCCTATCTCCATGGATAACTTCATTTCCCCAACAGGGTTTTAGTAGCTGATGTGCTGAGAGAGGTGGTGCATAGAACTAAGTCTGGTGATATTTTACGAATTAAAAGTTTTACCTACGAACAGGTGGATGTTCTATGTTTTCTTTCTTGCACATCCCCCCCTGCACGTCATCTTTTTAAAATGCACATAGATAACTGTACTTTTTCCTTTTTATTTTTTTGTTCTAAAATGTGCAATTTGCAGCACAGGAAGATTGACCAATCCGCTAGTGATACAATGCAAGTGTATGGATTATGCCGGTAGCCCATAATTGCACCAGGAGCTCCGGGGTATCTAACAACTGACCCCTACCGGGATGGTGCATAATAACCCCAATTGTACTTGAAGTCAGGGCACCCCATGTTTGCAAGGAGTACAATGCACATTTTATAGGGGTCTACAGCATGTCTATAGGCGGGAGCACGTTTATGTGGCCGGGGTCACATCTAAGTAGGGTGCAGTGTACATTTGCATGGACTGAGATGCACATTGGAATTGGGTGGGGGCATATTTGCAGGATGTACACTCCACATCTGCATGGTGTGTAACATATATTTGACATGTGTATGGTGACATTTGTATGGATTGCATGATTCATTTCCTAAGAGGAGGGCATATTTTTGTAGGGTGGAGCAAGGCTCATTTGCATAGTGTTTGCAGGGTTTAAGGCAGAACCCAGCAGCCCCTGTGGCTCACAGGGGCTCCCAAAGTGTCAAGGGGACCCAATCCTCCAAGCTGGGGCCCCCTAGCAGCCGAAGACCAATGAATATCTGTAAGATATAGGGAACTCAGGAGCCCCTCCTTATATTCTATCGGGGGAGGGTGCAATTTAGTGTCACGCCACTGACTGTATCGGGAACATTTGACACTGCTGTACAGGGGCCCCTTTGCATGGGGTACATGCAGTGCTTAATTTGAGCTGGTGGTTTCTGATGATCAGCACCAGTACTTAATTGTCAACACCGGCTCCTGTGACAATCTGCCACAAGGTGGCATTGTCTGGCTAATTTAGAGATGAGCACAACAACAGTCAATTCTTACTTTAATATACATAAAAAATGACTATTTCCTACCGCCCAAGCCATTTTTATAGCTGTTTAGGCCTGAAATAGTCAGAATTGTCACACTTATACGAGTGCGATGGTTGGTAATTGTGTTTTTACTATCATTGGCAGCGTTGCAGGGGAAATGTATGGTGCAAGCTGCTGTGGGCTTCTGACGCGAGCCCTGGCACTTAATATTTTAAAAATGAAGCACTGGGTACAGGTGTACGTTTGAGAATGGTATTTTGCATAGAATGGCACATCAGGTTCAGTTGCACATTATATAGTACAGAAGGCTTCAATCAGGCAGTTCTGTAATACCACGATTTACTGGGCTCCAGTGAGAGGCACTGCCAAACTGGAAATGCCCAAGTTCTTCTATGACAAAGGTGTACTACCAATACATACAGTATCATTAGCCAAGAACGGACTGAGAAACGTTAAAACAGGAGGCCTCCACACCCATATCACTGACTGACATAATATATAAACCCTTGCACGAAAATGAATATTGCTCTTTGTACGATAAAGATTGGAGAGAATTATTGTGATCCACTTTACAAATATTTACAATGTTTTAATGTCTGATGAAAAATCCTACTGGCCCATTCCTTGTTATGCACTTGCTAAAAATGAAGAATGAGGGAGAAGGTTTTGGATCTGTTTTAATAGATCCCTTATTTTTATTTTGTCAACATTATCTATTTGTATACTACCCATGTCGTCGTTCGTATACTACTCCTGTCACGTGCCCAGAATTTTTATGATCTTTCAGTAAGGTGTTTGTCTCTTACTGTGTAAAAAAAAAAAAAAAATGTCTTGTTATTAAACAAAAAATACTCAATTTTAAAAGCGCAGATCTTTCAGTTTCATCTTATCTCCAACAACTTTTCTAAAAACACAATAAGTTTCAAAGCTACAAACTTGTAATTCTGCTACTTTCCACAATGTGTTAGTATGCGCCCTGAAAACCGCCCCTTGCTTGGCTAAACTAGCAGTTTTGCTGCTGAAATTAATCAACTTCTATTGGGCTGGTACTAGGTTGGACACCAGCTTTTACTGGTGTGCTGCTGCTGATGCTTCTCTTCTGCTTAATTTGGAACCCCAGCTGGCCTTGGTATTTGTCACTACATTCACCAGGATAGCCAACCTACCTAGATGACGGCAGAATGGCTTAATACAGCTTCACTACATGTGTAATTCACTCCACACACATGTGAAACCAACACCCAGATTTACAAAGATTTTGCTTTGGTTTATTGTCACTTTTTTGATGCAGACCTGATGCCAAACCCATTTTGGGTATTACAAAGTAACACAGGGGCATATTACCAAGCAATAGTGATAATTATCACTATTGCTTGGTCAGAGACAAACATTTATCGCCGACCTGCGGTGATTTTAATCGCAGATAAACCTTGGTATTACCAAGGTTTATCGCAAATGCGATAAAAATCGGCCGCAATGCATGAATATCGCTGAAAAGTCAGCGATATTCATGCATTACCGAGCTAATGCTCTTAGCCATGTTATCCACCTCCCATTGGATAACATGGCTAAGAACTGCTCAGGGCAGGTGTTAGCTTTTGGAGATATTCGCGCTTAGCACGACTATCTCCAAAAGTTGGTAATAGGAGGTAGCGATGTTAGCGACCGTTTCCAGACGCTAACATCTTGGCACGCCCACTTTGCATGTCATTACTGATAAATTTCTCTGACACGCAAAGTGGGGCCCAAGATGGTCGCTATCTCCTTCTAGCTGTCGCTAACTGGTGTTAGCGACAGCTAGGTAATAGGGAGATAATTTTATCTCTGCTTTCTTGGCTTTTAAAGCCAACAAAGCAGAGATAAACCCCTTTGATAATATGCCCCACAAATTTTGATTTGTGCTGCTTTGTTAAAAAAAGTGCTGCGATGCGTTACTTTGCATCAGGGAGGCGTTTCATGGCTGGTGCATGGGCGTTCCTGTGCTTTCACCCATGGAATTGTGATGCATAACACACACTTACAAAGAGATGTACACATGGGTTTGTGCCAAAAAGATGTGCCTGCCTCACTCTGGAGTAATGAGGAGTTTTGTCTTTATTTCTCCTAGTTATTTCCTCCTTGCATATGTGCTTCAAACCTGCAAGGCTAGTTTTTGTGCAGGAAGGTACCCCCTCCTGCACAGAAACTGTCCTGCCCACAAAAAAAACGATAGTGCACTGTGGCGCAAGGGTGCCTGCATTGGCGCTAGAAAGCAGTAAGTGTGCCAGCTCATGGAGAGAAAAGAACTGCACCATTCTTTTGTAGATATGACACAGCTCTGCTCTCTCCAGTTCACGCAGCACAGCAACATTGCTTGTGGCCCTGTAATGCTTGAACTCTTAGTAAATCTGGCCTCGAGAGTAAGAATCATTCCACCGGCCACATCTTTAATTCCTTTGATGAAGTTAGACTTGAACAGGTAGCAGACTGATCTTTTAACCGCATGCGCGCTGGCGGGTTTTCCCGCTGCTCGCTGAAGATTCAAAATTTGCGGGTTACGTGACAGAGCCAGCTCGTCATGCAAGCAGCGCAGGTAACGCCCATGACGAGCTGGCTTTGTCATCCGCATCAAAGGGGTTAAGCAGGAAAACCAGTATTCTTTAATTCCGCGAGTGCTTTTTATTCCCCTTGCTCTTGTGTGCAGCCATTTTGTGCCTTGGGAAATACCTGGGGAAGAACTGATACAGACCTTAATGTTGTAGAACAACTTCACCGTTCTGTATCCTTTCTACATTTAATTGTATTTGCATTCCTGTATTTGATCTAGGGGTACAACATACGTATTTCAAAAGTTGATTGAACAAATAGTACACAGTAGCACCTGTCCAGCCCTCACAGTAGACATTACCAAAAGGTTAAATATGAATGTGTGACATTGCCTATGTGAAATAGCACATGGCTCAATGTCTGCATTATAAAACACTTGTTGAAGGATGCAAAACATACATCTATATAGCCTGTAGAGGTGTAGGGAGCATAATATGAAAGATTCTTGTTAATCAGCTGTGGGGCATAAATACAGGGGGCCTCATTTATGAGGCCGTGCGCCACTTTTGCGCCGCTGGTGCGTCACTTTTTGTGACGCACCAGCTGGGTAAAAAATGTGCCTTGTTGCACCATATTTACAAAGTGACACATCTAGGTAGATGCGTCACTTTGTAAACCCTTGCGCTACATTATACCTACGCCAGGTATAATGTATGCAGGGGGCGCATTCTGACGCAAGAAAAGGTCATAGAAGTGACGCAGTGAAATCTATAAGATTTCACTGCGCCTCTTCTAGGACATAAATGCGTCAATTTCTTACGCCTGCCTCACAGCAGGCGTAAGACTGACGCAGGCCCTTTCACATGGGGCTTGCCCCATGTGAAAAGACACATTGCTGGAGTTGCGCCACTTTTGTGACACACTCCAGCAACGTGTCACTTTTGCGCCATACAGATACGTCAGAAATACTGACGTACCTGTAACTCCTTGCTCCATGATGCGTCATACTGTAAATATGACACATCATTGGTGTCGCTAGGAGGGCGCAGTGAAAAATGAAGCATCGCTGTTTTCACGCAGCGACGCGTCACTTTTCATAAAAGAGGCCCAGGATATATTGTTCTAACTAGGTGGACAGCCCGTAATGCTGTTATGACGTCAAGAGATTAGCATAAGGATGTCCGCATAGAAAGTGCGGCTAATATAGGGACTTCCTTCAAGTAAGAGTGGAGAAAAACAGCAAATTCACAATATTCTTTCAGAGACAAGGAGAATAATTGCAGAGAACCTGTAAAAATTTGCTTTGAGACAAGGCAGAAACGTTGTTGTAGTAACAGACGAGGGAACGGAGAACCTTGCTGTGCCTGGAGCCTTCTTATGTCAGAGGTCTTCGAACCGTGGGGTGCCCCCCACCCGGGGGCTTGGCAGCACGGCAGGGTAGGAACACATGTTCAGCACACATATCATGCTGTGTGTCCTGCAGCACTGTTGAGTCGGTGTTCGATTGGCTCGGCATCAGACAGTAGACCTGATCCAAGGTTAGCCAAAATAATAAGAAGCCCCTGTTCGCTTTTTATTGCACACTTTGAATGCCTTTTTACTGAAGTTGTCTTCTGATGTAGGTATAAGTAGTCAAAGGTAGCGCAACTGGCTGATCACACCCGGCCACCAGATTCATCAGGGCATCAAGAGAATACGCGTTGAGTCCTCTGCCTTGTTATGTCACAAGCAGGCCAGCAGACACACTGAGATTTGGAAGTGCTTTACAAAGACAAAGAAATTATAAAGCACGATTATAGAAAATATGTGTGTGATGTTCGCAAAAGTACAAGGAGCAAGAGCAGCTATATTACATTCTGTCTTCATTCTAGGCATGGACAAATGTCCATTCATTACAAGACAAGGTATAATTCGTGCAAATGTCTACATATAATTATACTAATAATGATAATTTACGAAGGACCCAAAAACTGACTTGTTTTTGGCAATTATCAATAACCAATTAATGTGATCTTTTCTTAAGAATGGGTTTTTCTTAACCGTGCAAGGATTCTAACTTGTGGCAAGCATGCCAAGGGCATAAATCTGCCCTTGGCATGCTGGCACATAACCAACGGATCTATTGAAGGTATATTAACATTGCTACTAAACCTTGAGACTGTGAAAACAAGTTGGATGTAAAACAAAATCAAGTGCAAAAAACCCATGGACGTAAACTTAGCCCTAGATTTGTAGAAACCTGAGTAGAATACCAGGGCCTAATGTATGTGTGGAATACCAGGGCCTAATGTATGAAGTCTTTTTGCAGCTGAAAACCCTGGGATTCTGAAAATCATTTGCTTGGCATTTCAAAAAATTGATATGGTATTGATGTGGCAGACAGTGCCCCTGGGGACTGTCTCATGCTCTCCCAGTTCCCTTTTTCAGAATGTCTTTTTTTATGCAGCCTGTCCCTTTGGTGGACAGGGTCCAGGGCAGGTAGGAAACTTTTATACAGGGTCACTCGGCTGCGTGCTCATATCACTGTAAGTTTCTAATAAACTTTTTTTTTAATTGCCTATATATCCTTTTTTATAGGGAGGCTAATGCACAGCAGAACTTAACGTAGGTGAAAATATGATATTACAAAGTGGATAACAAATCACGTTTATAGAAACTGAAAGGGAAATTTTAGATGTGCAGTTAGCCTTGCTAACTCACCTGGTAGGTGGAAGCCTTCGACTCCACCGCACCCATTAGTGAATGACCTGTAGCATTTAGAGTTTGCCATCAGTGTGGTGAGGAACTTGGGCCTAGATGTATCATCGTTCCAATTTGCGATTTCTTAATAGCGATTTTTACCGAATCGCTATTAAGAAATCGCAAAATGGAATGTATGTTTTAAATAGCTATTTTTTTGCGATTCCTTATTATTCCTAATTTGCGAATTCACAAGTTGCGAATTCGCAAATAAAGAATAATGTCCCATTCATTCCTATGGGCCAGGAGGCCCATAGGAATGATTGCGAAATAATTCTCAAATTGCGAATTCGCAATTTGCTAATCGCAATTTGAGAATTATTGCAAGGGTGCAGAGGTGTCTCATGGACACCCTGCTGCACCCCTGAAACTTACATGTGTGTGCATATGGTGCACATACATGCCCTATGGGCATGCATGTGTGTCACATGCCACCCTCAAAATTGCCAAATTTTGGTTTTTGAAAGGATTTCGCAAATTAACACGAACCTCAAGTTGGTGTTAATTTGCAATTCCTTAACCTGAATTCGCAAATTAAAAAAGCTTCATACATGGCATTTAAGGAATCGCAAAATTGCGATTTATTAAATGCTTAAGCAAAATAAGGAATCGCAATTTTTTGCGATTCATTATTTTGCGAATTTCACATACATCCCAAAAGATGCAATATGTCCGTTTGCGATTCGTTAAGGCCGAAATTCTGCGAATTAAATAGGTCTAAATCTAAATAGGGTGGGGTGACCACCACTGCGACGAATTGTAGATGTGGTGGACAGACTACCCAGTTGTTTCCCTATCTCTAAATGAGGCAAGGGAACTGGATATTCAGCTTGACAGTACTCCACCATTTCATGGAGGAGCTCCAGCTCTGTTGTTCCCTAATTGATCGACTCAATCTCCAAACAATGTATAAAATGTAAAACACTTAAAAGAAAAATCTGAGACTTGTAGCATTGGCCCTGAAGAACAAATGTAATTGTCTGTGGTCTCAAAGGAGATAACAGACATTCATATCAAACAATGTAAATTCCAAAATTTAAAAAGGTGCTCCATGGTTATTCAGCTAAGTACTAGCCAATAGATCCATATACTTCAACTAAAGAAGACAATGCAAATCTTTACTCCTCCTTTCAAAATTGGGTGGTTTGATTTCTTGACATATGATGGAAGAGAAAAGAAGAAATTAAGAGCTAAATAAAAAATATGGGCTGCCACAGGTGACGGCAAAAGCATTGGCAAAGCAAATCAGTCCCGCTCCACTAGTGTTGTTATTTCCACAACTGTCTTTGCCAATCCTGAAGGCTTTTACAATGCAGTGACTTTGGCAAAGCTAATAATGAAGACTGTTCATCTTATGTTATCAAAGTGGCTGTCCTGTTGCCTGATGCAACATAGTGTGACACAAGGTGGCAGCCATCATGACCATGCAGAAAATAAATAAATAAATACAAAATGTAAACCTTCAATATGGCTACTGTTTTGCCTGAATCAATGTGACATGATGCAGTATGGCAGCAAGCTTGAGGGGATGATTTATACACATTAAAGATGTCTACTGCACTGTTTTACTTCAAGTTGAGTCATGCAATGTGGCAGCCAACTTGAAAGTATGAAAATATTATTTTGCACCCTCTCCAAAAAAATAAAAGTAGCTCCATAGCAGAGGCAGTCCCCGAAGGGGGCCTCACTGGCATCAAAACGGCCCACGGGGACCCAAAAAAGCTGGTTTGGGCTGCTCCAGCACACCCAACAACAAAGGGGGGAGTCTCCCCCACTCTCCTTCCCCGGGGAGGAGAGCACGGCAAAGATGGCATGAAAATGTTCTGGCCAATAGGAGGCCAGGTGGTGTTTCGTACCACCCAATGGGGGGACGCTGTTGCATTGGGGGGTTGTAAGCACACCACCACCTCAGCACAAGTCACTTTGTGGAAGCTGAGGAGAGGCATGCAAAGCAACTTTTGTGACCTGTGTGGAACTGGAATGTATAGAGGACCCCAGATACCCTATATGGTGATACAGCCCACAGGAGAGGGGCCACCATTCAAACATAAAAATGGGGGCTTGTTGAGCAGATTTCGGCTCACAGCAGTCATGCGCCAAGCCCTGGGCAAAGCAGGGCTCCCTCCTCCATCTTTTGCATCACACTCCTTTGAAATTGGGGCTGCTACGTCTGTGGCACAGCATGGGATGCCAGAGGCCAGAATCATGAGCGGGTGGCGGTCCACTGCTTACAAAACATATGTGAGGCCCAGCTCATCTAAAAAAATAATAATAGGGCGCGCTTAAGGGTGAGACAAACTCACACTGGGGTTGTTGCCTTAGCAGGGACCCACTCCAGGCTGGTCTGGGTGGTTGGCGGCTCACACATCAACTGGATGCATATGTGGTGGGTGTGCAGTGGTTACACGCAGAAAGGTAGGCCAGTAGCCACATGCATCAGGTGGTCGGCCCACTTAGTGATGAAATGGAACCAGCTTTCAGCTACCCTAAGGTAATTACTGGTGGTGGGCGCATGGCACCAGACATCTTGGTGATCCACCCGGGAGGCAACAACTTGGTGCTGCTGGGGATGAGGGACCTCCTCAATGCCATCCAAACAGGCTTTTTGGAGGCAGCCAAGCTGTTTGCAGCACCACCATCATGACGTCCGAATTAATTACCAGGCTGGTATGGCAAGGTGCCCTGTCAAACAACACAGTGGAGAACTCTAGGAGAAAAGTAAACATTGCAGTCAACAAATTTAGCAAAACAAAGTGCCTGGAGAGCATCAGGCATGGCCTCACCTTGTTTTTCTGATTATCCTAGGGCACCCATAGCTTTTCACCCAGGACCGGGTGCATCTGTCAGAGGAAGGCATGAAAGTTATGTGGGCCAACTTATGGGCAGCCATGCCACTGACAGACTGCACCTAAACTTTTTTTTTAAATGACGACAAGAAGAGAGGGGAAGCTACAAAGAGGTTGCGGGAGCCTCCGGTAGATGGAAGCCTTCCTTGTGGCGTGGTGGCTGAGAAGGGGTACATTTGTTGGTTAAGTAGACACACCATCAGGGTGGTTTGCAGGAGGAAGGCCACTCACCTTTGGATGCCTTATGGCAGGGTGAGTAACCAGAAAGGGGGAGCAAGCGTAGACAGCACTCGCAGCCCAGACCCGTCAAATGGCAGGGCACAAAACGGAAAAACAAGGTAGCAAGTTGGGGCCTAACTCCAGGGAGAGGCTACCCATGCATAATAAGGGTGAAAACCAACACAGGACGATATTAAGCATAAAAAGACAGGTATGATGACCTGAGCACACTAAGAGGTGTCACAAGTATGGCAAGCAGAAAAAATATAACGTGATTGTCAATGTCAGAAATGAGTATGGCATGTCAGCCAATGTGAGTTATGACCTGTCACATGATTTACGAGTCTGTCTAAATGATTTATAACCGCTCAATTGACTGATTAGTGAACTGTTATATTTAGGATTTATGAGCTTGTCAAAATGATTTATAACATCTTGTAATGTTTGATTTACGGCCTAGTCTTAGGAGATTATGACAATTGTACTGTAATGCAAAAAGCATTTAATGCATGTTATTTTTTTTATAATTCTTTATTTTTCAGTTCATTGCATGTGTATACTTACAAAACAATAGTTAAATCATTGATGCGTACATAAAAAATTGCCGAAATATACAGGAGGCAAATGTTATTCACAGCGATATGTCCATATGTTGCATCATAGGCCCCCAAAGTAGAGCCCCCACCTTTTTTTCTTCACCGATTTGATGCTATACAACCTATATTCCAAATTAAATATGTTATAAAACTTTGCACACCACATTTCACACGATGGTGCTTCAGGTGAAAGCCACAAAGAAGCAACACACAATCGAGCAACTGCAGCTGTCATGAATATAAGATATCTAAATGGATAACATGCCTGATCAGGCTGAATACCCTCACCCACTCCCATTAGCATCACCTCTCTAGATATACACACATTAACCCCTGTAATATGAGTCAAAAACTGCGATATTTCCTCTCTAAACTGATTTAGCTCTATGCAATAAAAAAAATTATGTACAATATCAGCAGTCTCCATCTGACATTTATAGCATGTCCCATCGTGGGGTCCCCACCCACTTCTTCATTTTGACAGGGGTATGATATAAGTTAAACACATTTTTATAATGCTGGGTGTGCAAATTAGCGGTCAACATAACTTTAGCTGTGGTATCAATAGATTGTTGCACATATGTTCCTGTAGTCCCAAATATTTCACTCCACTTCACATCAGGTCTCTCTATATCATCACATAAAGTCTCTATCAATATACCATATAGTATCCCAATCCTAGCTCTTTTTCCCACTGTCACTATTAGTACATTCGGTGTCACTACTAAATTTTTGAAATGTTTAATTAAGTAATCACAAATTTGTAAAAATTTGAAAAAGTCATGCTTAGATAAATTATACTGTTCAGCTAGTTCTGTAAAGGAAATTATTATCCACTACTATACAAATCTCCTATATGCCGAATCCCCTATAACTCCAGCTTACCATCTTTACATTCCAAAATATAGCAGGGAATAATTCAATAGCATTTAAAGGTGTATAGTGATTTATACAATCGCTTGATACCAATTTGCGTATTATCTTCCAGGCTTTATGTGCTGTACTAAATATTTAAAACCGCGTCCTCTTAACCCCTTCAGTGCTGATGACGAGCCCAGGCTCGTCATGCAGCACGGTGCTCGTGTGCTCATGACGAGCCTGGGCTCGTCATGAGCCGTGGAACGCTCACACGTGGGGCTAATTCCCCCGCTGTGCTGAGCGTTCCATTGCGCGGGCAGGTTCGTGACGAGCCCAGGCTCGTCATGAGCACACGAGCACCGTGCTGCATGACGAGCCTGGGCTCGTCATCAGCACAGCAGCGCCGTGCACGGCCCCCCTGCCCCCGCACTGCGGGGAAATTAGCCCCGCAGTGAAAGGGTTAAAATAGCTAGGATAAAAAGAACTTAGGAAAAGCCTCACTAACCTGAGTCCCCATCAGCATTTGGTATATATTCTGTGCTTCTGCATAATGCACCCTCCCCTCCAGTCACAAGATACTGCATATTTTGCTGGAGGCATGCTAAGGAAAAAAAAAATGAAATTTGGTACTGCCCATCACCCCCTCTCTAGTGGTAGCGTCATATAGTTTAAAGCCCAACGAGGTTTCTTCTGTCCCCAGATGAACTTATCGGCAAGGGATTGTAACTGTACAATTGAAGACGTGTTAGCTCAAGTGGTACAGTCCGGAAGTAGTACATTGCCTTAGGCATTATACACATTTTGAGCACATTGTATCTCCCTACCATAGACAAATGCAAGCACTCAACGCGTTCCAATTGTCGCCGTGCCGAGGTTACTATATCCACCTAATTGACATCTACAACATCTTGAAGTGACATTTGAATTTTTATACCCAAATATCTAGCTCCATGCATAACCCGTGTTTCTCCTGGACAAAGTCCTTCAGTACAAACTATCTGGGTTTTAGATACATTTGACTTATGCCCTGAAACTTCACCATATCTCTGCGTTAAGTTCTCTATTTCTCTTACCGCTTGCTCTGGGTCCGATGTCACTACTGCTATGTCGTCAGCATAAGCGAGGACACGCACTTGATGTTGCCCCAACTGTCATTGACTGTATTCCCTTGGTTGTCTCCAACAGTATTAAAAGTGGGTTTATATACATAGCAAAGAGAAGGGGCGAGCATGGACACCCCTGCCTTGTACCCCTAGTAATATTAACCAAGGATAACTCTCTACCCATAGTGCATATTTTAGCCCGTGATCTTTTATACATACTTTACATAGATGTTATATAGCAGGGTCCAACCCCATCTTTAACATAACAGCCCAGAGGAACGGCCATGATACTCTATGAAACGCTTTTTCAGCATCTAATAAAATTATGCCCATATGCTTTTGCTGTACACTGGCATAGTCTATCGTTGCAATCACCCTATGTATATGGTTAACCGTGCTCCGAGCTGGTACAAAGCCATGTTGATACCTAGGGCCAGATGTAGGTAGCCAAATACTGGTCGGTAACGGCCGAAAATGCAGAATTTTGGCTGTTACCGACCGGATTTGGCTCCTTGGGATGTAGGACTCAAAAATACACCGCTTTGGTAAATACGAGTCAGTATTTTACCGACTCGGAATTTGCCGAATTCTAATTTTCCAAATTCTTAAATACAGATTTCTAATTTACCGAATTCTTATTTACCGAATCAGTAAATAAAAAATGGTAAAAAATGACCATTGAGATGTAGGAAACCTCAAAAATACTGAATTTCACGAAATTCTGTATTTAAGAGTCGGTATTTACCATGGAGTGAAAGCAGGTGGTAACCAGGTGCAGGCTATGAAAAAGCCCCCAAAATACAACATGGTGACCAGAATGGTGGCATTCTATGTCATTGCAAGGTGGCTACGGCTACAGGCAGCAGGAGAGAGGGTCTGGAGAAGGGAGGAGCAAGTCTACAGGCAGAGGATTACGCTTTTCCAAATCACTGATCTTGAGATTTTGCAAAGGTACAGGCTTGACCCCCAAACCATCCTGGACTTGATCAGGGACCTGCACACACTCCTGGAGCACCCAACACCAAGGGCGCACGCCATCCCACCCCATGTGCAGGTGCTGTGTAGCCTAAACCTGCTTGCATCTGGGAGTTACCAGAGTGTGATTGCTGCGGTTGGTGGGGTGTCCCAGAGCTGCCTGTCCCGTTTCTTCAGGAAAACCCTGGACGCCATGATGCAGAGAATGCCTCATTAAATTAGCTTTTCTGACACACATTTACATTTACATTTACATGCGGAACTTGTGAATACCAAAACTGAGTTCTATCAACTGGCACACTTCCCTCACGTCATAGGCTGTATAGATGGCACCCACATCCCATTCTGCCCACCAGCAGCCGCAGAATACATATACCGGAACCGGAAATCAACGAACTCATTCAATGTGCAGGTGACATGCAATGCTGGCAACATCATAACAGACATTGTGGTCAAATTCCCTGGGACCACCCACGATTCCTACATATTCCAGAACAGTAGGATCTGCACACGCCTTGCAGCTGGAGATTTTGGGGAAGGCTATCTGCTAGGTAAATAACTGTGAAACACCCTGATAGTTACAGCATATGAATTTATTTTGACTATGTAAGTAATGGCACTCTCTTTTCCACGTAGGTGATATCACTTATGCTGTGCGGTCCTTTGTGCTCACCCCCTACCTAAATCCATCTACCAGGAGTGAGAGGCGTTACAATGTGGCACACAGAGCAACACGCAGCGTCGTAGAACGCACATTTGTACTTCTAAAAAGCAGGTTCCGCTGCCTCCACAAGAGCGGAGGTGCATGGCAGTACACTCCTATCATCTGCTGTAAGATAATTGTGACCTGTGCCATGCTGCACAGCCTTGCCACCAAGAAAGGCACAGAAGTGGAAATTACATATCATGAGGACATTGATGATGGAACTGAACAGCCAGAGCCCTATGCAGCAGGAGCAGCGCCAGCCACAGATGGGAGACTGAGACTGGCAGAGATCACACACAGCTATTTCTAAGTAAGTAAGTAGACACAGGCAGGCTTTCTATGTGAATGACGTAGTTTAATGGTCACTACGGCAATGTACTGATAGCACACCATGCTACTTCAATGTCTGAATACCTCACTGGGCGGTCACAGGTTACTTCACCCTGACCTGTCCTATTGAGTGTGGGTAACATTATTGTTTGCGCCCACGCACAACAGTGCGGGATGCCCGAGGCTGGGTGGGAACAGTAGCAGTGGAGCCAGGCTCAGCAGATTGGTGCCTGCTGCTTCTCCAAATGTCTGGAATGGGAGTGCTACAGCTGCTCCTGCTGGTGGTGTCTTCTGTGTCCACCTCACCTGTGTCCCCAGCGATGGCTGACTGGTTTGTCAGTAGTACTTCAATGGCAGAGGTGACTCTCCCCATCCCCTAGACAAATCCGCGCAGCAGTGCACAATGCCATCTTGCATGGTGTCAGAGCGCCGGCATAGCAAGGAGGTGGCTGAGGCAAGCCGGTTCATGGCCTTGGTGTGTTGCCGCATACACTACCTATCCCGGTGTCTCTCTCTGTGTGGTCAGAATCCAGTTTCTCACAGAGAGCCATGATGCACTGAGACATGTCCCAAATTCCCTCTGCCATGTCTTTCATGCTCTCTGCCATGGAGCTAATCCCCCGGTCAATGTTGCCCATCTTGGTATTCAAGTGGCGCACCTGTCTCTGCACTGCTAACATTCCCTTTGCTTGCAGGCGCTGCACTTTGACCATGGAGGCCTCCAGCCCACAGAAGACCCCCTCTCCATCCTGAGCATCACTTCGCTCTTGTACCCTGGCACCGGTACACACAACTTCAGCTGCGGACCTCTGCCCAGCGTTGTCTGCCTCCAGTGGATCCGTTTGTGTATCTCCCTCCCCATCATCCTCATCAGACATCTCCAAGATTCTGAGAGGGGGCACATCATGCCTCCTTGGCCTTACCAGTTCTGAAGTAACTGTAGTTGGTGTGGGGGAGAGTGCTGGTGGTTCCTGCTGTGGTGTAGTGTACAGCAGAGGCGACAAAGGCTGTGCTGTGGGTGCGGGTGGCGGGTCAGTGCTTTGCCCAGCACTTGTGCCTGTGTCATCACTCCTCTCCTTTTGTGGTGCCCTCTCCTCACTTTCCTGTGCTGTTCTGCGTGATGACTCTCCTGTGGACAGATATGGACATTGGGCCAGTGGTGATGTACACCTGTGTGTCATAATTAAATCACATTCCTGTCACACAATTGCATAGTCCTCAACTGCTTCTGGATGTAGTGTGTGGCATACATTTCTGTTTTCTGTGATGAATGTAGTAATGTATGTTTCTCTGACTACGTCTACCATGATGCATTGCAGGAAAATCCTAAAACCTGTTCTGGAGTGTGATACACACAAACACATTGGGGAAGGGGGACAGGGAAGGGGGTGAGCATTGATGTTCATGCAGCTTATCTTGTTTTTTTGCAGCTCTAGCTGAGATGTCATCATCCCCTATCCCATGGACACTCTCTGGCTCCAGGGTGGACTCCACCAGCTGCTCCAGGTCTGTTAGTGCTGGTGCCCGATTCTTTCCTCCCCCTGTGGCACTGGCTTCTTTTTTCTGTGCTGCCAACTTTTTTTTGGTTATGGTCCTAAGATCATACCACCGTTTTTTCAGGTCATCAATTTCTCCTGTTGTGACCCCAGTGGCATTCACTTTGGACTGGATCCCCAGCCAGGTGTATCTCTTCACAGACTCTGCAACATGGAGAGACTGCTTACCAAAAAGCTGGCTGTGGTGTCTCACTACCTCCTCCACCAGCACCTGCAGTTCAGCCATGCTGAATTTCAGTTTCCTTTTGCGCTCAGATCCATTCCTCTGTGATTCCTGGGACTCCATTTTGCAGCTCAGCTCAGCTCAGGGCAGCCAGTTCCTCAGTGTCTCCAAGCTCTCCTGAATGTTCAGTTACTCTGAACCTGCATGGTTGTGGCCACTTCCTGCTACTGGGGTGGGGTAGACAGATTTTATTGGTTGGTTCCTCTGTTGCTTTGTTGTGGGGTGTGGTGGGTGTTCCTGATTGGTTCACATGCTCAATTGCGTGTATTTTGTATTTCCGATTTGGTATTTACCGATTCAGTATTTACCGATTCGGTAAGTACCGATTTGGTAATTCACATTCATTCCTATGAGCGCGGAGGCCCATAGGGTTGTATGGGTATTACCGATTCGGTATTTTTCGATTCGGAATTTACCAAATCGGTAAATACTGAATCGGAGATTCAGAATTTCACCGAATCAGTAAAATGTACTGAATTTTTTCCTACATACCATTTTCCGATTCTAAAATACTGATTCGGTAAGATTCGGTATTTTACAGTCGGTAAAATGAAATTACCTACATCTGGCCCTTAGAGACTAACGGAGATATAACTTGCTAGAATTTTAGAATACAACCTGCCGTCTGCATTTATTAAAGATATTTGTCTGCACGATACGGGAAACCTACCAGATTTATTTTCTTTTTAAAAAACACTATATTGGCATCATCCCAGGAGGGTGGTGGATTCCCCACCTGAGCCACTAAAAAAGTAGCCAGCATGTCTTCTTTTATAATAGAGAAAAGTGTCCGGTATATCTCCTACAGTAGTTTGTCTGGTCTAGCTGCTTTCCCCAAATATAGTGAGCCCAATGCTTCCGCCAAATCTGACATTGTTATTGGGGTTTCCAAGTCATCTCTTGCTTCATGTCGAAGCCCTATCAATTCTAATGTCTGCAAAAACTGCTCTATGTTTTCCTGTTGTACTATATCTCGCGTATAAAGCTCTTTATAATAAGAATGGAGCATCTCCAATATCCCTTCCATAGTCTCTACTACGCCCCCTTTACCATCTTCTAATATTGCAATTCTCTGGGCGGCTTGCCTACCCCGCAGTCTTTGAGCTAAGCAGCAACCAGTTGTCTAACCATATTTGTACCTTTCCTCTTTATAAATTTTAAATTAGGCCGCTATTTCCTGACACCATATCCCATTTGTCCTAGCCTTACAGCAGTCAATCTTAGTTTGTGCTTCCTTGGGATCTGCATTGTCCCGGACCACTTGTATGCATTCCTGCTCTGCTACCTTTAACTCTTCTAATAGATCCAATATTTGCACCTTCTGTTGTATTTGCTTAGCCCATCCATAGCTGAGTGTTTCCCCCTCAACCCAGCTTTCAGTGCGTCCATCTGCCATTAATGATGTCATATCTTACTAACTTGAGTATGTCTATATAAGTCGCATTATACCAACAACACATGCTTTGAACTGAGTTTTCCCCTTTACCTCCCACCCACCCTTGCCCTTACTCCAACGTGACCCCACACACACCCCGCCACCTACACCAAAAAAAAAACCACCACCCATGACCCTCCCCATTATTTCGGCCTTAGGGCCAATCGCCCTTGTGATGCTCGGTGAATAGCGCACATGGTGCTCACCCTTCCCAAAATGCCATTTTATGTACAGATGGACTGTAGCACTATCATGCTATAATATATTCCATCCCACTTTAAGAGTACAGTAATGCCAAACATAAACTTTCTAACCATCATTCCTAATCACCCTAAAGATTGTAAATATTCTTTGGCAATAACCTCAGAGGTGAAAAAGCGTGTCTGGCCCTTATTAACAATCTTTAAAGTAGCTGGCTGTAATAGGAACACTTGTACCCCTTTTGCTTGGAATGGATTTATCAATTGGCACATCTGCCATCTTTTTTCAATGTATAGTGGCAGTAATCGGGTCTAACAAAGAATGGTATCTTTTTCCCAGTTCGCTTCTTATCAGGCCGAGCCAAATCATATATTGCCAGTCTAGTCAAGAAGTTATTTAAGGAAATCAAGATCGCCCCTGGTTGCTGCACCAACTGTCCAGTTCTCGCCGCCCGTTGCCGAAAGGGAAATCTGTGCACTCTTTGTACTTCCTGAGTCTATTTCCATTCTTTGAGTTCAGGGAGCGCTTCCTCAAACATTTCAATTACAAATTGCCGGACATCTTGCCCCTCCAGTCCTTCCAGTACACCCAGTATGCGACGATTATTACACCGCAGTCGGTTTTCCATGTCGACCAGCTTATTATGTACATCCCCTTTGTTAGCTTTCATATCTGCTACTAAATCCTTTTGTACTACCATCTGGTCCTCCAACGATGAAATACGGGTCTCAGCCTCAGTCATTCGCTCAGTGAAATCATTGCACGTTTTTGCCAGTCTTCTTACAGTGTTCCGTAGCTTCCTACAAGCGGTGTGTGTTTTAGAATTCTATGCCTGTGTTTCCTTCCTGTGATCAGATATACATTTATAAATAGTTTCAAGTGATACTTGGCCTTGTATTTCCTCCGGCAGGCCCCCGACCACCTCATCAGCTAGATCCAATTCCTCAGGCATCTTTTCTCCTATGGAAAGATCCCATTCCGGTACCTCCACCGTTTCAACTGTAGCTCCCCCAGTCTTGGCCATCTTCCGTACGGTGAGAGTTTCCATTGTTACAATCACGCGATGAGATTTCTCTGAGACATTGGCCATATTTGTGGGGAAGCCAATGATAGACCCATCTCCCTGTAGTTGCAGATCATCATCGCCATCTTCACCTTCCGACGCATCTGAGGGTTAAGACATAGAATAGAATTCACTTTCTTTATTACTAGTGGCTTAATTTTTTTCATCACTTATTGCACCGTCTCCCTCTGCTACAGATGATTCATTAGAGACTGCAGGATTGATCTGGACCTGCTCAATAGCTTCTGACACCAAAAGGATTTCTCCAGCAGTCATGGCGGCAAACTCAGCTCCGCCAGCACCACCACTTAAAACTGCAGAGAATTGGGGGCGTTTTTTGAAGTACAGATGATGACGATGCTACCAGCCTCTTGCCGATAGCCACTTGAAAAATCAATGGGATCTTGGAGGCCCCCTGGGTAGAGCCCTTTCTTTGTAACATGGACTCCTGCTGCTCTTCCCCTACATGTTCCTTTGGACCTTTCTCAGCAAGCGCCACCCGAGTGTGAGCTGTCGCTTCCACACTGCCTCTTGCCTTTCCCCCATGAGCAGATTTTGGCGGCATGATTGAGTTTCTTTTCATCCCCAAAAATATTATACATTATTCTAGTACACCAGGGTAATTTCTCCCAAACTCAAAGTCCAAAATAAGTCTATTTTGCTCAAAGCGACTGAATACAAAGTACATAGAGAAAACATATTCACCGCCGGTATCGCGCTATACTTGGAACAGCCTTTAAGAGTACAATACGCCATGCCAAAAAGTAACTTAAGAATCCCTTGTTCTTTGTTTGACTGCCTCGTGCACTCACCGGAATGTTGTCCTTTCTTCGCTATTTCAAGGTGTTGCTGTGCCAGCTAAATCGTCCATGATAAAACAAGAGAACAACACAGAAGCAGCCAGTTCACCGTGAGTAGTTCCTCTCAGCGTGTATTGCAGGAGCCTTCAGCAAGCACTGTAGCACGAACGCCACCCGCCACAAAACCGACACAGGTGTGCCATGGCTAAAAAACACAGCTTACTGCCGCTTGTTGTAATTTCACTGCCGTTTCACTCAGCTCTCTCAGCTGGGCTTTTACACGGTATTTCATGATTCTATTTTCGCAAATGGCTTCACGAAAGGTTTAACGAGCCATTAGCCTGCATTGGCACGCATTTTCGTAGTTTACTTTCCAGTTGCCACTGTTGAAATTAACGGAAAAGGAGAGCTGCCCAGGAGCTACTCACACTCCCGTCCACCCCGCGGACGCCATCTTGCTTACCTCCGCATTTAATGCATGTTAAGTGAAATAAACTACAGGCAACATCTAACACAAGACACAACACGTGTTGGGCAAACATTATTGGAATGTATATAAAGTGACAGAATGACATGCATGGCCCAGTGCTGGGGTTATGACAAACAGTGGTGAAAGGATAGTTGTATGCCAATCAAAAGTGTGGGTAAAGCAGAAATTATCCAGAGGGAGGACAAGCACAAGAAGTAGAATGCAGACAAACATACAGAAATTATCCTGTCACAGCACTCTTCTGTCTTTTGGTTATGTTTGCACTATGAAAATATCAATACTTAAATATATATCTATATATCTCTCTCTCTCTCTCTCTCTCTCTCTCTCTATATATATATATATATATATATATATATATATATATATATATATATATATATATATATATATATATATATATATATATATATATATATATATATATACATATATATATATATATATATATATATATATTCACTGAAAAAAACCATAGGTTTCACACCAGTTATAGTTAGCTGGACATTTTACTCATACAAAACCATTGAAATTCCCACGTTATAGTTAGTTGGACTCACTATAACTCGTGCGCCCGCAATCCACTGCTGATGATGTCACATATTACATCATTCATGACATGGTCAATGCTGAATAAGGACGAACATCTGTTCTTACGAACTAACTGCCCCATGACTCCTACATTTTACCACCTCCCGAAACTGCACAAGCATCGTGACTGCCCACCCGGTCGCCCAATTATTTTCTCTATCGGGAGCCTCACAGAGAACATGTCTCACTTTGTGGATAACACCTTGTTCCCTTTGGTATCAACTATGGAATCCTATGTGCGAGACACAAAAGACTTTTTGATGAAAATACAGAACCTTGTGTGGGAACCAGAATATTTGTTGATGGTACTAGATATCACTAGTCTATATACTAGAATAGAACACCAACATGGACTAGAGGCTGTCAAACATGCACTAGAACAACGCCAGTTACGTTTTTCAAGGCACAACATCATGATTCTTGAATTCGTACAATTCTGTTTGACACACAATATCTTCTTGTTTGAGGATCAACTGTATATTCAGAAGTCTGGGACGGCGATGGGCACCTGCTTTGCTCCCAGCTACGCGAACTTGTTCGTGGGCTGGTGGGAGGAGCAGGTGCCTAGGAGCTGTGTATTTGGAGGAAAAGAGGGAAAGGTCATATGTTGGCATCGTTATATCGATGACCTGTTCCTTGTATGGAGTGGTGAATGCAATACAGCACATGAATACATCAATGTCCTGAACAGAAACAATGTTAATCTGCATTTCTCGGGGACAGTTAGTCCGGTGGCAGCGGACTACCTGGACCTCAAGATATATGTAGAAGAAGGACACCTCCACACATGCCTATTTAGAAAGGAGACTGCTGGCAATTCTACACTCTTTGCCAGCAGCAGTCATCCTCCCCAACTGATTAACAGTATCCCCTACGGGGAACTACTCAGGCTTCGCAGGAACTGCTCAAAGAGTCTGACTTCGAGGCGGCTGCTTCGGAGTGCGTATCCCAGTTCAGGATCAGGGGCTATGGTGAAAAATTACTGAGTAAAACCCTGAATAGAGTTAGGAGTATTGAAAGACACACTCTCCTGACCAATAATCCTGAGCAGGGAAGACGCAGAGGACTAACGGGTGACAATAAAGGGAAATTCAGAGTCATAACTCCTTATTCATCTGGGGCAGAGAACCTAAGAGGTATGCTAAAGAAGAATTGGCACATTCTCCTAACGGATAATGTGCTCAAAGAAGACCTTCCAACCCATCCTCTCCTGACCTTCAGTAAAGCCAGATCAATAGGCGACATGCTAGTGACCAGCCATTTTGAAAAACTGCCCCAAAGAATTAACACCTTAAGGGAACAAAAAGGCTTTTACCCCTGCGGCCGCTGCAAAGCGTGTGCAGGTAGTAAACGGGTCCTTTTGTACATTATAGCTGACACAGGAAGAAAAATGAGTATTAACAAATTCATCACCTGTAGTACGCAGTATACCGTCTATTGTCTACAGTGCCCATGTGGCTTACGCTACATTGGGAGCACTATTAAGGAGCTCAAGTTAAGAATACTTGAGCATCTAAGAGCCATTGATAAAGTGGATCAGGCTTATCCGGTAGCTCGCCACTTTGCGGAGGCTCATAAACAGGACCGGAGTAAACTCCAATACTTCGGTCTAGATATTGTGCCTCTCAACATACGTGGCGGTGACCGTTTACGCAGGTTAAGGAGACTAGAATCGAGATACATCACAGACCTTTCAACAAAACATCCGAAAGGTCTTAACAGTGGGGAGGAGATGGCCTTTCATTTGGGAAAATAAATCAGATCCATCACTTAATGATAATAAAATTAAGAGGATCGAAGATGTCATATCGTCTTTAGAAAGCTGTGATAAGATCTATCTGAGTGACATCTAGAATATGGAGGCCCCATAATAGCATACACTTAAGTTGAGAATTGATATTTGTCAGATGAAGGAACCTCGTTATGTGTATTTGTATTATGCTGCTTAACTTTGAGTGAGGAGATATGTCTTTCCTTAGCACATGACAATGCTTTTAGATTAAGAACTGGTATTGGAATCATATGATGTATACAATTCCCCACATCAACAATGTGTCCTTTAAGGAAGGCAATCTAACCGGGGCAATTTGTGATCCTTGTATATTTAAGATTATGTGAAAGGGAGTCAACAAAAAGTGACAACATCAAACCTCACGAGTATAAATGCAACATGATCTATTGAATTTTGATTGGATCCTTACAGGGGATTGCTGGATGACTACTTTTATTCTTATTCTCAGAGATTATTTCTACAGATGAACTGTTATTTTTAGAATTGTAGATAATCTATTGATTCTGTGAAAATGTACCAACCTGCTGCCATACGTATAGCATCTAACCTTATGAATCCCACAGTTTTATTTATAAGTAACTTCAATAGAAATGTTATCGAACTTGAAGTCTTATAATTTGTTGGACTGCACTGATTTATTTGAAAAGGGACATTAGCCGATCCACAGCTTGATCACCTTCTCCAATTTGGATTATGTATGTTATAAATACCATAGTCAGAATAAGGCATCTGCTCATCTATGGGCTAAATGTCTACAAAATGCGTGATGATGATTTGTTTTGTTATTACAACAAACATTACAAGATGGCTGCCCCTATTCTGTATATGGTGTAAGTCCCTTTTCTCTGTTCATGTCCTGAATAATGTGGGATTGGCAGAATGATGCTTAAAAACAATGTTGACAGTAAACGCAGTGTAACACACACTGACGAAGGCAGCACGCCGAAACGCGTCTGTGTGTGCCCCTCCGCTAAATAAAATCTAGCTTGTTGAAATTATTCTACCCTTCGAGTGCTGTCTCGTTCTTCTGCTGAAGTCTGGGAGGATTTTGAGCGTTATATATATATATATATATATATATATATATATATATATATATATATATATATATATATATATATATATATATATATATATATATATATATATATATATATTCCACACTTCTTCGCTTTGTCAGAAAAGAATTTGGGCGCACACCTTCTGGATTTCACAATCTGGTTTATTTCGATCTCTTTAGCATGAAAGCAGATGATCTATGCGTTTCGATGCCACAAGCATCTTGCTCACGATCAACTTCCCATATTTTTTTCAAAACCTTTAAAGCATTCAAAAAAACAGTGTTACATCATTTCCTGTGTTACGATGCTAAGCATTGTGGATTTTGTAGTTTTTATATAAAAAGAGTCTCTGGGTGAGATTTAAACCACTCAATTAACAGAAAATAATAACCCCTTATTTTCATTTAATTTTCTTTCCCACTCTTAGAAAGGAACCCAGTTTTTTCAGTTCTTGAATTTTGTAATTTTAACTCTTTAGTGAGTCTGCACCATTTTTGTCCTAGTTTTTATTTTGATCCCTCTAGTGGGATTTGTTCTCTTTATTTATTTCATTCTACTTAATGGGGTATTTGCATTTTGATTGTCTTTTTGATTTTCTTTTTTTATCCTTTTTTGTATGATTTTCCCAATCTTTTCCTTGGTATCTCCCCTTCTTATATTCTCTTGCAAATTTTCCTCTTATAAGTCTTTTCAGAGATGAATCTATAACTCCTTCAATTGATTGAGGCCGTACGGACTTAGAGTTCTGAAATTTAGGATGTGACGTGACTTCTTCTGCCTTAGGGATTTTTCCTGGTCGCCCCCTCCGATATTCTTCAGTATCGTTTCTATACCGAAAAATTTCAATTTTTGCCAATCTCCATGGTGTGTTTGCTCCATGTGTTTAGCAACAGCATTTGCTCTATCCTTATGTGTAGTTGCTCTGGCATGTTCCATGATACTTTTTTTCAATTTACCTTTTGTACTTCCCACATACATTAGTGGGCAGGGACACTCTATCCCATAGATTGTGTACTCTGTTTTGCAGGTGATTAATTGACGTATTTCCCATTTTTTGTTGTTAGGCATTCTTACTTCCTTTGTTTGTTTCGCAATTTGACACATTTTGCATCCATGACATTTAACGAAACCCGTGGTTTTGAGCCAGTCCTTTTTCTTGTCCTTTTTCATTTTGCAATGACTATGGATTAACTGATCCTTCAGGTTTGGTGCTCTCCGATAGGTTATGGTTGGATGTTTTCCAACTATTTTTCCAACTGTTTCATCCAAGTGTAGGATTTTCCAATTTTTTCACAAGATGTTCACGACCTCCTTGCTACCTTCGGAATAATCCGTGATGAGTCTGATCGGTTCCTGTTCAATTTTGTCCGTGTTTTCAAATGGGCATTTCAGACACTCCGCTCTGGGTTTTTCGTTTGCTTTTTCCCAGCATTTTTCCACATTCCCTTGGTTATATTTGCGGTTCCTGAATCTTCTTTTTGTTAATGTGCTGTGTTTTTGCCACTCTGTTTCTTCACTGCATATTCGTCTAATGCGGAGGAACTCCCCGTAGGGGATACTTGAAATTAGTTTTGTTTGGTGGAAGCTTGTCGCATCCAACGTGGCATTAGTTGCAGTAGATTTTCTATGCAGGGTAGACTGAATTTGATTATTCTTGATATAGATGTTTATATCAAGGAAAGTTATTTCTTGATTGTTGATCTCATATGTGAAGTTCAACCCTGTCATACTTCCATTGATGGTTTTATAGTAGATTTCCAATTCCTCTGGAGATCCATCCCAAATGATGAATAAATCGTCTATAAATCTTATCCAACAAATGATTTTGCTGGTCATGTGGTCATTTTCCGGTGCCCAAGCAAATTCTTTTTCCCAATAGCCCATTGTAAGGCATGCGTAATCTGGGCTGAAAGAAAAACCCATAGCAGTTCCATTGCTTTGCCGGTATAGTTCCTCTCCGAACAAAAAAATGTTTTCTGACAAACATAATTCGATCATTTCCTGCAACATCTGCTTATGATTTTTGTATTGGATGTTCCGGTCTTGTAGAAAATAATTGCATGCCTTTATCCCTATGTCATTGCTTATGTTCGTATATAGGGATACGACATTCATTGTAACCAATTGGTAGTTTTCTTGCCATGGAGTGTTTTCTAATCTTCTCAAGAGATCATTTGTGTCCTGAATGTAAGAGCTCAATTGTGTCACAAATGGTTTCAGGAAGTAATCAATGTAATTTGAAATGGGTTCTAGTAAGGAGCCTTTTGCAGATAGAATTGGTCTGCCCGGGGGTTTCCTTTGATCTTTATGTACCTTTGGCAGGAAATAAATCGTGGCTGTTATTGGGTGATTCACTGTCAGATATTTTTGTTCATCGTCATGGATTAGTTTGTTCGATTTCCATTCTCTTAATTTTTCATCCAGTTTGTTTTTCACCTCTGGCGTTGGGTTAGTTTTTAGTTTTTCATAGTATTTGGTATCCTTCAACTGGCGATGGGCTTCAATAATATAGGCACTCTTTTCCCAAATCACTATGTTTCCCCCTTTATCCGCCATTTTTATTTCAATCTGATCATCGTTGGTTAGATTTCCTAACGCTTCTCGTTCCTGCGATGTCAAGTTATCTTTATAGTTCGAACCTTTGATTTTGTAAAGGTCTTGGATTACTGCTTCCTGGAAAATATCTATCTTATTTCCTGGAGGTAGTTGGGGATAAAATGTATATTTCGGTTTCTTTTTGCTGAGACCAGCTCCTACTTGTGGAATCACTTGACTGAGGGTTGTTTCATTTTCATCCATTACATCCAGGTTGATTAAAGTTGTATATGCAATGGCATCCCTTGCTGTTATGTCTGGGGTAGTTTGCTCTCCTGTTTGTGGTTTTTTGTTCTTCATTTTGTTTTCCTCAAAGAATTTGGCTAACTTGATTTTCCTTATATATAAATAGAAGTCAATTCGGACTTGAGCCATGTTCATTTTTGTCTTAGGGCAAAAATGTATGCCTCTTTTTAATAGTGAGATCTCCGTTTCTGTGATTGTTCTTCTTGAGAGATTAATGATTTGTAATTCGTCATTCATGTCCCCCTCTTCTGGCGCATACTCTGCATTTCCGTCCCCACTTTTGCAGTTGTTTCGTTTGATCCTTTTCCCCCTTCTTGTCTTTTTTTGGTGGTTGTTGTCCATTGTTGCCCTCGTCCCCTTCCTTTTGGTTGATTTTGTGCGCCCCGATGCTGTTCCCACTGCCATTGTTGCAAAACCAGGCGCATATCCTCTAAAAAAGGTGTTTTTTCGGGATTTGTGGATATACCTGGTTCACCCTCACTTGCTTCCGTTGATGTTATTGATGAGGATATGAAGGAGGCACTGTTGGACATATTCCCTGCTCGACTTTTCGGGGAAAGTTGTTTATAGTAATCATATTTCCTGGAGAATGTGAATATGCGACCTTCCTCATAATCCACAGTGTTGCGTATACATTTGTTGTGTTTGCGTTCTCTCACTGTGTCCTCATGTTTTTCTATCTGGCTTTCCAAGTCTTCCTTGAATTTAGTCATATCATTATTTAATTTTAGTTGAGTGACTTCTTTCTCCATTTCATTAAGTTCTTCCTGTATCCTGTTTAGACCAATTTCAATGTGTTTGACAAGGATTTCAATTAATCCCAATGATGATCTCAGGATGAATTCTCCCCATTCTTCTAGCAATTCATTTGATGTATCTTGGTGACTTGGCATCAGCATTATCCTCAGACCTCGGGGTACTCTTTGTACCTCCAGGTATTTTTTCAGTGTTATCAGTTCCCATGATTTATTTATTTATTTGCGACTCAACTTTTCCCATGTTCTTAATTTACTTTTCACATCCGATTTAGAAGCATCAGATTTTGTATTTTTTTCTGTCCTGTCTTTATCCGTATTTCCTTTCACAAATATTGTTGTCAACAATTCATTCCGTTTTGCTGGCCTTTGTTCCATTATGCTTCCCTTTGCTGTTATTTCCTTATTGATATTCTATCGTGTTGTGTGGTATTCCAAAAGCCGTACTTTACAAACATTAAACAAATTGGTTCGTTCCACGCGTTTCCTTCCTCAATGAAGTTAAGTTGCGATCCTTTAAACCACAATGTCTTGCGTTTCCGGCACTGAGCTGACCTATTTCGCTCGTTGAAAGCGAAGACAATTTTAACGGTTTGCTTCTTCCCAACACAGTCACACTCTTACCTCCTTCCTGGAGCGGTGTGTGCGTCACGAAATACTGCCGTCTCCTTTCTCCTGTCAGCGTTTACTCCGGTTGGGTTGAATCAATCTCCACACGCCGGTTCACAGTTCCTCGACCATTGAGCGCTCGTTGCGGGTGCGTAACCCTACGGCAGAACCACGCCGTTATGTATTCCACACTTCTTTGCTTTGTCAGAAAAGAATTTGGGCGCACACCTTCTGGATTCCACAATCTGGTTTCTTTCGATCTCTTTAGCATGAAAGCAGATGATCAACGCGTTTCGATGCCACAAGCATCTTGTTCACAATCAACTTCCCATATTTTTTTCAAAACCTTTAAAGCATTCAAAAAAACAGTGTTACATCATTTCCTGTGTTACGATGCTAAGCATTGTGGATTTTGTAGTTTTTATATAAAAAGAGTCTCTGGGTGAGATTTAAACCACTCAATTAACAAAAAATAATAACCCCTTATTTTCATTTAATTTTCTTTCCCACTCTTAGAAAGGAACCCAGTTTTTTCAGTTCTTGAATTTTGTAATTTTAACTCTTTAGTGAGTCTGCACCATTTTCGTCCTAGTTTTTATTTTGATCCCTCTAGTGGGATTTGTTCTCTTTATTTATTTCATTCTACTTAATGGGGTTATTTACATTTTGATTGTCTTTTTGATTTTCTTTTTTTATCTTATATACATATAGTATAGTAAGATAGTAAGAGGAGATTTTTATCCTGAGGGTACTCTAACAAAACCATACAAGATGCAATTAACAAAACACAAAATCTAGTTAGAGATCAATTGTTAATCCCTAAAAGAAACAGAATAGTGACTGACAAGGCTAAACAAAATCCCAATGAATTAAGACTTATCATCACGTATAGTGCTCAAGAAAGGTCCATAAAAAAATCATACAGAGAAATTGGCCAATTGTTAGAAATATTCCCATAATTGGTATGGAGCTATCACCCAAACCTAATATAACATATTAGATCATTGGAATGTTAGGAGCTCCATTGCAGACAATGGAGTGCACCCTGCTTCTACGGGCCGGTAAAGGCCCGCAGAGCAACATTCCAATGTTCTACAAAGGCTTCTCGAAGCTCGAGGGGATTTATATCCCCTCGAGCTTCAAGAACCCTTTGTTTAAGTTTTTTTAGAACATTCTGCCCTCTTGTTAAAACCAACTTTACTAAAAGATGTATGTTATCATTCTGAGTTCAGGAATGCAAAACTTGTGCGCAACATGGCGCACCTCTCCGTCGCACTGCTGAATGCAGGAATTTTTCCTCACAATGCGTCATATTTTATAGGTAATCAAGTTTTTTCAAAAGTAAACTGATCATGTTCCCATGTTTCATTCCGAAGTTAATCCATGTTTTTGAATCACTTGCAGAGACAGTATGATTCCACGTTGATGTTTTATTTAACATTTTCAAATGCCTTCTGATGTCCATACAGACTTTTTCAAACCGTACGTGTGTACAAAACATTCAAAATGAAGTGGCTCATGTTTTTCACCCAATGCATTTCGAGCCAGTTGGCTCTTCGTCAGGGGTTGCTGAAACAAATAGAAATTAGCTAAACCAACTATACAATATGAGTTTCACTTGAAGTTGTACAAACTGATTCATATAAACCATAATCACCCTCCCCCCCCCCTTTTTTTTCAAACCCAAATTTTCTTATAGACCATTCACAAAACCAAAACACGGCTGAAATAACAAACCCTCTCTACAGTGCAATGCTACACCCAGATTCCAAAACAAAAGCTTAATCCACTACTTATTCGCAAATATAAACACACCCATACTGTTAAATCGTGAGCGAACTGCCGTACTACACCCCCTCAACCTCGGACGATATTCCCGAGTGCCTTCAGGTAACGACCCATTTTGTTATTGAAGTGACCATTCCCAAATTACATCATGTACACCCCTCGGCTAATTACCTTTAGGAGCATCATTTTCAGTCTTCTAGCTTCATGCGCGTTTGCATCTAACTGACTCAAGCGATATTTGTGTCTGTATCACAGGCCATTCTAATTAAAGACTCTCCCACGTGTACTCGATCAGTTCAAGATAGGCTCTGACCCGTAACCTCCCCTTTCAGAGCAAAATTTAAAGTGACATCGTAAATCAAACCCACTCTGGCAAACATCTACACAGAAACATGTACTGAACCAAAACACTTAACCCTCACTTACATAGGTGAAAACTCTTCCCATGTCATTATCAAAGCATGCAAAATACATTATAAAGTGTCGAAAATAATACATTAATGTGAATATCCCCATTAATCTTCATACAGCACATTTGTAGTTAATGGGCAGTTCGTCCTGCCACAGTGTTGGTTCAGTACATATTTCTGACACAAATATCGTTTGAGTCAGTTAGATGCAAACGCGCATGAAGTGATTCAAAAACATGGATTAACTTCGGAATGAAACATGGGAACATGATCAGTTTACTTTTGAAAAAACTTGATTACCTATAAAATATGACGCATTGTGAGGAAACATTCCTGCATTCAGCAGTGCGACGGAGAGGTGCGCCATGTTGTGCACCAGTTTTGCATTTCTAGTATTCCACTGTGATTTGGGACAGTTCACAGTATCCGTTTACGCACGCAATAAGTAGGCACAGTCAACACAATTATTTGAATATTGTAAAGGGAAGGAGTGCATTCTTACATCTTTTTTCTTGCTTATCATTCTGAGTTCAGGCATACTAAATGTGTTTCTTTACCATGTTCCCTGGGTCAGTTAGGAATATAAGATGCTATAATCATACTGTCCATTCTGGCTTATGGGGACCCGTAGCCTTGCAATAGGGAAAAACGAAATTGGCTGTAATTTTACTATCAGGACATGCTACACACATCAGGGCATGTCCTACCTTTCACACTCAAAGCACCCTGCCCTAGGGCCTACCTTAGGGGTGGCTAACATGTAGAAAAGGGAAGGTTTAGGGACTGAAAAGTAGGTGCACTAGCCAAGTCGGCATGGCAGTACTAGACTGAACATAGGCTCTGCAATGGCAGGCCTATAACTCACTTTACAAGCTGCTTGTGTGGGTGGCACAATCAGTGCTGCAAGCCCACCAGCAGCATTTGATTTACAGGCCCTGGGCACACATGGTGCACTGTACTAGGGTCTGACAAGTACATCAAATAAGCCAATAATGGATTCACTAATCCATTACAACAACTTACACTAGGGAGCTCTTGCACTGTGGCACTGAAAAGCTGTGGCACAGTATCCATAGCATCTAATCAACAAAAACATATCAAAAACAGAGGAGACAACAGCGAAAAATGGAAGGGAGACTCATGCCAATGGTACCAGATCTAACAGGTACCATGATGCTTCTGGTTAAAATTTTGGGCCACTAGATAAGAGTCACCATTGTTTCTGCAACCTGAACCTGCTGCAAAATGTTTTTTTACATAGTCCAATTGTACTTCCAACATAACTTGTGGCATCAGCACTCTGTAATAGTGACTGGATATTTGATTTTAAAATTGATAAAAGTATATATCTATATTTGGCATTTTTGATGTGGAGCTGCATGGTTTTCTTGACTATGCAATTTTTAAATGCTTTACAGTTTTTACATAGGACAGTGTACCTGTGGCAGGAAACGTGCGGGTCTTGAGGCTCCAAGGCTGAGGTTTGCTCTCTCCCCTCTAGGGGCTACCGCTGACCGCTGTTGCCGTCACCGCTCGCCGCACCCGCTTCGCGGGTGCCGCATCGCGTGGTCAGCGATGGGCAACTCGGAAATTCAGTGTGCCGAGGAGGGGCTGCTTACTACTACCACGAGGAGCTCACGGGAGGCGGAGCAGCGCCTGCGACTACAGCGACCAGGAGGCAGAGCGCATCACCACCAATTGCCGAGGCGCCCCCTGGACAAAACGCCCCCGCCCGGCCAGGTGCAAAAGGCCGGTGCCTACAGGATCCAAGTGGGACAGTGTACCTGTGGCAGGAAACGTGCGGGTCTTGAGGCTCCAAGGCCGAGGTTTGCTCTCTCCCCTCTAGGGGCTACCGCTGACCGCTGTTGCCGTCACTGTTGCCGTCACCGCTTGCCCATCACACGGTCAGCGAGGGGCAACTCGGAAATTCAGTGTGCCGAGGAGGGGCTGCCTACTACTACCACCGAAGAGCTCACGGGAGGTGGAGCAGCGCCTGCGACTACAGCGACCAGGAGGCAGAGCGCATCACCACCAATTGCCGCCGCGCCCCCTGGACACCACGCCCCCCGCACACAACGCCCATGTCAAGGCCTCGGAGCCGCCTAGTGGGACGCGAGCGGGACGCCGAGCGAAGCCCGGGCTAAGGGCGGGCAGTCTGTGGCATTCAGGGGCTGTCAGTGGCTGGGCTGGGCCACCCCTCTGTCATCTGCGACCTTGGGCCCAGAGGGTTTTTGAACTTTGGGCGAGTGAGTAGTTTTCATCATGTCTACCCGTTCGGGGAAAATCCTCAGGGGTGGGGGTGATGGAATCGCTGGGAGCGCCATCATAGGAACAATGGACAAGTTTATAACCAGAGTAGCCGCGGTGATAGAAAAGGAGATCGTGATGATGGAACGTCGCCTTTCTCAGGACTATTTACCGGCTAGGCGCTCGTCTCTTGGCTCCATGGCACAGGTTTTGTCACCTCCTACTGTGCCGGATTCCTCCCCCCCCTGTCTTGACATGGCCGAGCAGCCACTGCTGTCTGCCATAGGAGCAAGCATCGACAGACTGGAGAGCCTGGCAGTTCAACTGCCATCCTCTAGTGCCAGTCCTATGGTTTTGGGCTTGTGTACCTCGGATCCCCTCTACCCCGATAGCGGCCAGGACTTGCATCCACCATACAAGGACTCTCCTCAGGTTCTGCCTTTGCCGTGCTTGGTTCAAGTCTCTTCAAATCACCTTAAGAGGAAAAGGGCTGTGAGTACGCGGTAAGGCAGTTACCCCAGATTGCATAAGCGCCCTAGGAAGCAAGTGTTAAAGGGCACAGGCTCTAAATTAGACAATGGTTTGGCACCAGTGAATCCCGTCATGGTGGGAGGGAATTCTTCTTCTTTGGGAATGGCATCTGAGGCTGTGCAGGCACACTCCAATTCCCCCGACAAGCCACCAGCTCCGCTGGACCCCGCTTCTCTTAAACAACTCGAGGACCTGTTCAAAACCCTACTAGTCCCTCTCATTGATCAAGTTAGGGGCCTGGGGGAACGGTTAGATAAATTTGAACAGTCTACCCTTGATAATGGATAATTTGGGTGGGAATATGGGAAAAAGAATACAGGGAGATTTAGTGCAGGCCCCACCCTTGCCAACGCATGCACCTAATTACGTGGCTTGTAAGGATTTAAGCCCTACTGCTCCAGCTTCTGCCACGGCTAAACTGGGATCTATCACCCATACAGTTCAGGTCCATGCTAGTTCCCCCAAGGCTTCTAAAACTCAAAAAAAGAAACCAGACCAAGCCAAGTTACCAGTTGGCGGTGACCTGGCTAAGTAAAAAAAAAACTGTTCCGGGAATAGCCAGTGACAAAGGAGTTGGGCGGGACCCCCTGGCTAAGCCCATAATGAACCACCCGGGAGATGGACTCTCGAGAGCTACATCCTTGAAAGTAACTCCCAGGAGCCCCCCTGTAAATCTCCCCCCTGAGTGCCACCCATACGTCGCCGTTCTTCTCAACGTCCCTCAGTTGAAGGATAATCAGTTTGAAACCCACCAGACCCTAAAAAACAAAACCTTGCACTGGTTAAAAACCAACAAACCGCTACCTAGGGGCTTGGACGGGTTGATTCTCGAAGTCCGCAGGGTAGGCTGGGTTGGACATAGCAAGAAACGATTGGAGGGTGATTGTGTGGTTGTCAATTTTAAAGACAACAGAGTAGCCCAAACAATCTGTAACCAACATCAGGTGGTGGGTGGGCCGGCATTAGTGTGGTGGACCTGACCTATTTCTACCCGCGTCCTGTTACGAACCATGTTGGGCCAGTATTTGGGGAAGCACCCCATAGCACTAGTGGATGCCCACTATATCCAGTGGTGCCTCAGATCTACCCCCAGGCACTTTGGCCAGGTCCAAGCTGGGGCCATATGGGATATTGACTCAATGATGTCTGTGGGTTGGTGTTAGGGGAACATAATGGTGGAGGCCTCCCCACCCTATCGAAATGTTGATTAGTTTGCCACCCCCAATAGAAAACTACACAGCACCAATGGTCAGTCGGGAACCCAACGGGGGGCAGGCCTATACTGGAGAAGACAGCAGACCAGTTGTCCAGGCCGGGGTTGTTGTCGATCATGATACCGTTTCCGGTCACGTCCCAGCTGTGACGGATCCAGTCTTTGGGTTCTTCAGCTGGAACGTGGCTGGAATCGGCAGAAAGCTGGCCCTGCCCGACTGGAACGCTCTAGTGGAAGAGTACTCCATCTGTATCTTCCAGGAGACATGGAGTAGGGAGCCCATCCATAAGGTGGGGTATTCTTCCTACTCTATTCCGGCTGTCTATTCAGAGGCAGGGAGGGGTCGCCCGTCGGGTGGTCTCCTCATCTGGGTGGCTACTTCTTTGAATTGTAGGGTAGAGGAGCAACAGACCAACTCTCCTGATTTGCTCAATATCACACTAAAAGATGTCCGGGGCCGTCCCATCCTGAATATCTTCAACATCTATGCTCGTGGCACCAAGGGTGGCAGTCAGTCGCCCACAATTGCCCTCTTGGAGGGCCTGTTATGGTTATCCCCACATAAAGCTTGCACTCTGGTCGCTGGTGATTTGAACTGTACGTTCGAGCCCTTGGGCTCGGATGACACTTTGGATCAGGAGGAGGAGGTCAATAGGAGGGGGATCCCTGCCCTAGAACTAACCCCTATTAAGAGGTGGACTGAAGTTATACTTCAGATTAACTCCCTTAACATGGAATTTGATCTGAGGGCCCTTAATGGGAGGTTATGCTCGGACAAGGTGGGTGCCCATACATACAACAGGCCCGGCCACACGTCAAGAATCGATTACATCTTGCTAGACGTGGGCCTGTGGAGCTCAGTGAGGGACATGGTGATCATTCCGTCTGTAGAGAGCGATCACAACTTGCTCTCTCTTACTCTGCTTCCTTGGTGGGATGAGAGCACAGGGGGTTCTTTGCCCCGTATCGCCCCCAGCCATGGGGGAACATCTATTTCGCATTGTGGCAGGAGGCTGAAGTGGGCAAAGCTTACCCTCTCTGCAGAACAGGTCGCTGATATAACACAACTTTTGGCTTCAGCCCAAACCAATTTGGCTATTTCTGAGGGCGGGCCTGAGGAGGTAGCCCGGAAGTTCTGCGACCTGACTATGGCCTTAACCAAATTGTTTACTGTTCCAACTGGGCATAAGGGGGTCAAGAATAGGACATTGAGAAGACAGGGGTGGTACACACATACATGCAGGGCAAGAAAGAAAATGCTGGTGGAGGCAGTTAAGTCAAAATCCCAAGCTAGGATCAGGGAGGCTAGGAAGCTCTATTCCCAGAGTCTACAAATCTCTAAAAAAGAATGGGAGGAAAAGTTTTGGGCGGACCTTTTAGTTGCCAGTCAAGGGAAGGATGCCATGGGATTCTGGAACCTGGTGGGATCCAGGACCAGACCTGACAACACATTGAGGACCTGTACTATTCCGTCCCAGACTTGGTCCAATCATTTTGGGCCCTATACTCTTTAGTAGAAGGGCCTCTGAATGAGCCAGTCTCACTTCCCACCTTGGTAAGGGATAGTATCCTCGATTCCTGCACTGTGCAGGAGGTTGAGAATGTAATAAAGTCTGTGGCACCCTTGAAAGCAGCCGGCCCTGATGGACTTCCAGGGGACCTACTCCGAGCCTATCCGACTGAATGGGCTAAATTGTTTTCCGCCATCCGAGAGGGGGGCCTGTCCCAGAATCTTGGAAGGGGGCAGAGGTGGTCCCCATTTTTAAAAAGGGGTGTCGGGACAATCCGGGGAATTACAGGCCGATAATCCTGATTGATTCGACGCAAAAGGTGGCCGGGAAGGCTATTCTAGGGAGGATCCTCCAATGGGTGGATGAGAACCAAGTCCTATCCGACTTCCAGGCAGGATTCCGCTCAGGAACGGGCACCATTGAGCAGGTTTTTAGATTAATGCTTCTGCACTGGAAGGTGGTGGAGCTGGGCAAAGGCAGTCTTTATTTGGCCTTCATTGACCTGAAGACTGCCTTTGACCTGGTTCCTAGGGAGGAACTCTGGAGGGTTCTGCAGGATCTTGGACTCCCCCCTACATTCTGTCGCTCCTGATCAAATTACACACAGACAATTATGCTCAGGTGCGTTGGGGCCAGAACGGGGAAATAGGATCCTGGTCTACAGGGGCGTCATACAGGGTTGTGTGTTAGCTCCAACCCTATTTTCCCTGTATGTAAACGGTGTGGTAGAGCACTTGCTTCAAGAACCAGCGGATGCACCCTCCCTGGGGGGTGTTCGGATCCCCACACTGTTGTTTGCAGACGACACCCTCCTAATTGCCAAGACCCCCCAGGGTCTCCAGAAGCTTTTGACCTGTTTTCAGGACTCCTGTTTGACAAAGGGACTGATTATCAACGTGGACAAAACCAAATATTTTATAATGCATCCACCACGGAAAATAGGCCGACCTCCTGTTTTAAATTCAGTTGCTCTGGAGAAAGTCTCTGAAATTGACTATCTGGGAATACGCCTGAGTAACACTATGACTTGGACGCCGCACATCAATAAGATGGTTCTCAATCACAAAAGGAAAGGGGGTGCATTATTAAGGGAATATCGAGCCTCACCCAAACACTTTGTGGCACCCGCAATTGACATCTATAAAGCAAGAGGAGTCACGTCAGCACTCTACGGGGCAGAGCTGTGGGGCCACTGCAATTTGGACTTCCTATCTAAGTCCGAGAGCAGATTTTTGAAAGACTTATTAGCTCTCCCCTTGAGCACCCCTACAATTCCTGTGCTCTTGGATGTGGGCTGCAAGTCGATCAAGGACCAGGCCCGTCTCCGGCCTTTGCTTTTATGGGCTCGCCTGTGGAGGGTCCCAGAGTTAAAATCCTATGCTGATGGGCTGTCCGAGGTGATGGGAATGGGGGGCTGGCATAAGATCAAGTGGCTGAGGGACACTAAAAACCTCCTGGGGGAGCTGGGTTTGGGGGACTGTTGGGCTACAAAATCCGCTCCACCAAAGGATGTCCTAAAAAAACTGTACTGGGACTGGGTCTCCTGCCAACTCATCGGCAATCCACGCCACTGCAATTCGACCGCGGTATTTCTAAGAATTAAAGACGTGGTAGCCTACGAACCGTACCTGGATTTGATCACCATGCCAGTGGATAGGGCTCTTTATTTTAAGTTCAGAAAAGGCACTCTCCCGATTGGGGACCTTCTTTCCAGATGGAAATCGCCAGTTCAGCTATCGCCTTTTTGTGCCCTTTGCTCCACAAGGCGTGAGACGGTGGCTCATATCCTTTTTGAGTGCCCGGACTACATTCGCCCAAGGAGACATTGGCTTAAACCCTTATTCAGACGTTTGGAGATGTGCCAGCATTTGGTGGCTCTACCCATCCTGTTAACTGACACTTCCCCTCTTATAGTTTGTGGTATCTCCAAATTTTTAAAGTGGACATGGTTGATTCGCTGCAATAGATTGTCTATCTCAATTTAATCTATTTTTTACTAATTTATTATTGTATAAAAGGTATCCTTTCCCTTTTTTTATTACTGACACATTTGTACTATTTGATCTGCAGTTTTAAAATGTATGTAATGCTTTTAGATATCTTTGCATGTCGAAATAAAGCTTTTACATAGAAAGAAACATTTAGGCATGGAAAGCCAAACTTTCTTTGTTACTCTTCTGAGATGGTTGTATACTGGATAGGCCTTTACGCATCATCTCTCCTCACAACACATTCAATGCTTGGCTTCAACTTCCAGGCAGTCACACCATTTTCAGACATGGCAAAGAATCTGTAGCAAATAATCGTGTAGGCTTTGCTTGAGTTTGTTGGTTCAGTTTGTGGCAATGGCCGTCTTAAAATGGTTCACAATTCTAATTTAATTAATTGTTTACATACGTCTATCGATAAATCTTTCGTCATCTATCAAGGTATTAATTAAGGCCAGTTGAGAATGGGCTGTGTTTCCTTATTGTGAGCAATTCCATGTTACACTTTTTAAAAGGTTCATATAGCAGCTGTCAATAGAGCAGCATGTGCAGTGGCACCTAGGACCGTGAGGGTCATTGCACCCAAACTAACATTGGGGCATATTACCAAGGGCAATTATCGCCGCCTTAGCGGGACTTTTTCCCGCTAAAGCGGCAATAATTTTATCGCCCTATTACCTAGCTGTCGCCAACACCAGTTAGCGACAACTAGTAGGAGATAGCGATCATCTTGGGGCCCACTTTGCATGTCAGCGATATTTATCGCTAATGACATGCAAAGTGGGCGTGCCAAGATGTTGGCGACTGGAAATAGTCGCTAATATCGCTATCTCCAATTATCAACAAAGCCTTACTTTTGGAAATATTCGCGCTAAGCGCGAATATCTCCAAAAGCTAACGCCTGCCCAGAGCAGTTCTTAGCCATGTTATCAAATGGAAGGTGGATAACATGGCTAAGAGCATTGTCACGATAATGCATGAATATCGTAGATCTTTCAGCGATATTCATGCATTTTGCAGGATTTTTACCGCTTTTGAGATAAACCTTGATAATATCAAGGTGTCTCAGCGGTAAAAATCATCGGAACACGGCGATATAATTTTAGCCGCTAACCATGCATAGCGATAATTATCGCTATTGCTTGGTAATATGCCCCATTGTCTTTTACTACCCTAGTAAGGACTAGGGCAGATTAGGGACAGACCATGCTTGCATTAGAGTCCATACTTCTCTTGCTTTGAAAAGCTGACTGAGGATACAAAATAACATATAGAGCCCCATGTGCCCTCATGCTCATGACACGCTTTGTGAATACAAATAATAACCTTTAGACATTTACAAATGCTTGAAAAACGAAAGTGTCTTTGAAGGAATCGTAGACACATCCGGCTTGTTACTTGAACCAAATATACATTGTGAAGAAGTGTTATTTCATCCAGGACAAGAAATGATCCTTCATAAGTGAGTAATTGCACATGCCTATGAACTTTTCCTGTGGAAGTCTGAAAAGAGCACAGCTGTCTGCATTCATCTTTCTGCTGAGAAGTCTGTAAAACAAACGCGCGCCCCTTCTTTCAGATTCCATCTTCCAGTAATAGTAGTTCCAGCCTGTGACATCCGATCTCCTCATCTCTCTGATATCTGGTGGGCTAACCTTTAACAGATTCACGGTATCCGTTGCATACTGCGCAGGAAGTGTATCATTGAAATACTGTGGAAATATGTGTAAACTGATATCTAGGAGCCTTCATTTTACGTTTTTTTTTTATCAGTGCTGGGTACTTGCTTTCTTCTGGAAATGGTTAATAAGAAAAAAATGCATATCTTAGCAGAACATATGACTTGTTGCGTTGAGTGTGCTTGTGGATATGGCACCAATTTAATAAATATAATTTTTCTCACTAACGTCTTTAAAATGTATACAAATTCACACGCTCCCTATGCAACTGTGGGGCATATCTACAAGCCCCTATTGCCACAGGAACGTCACTTTTAGTGATGTTCCTGTGGCAATATGTGCTTTGCTTTATTTACAAGGCAGCGTTAAGCCACTTAACATGGATTAACGCTGACTTGTGAATAAGGCACCCTTTCAAGCTAAACTTTGAGTGAAAGGGACGGACAATGGGTGTTGTGGTGGGCGTTCCACCGTAACACTAATTTATTATGACACTGCCCCGTATTTACAAAGGTGGCGTAAATATGGGGGAGAGCTTTAATTAAGACCAGGGAAAACTTGGTCTTACCCTGGCGAAACAAGGAAAAATTCTTTATTTCATCTAGTTTGTGCTGTTTCTATGTGTGCTGTGTTGTGCAGCACACATAGAAACAGCAAAACACCATTGATATATTTATGTGCAGGAAGGTGTTCCTTTTTGCACTTACACAATCATTAAAAAAATGACATTTTGCAACTTCTACGTATGCAACATTAAGCAGCAGTTTCAAAATGCCATTTCAGATTGTTTATGTGCAGGAAGAGACACCTTCATGCACATAAACAATCATTCCCCTCAATGTAGTGCATGGGTTCCTGGGTTGGCACTAAGCAACTAAATTAGCACCAGTGCAGGGGAAACGCAATGCTGCACTGAATTTTTGTAAATACGGTGCAGCCCTGCATTTCAGATTGGCAGAGTGCAGAGTTAAGCCAAGGCGACTAAGGCAGTGTTCCGCCACTTTCTTGTAATTATGCCCCTGTGTGCTTTGAAAAATGTTTTAGTGGTTTGGGGATTTTTGCCAAATTCTGTATTTTTAAATATTCTGTCTGACCGTCTAAAGTTCTACATTGTGCACGTTGCATTGTGGAACAGAAATAAAGCCACAATGTGAGAAATTGAAGTGTTAGGTGAGGGACTTGGCACCCACTTAACGTGATACCCACAGTCCTTATTAGGGTAAATTACTAAGGGCCACATGTAACAAGCAATTTTGTGAACACAAAAAATTATTTTTGAATGTATCAAACCCTATTTTACGATTCGGTAACCTGTTACTAAATTGCAAAATGGGTTTGCGATTCGGTATTCAGAAGGGGCGTGTTTAGGGTATCCCTTCCAAATGATGTCCATATGTGTCAATGCAGGAGTGCACATTTTGACTGTACAAGTGTTTAATGTATACAAATGCATGACACGTGTAAAAATACCTAATACAAGTACTTTGGCATTGCTCAGATGCAGACCATATGTTCCCTGTTCAGTAAATGAATGACAAATGCAAAACAGACTTACCTGGATTTTGGCACCAACAGGGTCGTTTTCTCCAGCGTCAAGTTTCTGCTGTGGAGGAGGGGATCCACATGGAACACTGTAGGGAAACAAAGGAAATGGGTAAGTGTGCACCCCATTTCCTTCAATTCCACCAACTTGAAGCAGGCGGTCTCACTGCCATGGTCGACTTGAAGGAAAGGCAACTCTTAATCCAGAAGGTGGTAAATTTGCCTGTAAAGCCTTCTGACCGCTGCTGTTCCCCTGCTGCTGTTGCGGCAGTCGGCCAAAGGCTGGCAGTGCTGGCGGTACTCCAACTCTCTTCACTTCAGCAGTCCACCAAAATTGTAATTCGTCAGGAAGACCGCCAACTCGATGGTGGTGAATTCAATGCTGTTTCGACTGTGGTACCATGACTGCCAAATTCATAATCAGGCCCTTACTGTTCTGTAGCTACAGATCATCCTCTATATTCACGTAGTCAAAAATCTTAACCCACCAAAAAGGGGAAAAATATTGCCCAAAAAGCCCCCCCAAAAATGCAAAAATAAAACAAATTCAATAGACTTCAAGGAAAGCAATCCAAAGTATATTAGAGCCACCAAAAAAAAAAGACGTTCATGGACAAAACCTGTAAAGTAATCAGGAGGGTCCACCATGAAAAAGATTACAGTCCCAAAAATACATATTCACCACACTTAATCAAAATAAAATAAGTAACATAACACAATGTAACATAACATAAATATGTATTACTAAAACAGTGTACGAAAACCCCAAACCTGAAACTAGTGAAAAACACTACTATTTATACAACTAATGGGCCGAATACGATGTCGGGCGGTAAGACTCCCCCTGACATTTGGAATCTTCTTGACCATGTTGGAACCCTTCTGACCAACTTGGTCAGTTTACAATCTGCCCGACCAATTACGATGTTCGCGGTCGGATTCTAAACCACACGGTCTTTCCAAATCGGTTCTGATCGGCTCTCGGAGCATCCATGTTGGTCGGAACCGCATCGTACAGCTCTACGGACAGCGTTTCCAACCAAGCAATTACAATATTGGTTTTCAACAGCCTTTCCAACATGAAAAGGCTGTCGAAAGTGACTTTGGCGGCCCCCGGCAGGGCCTCCTTCCCCCTGCAGCCTCCGTTTGGGAGCTGAGGGGTTACCCAAGGGACCCCCCGTAAAACCCTGCACTGTGTGGCAGGGACTATGGGGTGCCCGCGACAGGGTGCAGGGTTTTCTGCAAATACACCATTTCTCCATAGGAGCCTTTATTTTCAGGCAAAAACATGGCCTTCCATAGGAATCAACGGGAATCCGATCAAACAGGGTTTGGTTGCATCGTAATCGCTCGAGCGCAACCGCCAACTGCGACTGTGTTGGGCAGAAAGATTCTGCACAACATCGAAATTGGCCCCTAAATTTACAGAAAACCCACAAACACCACTATAACTAACCTCTGGACCTCTCTCCAGACCCCTCACCCTCAGAAACTTTACAAAAGGCTTAAAAAACGACTTGCCTGTTTTGACAAAGAGCAGCATCTTAATAGATTCAAAAATAGAAAGTAGTGGTAAGAAACTAAACAAAATACCAACTCCCCTAAGGAATGAATGGGAAATAATTTAAAATTGTTCAACAAATGTATCAAAACATTAAAAAAATTATTAAACAAATAAAACATATCAAGAAATGTGAACAATGTTAAAAAATTGTAAAATGTAAATTAAAAATAGTATAACATATATACAAATATTTAATACATACTGAAAAGACATGTTAAAATGATGTTGAAAATATGTATATAAAACAATTGAAAAACTGGAAAATGTACAACATACATCACTATTTAAATATGATTTAGATTTTTTATTTAATAATAAAAGTTCATTAACAATGTTTTATTTACTTATCTATGTATAACTGTTTATTTTTAAATTGAAATATGTTTAAAATGTAAACATATATATTAATTAAACTTTAAGAACATCAATAAAATGAGAAAAATGTAATACATGTCTTTATTAGAAGATAGAAATTTGCGAATAATAATAATATTTAATGCATATACACTACCTTTTTTTCATTAAACACCAACAAAAATACATACAAATACATTAATCATGAAATTAAGAAAATATCACATCCATTTTTAAAATAAAAATACAAATCAATTTTTACAATGAGATGATTGTAAAACAAAGAAATTTTAAAATAGTTGTATTATAATTATATTTTTCATAAAATGAAAATATTTTATTTTAAAAAGTTCAAATACGCTATTTGTATTCAATTTCATTTTTATATAGTTTTAACCTTTACATGTTTTTGTAACTTAAAAATGTCTTTTAATATGTAAAAAATAAACATTTATTTTATTTAACAACCATCGTATATTGTTTGATTATAAATGATCATTTATTACAATTCTTCAATATTAATTGAAAAAAGTTACCATTAAATTAACTTTAAAATGTACACTTTAAAAAAAAAATCTCCCCACCATTACCCCAATACCTAATATCCTGCTGCTAAAAACAATTTGAAATCCATTATTCTTACACATAAATACAACAAAAAATTCCTATTTAAACAATGTTGTAATTAATACATTATTTTACTAAAAACACACATAAGAAAATGTATAAAAATAAAATCAAACACACCACAATACATTGCATACTAATTAACACTAGTGTACATCCCAGGATATTTTCTTAATTTATGTTTTTTACAAGAATATTAAAAACAAAACTAACAATGATATTTTAACCTTCAATATTCCTTTTGGCAATATTTCTGACAATCCAATATTCTTGACATGATATTTTTGTCACACAATATTTATTTTCAATATTTATCCTCCTACCTTGCCCTGCCCCCAAAATTCCACACCTACCACCCTCCCACTGATATTTGTAACGTTTTCCATCTAAGGAAATGCCAGAAAAGACCAGCATTACCCCCAGTTCCATCCTGTCCTTGTCCCTTCATACTGACTAGTGAGATAACCTATCTCCATGACAGAAAAAAGAAAAGCAGGAATACTGGTACACCCCTCCCCCTCTCCACTGGGAGTACATAAGGGTACAATACCCAACATTCCTCCTGTTCTTTTTTCTGTCTTCTGACAGTATGAAGTGGACCAGGAGCCTGGGGGCTCCTGGGGCTTACCTGTTGCTGGGCTCTAGGTTTGTGCTGGTCTTCTTGGTCTCCCCCTTGCCGGCCTTGGGGAGAGCCATGTTGGTGCTTCCTGTCGGTTTCTTCTGACTTGTGGTGTCCTGGCCATGTCTTCCGTGTTGCTGGGCATGTCGGGGATGTGGTGGTTCCTGTTTTTTCTCCGGGAGTGCGGCGGCCTCTGTGTGGCTGGGCCGCTTCCTTCCGTGGATTGCCTGACTTCCTTTATTTGGAGCAGGAAGTCAGGCATTTTTATATGGCGACTGGCGGTGGTTGCATGGGGTGCTTGCCGGCCCTATCTGTAAGTACCATGAAGCGTTTTTTCTTTATTTATATGGCCCTTGTTACTGTTTTTGCTGCATTTCTATGTTGGTTGGTTCTTGTGCAGTGCTGCTGTTTTGGGGTCGTTTCTGCTGCTGCCTGTTCCTTGTTTGGGCTGCCCCCTCATTGGATCTACGCTTTCCCTGTGGTCCTGGGCTGCAGGTGGACTGCTTGTGTTCTGACCTTGGGTGGCCTGGGGTCCTACTCCTGTGGTGGCTGGCTGTGCTTCGATGGCCTTTCATCCTGCTCCTGGGGTGGCTTGCTGCACCTCATTGTCCTGTGCTCCTGCACTAATGGGTAAACATGCCAAGATGAGCAGGCATGTGGTTGAGTCCTCCTCTTCTTCCTCGGCTTCATCTTCTTCATCTCCTTCTCCTGCGCATTCCAGGCATTGTTCCCTGGGTGCTGATGCCAGGATAAAGCAGCTAATTAAGGAGATTTGTTGGAGATGGGGGGTGCTCCTAAGTCCAAGTCTGCTGGTCGGGCTCCGCCTCCTTCTTCTTCCTCTGTGTCTGAGGATGAATGGTTGGGGGGTGATGCTCAGAAGGGCAAGGATGTGGACAAGGACATGTTGCCGGACTTGTTGGGTCATGTTAAGGCTAAAATGGGGTTTCCAGCTGATGAAGTCCCTAGTACTTCTGGGGCGCCTTGCTTCGCCAGTTCCAGTGCTCAGCTCCTGTGGTTATGCCAGTTCATCCTTGTGTCAAGGAGGTACTTGACCAGGAATGGAAGGATCCAGATCACATCCTGCTCCCTCGCTTCATGGCTCACCTCTATCCTCTTCAGGATATGGTAGTTACAATAGCAATGGTCAGAGTCTATCGATTCATTAGAACAATAAATGTTAAACAAGCAATTGATCAAGTATGGAACAAAACAATGTTATATCCAGAGTGTGCTTATACTATTTATTCATTAATTCAGCACAATATTACTCAGGTACCTGTATCAATTCAATGGGTACCTAGACACAAGAGGTATTATTGTATGCAGACATAAGAAATACATTATTCAATTACGTCATTGAATCATATATACGCCAGTGGGCATTAGTCTCATATGAATATACCACTTAAGAGCTTCACATAGAAGAACAAGACAAAACATTTCACGCCAATTATTTACATGAACATCGCGCTCAAAGTGATAGAAATAGGGAAACTGTTAGGTGGGATAGGTGTGATGGGGAACACGTGAGGACTGGGTAAAGGTGGTTGTGACTAGGAACAATCACAGTGGGATAAAATAAACCCTTTACAGTCTGTAATTAGATCTGAAGTTCCAATATACACATATACATAGGATTCGTGTTACTCTGTTGATTGATCCTATGATTGGAAATTGGTTGTAATCTGGTCTACGTTTCGACCCCCTGGTTAAAGGGTAGGTTTGATCCTCATATTGGGGTCTTCATCAGGACAGGAAAGAACAGGAGCGCCTATGAATAATAATTCTGAATGAGTTTATCATGTGTTAAAAAGGCTGAAAAGCACACTAGGGGAACATGTCAAAGTAAGAAATGGCTTACTGTAGCAGAGGCCCTTACGTGGCCATTGTGGTGGGACCATCAAGGGTTCCTTTCCTTAGGAGTGGTTATCCCGCCTTCATCTGAAAGGGGAATGTTAATTACTAGCGGAGATAATTATAGGCGTAAACTACGCATTAATTATCTTAAGGTCCAGCAGCACGTGGAGTGAAGTGAATGATACCTGGGGAATGGAATCTATATATCAAAGTAAAACACGATCTTATAGAGGTTATAAAGAGATTGGGTAGGAACAAGACAAAAATGTGCACCACATATATTTAGGCATTTGCCATTAACACTTGGCTATTTTGCATTCCTCCCCCTCCAGAACCGCGTGAGATGCGCGAATAATGACCGCACAAACGCTGATTTAGCTGTGATTTTTGACAAGAGAAACAACCCTTTGGATGGAAGGCTTTTAATCCCAGTAAGTACCCCCCCAGGACCTTAAGATAATTAATGCGTAGTTTACGCCTATAATTATCTCCGCTAGTAATTAACATTCCCCTTTCAGATGAAGGCGGGATAACCACTCCTAAGGAAAGGAACCCTTGATGGTCCCACCACAATGGCCACGTAAGGGCCTCTGCTACAGTAAGCCATTTCTTACTTTGACATGTTCCCCTAGTGTGCTTTTCAGCCTTTTTAACACATGATAAACTCATTCAGAATTATTATTCATAGGCGCTCCTGTTCTTTCCTGTCCTGATGAAGACCCCAATATGAGGATCAAACCTACCCTTTAACCAGGGGGTCGAAACGTAGACCAGATTACAACCAATTTCCAATCATAGGATCAATCAACAGAGTAACACGAATCCTATGTATATGTGTATATTGGAACTTCAGATCTAATTACAGACTGTAAAGGGTTTATTTTATCCCACTGTGATTGTTCCTAGTCACAACCACCTTTACCCAGTCCTCACGTGTTCCCCATCACACCTATCCCACCTAACTGTTTCCCTATTTCTATCACTTTGAGCGCGATGTTCATGTAAATAATTGGCGTGAAATGTTTTGTCTTGTTCTTCTATGTGAAGCTCTTAAGTGGTATATTCATATGAGACTAATGCCCACTGGCGTATATATGATTCAATGACGTAATTGAATAATGTATTTCTTATGTCTGCATACAATAATACCTCTTGTGTCTAGGTACCCATTGAATTGATACAGGTACCTGAGTAATATTGTGCTGAATTAATGAATAAATAGTATAAGCACACTCTGGATATAACATTGTTTTGTTCCATACTTGATCAATTGCTTGTTTAACATTTATTGTTCTAATGAATCGATAGACTCTGACCATTGCTATTGTTACTACCTTCACTGACCCGGGTCAGAGATTTCTTAGGGTGTACCCCATTGAAACTCACTACTCTTCAGGATAAGGCCAGAGACTTGCCGGACTCGGTTCCTGTGGACTCTTTTGTGACTAGTCTCGTTGGGCGCACTTCTTTGGCTGAGGATGCGGTGGTGCGGTATCCTGTGGACAAAAAGGTTGACGATTCCCTGCGGAAGGTTTATTCTGGTTCTCATCTGACGCTCAGGGCTGGCATTTACAGGACTTATGTTGCTCATTCTCTGCTTTTGGACTTGAAATCTTTGTATGGGTCTATGGATGATGCCACTGACTGTTCAGGACTTCTGGCTCAGGTTGAGCAGCAGGTTGAGTTTCTGTCTGACATTTCCTTTGATGTGATACGTGCCTCAGCCCTCTCTGGGGGTGCTTGTGTGGCTGCTCATTGTTCCTTGGTTCTGAAGGACTGTAATACGGATTCGGGCCAGACATTTGCTGCTCTTTGGTTGCCCTTTCAGGGTTCTATGTTGTTTGGTGAGGAATTGGAGGGCAAGTTGCATCGGCTGTTTAAGGAGAAGAAGCATTCTTCCTCTTTCAAGTAGTCTTCCACTGTGCCGGCTTCTTCCAAGCCTAAGCCCTTCTTCCATCCTCCGTCTTGCAGGCAGTTTTCCAAGGGCAGGGGTTGTTTTTAGTTTGAAAGGGGTCGTGACAAGAAGGTGAAGTCCCCTCCTGGTAGCCTCATTCCTGACTATCTAGCTGCAGATGCCGGATCCTTGGATGAAGGTCGCCTTTGGTTCTTTCTTCCAGCCTGGATGTCCTGTTCAGACTTGTGGGGGCTGGATGTTGTCCAGTTGGGGTACCTATTGGAGTTTTTGACCCCTACTTCATACTCGGGGGTCCGTCCGACTCCCTGGCCATCTTGTCTATCCAAGCGGGCGGAGCTGTCTAAGGGGGTGAGGTCAGTGCTGGACAAGGGGGTGGTACAGGTGGTTCCTCCCGGGGAGAGGGGTCAGGGATTTTATTCCGATATTTATTTGGTTCCCAAAGTGTCAGGGGGGTTTCGTCTTGTCCTGGATCTGAAGGCCCTGAACAAATTTGTGCGTCGGGTCCCATTCAAGATGGAGACTCTTCAGCAAGTGTTTCCCCTAGTTCTCCGGGGTCAATACATGTGCACTCTGGACCTTCAGGATGCCTATTATCACATGCCAGTCCACCCCCTTTCTCGACCTTTCCTAAGGTTTTGTCTTCTGGGTGTCCATTATCAGTTCCAGGTTCTTCTGTTCGGCCTGAGATCGGCCCCCTGGGTGTTTACCAAGGTGGTGGCTCCCTTGGTGACGTACTTGCATCGTCAGGGGCTGATGGTTTACCCTTATCTGGACGATTGGCTTCTTCATGCTCCCTCCGAGGTTCAGTTGTTGAGGGATCAGGGGTTGGCGTGTTCTGCCTTGCAGGCCCATGGTTTCCTGTTGAATCTCCCCAAGTGTCAACTTCTGCCGTCTCAGGACCTGACTTTCATATGGGCACGTTTCCGCACAGATCTGAATCGGGTCTTCCTGCCGGTTTCTCGGGCGGTGACCCTGTTTTCCCTGGCTCATCGGTTTCTGGTGTGTCAGTCCTTCCCGGTCCGTCTTTGGTTGCGCCTTCTAGATCTGAGGGTGGCTACGGTGTTCACTGTGCCTTGGGCACATTTCCATCTTCGGCCTCTTTGGTCTTACCTGTTAGCTCAGTGGGAACCTTTGTCTCGGGATTTGTCCCTTTTGGTGCCGGTGTCTCTGTCAATCCTTCCTGCCCTTGGAGAACCGGGCCTTATGGGCCTGGCGGCGCAGGGCATGCCTTAATCCCCGAGTTCACCTGCCTTGTAAAAAACAGAGACACGAGACACTCCATTGAGCGTGGAAGCCAGGTTTATTAGCTGCAGCTAAGCACAGTTATCCCAGAAGTTACACACAAGGTGGGTTCTAAGGGGACTGCCACTTCAATCCGTGGCGCACAATCTTTTATAGCAACATATTTACAGCATCTCACTCCTTACACATACAAAACGAACCAATGAGAAAAGTTGGAAAACAAGCTATCAGGTGTCTCAAATACGCCCCTCTCTCAGACCCTGTGTGTTACCCCTCCCAACAAATTAATCAGTGATGGCATCAACAATCCCTTCTTGCAGGTGGCAGGATGTATTTGTGTGCCTCAAAGGATAGTTGTGTAATAGGAGAATACAAGGAGAGAATAGCGAAGGCCAGTCGGATTAGATAGTATAAGGAAAGAATAGGAGAAAGCAAATAGTCGGTCGAGACAGGGATTAGTCAAGCCAGACATGGATTAACGAACTCAGCCAGACCCTGACATCGGGTTTTGTAAACAAGGGCAATGGAGTTACTTTTTAACTGAAAGGACACGCAGCAGCTGGAAAAGCAAAAACACATCATCCGCCGTGCTGCCTGAGTGAAGGCAACACAAAAGGGCAGCAAGACACAAAATGGCGGCTAGATACGGGACGAAGTCAGAAATCGAAGAACCTCACCCTGCGCTGGTGGACTCTTACGTACAATCTGGCCAGGGGCTTGCATCTGCAGTCTCGTCCTCCGTAAGTCCTTATGACGGCTGGCAGTGCTCTGGGTTGGGGGGCGACTATGAGGACGGAGTTCTACAGGGTCGTTGGTCCCTGCTGGAGGGACGGCGGTCCTCGAACTGGCGAGAGTTGTCTGCTGTGTCGAGCAGTCTTGGAGTTTCGGAGCCTGCTGTTGCACCAGCATGTGTTGGTACGGTCAGACAACTCAGTGACCGTGGCCTACTTGAATCACCAGGGGGTATCCAGTCCCGGTCCCTGAACACAGTGGTGTCTCCGTTGTTTTGCTGGGTGGAGAGCCATCTTTTGTCTCTGGTGGCTGATCATGTCCGGGGGTGGACAATGGGGTGGCGGATGCCCTCAGTCATTTTTTTCCCACCTCCCTGGAGTTGATTTTGACTCCGGTGGCTTTTCGTCTGATGTGCATGAGGTTTGTTTTTCCCTTTCTGGACCTATTTGCTTTCCAGCTCAAAGCTCTGCTTCCCCGGTTCTTCTCCCGGCTTCCTCTGGAGGGGTTTTGGAGGGTGGATGCCCTGACCCTCCCTCGGCCTTCTCGCCTGCTGTATGCTTTTCCTCCCCTTGCTCTCATCTCTCGGTTTCTGTCTCAGCTGGTGATGGAGGATCAGGAGGTGGTGGTGGTGGTGGATGCCCTTCTGGCCCCGCCTGTGGTGGTTTCCGACTCTGAAGTTGTTGGCGGTTCAGGGTTCTTGGTTCTTCCCCTTCCCTCCGTCTCCCTTGTGGTCCTCTCCGATGTTGTCCCTCCGGTGGCTTTGGCTGTCGGTTTGGAGGTTTGAAGGCAGGGGTGGAGGAATCGGGTTCTCCCCGAGCCTTTAGCCTTGGCTATTCAGCTGTCCCGCATGCCTTCTACTCTTCGGTCCTATGGCAGGCATTGGGGGAACTTCGAGCATTGGTGTCTCGGACTGGCATTGTCTCCTTTGGTTTGTCCTTTGCCTGATGTTCTTCAGTTCCTTTGGGATGGGTTTGAGAAGCGTTTGTCTGTCTCAACTTGGCGGGCCCACTGGGCTGCTATTTGGGCTTTCTGTGCCCCTACGGGGAAACTGCCTGATGTGGATGACTTGGTTTCCCGTTTGTTGCACTGTTTTGCGAATTGCCATCCTGTGGTTCAGCCTTCTTTTCCTCTTTAGGACTTCCCTTTGGTTTTGAAGACCTTGATGGTTGCTCCTTTTGAGCCTTTGGAGGAGGTTGATTTGAAGTTTGTCACCTTTAAGGTTGTTTTTTTGGTGGATATTCCTTCTGCTCGTTGCCTGGGGGAGCTGGGGGCTTTGATGGCTCGGGAGCCTTTTTTTTCTTTTTCTGCGGATGGGGTTGTTCTTCGTTTGGATTCCTCTTTTGTTCCTAAGGTTTCCTCCCAGTTCCTTCGTTCTCAGGAGCTGGTCTTGCCTGCTCTGTGTTCTACTCAGGTGGATGAGGACGACCTTCCCTGGTCCTTGCTGGATGTTTGCCGTGCTTTGAGGGTCAATGTGGACTGTACTCCTTCCTTTTGTAGTACTGACACCCTGTTTGTTTCCTTTGGTATGGTCTCCAGGGGTTGCCAAGCTTCCACTTCTTCCATTGGTCATTGGTTGAAGCAGGTTATTGTGTTGGCATATTCCCTTTCAGGCTCCCCTCCCCCGGCTGGGGTTCAGGGGAGTTCTACGCGGGGGATGGCTGCTTCCTGGGAGATACGTGGTGTGTCCCTTTCTGAAATTTGCAAGGCCGCTACTTGCGCCTATGCTAATACCATTGTTAGGCATAACCAGATTCAGAATGTTCTGGGGGAGGACACTAACTTTGGTTTGGGGGTTCTTTGGGTTTTGTGTTCCTGATTCCCATTTTTTTCTTTGATACTTTGCTGTTTTCAATAAACTGCTGGGTTTGCTATGGTTCTGTGTCCTGGTGGTTTGTTATGTGATGATGGCCGGTTACTGCTTGGGTATTCTCTAAGTATGGGCGAAATTTGCGAATTCGCTTACTGCGAATTCGCGCAAAAGTGAATTTGCGGTCCGCAAAATCCGCAAATTTGTGCAAACTTGCAAATTTTTTTATTTTGGTGTGTTTGCTGTTTTTTTTCAGCGCGTCTACCGCAAACTTACAAATGCAGTAGTTTTTGGGCGTGGCCATCTTGTTCGTGGCAGGAAAACAACTCGGCAAACTCAGAATCAAGGTAAGTCAATGCAGCGCGTGCAAGATTGTATTTTTGAAGCGTGAACAAGCAAAAATAATTTGCGAACTTGCGAATTGCGGATTGTTTGGCAGTTTCGCGTGGTTGGCGGATTGCGAAATTGCCAAAAAATCCCCACATTTCGCGAGCGGAACAGATTTTCAGCCCATGCTTAGTATTCTCGCTAGTCACTATGAAGGGGACAAGGACACGAGGGACCTGGGGGTAATGCCCAATTACTTTCTGGTAATCTTCATTACTCCGGATCCCGTTGTCCTCGTCCCCTTCATACCATCCCTCCCTCCCTCCTGGGCTTTCCGGCCCTCATCTGGAGCTTGGTGGTTCAGGAAGAATGCTGGATATTTTACCCTTATGTACGCCCAGTGGGGAGGGGAGGGATGTACCAGCATTCCTGCTGTTCTTTTTTCCGTCATGGAGATAGGTTATCTCACTAGTCAGAATGAAGAGGACAAGGACAACGGGGCCCAGAGTAATGAAGATTACCGGTAAGTAATAGGACATTCCCCTGTACGTAAGGTTATTCTCCTTTCTGGTCACAAATCTTACAATGCAAAAATCACAGGTGATGGACAGAATGCAGAACAATGTCATACATTCACCCCAGTACAGAGATCTGGGCCTAAATCCATCGTTTTTTTGCACTCCACACCACCCCAGTTCAACAACTGTGGTTTTTGCACAAATCTTATAATGGCCACATTGTGGTGTGTTTGTATGAATACTGCGTGTGTGAGAATGGAAAATTATGTTTCCCCCCCCAAGTTTCCATGTACCGGAATCTTGCCATCGCCCTGCTTCCGCACCGTCAAAGTCGACCGCCGGCCGTCCCCCAGATAAGGAGTTTTCTCCTGGTCTGGTGGGTGGTCCTTAGGCGTTTCCACAGCCTTGTCTTTGAAAAAGGCACCGCAGTGCGAACAACAAAGCAAGCTCCTGCAGAGCATGGACTGTTTAGTCCACGGAGTGCAAAAAATGGGCATGCATGCACAGAGGGGGGAACACCAAGTGTTCCATTGCATACATCCCAGTGTATAGGGGCCCCCTTTGTGTCCCCACCACCAGTTTTTTTCATTAGGCTCATTGACATGAAAAAGCTGTCTGTGGGAAAACTCAGAATGTGCTTGGTGGTACCACAGTGGCACCACCAAGCATATTGCTACCCCAGAACGCCGCTCCACCGCCTAGAAACGCATTCCCTGGCAGTTGTGATAGTCCCAAAATGGTCCGACCACTGTAGTTGTAACCACTGGTGCGTCTGTCCCAGCCACCACTGCACCTCCACCATGAGTTCGACTGTCCCATGGACAATCAAACTCGTAATCAGGCCCTTGGTCTCCTGAAAAAGCTAAGATACCTGTACCTACAATGGGCATACTTACCAAGCATTATACCTTACAAAAGGGGATTTCGCAAAGTGACTTAATTATTCAGAATACAAAGTGTCAGATCTCTTCACTGGGCAGTTCTGCGAGTTTAGGGTCTTTTCACAGAAGGACTATGTTGAATCCAGCTAGCATGACTAAGCCATGTAGATGCGAGAAACAGAGTCTACTTCAGCAATCTTTACTTTTAATAACATAGCCTAGTATTTACCTCCTTTGGCTGTGCTCTACATAGACGAAGCTGCTGCCCATTCCATGTACCCAGTGTGGCCAAAGTAATCAAGAATTAGGTGAGAAGTACAGAGATTCATTTTACTTAATGACGTGCACTGTAAATTTGTTGCAGATGGCACTCCATCCTCCAGAAACCTGCTGGTCTTCCTCCATGTAGTGTTTATCAGGCACAGAGGTTGCAACTTTGGCAGTTTTGCTGTTTGTTTTCTATCACTTCTCCATCAAGTACATTTTCTTGCCTTGCCACAAGTGAATTATAGTGCCGTCCTTCAGTTTGGCAATAATTGTAAAGCTGACAACACATTACTCTGTGGTTAATACATGTCGTGTGACATGGTGTACTGTGCAATATGTCAATCCATTTTTACTCTGTTTGATTTCCTGCATCAGCCTCTCATACATAGCCACGGCACTCTGGTCTATATATAAATATATATTTTTCATTTTCATTATTGAGTTATTTCAGCTAATTCTAAACCATGAACAAAGGCAAACATATCTTATATCAATGTTGTAGTGCTGCCAACCAAATGGTCACTGTATTCAGAATCACATCTTGTAAAACTAGAGTCCAGATCAAGCGTGAGCATCAGGATCCGTGGACAAAAAATAGAACTACCTGTTTCTAAGATGAGCAAAAGCTTTTATAATGTACAGGTGAAACCGTGTAAAAGCAAGAACAGACACAAATTAAATTATGGAATTACTAGGTAGGATGTAGATGGAAATATTAGACACACCTGAAACCAAGTATAATACATTGTGCAAGCGTTGCTATAACTGTTGAATGCAGACTTCTTTTGAAATGGTAGGATAAGTGCAACAGTTATCCACACGCATACATGGCACTGCTCAGGTAGGTCAACTATTCAATCTAGCAACAAAAATAAACATGCATATGGACTCGAATTTTATGCATCCACAACAACTGCATGGACAGTAGAATTTGATCACTATGAAAAGCATGCTCACCAATGCAGAAATGTACAATTATAGAGAGCCACTCAAAGACACAACACTGTGCAAAGCATATAAAATTGTGATTGGCTATCTGTCAGTAATAGGACTGTGTTCGATTTCCAAGTGACATCATGATTAAAATTAGAGCAAAGCTTGCTTTCTTGATGTCATCTGGCAAAAGAATCTCTGTCATTGCTAGTTACCCATCTACAGTCTTATGTAGCATGTCCAGCCCACAGGTACCACTCGGTAGCCAAATTTCATAGATGAGCTGTGTAGCGTTAGAGAATTCATGGTAAACCATGGAAAACTTAGCTCCTGCATCTACCTCAGGCTTTCTCTATTTCACCTCTTTTTGCCATAATTTTTATACCTAATATTAGAAAAAACACAATGTCAGGCACTGAGGCAGCCTACCACACTACTCTAGTTTACCTAGCAGCACCATCCCCTGCCCACATAGTAAAAAAGAAAGATCTGGCGTCTTGCCACCTTCCCTGACCATTCTCATCAGAAACCTCTCCTCCCCTACCCAAATATTAAAAAGAAATCTGGAGACCTGCCTTCCTGCCCCACCAACGTCAGTAATTCCTCTTTCTCCTCTCCAAATATAAAGAAAAGTAATACCTTGACCCAAATTAACAAAGAAATGACGCAAAGTAGAGCAACATGTAAAGGTGCTGCTCTGTGTTGGATCAACAGAGGAGACTTTTGACTTTTGGGCTGTTCTCCCCCCTCCTTCACTGGCACACTTTTGGCTGCCATGGGCTGTCCTAGACAACAACAGTTCAAGGGTGTCTCTGTTGTGGTACGTATGGTTTTTGTACAGGAATGGCACAAATCCCTGTCTACAATTATTTGAAGGCAGGTAGTTGCGTCAAAACCCATGAGTGGTTGCATGTGATCACCCATGCACCACTCATGGAATGCTGCCTTGATTCAAAGTAACTCAAGGCAGTACACTGCACTACATTGCATTGCTTTGGGCCACAATCCAATGCAAAGCACGATTTCTGTTGAATTGTAAATCCCAACAGTAGATTAAGCATTCGTTCTTTGTTAAAAAAGTAATGCAAACCCGACACAGAGTCCTTGTAAATATGGGCGCTGGTGTCCTACCAAACTGCCCTACCATCCCACATACCTTCCCTTCCTCTCCATATTTGAAGGACTTGCTGACTTTTATCAATATAAGAACAACGTTTCAGCATATTTCTAACAGCAAGTTTGACTGAGCTTCATCAGCACATACTAACATCTCCTGCAAAATATAGGTGTATGCAGGCCCCCAACTAACAAAGAAAGAAGCTGTTCGCTGCACATGAACACCATCCACAAACCCTGTCTCCCGTGGGACTGGAAACACTCAAGAGAGGTGGTAAAAGGGCCGATTCCTCCTTTGGCATCACACCAGTGAAAAATAACTTTTGTTTGTCACTGCTGTAATGAATGAGCATTAGATAAGGGGATTTTAGATCTGGTATCTATGGTAACATGTTTTGATCGTACATAAAAAAGGACCCTGCAAGCACCAAATGAAAACATGGACTGAAAACAAGTGAACATGGCATCACAATAGAAACACCCACAAAATAATATGAAAGCATGGTTATGAGGCTTGGACCACATTTATTTGGGAGGAGGGACCGTGGGTTTCAAGAAGTACCCGAATGAAATGTGTGTCATTCGACTGGTTCTGTCATGTTTCCATTGAGATTTAAAGTTTATGCAGTGAATCATCTGCCTTGAATTACGAGGAGAAATTTGAGGGCTTCTGAGAGAAAATGGAGGGACGTGTTTGAAACCAACATTCCATATTCAACAGGCATGAAAAGGAAAGCCCGTTGATACAGATGCATTTTCTATATAAAGAAGTTTGGTACAACTATATTTTAAAATGTCTCTCTATTTTTCTTGCTTTTTGGATAAGTCCAAGTGCAGTTACAGCAAGAAAATATATCCTTGTTTTTTGAAAGAGCATTTGGGGAGAAAAGGGGTTTATCAGAAGATAAACCAAAAGAAATGCATTGGGGAAACATCTTAAATTTCCAAGCTGTGGGTTAATGTAAATGTAGTCAATTATAAGATTATATCCTATTTTCAAAACAGGTGTTTTGAAACGATTGGTCATGAAAAAACATTCTAGATGAAAATATTACAGGAACACCATATTTTTTAAATATATCTACTTGCCATATTCCATAAAGGGGCGTGTGTGCATGTGGGTGCATGTGTGCGCGCTTGTGTGAGTGTGAGGGAGTGTGTGTTTGTGTAACTAATCCCATTCTCACAAAAGAAAACATTTACTATGAAAAGAAATATGAAACAAAAATATATTTTTACAATGTGACTTTTTCTCCAACCTTATAAATGAGTGTGAGTTGAGTTAATGTAGGAAAGTGTACAAAAATCATACATTTTGAAAAGGAATGCTTCAGAAGGAAAGGCACTTTATTAACAAAAAAGAACAGAATTTCCATCAAAAGAAAAAAATTGCAGAAAAGATACCTCCTAAATTACTTCAAATGCCAGGTCCCAAGCATGTTCATTTAAGCGCTGGTTAGACAAGCAAGTACAATAAAGTGTGTTAAAGGAAAATACATTTCCATGAAATAGAAGACAACACCAAAAATTGTATTTTTGTAATCCTATCTTCTTTATGAAACAATTGACCCTACCTGACTAGTTATTAGATTTTACTTTATAAAGGAAATATCTGTAATAGCTCAATTTTAGTTTTAGTTTTAAGATTTTTATAACATACCAATCCTGAACTAAATGAAAGACGTTTCACCTTTATAACACTTAAAACATTGTAGAAAGTGTGTGTGATTTCTCAGTTAATACAATTATAACTGATAAAACACCACTAAAGAGAATCATTGCTTTTCACTAGAAACCAGATAATGATGCAATTTTCCTGTTTGTGCTTTCTGGTGTCAAAGCAGTGCACCTTCCAACTCTAGTAACCTTTTGGTGATGAATGTTTTGGCCATGGCAAGTGCCTTAATATGCTATTTCGACCATTCACAAATTCCCTGGATCACTAAGAGCTACTTCTACTCCAATTTTGTGTGCATGCCTCAACTTATGTGGTCTCAGTTCAAAGTTTACTTCATCCTCTGTGGGGTGACTAGCAGGTTCTCAGCAGAACTCTGAGCGGGGTCTCAGTATAGTGAAAGTTACCATAAAGTCATATTCCTTCAATGATACAGATGGAGCTTTGCTTTCTGGACGTTTATGGACCAGGACTGTGGCAATACAAATCAATGCACATACAGATGCCTTCAGAACCAATGTCCTCCCTTAAAATGCTCGACCAGCAAAATTGTGTTGAGTATTATATAGTGATGGTCTGAAACACCGGCCTGTGGAAGTCAAATCCACACTTATTCAGCACCAATGTGCAGGTCCAGAAAAGTCCCAGATGCCACTTTTGCTAGAACTGTGCTGGCTGCAAACTCTCCATTTGGTAATATGTGCTCCAGACAGCATGATTTCAGCAAAGATGTGTTCATTGACCAGTTCTGAGCCTTTGCATAGATGTAGGATACATTAATCTAATTATAGAGAAATATAAAAATAGATAAATATTTATATTAGAAGGGTAATAGGGCAGCACGGCTCAAAAGCTAAACTATACCATAATCAGTTTACTAAAAAAAACAATCATTGTACACCGATGTCATAATTGTTATGAATGAGCCAATTTATTTCTAGGCCTTCGAACAATGGACAGCACTGAAACAAGACTGGGGAAGTCAATACTGACATGGAGTCTATGTATTTTTCTATGAATAATTATACATTTCTGCTCAAGGGCAAACATGTTCCAGTGTGTCACATCTAACAAGGGTGACATGAGTGACACCAACCCACATTTTCCTAGATATGGAGAGTTCCATGTATTCATTAATGATGAACACAGATTGTGATAATGTTTTACGTTAAGCAATATTTGTCATTACTGGCCCAGTAATTTGTAAAATGTGAATTGTGACTAATGTGTTTCTTAGGGCCTTCTTACGACTTTGGCGCAGCGGTGATGGCACAATGCTGCCTCCGCTGCGTCCAAACCGCTTGCATCACCGACCGTATTCTGAGTTGCAAATGTGCAACTCGTAATACAGTCTGCGGTTCTATCCTATTCCCATGGTGGTGCCTGGAAAACAGGCTCCGCAATGGGAACAGCAAAATAGTTCCAGTATGGCATGGACGTGATTGTCCATCCCTTGCTGGAAATTTGGGGGGGTACAGACAGGGGGCACTTGTTGTGCCCCGCTGAGTGTATCCCCATGATGGGGTGGCTATGGGTGTCTTTTAGGACCCCTTTTGTTTCTGCACTACCAGCCTTTTCATGGTGGGGCTCCGCCATGAAACGGCTGGTGGTCCAGGAACTTGTATATGCTGAGCGGGATTGCGGCAGTCCCTGCTCAGCAATTTGCATTGTGGCACTCCTGCACCACCGCCAGGGAGTAACTGTTCCCTGGAACAGCCAACGGTCCACCGCCACAGCAACTTTAGAAGTCGTAATAGAGCAGACTGTGGACTGCCACTGCTGCGCCACGGCGAGTCTGGTGGTCGGAAGACCAACAGACTCATAATAAGGCCCTTCATTTTGTTGCAAAAAGTTCTGCAATTAGAAACCCAGGCATACATTACTTAGTTTTCTTCATTTTGCAGGGCGTTTCTTGTTTTTTCATTTACAAAATATATAAGCAAGTAAGGCTGAAGTCAGTGTCCTTGCTCATCATTTAGTTGGGTTTCTTTTCTGGCCCACGGTGTAATATTCTATAATCGTATATTTTGTATACCACTTCTGCTTCTTAGTCCTTTTCCCTTTCCCAGCATGCCAGTGCATGCATAGTGTTCTCACCCTCTGTGCAAGCTTTGGAATGTTGGACTTGGAGGGAGTTAAATGTCTGGTTTTCCTGTACAGAGATAATAAATCTGGATATTCTTTATTCAGTGTATGAAATAGCAATTCACAATGGTAACTTACACCTGTGAGTAAGTTTGCCCATGTACACTTTAGAATAACTTTACTACGCTAGGCTATTCACTAAATCCAAGAGTACAATTACCCAAAAATGGTAAATTACACATCTTTATCCCCTGAGAAAGGGGTGGAGCCTAACTTAAAAGTGTAAGTTACTGCTAAAGGACAAACAGCCGTAAGTCTAGCACTACACGAGAACAACCCATGGTATTGCTCTCCCAGAAGAAATAATGGCAATAGAATTTAAAAGAAATCCCAGCAGGAAGTATTTTGAAATTAAATTACATTATTTAAAATGGTTTAAAATATAAATTAATATAATTTAATGTCAAATGTAATTTATAAAAATCATACATATTTGTAATTTATTTCAAAAATATTTTAGTAACTTTTCTGGCATTTGAAAGTACTTTAGCAGTAATTCTACACAGCACTTTTAATAATGATCAATGGTTAATTTAAAAAAATTCTTTTGGTGTGAATTTATTTTTTAAGTTAAAATTCAGGAAAATTACCTAAATGTAATTCATTATATTGTCACAAAATAAATATTTAATTAATAATTAAGGGCCTCATTATGATGTAAAGTGGAAAGCCATTCAACAGCTCGTAAGAGGCTTTCTGCCCAACAACAGAGGTTTCCATCCGCCTGCTGTATCAAGATAATAACAGTCAGAGGGAAACCCACTGCGGAGCACAGCTCCACTTCTGACAAGATCACGGAGCCCGTCAGGGCAGCGGTTAGAAATGTAATCCACAAATGGAAGCAGAGCCAGCGGAGCCTCTGCCATCAAGATTACAATTACGCTTTCCATCTGCTCTTCATGGCTGGACGCCTGCCAATAAAAGGGAGGCAGAAAGTGCCTTTAGGGGCCCGAAGCAGGGGCCCCCTTCCACACTAGCCCACTGCTATGAGGCCTGAGAGCCACCTGTGGTGCCCCCTAAACATACCTGCACCGTGTGGCAGGGATGCCTGGTGTCTGCCACACGGTGCAGAGATGTTTAAGCTCTGCATTTTAATTACTGCATGGCAGCATGCTGCCTACCACACGGTGCAGGGTTGTTTAAACTCTGCACTTTTCCCATTGCGGCTTGTGCTGCGAGCGGCAGCACAAACCGCAATGTAAAACATGCAGGATCCGACAGCCAACACAATGGTCAGACTGTAATCTGGGAAGTGGGACCTCCAACTCCTTGTTGGGCGATCCCTCTTCCACTATGATACTGGTCGGACAAGTGGCCGCACCGCATTGTAATTGGCCACTAAGTTAATAAGTTAGGGCATTTTAAATGTAATAAGTGCATGGCATGCGAATTCACCACCAACACGAAAATATTCGAGTATGGGAGTTGTAAACACACTTTAAATTTTTTCACAAACTGTAATTCAAAAAATGTTATCTATTGTATTGAGTGCCCATGCAAATTGCTCTACATTGGACAGACGACTCAACAGATAAAAACAAGGATATCCCAACACAGAAGCAGGATCCGATGTAAAGTGACAACGGCGCCTTTGGTTGAACACTTCATCGAACTCGGTCACACTGAAAATGACCTGAAATGGCAAGTCATAGACAAAGTAGTGCCAAGCACCAGAGGTGGCAATCACCAGACAATTCTAAATCGACTGGAGTGTAAATGGATTTTCTACTGCAAAACCATCGAAAATGGACTCAACTCATTTGACGAATGGAATATGTGCATCTGAACCAGATCTAAAAATGTTTTTCTATCTTGTGACTGAATCTATACTAAATAATGTGTCCTTCTGACATAAGCAGCACGTTATTTTTCTTCTAATATAATTGCTATAATAAGATTATAGGAAGATAACAGTTTGTTTTTCTGAAAAGTGTTTATAATAATCCAAAAATGCCACATAACTCTCCTCCTAATTCTTGATTTATCTTGGCAGAAATGTCATATGATTCTCCCTTTTATTATTTAATTTTTCAACTAAATTGTCAACAAAACGGATGCCAACTAACCGCTCAGGACCCCGCCAATTCACAGCCTAATCGAACTCAAGACCTAGACTAATTTTATCAAAATCGCCAATAATACCCCAATTGCGTAATAACTTGCTGGCTAAACTGCCAGAAACTGTAAGCGCATGTGCCAGTTACAAAACGCTAGTCCTCGGAAGCGAGAGACTAGCCTGAACCCTCTGCGCATGCGCCTTTCCAACCACGTCCCCGTGGAGGCGCGCGCAAACACACTACTAATGGCGGCTCCAGCTCTCACTACACTGTGAGCAACGGCTGGTGAGAGACTCGGACCCCCAACCTGCCCCGCGACCGCGCCAAAAATAATGTAAGTACGCCTTACGGAGGGTCCCCTAGTCGCAGATTATAATATAATGCTTAACGAAGTAGTAAATAAGTTATGTTATAGTTTCAGGCGCCAAATACTTATTGAATGCAGAGCGACGAACGCGCTTTAGCTGACCCCCTACCTGCTTCAAATACCGCCGATATCAAACGTAAGTGTACGCTCTGTAACGATGTTGCTTTAGAGCTCCCCATTAACTAACATTGGGTAATAGTACAATTCCTTCGGTTTTACCGATTATTTGCCCTTATAGTTTTTAGGCGCCGGTACTTGAACTTGTCATAACGAGGATAAGGAACAAACATTTTCCCTCGCGCTGCTACAACAATTAAGTAAGTTCACCCGTGCCCCATCACGCTACCCAATGTTAAGGTTAATTGTGCACCAGCCTAGAAAAGCAGCCCTTAACCATTAACGATCTTGTTTTTGAAAACAGTCCATGTAGGACCCTCGTCTAAACTAAAGTGACAGAGCGCTACTTGGATTACCTAATTGAGAGAAGATTTTCTTTAACTACTGTGTAAGTTCCTTCATTCTGTAATACTGAAACCCTCCTTTTTTTTAATGACCAATTCGCTTCTAACAAGAAGCATTATTAACTGACACTGCCCATTTACCTCCAAGTATAACCTAGTTTTTTTTTTAAATTTGCAAGTTTCAGTAATGAACAGCCAATTCTCTGTGAAACTAATTACAGTTGATTCCATTTCTAGATTCTCTCCAGTAAGCAACCATCAACTAAAGTATACAAATATCATCCTTGTCTGAAAATGCCTAGGCATGGTAATAATAATAATAAAAAATGCATTCATTAAATGATTATAATGACTTTTTGCATGCATCTTAATAGACAAATAAGCCACTAAACATAGCCCTTTGGCTACAAATATATATGGCGCACTCCAAGGTGAGGAATTTATGTACCTTCACCTCGATAAAAGAACTGAATGCACATGTGATGGAACACAAACATGTGCATGTTATATCACTAATCTCGGGGAGCACAATGTCTGCAAGCCCAAATAAATAAATATGTAGGTATAAAACTGTGTAACTAAAATACCAACTTTTACAGTTTCAGGAAGCTCATCAGTCCTGATGATGATCTAAAGTTACATAGATCGAAACGCCGTCGACATACCCAAGGATTCTAACTCTCTCTATTGTATATAATTGTTTTTTAACCTTGTTTGTTGTTGTGTGACAGTCCGTTCACTTTGTTCACTTTTGTCACGTCCTGCACCATACTATTCACCTGAGCACCTGAAAATACAGTATAAGTACAAGTATTTATGTATATTCAAAAAAGAAAAATAAATAACTGTTTCTACCTATACCTACAGCTTTTGCTCCTTAGCGTTTATTGAATACTCGCTACCCACTCTTGTCCTCCCGGACCTAATCAGGCCACAAACAGAACCACTGTTTTTGAAAAAGCACTAAGTTAATAAGGCTCTAGAATTTTTTTCTTTAATATACTACTTAAAAGTAATGCATACACTAATGTACATTAATGTCTACCACAAAATGTTTTTAATATTTTCTTTCGAGTTTAATTAAGTTTTTTTAATATTCCATACAATTTACTATGTGAAGTCCTGTGGCCTGACTGCGGAGTCTCCACAGGCTTTATACAATGAAACTTGGTTTATCATGGCGCATATAGTGGGGTAATGTTTCTTGTCTATTGTTACATTTCCAACTGCATACCACTAGAAGAAGAATGTATTCTCCTTAAACTCCATGGGCAACAGGAAGGGAGCCTGTCACCGGTTGACAATGTATAATGGGAATTAGTACCACTTAATACAACGCTCTAAATTGCCATATGAATTGTGTAAGCATACGTCATCAGCTACGGCGCGCGAATGCTGATGACGCGCTGAGCTCGTCATGTAACGCGGTATTTTGAAAATTGCCGCACACAGCGGGAAAAGCCGCCCCATGCGATGCGGTTAATAAGGCGGAGCCATCAGGCTAGGTTTGTGAGAATAAAAACAGCATCCTCTGGAGAAAATAGATGACAATCGAAAAAGTATGAGAAAGGGAGACTACTGTCACATGAAAGTAGACTAGAGAGAGGTGAGAGAGAATGGAGACCAGGAGTGAAGGTGAGGTGGAGATTGATTCAGGGATCTGAGGGGTCAGCCTCACCACAAGCATGAGAAGTAGGATACAGTTTCCCTCATTGAAGGCACCTCTCTGATACAGCCAGGGCATCTCACATGTTAATTGGTAGGCAAATCGCCTTCGTGCTTACTTAATCACCTTCAAATTGCAAAATGTCACTCCATTAAACAACCCCCCCCCCCCCCCAATTCAACACAACAAAAATGCTCAGGAAGCTAAGCTGTCATTTCATTGGTGTCATTCAATGAAAAGCAATCTCCCCCTTAAATAAAATATGCAGTCTGTTACTGCACTGATGTTGTTCATTGATATACAATTCCCATCACTGTAGGTTAGATGGCTAATGCAAAGCTTCTCTTTTTTCCAATTTTCAAATTGTATTGTGATTCCCCATGCAAACTATTGTGAGGGTTCTGTTGATTGCAAACAGCTAAGATTTTGCGTTGGGAAACTGAAGAGACCCTAAACTTTAGGGGGCAGATTTACAATTAATGGCGCATCCCTACAAATTAGCAGCGCTGCACTGCGGCCTGCATTGGTTTCAGGCTCTCTACTTGAGCTCAAGCATGCTGCCACTGTGGTACTGCCGCCGACACACCACCAGCCCAGTGGTAATGTCATAATGTAGCAGTGGGGATGCCGTTGGCTTGGAGGTGATCTCCCTACCGCCGCTGCCGTTCGATGGTGGTGTGTAAGTCAAAGTCAAAATTGGGCCGAGTCCCAAATTTATTATGTCTTTCTGCAGCTGCTCGGCAGCTCACGACAGGCTCAGAAGTATTAACAGTAGTGCTGGTACACTTTCGAGTTCTAAAATTCTTTGTGCCAATATGCGAATCTAGCAGAACTGTTAACTGTTTTGCACCATGAGGGAACAGCCATTGGCAAGTTCATGCAAAGGGGGCGTGTCAGTTATGAACCTGCACAAATTCTCCTATGTTTTGATGCAAAGCCAGAAGACCTATTGTGACCTCACCTGGCTTTGTTTTCAAATCCAAAGCCAAGTGAATAAAACCAGACATATAAGTGGAGGCAAGCAGTTGCTTGATTATGACATACTGTTTGATACACGTGTGCTTTTTTCAACAGCTCACAACTAACATGACTTTCCCTTCAGCTGCTATTTTCACTTAGAAAATTGTACTGGAATGGGACTGCCTGATTAAAATATTACACACTACACCACCGGCTCACCTTCCTGACGTAAAGTAAGGCTGTGCACTACATTAAATTGCACTGCACTACCAATTACATCATCGGCAGGTGACTCTATGCACATTTTGTGCTGCGGTTTTCTACCACTTGCATAATGCAGATCTGCTTTTTTCATGCAGTGGTCTATTGAATGAAGGATAGCTCATCTATGCCCAAGTGTTACATATTTTTTTTGATATTGTGTATATTTTGCTCAGTGAGGAAAATAATTCCCTACAGCTGGATGCCCCATGGGACTGCTAGCTGTTCCGAATATGCCAAGCCAAGGTAAAGCTGCACCTCAGGCAGAGTTTGACTCCTTTGACCTTCTTCGGGAAGGTTGAAATGATTCAATATTACCTGACTAGCTAGGCAAAATAATAAATGTGCTCATACAGTGCAAGGTTAATGAGGCATGAGAGGAGAGTGTGGGATGTACGTTTGTGGGGAGGTGAGGTTTGTGAAGTGAGAGAGTTGCATTAAGAGTGTGAGATACACTGAGGATAGATTGTTTGGTAGGATGAAGAGTCATCTGGGAGTGTGTACAAGCCCCTATCACCACCACAACGTCACTTATATTGATGTTGTGGTGGCGATAGGGGCTGCTCCTTATTTACAGGCTTAATGCTTCCGTGTAAATAAGGCCCCCGATCACACTATGATTAGTGTGAAAGGAGTGGCCATTCCACCGCAACACCCATTGATTTTGAATCTGCCCCCTAAGTACAAGGGTGGCATACATAGGAGGCAGCACCAAATTTAAGACCTGGTAAAACCTGGTCTTAAGTTAATGAAACGAGGAGAAATGCATTATTTCTCCTTGTTTATGCTTTTTCCATGTGTGCTGCCTTGTGCAGCACACATGGAAAAAGCAAAATGCCATGGCTTGTTTATGTACAGGAAGGGGTCCCTTCCTCTACATAAACGATCCTTTAAAAATGCCATTTTGTGACTTTCTTGTGTGCTGCATGAAGAAGCACACATGACAGTGACAGAATGGCATTTTAGGATTGTTTATGTGTAGGATGGGGGACCTTCCTGCACATAAACGATCCTCACCTGCATGCAGACACCTTTGCACTATGGTGCATGGAAGCCTCTGTTGGCGCTAAGTTGCTAAACTTAACGCCATCACAGGGGTAAACGTAAGGCTGCACCACATTCTTGAAAATATGGTGCAGCCTTGTGTTTCAGAAGTGGCGGAGAGAGGCATAAAGCCAAGAAGGCTAACGCCTATCTCCGCCACTTCCTTGTAAAAATCCCCCAATGTGTCAAAAAGTGATGTGGTTCTAAAGGTGAGCTTGCATGAGATGGAGGTGACATTGGAAACAATGGAAGAGGGGAGTGCAGGAAGACAGAGATGTACAGAATTGGAGGGCAAACACAGTTAACATATTTCAGAACTTGTGACATTTAAGGCCTCTTCCATCTTAGAAATAGAGAAAATTCCAGAACTCCTTTAAAGTTCTGTTGTGTTATATCACATTTGCAATAATTTAAACATACACTAAATAATATATATATATATATATATATATATATATATATATATATATATATATATATATATATATATATATATTCACTGAAAAAACCATAGGTTTCACACCAGTTATAGTTAGCTGGAAATTTTACTGATATAAAACCATTGAAATTCCCACGTTATAGTTAGTCGGACTCACTATAACTTGCGCGTACAATGCACTGCTGATGACGTCACATATTACATCACTCATGACATGGTCAGTGACATCACTCATGACATCACTGATGACACCATCCAGTGAATGTGTGTCTTTCTGAAAAATAACTTTGTTTTATATATGTATTTGTAAAGGTCGATGGAAGAATAAATGTTTAAATACGTGTGTAAATGGATGTTTTTTTAAAAAAAAATTGGTTGGGTAACTGGCTTATTACGTGTATCTTAGTGAATACATATATTAGCGAGTATTGTTTAAATATTTAAATGTTTGTATCAGTGTTTCTCTTTGTGTATAAGTGGCTGCAGGGGTTGGTGACTGACTCACTGTTTGTATGTGTTTTGAAGACAGCATATGTGCAGGACTGTATGGGTGGATGAGTGTGTATATGTGTGTGTTAGTGAGTGAATGACTGTCTCACTAGTGTCTTCATTAGTAACGACATATGTTTTAATCTAGTATATGTGAGTATTGATGTATATAAGTGAGTATAGTATATATAGTGAGAGATTGTAGAAGTTCCTGTTTAAATAAGTATGTGTTTCTATAAGTGATTGTTTAGGAGAGTAAGTATGGGTAAGTTTCCTTAGAAGTAAGGTGGTAGTGTGTGTATAAATGTATATGCAAATAAATGGATGTTCAATAGTTTATTTGCATGTGTGAGTATGTGTGTGAGTAACTTTTGGATGACTGCTGATGTGTAACAGGATGTATAGGTGTATCACTACATATGATGAGTGAGTATATATGAGTGACTATATAGAACTGTTGGTGAATGAGTGGATGTGTATATAGATGGTGGAATTACTGAATTGGTTGTTGTTACTGGTTTGGGTATCTCCATTTTTTTGAAAATGTTTGTTTCTATTTTTGAATATGTGTTTCAAGCGTTACATTACACTGAAATTAGGTCTGTCACTCTGTCACAAGGATGGTGTCATCAGTGATGTCATGAGTGATGTCACTGACCATGTCATGAGTGATGTAATATGTGACGTCATCAGCAGTGCATTGTACGCGCAAGTTATAGTGAGTCCGACTAACTATAACGTGGGAATTTCAATGGTTTTATATCAGTAAAATTTCCAGCTAACTATAACTGGTGTGAAACCTATGGTTTTTTCAGTGAATTTGTAAGGTTTTTTAAATGCTAATTCCTAACTATAACTGGTGTGAAACCTATGGTTTTTTCAGTGAATTTCATAGGTTTTTTTAATGCTAATTCCTAACTATAACTGGTGTGTAACCTATGGTTTTTTCAGTGAATTTCATAGGTTTTTTTAATGCTAATTCCTAACTTTTTATACAGACTCATACCTATGTGTTTTTTAGTGAATTGCTAAAGTATGTTTTTGTAAAAATGAACACTATAATGTATATTGAGATAATATTTTTAATTTAAAATATTTTTTTTTTATATTTCACTTTGGTGCGCTTTCGGTGCGCGCACCGGTGCGCGTACCGTCAGCGCACTAACAAAAAAAAAGAAAAAAAAAATGAAGGAGGGACTGTGTAATAGATAGTAAGACAGATAAAAAGTGTAAAAGGAAGTAACTGAGAAAAGAAAAATGAATAAGGGAGCAAAAGAAAGAAGAAATAGGAAGAACACTAAAGTAGAGGTTAAGGGAGAATATAAATGGATATTGAAAGTAAAAAGAAGGACAGTTAAGTATGAGAATGACAGGTAGTGACGGAATCAGAGGAAAAGAATAGCAGCGATTGAGGGAAAGTAAATATCAGTGAATATAAGTAAAGAGGGGTGAAAGAGGGTACATATAAGTGAATAAGGGCAACACATGGGGAGTAATAGAGAGAAAGAATAGAGAGAGTAAAAGAAAGACAAAAGGAAGAACTAACTGAACTACAGTACAATGAGTGTGAAAGAAAAAAAAATGGAGAAAGAGAAAGAGGGTTAGGAAACTAAAGCAGTGGTACTAAGAGAATATAAAAAAGATAAAAAGTGGTGGAAGGAACTGAGGAAATGCAGATAGTTCCTATTAGATTAAGAAGTTGTGAATGAAGTACAGTAAAGAAACAGCAATGAAAAAAGAGTGTAAATTAGTAAAGAGAGGTAAATAAGGGTGAAAAAGAAAATGAGTGCATAACAATGTGAACACAATATAAATTACATAATGCAAACTACACAATAACTTCTACAATATGTTACATTATTTATTTTTGCTGTTCTCAGAATATATTGAATTCCACTTAAATTAGTGAGTTCAAAGTCTTCATCATATAACAGCGGGAAAAAAAAAACACAATCTAAAAGATTGTGTTTAAAAAAACCCATTCAAACATACATCTCATATATGTACACTAATCTTTGATTCACTTACTTTTCCATGAGGCCAAGTAGAAGATAGTGAAGGTCCTTTTGGTAGAAAAAAAGTCTGCTGTTCCTTATGAGTTCCATTTCATCGACTTCCTATGAAAAAAGATCTAAAAACATCATACCATACACAATCCTCACGGCCAATTTGTGTCTGATATATCGGTATTTTTTACTTTGAGATCCACTTAAAGTATCTACATGAGATAAATAATTTCAAATATTAGATTAACTAACTAACTAACTAACTTTTATTAACTATTCCCGTCTTCAAAGGCCAATTCCCTTTACTAAAACTTTGGTTTTAAAAACACTAGATAAGAATTTGTAGAGTCATAAGGCAAACGTTGTTTATAAGTTAAATGAGAATCATTGCAGTAACTCCATCCATTTTCAGATTTTAAGTAGCATGTATAATGTCCTGAGGTGGTCGAAGGTCCATCATGATAAATAATAGCTTCAGTTGTAAAGGTCCTTCCAGAAATTGATAACTGAGAAGCCACAAAATTTTTGATAGAAGTTGTCAATTTAGTTCCATCAGGTCTACATCGTTGGAAAACTAAAATGATATACTGCCCATACCTTTGTATAAATAATGTGGACAGCATTGTACAGTTACATTGGGTACACACCATATTATGATCTGCTGCTTTAACTAGATTTTTAAAAGACACTGATTTACAGTCTGGTAAAGTCAAATATATAAATCTTTCAGTGTCTATTGTAGTAGTACTTGATAAACTACAATTGTGGCAGTCATGCTGCCATTGATAAGAAAGACTGAAAAGATTATCTACATCTACACCTTCATCTTCCAAAACACCAAACATATACATTAAAAATTCCTGACAATCCTGCTGAATGTTCTGTGAAAATTTATCTTGACCAGAACACAAATCTAAAATATTTCGAATTTCTGTTACACTTTCTATTTGTGCTGTAACACTGCTACATTTCTGAAACACAGAATTCAATAAACCACACAATCTTTGATCCCGATTTTCAACAATCTGTTCTTGTAAACTTTTAAGAAAAAAAACAACATTAACCACTACATTAGCATAGCAGTTGACACCAGAACTGTTTTCAAACTGAAATCCAACAACATTTTCTCCACAATTCTTTTTCTTCCTGTTTTCAATTACAGTTTTCTCTACTTTTTGTCTTTTTGCAACTACCTCACTACAATTATCCTCATTTCTTCTTTTTCGGCCTACCACACGTTTTTCAAACAGAGGATATTGAGGCAAATGTGGAGCATACTCTCTTCTTAACCTATTGTATTCTTTAACACAATCTAGATCGGCAGAAATATTTGTCTCATCACATGCAATCAAATACAATCCTGATAAAGTTCTGACTCGAGATAATGCCACATATGCCATACCCTCTTTAAACACAGATCTTCCAATGTTCACCAATGCACTATCTACACTTAAACCTTGAGATTTATGAATTGTCACTGCATACGCCAAACAAACAGGAAACTGTTTTCGGCGAACATATAAGTCTTTTACAAGTAAAAATCTAGCAGAACAACGACTTATTTGTTGTACTTGTTCAATGCCATCAAATTTTATTTTTAAAAATTCAATTCCATCTCTATTTCTGTAATTCACAAAATCAACAACATAACCCATTGCTCCATTTACCAGACCGCTTTCAACATTTAAATTCCTTCTCAAAATGATACGACAATTTAAACACACATTCAGAGTCTTTTCAAAACCAGCTGTTTTTGAAATACTTTTCTCCAATGAATGCAATTTAATTTTCAAATTTTCTGACAAAACAATTGTTGCACCCATATGCTCTATTTTATCTATTGCTTCTAGTTTCACAATCTCTTCATTTTCTAAGTCTAACATTTTTTGGTTGAAGATGGAACATTCTTGCAGAGTTGGCATCAAACATATCCCAGATTTCTTCTCAGTCATTTTTTTAAAAATATTCTCTGGAAGAATGTTTTCATTTGGATACAAATTTGAAATTAATCGACTATGCAAAGCTTTTTTCCCTTTCTCAGTCATTTTTCCAATTCTTACATCTTGTAGAATATTTTTATAATCTTCATCCTTGGCCTGTCGCATATTTTGAAGCAGTTCAGCATATTTAAAATTTAGCCATATATTAACATTTCCAATGCTTCCAAGGGACTTCCTGGTATCTTCATGCGTGAGCATTTTAAACACTGGTTGTCCTTTTACTGGAGTCAACTGCAATAGATCTCCAAAAACAATAATGTGTTTTCCTCCAAATAACACATCATAGTCTGTTTTAAGAATTTCTTGCATTCTCAAATGCACAAAAGCAAGCATTAGATTTGAGACCATGCTTACTTCATCTATGATAAGAAGTTTCATTTTCTTCAAGACTCTTGAAACTTCAGAACACGCATCTCCAGATAGCTTGTTGTAATGCAATTTATTATCATGTTCAACTGGCAGCATCAATAAACGATGTAGAGTAATCCCTTTAATGTTATGTGCTGCCAGACCAGTTGGAGCAGTTACAACACAAGACAGTGGTGAATCAGTCCTTTTCTGCAGATAACTTGCAACGGCTTTAATTAGAAAACTTTTTCCTGTCCCCGCTTCTCCACTTACATACAGTCGGACAGGGTCAAATAATATACATGAGCACTCTTTTTTCTCATGTCTGAATCCATGTTCAATCTGCTCTGTGACTTCATCATATATCTTTTTCTGCTCAATGTTTAGTTGCGTTACCAAATCTTCTAAGTTAACTCCATCCTCTTGAGCTTGTTCCATAGCTCTTTCCACCTCATCCATGGCAGTGGCAGCTTCATTTTGGATAATTGGTCCTCCTAGTGGATCCTGGCTCAATGAAGTAGAACTCTGACTATCTTGAGAACTGTTTCTAGCTATCTCTTCAGCAATTGTGGTTTCTTGCTCCATTTCTTCATTCAACATTTGCAGATAATTTAGAAAAATAGGACATTCTATGGTATCCTTAGTTGCATTAAAAGAGTCTTCATAACAGAGAAAATCTCCAAGTAGTTCCTCTTCTGTACGCCATGGCTTAAAGAGTTGCAAAAGAGCTAAGTAGTAAAATTCTCTTTTGTCTGGAACTTCACAACTCAATTTTCGATGATTAATCAAATGGCCTTTTTTCTGCTTCACTAGACATCCTTCATAGCCAATGAGTGCATATTTTCCATTATTGATATCTTCTGTGATGTTCCTCTTATAACTGTAGTTTTGAAGAACTTCATACAAACATGTGTTCTCAAGGTGAGTACTTCTATTTGGATAGTATGTATCCAACATATTTGTCTTCAAAATATCTGTACTGTTTGGTTCTTTTTCCGCCAAATATTCAATTTCTTGTACAGATTTCAAAACTCGGTTTCGTGTGGCAGCAAGACCAAGACTCACCCAAATGATTGTTCTTGATTTGGCATAGAGACTTGCTGATGATAACCGATCAGAACATTCATATGCTCCAATTTCTCGATGCGACAACATCTTCAGACTGAAACTGTATAATTTCTTGCTTAGACTCTTTTCATGTGAAATGTCCTCCCACATTTCCTTCAGTTCTGTCTTTTCTTTTTTGGTGATGTAAGATGTCACATATCGAGCCACAGCAATAGAGTTGTCAGCAACGAACTGAATATCCATGTTAGCATTCCACATGGACAAAATCACTGGGTTGTAATCGTTGATGTACTTAGATTCTTCATTTCTTTTCAAATTATATGTGTTTTTGGGAGATTTTCTCGTCACAGTATGTCGTAGAGATGACATCAAATTATTTACTCTTCCCTTAGAAATCACTGGTCGAGGAAATGCAAAACGACATTTCGTGTAGTACTTTTCCTTGTTTTTAAATTTTCGACGACAGTACTTTCCACAACGATGAGATTGAAAACGTAAAACTTGTTGCCTTAAATTGTTTTCTTCAGTAGATTTTGGAACAGCACATGTTGAATACTCTTCAATGAAACTCATCACTGTTTCATCTGAATCTGTTCCAAATTTGGGTGCATCTTTAATCCACAACAACATATGTATATGAGGAGCACCTCTCGCTTGATATTCCTTCCTCCAAAAGAAATCCAAAACCTCTCCAAGGGGAGGATTTTTTTTGTTGGTAATAAAAGACATCATAGCTTCAAATCTATGATTAAAATATCTGCAAACATTCACTGGATCTAAAGAACACAGTTCTCCTGGTGTTTTCAATTCTATATTTGGTATGTTTTCATTTGCCTCTCGTAGAAATTGAAGTAAATCGTCCCATGCATACTCAGCACAGCTAAGAGTGAGGAACCATGTAGGAGTTCCTAAGTTTCTTAGCATACATTTCAATTCTCCATGACGACGAAACCAATACTCATTGGTTCCACGTTGACATGCCATGAGATTGATTAGCTGAGATTCCAAAATACTGTCTTGCAGATTAACTTTCTCCATAAAGTCCCTTGCACATACATTTTGCAAATGAGGTCCACTTTTTAATATATGATTAACTGCATAAGAAAGCCCAGACAAATCACTTTCAAACAGTAGATGAAATAAATATGGAATGCATTGACGAAACCTTGGATCTTCTGCATATAATCTTAGAGTCCGGTATTCAGCTGCAGGAATTTGAACTGGTCGATCATCATATCGTCCACCACAACCTGTTGGAAATAATTGTGGAAAACAACGAGCTTCCAAACTTTCTTCCCATACACTAATGGGACTTCCTTTTGCTGCCTTCATTTGAAACAAGTCAATTGCATTTCCCATTACTTCTTTGGAATGCAAAGGATGAACAGTATAATGTTCATATATTTCTTCAGTTCTAGACACATCAACTTTTTCAATTTGACCAACTGAAGAATCACTATCTTCTTCTGTAGCTGTTTCCTCAACTCCAACACTTACATGTTTGTAGTACTCATTGTTTTTAACTAAATACAACGTTGCCTTCTTGACTTTTTTAACATCCACTAAATCTTGCCAAATTTTCTTACTCTTTGTTGGAACCCCATTAACTAGAATAACTAAAGGATCTTCTTCTACTCTTTCTACACCAATTGTATTAATATTTTTCTTTACATCTAGAGGCAAATAAACAACTCTTCCCTTTAATCCTCTCAGTAAATCTGATGGAGGCAATTTCCCTGTCTTAGGCTCCATGCGTACAATAGCCTGAAAAGGATGGACACATTGAATCAAAATAGATTCATAAGTATTTAGATCCATCAATTCAGAAGGAATATCTATCAACTGAAGATTATTATAAACTGCTCTTGCAGGCATTCTATTTTCATTTAATTTTTTCAAACAATAAGTGCAAATACGCTGATCCAAACTCAAATCAAAAGAATTCTCCACCAACAAATAACTTACAAAATCCTCCCATTCACTATTATTTTCCAATTCACTTTTTGCATATAAATCAACTAACCTAGTCTGAATTTTATAATGAGTCCGTCGACAACACACACAAGTTACATTAGGCCTCTCACTTGATTTCACCTTAAACTTGATAATTTCCTCATCAAACTTTTCAATACTTGAAATTTGTCCATTATCTTCTGCATTGCCATCCATTACTATATCTATTTCTACACTGTCCTCTTTGTTCCCAAAATAACAAAACTCAATTTCTTCACAAATAGTCTTCACATCCACTTCAGATCCATGCAAAAGAGCACTATTTAACTGTTTAAGCTTAAGTGCAGGACTTTTTGCATAATACAACTTCCTCACTAATTTCCTTACGTTATTATGATGCACTGCTAACATCCTAAAATGATGAAAAACACTCCGACAAACTTTTCTAGAAAGACATGCTAGTGAATGCCCTTGCAAACCTGTGCTTTCTCTCACTCTGCAAGGATCTAACTCTTGCAGGATCTTCATTTTTTGTTTGAGACTTTTTTTACTATATGTACGTAAGAAATTTCGAAGCAAATCAATTGATTCCTGTCGCACACTACAAATACTACTGCATTTCCATGTGTACACTGGACCCTTAGTACGTCTCCCTAAAACTTCATCAGCTAACACCTCTTCTGCATCTCTAGGTACAAGTTTCTCTTTTTCCATCACACAACTATCTTTCACCTCATAGGCACGACCACTGGTGTCAACCGCATGCACCAAATCATTTTCCTGAAAGTAACTCTCCTCATTAAAAAAAGGCTCAGAACTTGAACTATGCATCCATTCACCAGAAAATACTTCACAAAAATTACTCCGATTAATAATTCTTTTCCATCTACTGTTCGATTTGAAAACATCCATTGCCTTATTAAGTATCCTAATTCTATTGATTATTAAAATAAATAATTTTTTCTTAACTTCAAAAGCCTGATCAACAATCTTTTCTACACTTTTCTTTTTCTTGTAAAAAGCAGCTTTTAGTTTACTTTTCTTTTCATTTTTTAGCAAATTTAAAACTACCCTATTGCGAAACATTCGCCTACGAATGTCCCTAAAAACATTTACCCTTCTATTGCTAACCATTCTCTTCTCTCCTGGTCCAATGGAAACATTTTTTGTGGGCTTCTCTTTCCTTTTTAGATTTGTTGACTTTTTCTGTATATTCACATTAGCAATTTCATTTTTTTTCCTACGACATATGTTACGAAGAAAAGACTTAATTGGCTTACCAGAAGCTTTTCTGGTGTTTTTTGAAGTAGTTGTTGAAGAGGATTCCATAAACTCTGTTGTTGATGTTCTCCTTTTCCGTATGGTATTTTTGATTTTTCTTTGCCTTGAAGGCATTTTTGCTTGCTTTTCAGAAGTTGATTTGAATCTGTTGTTCTGTTAAAAAAACACATGAAAGACCACTATTAGCAAACAACAAAGTAATGTTAAAAAGCAAACAATATAAACAATAAATTGCAACATATTTAAGTTTATACAATAGCAACTCATGGCTTTATTTTTAAAGGCCTTGCGCCACCAGTGCGTCACTTATTACCCATGTTTAAAGTCAAGCATCAGCTGCACATGGCATTCATAAATAAGGGCCAAATGCAAATACCAATCAATTGCACCCAAAAATCGATTTTTCAATAACATGTAAGAAACACTGCGCAAAACCTAAGTACAACCACTCAATATCATCAAACAAAGTCAGGGTCTGATTTATAAAGGCCTTGCGCCACCAGTGCGTCACTTATTACCCATGTTTAAAGTCTTGCATCGGCTGCACATGGCAATCATAAATAAGGGCCAAATACATATACCAATCAATTGCACCCAAAAATCGATTTTTGAATAACATGTAAGAAACACTGTGCAGAACCTATGTACAACCAATCAATATCATCAAACAAAGTCAGGGCCTTATTTATGAAAGCCTTGCGCCACCAGTGTGTCACTTATTACCCATGTTTAAAGTCATGCATCAGTTGCACATGGCAATCATAAATAAGGGCCAAATACATATACCAATCAATTGCACCCCAAAATCGATTTTTCAATAACATGTAAGAAACACTGCGCAAAACCTAAGTACAACCACTCAATATCATCAAACAAAGTCAGGGCCTTATTTATGAAAGCCTTGCGCCACCAGTGCGTCACGTATTACCCATGTTGAAAGTCATGCATCGGCTGCACATGGCAATCATAAATAAGGGCCAAATACATATACCAATCAATTGCACCCAAAAATCGATTTTTGAATAGCATGTAAGAAACACTGCGCAAAACCTAAGTACAACCACTCAATATCATCAAACAAAGTCAGGGCCTTATTTATGAAAGCCTTGCGCCACCAGTGCGTCACGTATTACCCATGTTGAAAGTCATGCATCGGCTGCACATGGCAATCATAAATAAGGGCCAAATACATATACCAATCAATTGCACCCAAAAATCAATTTTTGAATAACATGTAAGAAACACTGCGCAGAACCTATGTACAACCAATCAATATCATCAAACAAAGTCAGGGCCTTATTTATGAAAGCCTTGCGCCACCAGTGCGTCACGTATTACCCATGTTTAAAGTCATGCATCGGCTGCACATGGCAATCATAAATAAGGGCCAAATACATATACCAATCAATTGCACCCAAAAATCGATTTTTGAATAGCATGTAAGAAACACTGCGCAAAACCTAAGTACAACCACTCAATATCATCAAACAAAGTCAGGGCCTTATTTATGAAAGCCTTGCGCCACCAGTGCGTCACGTATTACCCATGTTGAAAGTCATGCATCGGCTGCACATGGCAATCATAAATAAGGGCCAAATACATATACCAATCAATTGCACCCAAAAATCAATTTTTGAATAACATGTAAGAAACACTGCGCAGAACCTATGTACAACCAATCAATATCATCAAACAAAGTCAGGGCCTTATTTATGAAAGCCTTGCGCCACCAGTGCGTCACTTATTACCCATGTTTAAAGTCATGCATCAGCTGCACATGGCAATCATAAATAAGGGCCAAATACATATACCAATCAATTGCACCCAAAAATCGATTTTTGAATAACATGTAAGAAACACTGTGCAGAACCTATGTACAACCAATCAATATCATCAAACAAAGTCAGAGCCTTATTTATGAAAGCCTTGCGCCACCAGTGCGTCACTTATTACCCATGTTTAAAGTCATGCATCAGCTGCACATGGCAATCATAAATAAGTGCCAAATACATATACCAATCAATTGCACCCAAAAATCGATTTTTGAATAACATGTAAGGAACACTGCACAGAACCTAAGTACAACCACTCAATATCATCAAACAAAGTCAGGCCTTATTTATGAAAGCCTTGCGCCACCAGTGCGTCACTTATTACCCATGTTTAAAGTCATGCATCAGTTGCACATGGCAATCATAAATTAGGGCAAAATACATATACTAATCAATTGCACCCAAAAATCAATTTTACAATAACATGTAAGAAACACGGCGCAGAACCTAAGTACAACCAATCAATATCATCAAACAAAGTCAGGGCCTTATTTATGAAAGCCTTGCGCCACCAGTGCGTCACGTATTACCCATGTTGAAAGTCATGCATCGGCTGCACATGGCAATCATAAATAAGGGCCAAATACATATACCAATCAATTGCACCCAAAAATCGATTTTTGAATAACATGTAAGGAACACTGCACAGAACCTAAGTACAACCACTCAATATCATCAAACAAAGTCAGGGCCTTATTTATGAAAGCCTTGCGCCACCAGTGCGTCACGTATTACCCATGTTTAAAGTCATGCATCGGCTGCACATGGCAATCATAAATAAGGGCCAAATACATATACCAATCAATTGCACCCAAAAATCGATTTTTGAATAGCATGTAAGAAACACTGCGCAAAACCTAAGTACAACCACTCAATATCATCAAACAAAGTCAGGGCCTTATTTATGAAAGCCTTGCGCCACCAGTGCGTCACGTATTACCCATGTTGAAAGTCATGCATCGGCTGCACATGGCAATCATAAATAAGGGCCAAATACATATACCAATCAATTGCACCCAAAAATCAATTTTTGAATAACATGTAAGAAACACTGCGCAGAACCTATGTACAACCAATCAATATCATCAAACAAAGTCAGGGCCTTATTTATGAAAGCCTTGCGCCACCAGTGCGTCACTTATTACCCATGTTTAAAGTCATGCATCAGCTGCACATGGC